>NC_053390.1:650743863-651371363 GCF_905171765.1 Bufo bufo | reverse complement strand
TGCGTGTTGTGGCTTCACAAATGCTTTGCTGCATACCTCGGTTGTAACGAGTGGTTATTTCAGTCAACGTTGCTCTTCTATCAGCTTGAATCAGTCGGCCCATTCTCCTCTGACCTCTAGCATCCACAAGGCATTTTTGCCCACAGGACTGCCGCATACTGGATGTTTTTCCCTTTTCACACCATTCTTTGTAAACCCTAGAAATGGTTGTGCGTGAAAATCCCAGTAACTGAGCAGATTGTGAAATACTCAGACCGGCCCGTCTGGCACCAACAACCATGCCACGCTCAAAATTTCTTAAATCACCTTTCTTTCCCATTCTGACATTCAGTTTGGAGTTCAGGAGATTGTCTTGACCAGGACCACACCCCTAAATGCATTGAAGCAACTGCCATGTGATTGGTTGACTAGATAATTGCATTAATGAGAAATAGAACAGGTGTTCCTAATAATTCTTTAGGTGAGTGTATATATATATATATATATATAGTGAAGGTGGTTACAGCCTGTAGTTGTGGGAGGGGCTGCCTCCGCTACTTATACCCAGCGGCCGGGAGTCAGAGGGCGGTCGTTCTGTGCTCAAGTTCCGACGTTGGTCTCGTTCAGGTAGCGCTGCGGCGATCGCGACGTCACTTCCGGTATCGTTAGCTTCCGGCTCCTTCCTGCAGTGTGCGGTGCCCGCGGTGAGTAGATCCTTCGGATCTTCCGGCCCTGACCCCAGCCTCCCCGGAGCTAACAGCCGCAATGCCTCCCGACCTGCACGAGTCCGTGCCCGGACGCACCTTGCAGCCTGGTGGGGGCTCCTGCCTCCGGAGACACCGCTGCGGTCCATCATTCTAGGCGGTCGGCCCTTTCACTAAGCTGCCTTGCACACACCTTCTGGGTGTCATGTTGGTCTATAAGTGTCACTTTGGCTGGTAGGTTTGGACCATGCGATGTATAGGTGATATGCTTTAAGCAGGCCACATTAGGCTTTTCCTTCATGTTGTGGGCTATTACTTGACCAAGCTGACCAAATCATCGTGGAGTATAGGAGCCAGGTAGGATGATGCCGGTAGCAGGCAGATATATCACTGCCAGAGTGGTGTGCCTTGGTCCTCTCCTATCTTGCTGTCTGTATGATCTCCTACTTCTATTCCTCAGATGCACAGGTACTTGGGCTTCTCCCAGTACCCGGCTGTTTCCCAGTTAGGGCCGGCGCTACTTCACTAAGGTTCGCCGCGGGTATTTTCAGGTAATACCTTGCCCACGCAATGCTCGTCCAGGTTATGCTGCGCTTCTCTCATGTGTCATTCAGGTTATCATCTGGCAGGGTGGCGCATGGCCCTGTTTCGCTATGGTCCGGTATATTTCATATAGAACCGCCCGTTTCACCTAGGTCATTTTTCATGCTGTTTATTATAGGTTCCTGTTCCGCTCAAACCAGGGTTTATGTAAAATGTATTGCCTAGGTCACGCTTCATACGATGTGATGTGGCATCCTGAATCGCTCAGGTCTGGTATCATGTTCATTGCCTGAAACGCTCTGGTTATCCTTCATGCTATGTGGCGTTGGCTCCTGAGGTAACTCAGGTCAGGTACCGGTCATGTATTGTGGCCTGAATCCCTCAGGTTGTCTGTCTTACAATGTTACGTTGGTTCCTGAATCGATCAGGTCACATGCAATTATCTGATTCGCTCTGATCTTCTTTCTGCAGGGTATCGTTGGTTCCTAATATTGATCAGGCCGTGTATCACTCATGTTTGTTGCCTGAATCGCTCAGGTTGCCTGTCTTACTATGTTACGTTGGTTCCTGAATCACTCAGGTCGTATGCAATTGCCTGAATCGCTCAGGTTTTCTTCTTGCAGGGTAGCGTTGCTTCTGGATATCACTCAGATCATGTAACAGTTATAGATCATTGCCTGAATCGCTCAGGTGGTCGGTTTTCCAATGTTACGTTTGCTCCTTAATCACTCAGGTCATGTATCTGTTGGATTATGGCCGGAGTCGCTCAGGTTGTCTGTGTTGCAGTGTTGCGTTTGTTCCTGAATCGCTCAGGTCTTATGTAATGGCCTGAATCGCTCAGGTTGTCTGTTTTTACAATGTTACGTTTTGTTCCTGAATCGCTCAGGTCGTATGTAATGGCCTGAATCGCTCAGGTTGTCTGTTTTTACAATGTTACGTTTTTGTTCCTGAATCACTCAGGTCGTATGTAAGGGCCTGAATCGCTCAGGTTGTCTGTTTTACAATGTTACGTTTGGTTCCTGAATCGCTCAGGTCGTTTGTAATTGCCTGAATCGCTCAGGTCTTTTTTCCCGGAGTGTTCTGCTGGTTCCAGATCAGCCCAGCTCATGGATCCCGCATGTACAATTACCTGAATCACTCGGGTCATTCTTCATGCGGCGTGGGATTGGTCCCTGATTCGTTCAGCTTATGTATCATTTTTAGTTACCTGTTTCACCCAGGTCGCTTCCTGGTCTTTAATCTGCCTTGTCTTCCGGGTCAACCAGGATGCACGGTGCTGGCTATTGGTTCATCCGATTCTCATACTCATTCGGTTTTCTTCCTTCGGTCTTTTCTGTTTTTCCTGTACACTCCTCTCCAGGTCTCGTGTCAACGCAAGCTTATTTTTCATTCAATCAGGACCACAAGCCACCGGAATTCCCGGTTCAGCTTCATACGATTCCCAGTTCTTCTCCGTTGCCGGTAATTCCACGGTACCAGGTTCCAGCTAAGTTAAAGCTAGGTTGTGACATGCGGTCACGCCATGGCTTAGGGTTTTCTTTATTCATTGCGAGCTTTCATTTGTAGGTCTCCAGTCCCGTCAGAGAAATTAGTCAGGGTTGACGGTTGGTTCGGGTAGGTTTGTGATTCATTTCTATACCACGCTTTTTCCAGTTTCTCACCGTTCTCGCCCGATCAGTCTATCGCATTTCGTCTTAATTTTTTTTTAATTTTTACATTTTTTTTTTTAAAGAAATAAAAGAAAATATTTCCAGGCTTACTTGTTTCCCATGCAGGCTAAAGATGTCTCAAGTGTCAGATGTGGATGATAACATGTCTTTGCCCGGGTCTTCGGTGTCAGGACGCGCCAGTAACCAGTCCCTTAGGAGCTGGACCATTCCTAAGCTCATCTCGGAGCTCAATAAGAGAGGAATTCACCATCAGCGAGGAAGGCAGAACTCTACCGGCTCCTGATGACGGAGTCAGGGGGTTCAAACTAACAGCCCTCTCTCTCTTCTATCCAGCTGTCCCTACTGCTGCTGCAGCCCACTATCGGCAGCCTGGCCGGATCAGTGGCTGATATCCAGGCCAGAATGGGGGAGTTGGAATCTCGGTCTCCGGTGGCGTCCCAGTTACCGGCTCCGCCACCCATCCCTTCCACTTCTCAGGATTCGGCTTCAGGTACGGTCTGTGCCAGTCCCCAGATCGCTCCCTCGCATTTCATCCCGGAAAACTTGAAAAAAGATATCCTAGCAGGGAAGGATGTTAACCTAGCATCCATTCTCATTGCGTCCCAGGACGTTTCTTTTTTTTTTTTAAATATTGCTTTATTAGTATCACCAATAAGAAAGAAAAGTACAGACTTTTTGGTACAGGTCAGATACAATCGGTGGTACATCATTTTCATTTTACATAACATTAAAACATCCCCCCAAAATCCCCTCCCGCCTCCCTTCCCCCTGCAGAATCACCAATTTGATAATTTAATAATCTAATAATCGCCAGTTCCACAGTCGGATTTGCACATCTGGTTAGCTGTCACTTTATTTTGTGTCATGTGCCTTTCATCCTATGCGGCTAAGTCTTCCAGAGACAGCATTCCTAGCGTGCCCTTGAGCGCCTCCAAACTATACCATTCTGTGAATTTAAACGTTTGCATTATGTTTTTAATTTCACCCTGAGTAAAGCTGTTTGTGATAAAGATCCTCCACCTCTTGAAAAACCATTTGGTATTTTTGTCTTTGTTTAGCTCTGCATCTGTTTTATCCAGGTACATAAAACGTATCATCTGCGTCTTAACCTCCTGTATTTGAGGTACCTCTGTCTTCAACCAATTTTGCATTAAACAACGCAATGATACCAACAATGCCGTATCTACTACAGCCTGGAGTGGAGGGTTGATGTCTCCATAGACATGAAAGAGACAAACTTCCGGGTCTAAACTCAAGGTGCATCTCAATGTGTCCTTAATCCAGCATCTAACATGTTCCCAGAATCTTTGAACCTGTGGGCATACCCAAACACAATGTACTAGGTCTGCTTTATCTAAACCGCATTTCGGACAGGCAGTAAGGAAGGTTGCGTTATTAACTTTTCTGGGAAAATTAAATGCATAAATGGCCGAGTGTATTAACCTTAGATGTGTTTCCCTCCATATTTCACATGGCACTGCCTTACAAACCCTGACCCATCCCTGCAATATCTGTTCAGCATCCATAGTGACATGAAGCTTCCTCTCCCACCTTTTAAAAATGGCCTGTGCTGAGGTTTTATTACTTGAGTCACGCAACCCTTGATAGATGTGTGAGATGGAAAGTCTGGAGTTTCCACCCCCTAGCGAGAAGACCAGTGAATTCCCCATACACTCCCCCGCAACATCACACAATCTTTTCCTACAAAACAGGTAGACTTGTTGGAAGGGGAGAAAGTGAGAACCCTCCAGACCATATTTCTGACAAAATTCTGTGAAAGTCAGATACCTCTTGTCAGGGATATGAAGGAGATCAAGCAGAGTCATGATATTTTTTGCCCTCCAGATTGTGAACATCTTATTTGTGTCCCCCTGTGGGAACTCTGGGTGCTTCCACAGACCCATGACCCTGGACGTTAGGAATGGTTTATTTTCTAGCTTACGTACTTCCTTCCATGCCACAACAATGTCACGGATGACAACAGAGTGTTTCAAACTTAGTTCCAGGAACTGCCTCCTCGTATGAAGCAAGTTAACCAGTGGCCATGGATGGGACAATTGGGTCTCCAGATTGAAGTTGGAAAAGTGGCTAGTCCCATGTATCCAATCCAGACAATGTCTGAAGAGGCACGCTAAGTTATACATTCTAATATTCGGTATATTTAGACCACCTTTATCTCTTGGTAGCATCAGTTTTGTCAGTGCAATGCGGGGCTTCTTCCCTGACCACAAAAATCTGTTAAAGACTGAGTGGAGGTCCCGGACATCCGCATGCCTAAGGAGTATTGGGATCGTCTGTAGGGGATACAGCAATTTGGGGAAACACACCATTTTCAGGATATGACTTCTACCCGTTAAGAACAGTGGGAGACTCTGCCATCTTGTAAGGTCATCTGCAATAGCTTTAAATAGGGGCGGATAATTTAGGCTATAGAGGGATGATGGGGATTTCCCAGGACGTTTCTGAGAACAAGATCATCAATTGTGGGGAGGTGTCGGTCGTGCTCAGAGCCAAGGATGCTCGCTTAAATTGGAAGCTTTCGATTCCTGAATTTGTACTGGCGTTCAGCCTGTGCAGAGACACCATTTGCTCAGCGCAACCCCACAGGCGAGAGGAATTAGATTCTTATTTGTACCGCATTACTGACTTGGGTTATAAGTACGGTGGAACAATATCATAGGTCATTTTCAGCCAAGGCAGCCGCAGCCCTCGCCCAGTTCCAGTTTATTACTGACTGGGCGAACCTTGACATGGAACTCTTCTGTCTGCATTTTGCCGGTCTAAGAGCTCCTACTTGCGCAGCTTGCCAGTCAATTCTGCACACTGCAGACCGGTGCCCCAACCTGCCAACCCCGGCTCGGAAGGGTTCCCTTCCAGGTCCCTCTAGCGCCCAGCGGTATCAGGCCACAATGGACAAGCTGGGTAGACCCATCACTTATCTGGGACAGAGCCAGATATGTAATAACTTCAATTTAGGGGGATGCGGTTTCAACAGTTGCAGAGCCTTGCATGTCTGCTCCCTCTGTTTTAGGGCCCATCCTCTTTCTAGCTGCCCGAAAAAACATCACAAAACCCTATGACTAGCCGACATTAATATTGAGCTTTTAGGCATTCTGTTGCAGGATCACCCTGATCGCCAGTTGACTCAGTTCCTTCTCTCTGGATTCGGGAGGGGTTTTCACACGGGTTTTATTGCCCTCCCTCAAGTTTCCTGGGAGGGAAGGAACTTGCTGTCGGCTACTCAGGAGCCGGCTGCAGTAGATTCCCTGTTGCAGTCGGAGGTCCAGAAAGGTTTCCTGTTGGGTCCTTTCAAGTCGATCCCCTTCGCGACTTGGAGGTTAAACCCGATTGGCCTTGTAACCAAGCAGTCCTCCAATAAAAAGCACTTAATTTACGACTTGTCTGCGCCTCACATGTCATCCATTCCCAGTTTAAATTCCTTAATCCCGTCCGAAGAATTCGCCATGAGTTACTCATCCATCGATGAGGCCATTAGATATATCTTGCTAGCAGGGGAAGGGGCATGGTTGGCTAAGGCTGACATAGCAGATGCATTTAAATTGCTCCCTATTCTTCCCCAGTTATGGAAGTATTATGGCTTGCATTGGGCACATAGGTATTATTTCGCCAATCGGCTTACTTTCGGGTCTAAGAGCAGCCCATGGCTGTTTGATCGGTTCGCGTGCGCTCTGCATTGGATTCTGGTTCACCATGGGGGGTTGGACATGCCTATCCATTACCTCGATGATTTTTTGATCATCGAGAGCCGACATGGTGAACCTACGGGTTTAGGGAGTTTGCTACAACTTTTCGCAAGTTAGAAGTTCCCGTTGCTACAGCAAAGACTGAGGGGCCGGGCATCAGGGTTACCTTCTTGGGCATCATCCTCGATTCTGTCCGCATGGAGGCCAGCCTCCCCATATCAAAGCGTTCCAAGATCCGGGCTGTAGTCTCCTCTGCGGCTTTGTCCAGAGTCCTCTCTAAACGGGAACTCCAGTCCCTGTTGGGTTCCCTAAACTTTGCTTTCAGGATCATGCCCCAAGGCAGATCGTTCACGTCAAGGCTCCTCAGTCTCCTCCCTTCAGCTCCGGATCAGGATTCTACCATCCAACTGGACAATCATGCTGTGGCGGATTTGCGAATGTGGCAATCATTTCTTACCAGGTGGAACGGCATTTCTTTGTTCGTGCCTTCCCCAGATTCCGCTTCACCCACAGTCTTCACCGACGCCGCAGCCTCTCGCGGGTTCGCCGCCATATTCCATCCCCACTGGTTCGTTGGCAGTTGGCCGGTGGAATTAATCTCTGACGCTGGTTCTCTGAGGTCATCCCCACTGATAGAACTATACCCGATAGTGGCAGCCGCCCAAGCCTGGGGCTCACTCTGGGCCAATAAACCGGTAGTTTTCATGACAGACAGCCAGGTGTTAGTGGATGTAATCACGAAAGGTAGGGCCATGTCCCAGAAAATTATGTCCCTCTTGCGTAGGTTAGTTTGGCTGTCCTTGAGATTTAACTTTCACTTCTTCGCATTCCACGTTCAAGGGGCGAAGAACGTTGCGGCTGATGCATTGTCCCGCTTTAATTACGCCATCTTTTTCCAGGAACTACCAGATGCAGACCCCGTCGGTACTCCAGCTCCACCACTCAGCTCCCTTCTGATGGACTAGGGTCCCTGGTAGCCTCTGCAAAGACCTTAGTTCAATGTTCATTAGCAGCCAATACTGCCAGGAACTACAGAGCGGGATTTAAGGTCTTTCAACAGTTCATGGACACCCATCCACAAGGTGACTTGGATGAAGTCACTTTTCTCATGGCGTTTATAGCTTATTGTCATTCCCACTGCCACCTATCTTTTAATACTATCATGCTGTATCTAGCGGGAATACAGCACCATCGGATGCTCAGCGACCCCACTAGCAAGTCCATCATGGCAAATCAGGCCATCAAAGCTACTCTTAGGGGTATTCAAAAGAATAGCACGGGGGTTCAAGTTCGCAGACAACCGATCTCAAGCGAACTGTTTCGTAAGTTGTCATTAGCCCTGGACGGTCTTCCTTTTGGGCACTCGGCCAGCATCACCATCAAAGCGCCCATGTACCTCGGGTTCTATGGTTTCCTTAGACCCGGGGAATTCACCTGCAGCTCTTTCAGTCGTACCACGCTCCTCAAACGGCATCTCATCTGGCATGATAACCACTTCACCCTGTACATACCATCCACCAAAACCAACCAGGTAAGTCCTCCCACCGAAGTCGAGTTTTTCCCCACATCCAATAGCTGGTGTCCTGTCAAAGTTCTCAAGGAACTTACGGCCTTACCTCAGTCAGCTGCCTTAGACGACCCTTTGCTCCCGTTAGATGGCAGGCCCCTTTCTTCTGCCCTGCTCATCACAAACATACGCATACTGGCGGCAGGGTTAGGATACAATCCTAGCTTAATTTCCGGGCACTCCTTCCGTATAGGAGCTGCTTCAGCGGCTTCTAGGCATCAGGTTCCGGCCCATGTGATCCGTAAGATGGGTCGCTGGAGGTCGTCCTGTTACGCAAGATATGTTCCTAATCCACAGGTTGAAATATCTAGAGCCTTTTGTTCTTTAGCTTTGTAAGTCTTGTTTTGCTCTATTAAACTCTTGCATCTTCCAGAGTGGCGGCCGTCAATATTTTGCCCACATATTTAGGCCTTACCTCGTACCTGGCTCCGGGCACACTCCAGCCAGATAGGTCAGGGCAGTGTTGTAGGCATGCCTCTTCCGTCACACACTCATCTCAGCTCATACCACAAATAGTGAAGGCTGGTTACAGCCTGTAGTTGTGGGAGGGGCTGCCTCCGCTACTTATACCCAGCCGGGAGTCAGAGGGCGGTCGTTCTGTGCCCCACCCTCCCGCCCCCTTTTGCTCATATGTCTCTCCTTGGGTGGCCCACATATTTAGGCCTTACCTCGTACCTGGCTCCGGGCACACTCTAGCCAGATAGGTCAGGGCAGTGTTGTAGGCATGCCTCTTCCGTCACACGCTCATCTCGGCTCATACCACAAATATATACACTGCTCAAAAAAATAAAGGGAACACAAAAATAACACATCCTAGATCTGAATTAATTAAATATTCTTCTGAAATACTTTGTTCTCTACATAGTTGAATCTGCTGACAACAAAATCACACAAAAATTTAAAAATGGAAATCAAATTTTTAACCCATGGAGGTCTGGATTTGGAGTCACACTCAAAGTTAAAGTGGAAAAACACACTACAGGCTGATCCAACTTTGATGTAATGTCCTTAAAACAAGTCAAAATGAGGCTCAGTAGTGTGTGTGGCCTCCACGTGCCTGTATGACCTCCCTACAACACCTGTGCATGCTCCTGATGAGGTGGCGGACGGTCTCCTGAGTGATCTCCTCCCAGACCTGGACTAAAGCATCTGCCAACTCCTGGACAGTCTGTGGTGCAAAGTGACGTTGGTGGATAGAGCGAGACATGATGTCCCAGATGTGCTCAATTGGATTCAGGTCTGGGGAATGGGCGGGCCAGTCCATAGCATCAATGCCTTCGTCTTGCAGGAACTGCTGACACACTCCAGCCACATGAGGTCTAGCATTGTCTTGCATTAGGAGGAACCCAGGGCCAACCGCACCAGCATATGGTCTCACAAGGGGTCTGAGGATCTCATCTCGGTACCTAATGGCAGTCAGGCTACCTCTGGCGAGCACATGGAGGGCTGTGCGGCCCTCCAAAGAAATGCCACCCCACACCATTACTGACCCAATGCCAAACTGGTCATTCTGGAGGATGTTGCAGGCAGCAGAACGTTCTCCACGGCGTCTCAAGACTCTGTCACGTCTGTCACATGTGCTCAGTGTGAACCTGCTTTCATCTGTGAAGAGCACAGGGCGCCAGTGCCGAATTTGCCAATCTTGGTGTTCTCTGGAAAATGCCAAACGTCCTGCACAGTGTTGGGCTGTAAGCACAACCCCCACCTGTGGACGTCGGGCCCTCATATCACCCTCATGGAGTCTGTTTCTGACCGTTTGAGCAGACACATGCACATTTGTGGCCTGCTGGAGGTCATTTTGCAGGGCTCTGGCAGTGCTCCTCCTGTTCCTCCTTGCACAAAGGCGGATGTAGCGGTCCTGCTGCTGGGTTGTTGCCCTCCTACGGCCTCCTCCACGTCTCCTGATGTACTGGCCTGTCTCCTGGTAGCGCCTCCATGCTCTGGACACTACGCTGACAGACACAGCAAACCTTCTTGCCACAGCTCGCATTGATGTGCCATCCTGGATAAGCTGCACTACCTGAGCCACTTGTGTGGGTTGTAGACTCCGTCTCATGCTACCACTAGAGTGAAAGCACCGCCAGCATTCAAAAGTGACCAAAACATCAGCCAGGAAGCATAGGAACTGAGAAGTCGTCTGTGGTCACCACCTGCAGAACCACTCCTTTATTGGGGGTGTCTTGCTAATTGCCTATAATTTCCACCTGTTGTCTATCCCATTTGCACAACAGCATGTGAAATTGATTGTCACTCAGTGTTGCTTCCTAAGTGGACAGTTTGATTTCACCGAAGTGTGATTGACTTGGAGTTACATTGTGTTGTTTAAGTGTTCCCTTTATTTTTTTGAGCAGTGTATATATTGATAGAACATTCTTCGCCAAGCTAAGTGATGGATTCCCACAGGAAAGACTTGTTTCAAGTCCTTCCCATTTAAGATATGGTCTAGCAAAGATCATAGATCCCTGTTATTTGTCTTAATAGTCTTACCAAAGTCTTATGTGTTAAAATAGTCCAGGATGGGGTGGAAGGATACAGTTATCTCTTCTAAGTTACATCCTTGGATGGATTTGCCCATGCCTGAAGTCATGTGATGTGTAGTTGGTTAGAGGGGGGTGGGATGTATTTAGCATTCTATATTGATGTCTAGGATTAGACATGCCCATCCTGATATCATGAGGTTTTCTCTGAACAGAAGTAATGTATATAACTTATGTTCATATTTTGATATCCTAACCTAATAATAGCTTGGTTATAATGTGACAAGTTATTTCCACTCACACGTATTGTTAAGCTTGGAATGCTTTATATTAACGCTATATATATTCATTTGCATCCATCATTGTGTTTATTTACTTATATATGTTTATAACCTCGTAACCAATAAACCTGTGTATTATTGTATAATGCTACATGTTTATCATTAACGACATCTCACGTCAAAAATAACTTATCTGAGGAAATAGTCGGATTTAGGTGTGAATTGTATCGATTAGTTTGTCTACAATTCACCAGGTCATGATTTTAAGAATTTGACAAATTTTATAAATTTTATTTTTTTATGGTTAATTATTTTTATGACCATAATTAATAATTCTTAATTGAATTATTACCCCCCGACAATGTGGGTAAGTAACTGGCTCAATGATAGAAAACAGAGGGTGGTTATTAATAGTACACACTCAGATTGGGTAACTGTTACTAGTGGAGTACCTCAGGGGTCAGTATTGGGCCCTATTCTCTTCAATATATTTATTAATAATCTTGTAGAAGGCTTACACAGTAAAATATAAATTTTTGCAGATGACACTAAACTTCGTAAAGTAATTAACATTGAAGAGGACAGTATACTGCTACAGAGGGATCTGGATAGATTAGAGTCACCAGTACATACTAAATGGTAAAATACTGGGTAACACTGACAAGGACCTAGGAATTTTAGGGAACAGCAAACTAAGCTGTAAAAACCAGTGTCAAGCAGCTGCTGCCAAGGACAATAAGATAATGGGTTGCATCAAAATGGGCATAGATGCCTGTGATGAGAACATAGTGCTACCACTTTACAAATCATTAGTCAGACCACACATGGAGTACTGTGTACAGTTCTGGGCTCCTGTGAACAAGGGTACAGAGGAGGGCAACTAAAGTAATAACTGGAATGGGGGGACTACAGTACCCTGAAGAATTATCAACATTAGGGTTATTCACTTTAGAAAAAAGACGACTGAGGGGAGATCTAATAACTATGTATAAATATATCAGGGGTCAGTACACAGATCCCTCCCATCATCTATTTATCCCCAGGACTGTGACAAAGGGACTTCCTCTCCGTCTGGAGGAAAGAAGGTTTGTACACAAACATAGAAGAGGATTCTTTACGGTAAGAGCAGTGAGACTATGGAACTCTCTGCCTGAGGAGGTGGTGATGGTGAGTTCACTAAAAGAGTTCAAGAGGGGTCTGGATATATTTCTGGAGTGTAATAATATTACAGGCTATAGTTACTAGAGATGGGTTGTTGATCCAGGGAGTTATTCTGATTGCCTGATTGGAGTCAGGAAGGAATTTCTTTCCCTTTAGGCCTCATGCACACGACCGTTGTTGTGTTCCGTTTCGCAAAATGGGGTTCCGTTGTTCCGTGATCCGTTTCCGTTTTTGTTTCCGTGTGTCTTCCTTGATTTTTGGAGGACCACCAGACATAACAGAAAGTAAAAAAAAGTCTAAGTCAAGTTTGCCATGCAAATGATAGGAAAAAAATGGACGCGGACGCGGATGACAATCTTGTGTGGGTCCGCGAACCGTTTTCCGTGAAAAAAATAGGACAGGTTATATTTTTTTGACGGACTGGAACCACGGATCACGGACGCGGATGACAATAGGTGCATTAGCCGAGTTTTCAACGGACCCATTGAAAGTCAATGGGTCTGCAGAAAATCACGAAAAATGGAACAACGGACACGGAATAAAACAACGGTCGTGTGCATGAGACTTTAAGTGGGGAAATTTGGCTTCTACCCCCCAAGGGTGTTTTTAACCTTTCTCTAGATCAACTTGCAGGATAACAGGCCGAATTGGATGGACAGATGTCTTTTTTCAGCCTTATATACTATGTTACTATGAGGCATGCGCCTATTCAAAAAATAAATGCATCCTCCGGCAATGCAGGGGATTTTACTACAGTGCTGGCATAGCACACAGCTTTCTGACTCCCATGTTGTTAAATGAGTCGGCATAGAAGGTCCTGCTCATGGATCACCCCATGCCCTGACACTTTTGCAAAAAGGATTATGGAAGAAAACTAAAAAGTCACAAATTTTGGGTGTGAAACAGGTCTTCCGCCAAAATGTGTGACTTTTGCATGACCATTTTCTTGAGTGCAAGCTTAAAACATTCCACTGTATAATATAATATATAATGTGGTTTACATATCTGTGTCAGAACTACAACCTGAAAGGCCTGCGGTAGTTTAAAAAAAAAATGCAGCATGCCCTGAAAACATGGTGGTTTTATACTACAGCGTAACATTTGTCTGCTGCAAAAACATAGGTCACACCAGTGCTCTATTCTCTAGTCTAGGTAGTGATGTATGAAGGGAATTGGCAGATTTTATCTACAATATAATATACTACATATTTAATATAAAATAGCACATCTGACATTTTTTATTTAGTGATTGCTTCACTAACTGCTGTATTTCTTTTATGTATTGTATATTGTATTGTCTAATCTTTATTTTTCTTTAACTTTCTCCAACTCATTTTTCTACTTTTCCTTTTTTTTTTTTTTTTGCTGGCTCCTCACTGTTGCGTTGAACAAAGCCTACCCTTTTTTCATTTTGTATCTCATTTCCCTGCGGCTGCTTCATTCATCACCATGGTTACTAAATGTGGAGATAAATGAGCCCCTGGCTCATAATGGCAGCATCTCAGTACTACACTACCGTCTCCACTTTCACATATTAGATAGACACATAATACATAGGAGGCATGAGAATGACTGTAAGGGATGAGAAACCAAAACTACTCCCTCTGTAAACTTAACATTAGCAATAAAAATTTTGCGTTTTTGTATACGATAAGTGCTGTATTTTTGTATATGCTGTGTTCTTCCAAGGATGAAACTGATGTGCCAATACATTCAGTTATTTGCTTTACAAAAAAAAAAAAAGATTTCTCTGGGCTGTTGAAGTTTATAAACTGTGTAGTGCAGATATTCTAACAGTGTAGGTATTAACCCTTTTAGGACACAGCCTATATTTATTTTTTCTTCCCGCCTTCCAAGAGCCATAATTGACTTTTTTGTTTTCTGCTCGCACATCCGTATGCGGGACAAGTTGTATTTTTATTGGCACCATTTAATTCACCTTAGCTTGTACTGGAACAGAATAAAAAATTTGTGGGGTAAAATTGGGAAAAAAATGTAAACTCTAACAATATTTTTTGGATTTTGTTTTTGCGGCATTCAATGTGTTCAAAAGAAATATGTGACAACTAGTTATGAGAGAGCCACTCGAGATTCAGTTCGGTTCAGGTTCACTGAATTTTTAAAAAAATTTAGTTCGGAGCTGAATCAATTAGGGTCCAGACTGAATCAAAACAATATATTACGGATGTTGTAGGGGAGAACACCAAATGACAACAAGAAGGAAGGGAAAAGACACTAGGCCTCACCGCTAGGGAAGGAAAAGGGTCACCACCTATAAAACCCTGCTCCTGGCCCTAACTCCTATCCGTATGGGCACCTCTCAATGGTAGAGATGCCCATACACAGGAACCTAGAAAACCCTGGTGGCCCTCAGATGCCCTAATAGTAATGACCGGGCAGAGACAACCCTCTCCTTCCCTGGTGAAGGAACCAGTGTCTCGCTGAGGCCTAGTAAACAACAAAGGTGGGGGGGAATACAAAACACAACAAGCGGAACACTTAACTTCTGAGGCTGATGGATGATGGACAAACAGGACTTCACCATGAACCACACTTCAGCTCTTCCAAAAACCAAATGAAGCTATCCAGAGCAAGGAGTGATGGGTAAAGTCAGACTAAATAGGAGGAGGTGAAGGTCACATGATCCACACCTGAACAGGGGGTGTGGACATACCAGCAACACACAGACAAAGTGAAACCAAAAGAGGTTGTCAGATAACTAATGTGCAGATATTCTTTCAGACCTTCTCAAACCTGTCACCGGCGTGACAGTACCCCCCCTTCTACTGGTGACCTCCGGGCACCCAGGACCGACCTTATCAGGATGAGCTCTGTGGAATGCTCTCACCAGACGGCTAGCATTAACATCGGTCACTGGAACCCACATCCTCTCCTCTGGTCCGTACCCTCTCCAATGAACGAGATACTGGAGGGATCTCCGGAGAACTCAGGAGTCCACAATCCTGCTTATCTGAAATTCTAAATTGCCGTCCACCATGACAGGAGCGGGAGGCAAGGAGGACGGTTCAACAGGTTCAACACATTTCTTTAACAACTATTTATGAAATACGTTATGGATTTTCAATGCCTGAGGAAGTTCAAGATGGAAGGCTACAGGGTTAACAATGGCAGTGATCTTATATGGACCAATAAATCTTGGTCCCAACTTCCAAGAAGGTACCTTAAGTTTAATGTTTCTTGTAGACAGCCACACAGAATCACCCACTCTTAGGTCCGGACCACTCATACGTCTCCTGTCAGCTGCACGCTTATACCTGTTGCCCATCTTTTCTAGGTTATTTTGGATTTTCCGACAAATAGAAGACAAAGAAGAGGAAAATCGTTGCTCCTCAGGAATGCCAGAATTATGAGCACCAGAAAATTTACCAAACTGTGGATGGATCCCATATGCCCCAAAAAACGGCGACTTATCAGTGGACTCCTGTCTACGGTTATTTATAGCAAACTCAGCTAAACGACAAAAATGAAGACCACTGTTCCTGATTCTCTGAAACAAAACATCTCAAGTAAGTCTCCAGATTCTGGATTAGTGCGCTCCGTCTGTCCATTCGACTGAGGATGAAAAGCCGAAGAGAAGGACAATTGTACACCCAGACGAGTACAGAACGCTCTCCAGAATCTGGAAACAAACTGAGTCCCTCTATCGGATACCACATCAGAGGGAATGCCATGTAGTTTCACGATGTTGTCGACAAACACCTGCGCAAGAGTTTTAGCATTGGGTAGACTAGGTTATGCAATAAAGTGTGCCATTTTACTAAAACGATTGACAACCACCAGAATCACAGTCTTTCCCGAAGAATTCGGTAAATCCGTGATAAAATCCATGGACAAATGGGTCCACGGTCTGGACGGGATGGGCAATGGAAGCAGAGATACGGAAGGCCGAGTATGTGTCACCTTAGCACGTGCACAGGTACCACAGGCTGACACATAGACCTCAATACACTTACGCAACCCCGGCCACCAGAATCTGCGAGAGATGAGATCGACAGTCGATCTGCTCCCAAGGTGCCCAGCAAGCACCGTACAGTGATGTTCCTCGAACACCTTGTGACGTCATTCGGAGGGAACAAACAATTTCCTCTGAGGACAAGAGTCCGGAGCATCCTCCTGTGCCTCCAACACCCTGGCCTCGAGATCAGGATAAATAGCGGATATTACCACCCTTTCAGATAAAATGGGACTAGGGTCATTAGACTCACATCCCCCAGGAAAGCTACGTGACAAAGCATCCGCATTGACGTTCTTAACCCCAGGGCGATAAGTGACAATGAAGTTAAATCTGGTGAAAAACAATGACCATCTGGCCTGCCTTGGGTTCAGTCGCTTAGCCGACTCGAAGTAGGCCAGATTCTTGTGATCCGTAATTACCGTAATAGGATGAATTGCTCCTTCCAACCAATGCCGCCACTCCTCGAACGCCAACTTAATGGCCAGCAATTCCCTATTTCCCACATCATAATTCCTTTCAGCAGTCAAGAGTTTTTTAGAAAAAAATGCACATGGGCGCCATTTACTGGGTGAAGGACCTTGCGACAATATTGCTTCTACCCCAACCTCAGACGCGTCAACCTCGACAATAAATGGCTGAGACACGTCTGGTTGCACCAGAATAGGGGCCGAAGCAAAACATTCTTTCACAGCAGAAAAGGCCTGTAATGCCGCATCAGACCAGATATAAATATCAGCACCCTTCCTAGTCATGTCTGTTAAAGGTTTAACCACCGATGTATAGTTCAAGATAAATTTACGGTAGTAGTTGGTAAACCCCAAAAACCGCATAAGCGCTTTCAGATTTTCGGGTCGATCTCAGTCCAACGTGGCACGGACCTTCTAGGGATCCATACGAAAACCTGAGGATGAGAGCAGGTAACCCAGAAATTGCACTTCCTGTACAGTAAATACACACTTTTCCATCTTAGCATACAACTTATTCTCTCTTAGGATCCTTAACACCTGTCTCACATGATCCTGATGAGTCTCCATATTAGGTGAATAAATTAGTATGTCATCAAGGTATACAATGACAAACCTCCCCACCAGATGATGAAAGATGTCATTGACAAAGTGTTGAAAAACCACAGGAGCATTGGTTAACCCAAAGGGCCTGACCAGGTTTTCAAAATGACCCTCAGGGGTATTAAATGCGGTCTTCCACTCATCCCCCTCCTTGATCCTTGAACAAGGGTACAGTTTTAGTGGTAACCATAGAGAACGATGCATTAGGACAGTTGTCCATGCAAAAATCACTCCAATCGAGAATCTGTCTCGCTTGCCAATTGATGTTAGGGTTATGTTTGCTTAACCATGGTAAGCCCAACACCAACGGAGCAGGCAGACCCTCCAACACATAACAGGAGATAGATTCCTGATGCAAATCAGCCACTCTTAAATGAATGTCATTCACTACCTGCGACAGGCATTTTTGGGTGAGAGGTGCTGAGTCAATTGCAAAGACAGAAATACTATTCTCTAATGCATTAGTAGTCAACCCGTGAATGCGTACAAACTGTCCATCAATCAAGTTAACTCCTGCCCCACTGTCGATAAATCCTTTGATTTTCACAGTTTTGGACTCTAGCGCCAACTCGGCAGACAGGAGAAAACGGGTACTACCAGTAAAAGACAAAAGTAGGTTTTCTTGCTCCCCACCCATACTACCAATAGTAATTTGGGGATTAAACGTATTTTTCTTTTTGAAATAGAAAAGGAATACAGCGGCTCACCCTCTCTCTATATGGAAAAGGTGCTCACCCCCAGGTCCCACCCTCAGGACCGGTAGAGAAGTGAAAATATAGCAAGTAGGGGGGGCACACTCAAAAGGGAACAACAAAGCGGTGACAGTGCTAATGCACTTTATTATATTAAAATATTAAGAACATACCCCTAAAAATCATATAAAAATCCATATACCACATATACAAAATCAGCGTATGACCCATGCTCAGTCTCTGCGCCAAAGCGTCAAATAATCTCAATAGAACCGCGTGCAGCAAAATTCCACTCAGGGAAATGTTATAGTAATATCACCAGTTCTATGATCGACTATCAGTGGATAGATGGGCCAGCAATAATGAGCTACTTGGATGTGAACGTCCAATATACCCCTTCACTGTCCAGTGCACTGATGTCGCAAAGCACCAGTTCACACTCCAAAATACTTGCGGTATAGCGCCCACAATGGTGGGTTAGATCTCACTTGCCTCCACACAATAAGCAGTGCTCAGAATCGAGCCCGGTCTTACCCGTCTTCACTGCCTCATCCGCAGCGTAGATCCAGGCGGCCGCTCACCACACAGCGTCTCACGTGGTGTGCTCGGCCTGTACGTGGCATCCCACGTGACCTGGTTGCCTTGGGGACCGGATATGCGCTCGTATGACGTAGATGTTGAGCGACTGCTTTCGAATCCGTACAGGATACTTTGTTTGCTTTACTTTTTATGTTGCCGGCTTCTTCTTTCTTTGAATGAATGGGATACCTCCGCCCACATTTCTCCATATTCCTTGTGCAATTGTGTTATATGGAGTGGATTTATCCCTTATGGAGTGGGTTCCCATTCCTAATATATGGATCACACGTACATATATCAATTCATTGAAAGTTTAATTTTTGGATTTGGAAATATGGGTAGGGGGGGACCAATTACATTGCAATACTTTCTTCAAACCAGTCGCTAAAAACAGCTTTATTAGATTTGGCAGTTGTCATCTTCCTCGATGGCTGATCAACGTGCCAACCAGTCAGTTCCGTAGACTCAAACGGAACTGTACTGATGTCAACAAATTCGAGGAAGAAGCGACTGTTTTGAAACAACAACTATTAGAAAGAGATTATCCAGTCCAAGTGATAGACAGGTCACTGGAGAAGGTAAAGAAAATGGAAAGAAAAGATTTCTTTCTCCTAGTGATCCCCAGTCACGCGACGAAACATTGAGGATTATCCTTCCATTTAATTCACAATATAGAATAGTGGAAAGGAGCATCCGGAAACACTGGGGACACTTATTGAATGACAAGATAGTTGGCCCTCTCTTAAGTGAAGCACCAAAAATAACTTACACAAGGGCAAATAACTTGGCCGGGAAAATAGTTCCAACTGTGAAGGTGAAGAAAGATAGCCATAAAAAAGAAAATTGGTTAGCAGTGAATGGGTTCTTCAAGTGTGGCAGATGTGCTAACTGTAAAATTACTAGTTTCCCCAAAGAAAACACAAAAGTAGAGTCTACAGTTAATGCATTCAGTTTGGAAATACAAGAATGCCTGACCTGTGATTCCACAGATGTTATATATCTGTTACAATGTGGAAGCAGGAAGCAATATATAGGCAGGACCAAAAGAACGTTGAAAAAGAGGGTAGCGGAACATGTGGCAAATATTTAGGCCTAGAGACGCACTCTTTATCCAAGCATTTTAAAACAACACACAACTGTGACCCTACAGGCTTGAAGTTTGTAGCAATAGAAAGAGTTAAAAAGGCATGGAGAGGGGGCAACCATATTGCACATATGTCATGACAAGAATCCCGGAGGATCTTTGAGTATGATACAATCATTCCTAGAGGCCTCAACGCCGAAATGGAAGTGTTTGGGTTCCTGTGAGGGGGGTTTTCCGGTGGGGATGGGACATCGCAGTCTGGCCGTTTATCGACACTGTGATCTCCCCTCCTCGCCGGAAGGCTCCTCAATCTCACTCATCGGTCCTTTGGGATGAATAATACAGCTCCCCCGGATAAATGTGTTCTCCTTAAGTTGTAAATTGCAGTAAAAAACGCAGTGTACATATATGCGTTTTTATTGCGTTTTTTATGCGTTTTTCATGCGGTTATTTGGATAGAAGATATGACCTTGCAGTCTCCTCTAGTATTTATTTTATGTATTTAGTAGACATTATGAAGGGGTGTATTTATTGTTTTAAATGTGTACAATGAATTGATATATGTACGTGTGATCCATATATTAGGAATGGGAACCCACTCCATAAGGGATAAATCCACTCCATATAACACAATTGCACAAGGAATATGGAGAAATGTGGGCGGAGGTATCCCATTTATAAGGAGTGAGGATCCGCTCACTCAGTTGGCCACTCAGTTGGCCATTCAAAGAAAGAAGAAGCCGGCAACATAAAAAGTAAAGCAAACAAAGTATCCTGTACGGATTCGAAAGCAGTCGCTCAACATCTACGTCATACGAGCGCATATCCGGTCCCCAAGGCAACCAGGTCACGTGGGACGCCACGTACAGGCCGAGCACACCACGTGAGACGCTGTGTGGTGAGCGGCCGCCTGGATCTACGCTGCGGATGAGGCAGTGAAGACGGGTAAGACCGGGCTCGATTCTGAGCACTGCTTATTGTGTGGAGGCAAGTGAGATCTAACCCACCATTGTGGGCGCTATACTGCAAGTATTTTGGAGTGTGAACTGGACTTGTGCTTTGCGACATCAGTGCACTGGACAGTGAAGGGGTATATTGGACGTTCACATCCAAGTAGCACATTATTGCTGGCCCATCTATCCACTGATAGTCGAGCATAGAACTGGTGATATTACTATAACATTTCCCTGAGTGGAATTTTGCCGCACGCGGTTGTATTGCGATTATTTAACGCTTTGGCGCAGAGACTGAGCGTGGGTCATACGCTGATTTTGTATATGTGGTATATGTATTTTATATGATTTTTAGGGGTATGTTCTTAATATTTTAATATAATAAAGTGTATTAACACTGTCACCGCTTTGTTGTTCCCTTTTGAGTGTGCCCCCCCTACTTGCTGTATTTTTCTTTTTGTTTACACCTTGATGCTGCAAGTACGGACAAATATTCACCAAATGTCCCTTCTTGCCACAATAAAAGCAGACTCCTTTTACATTACCCAAGCTTTTGCCAATAGTTCCAGGAGTAGCTCCTCCTAACTGGTTAGGCTCATCACAAGGCACAACCACCCGTGTCTCTCCACCATAAGTGTCAAAGGAAGCAGTACCCTTATTGGACAGTACGTCCTGAAGGTGAGGACCCCTAGATCTCTCCGTCGGGCGTCTATCAAGACGTACAGCAAGAGACATAGTTGCTTCCAATGATCCAGGATTTTCATGAAAAGCCAATGCGTCCTGCAGTGTCTCAGAGAGACCCTAACAGAATTGGCTACGGAGAGCAGAATCATTCCACTCTGTATCCGTAGCCCATCTCCTAAATTCTGAGCAATAGGTCTCCGCAGAACGTTCTCCCTGCCGCCAGGGGCGTAGCTAAAGGCTCACGGGCCCTGGTGCAAGAGTTCAGCTTGGGCCCCCATTCCTTTAGTGCTTGTTGGCAAGGGGCAGGTGAGCACATAGCCTTCCTGCTGCCAGAGGCAAACATTGAAAGGGCACCCCCTCATGCCAAATTCTTGACCTAACCCTTTCCCTCCAGCCAGAGGTGTAAATTGAAAAGCATGCACTTTCTATAATGTCAGTGTCTTATGTGGCACAAGGGTTTTTGGGCCCCCTCAGGCTCCTGGGCCCGGTAGCGACTGCTACCTCTGCACCCCCTATAGCTACGCCCCTGGATGGGACTATTACAGATTTTACATTAGGGACAAGGAGACCAGGTTAAATAACTGACTTCACTCATTGCTTCTGCAGTCAATCCCCACCCTCTATAACAAAGAACCCCCCATCCACCTGCCCCTTTCACACTGCCATCCTGCAGTGTTTTCTAATACTGTGTCCATTTTGGCGCCAAAAATACTGTACTGCCAAGATAAAAGTACAAAAAGACACAGCTACAGAACTAGAAAATGATGAGACCTAATGCAGACTTTAGGCATCAAACCTCAGAGCAGATCCCACCCCAGGTTAGCCTCGAATTAATGTGGCTATCTACAATCCCCACCCCTCCATCCTTTAAATTAGATCTCAGATCAGATCAGAAAATTCATAGCTCCTATAACCGCTACTCCTCAATCCCTTAAATCAGACCTCAAAGTCATGGCCCTATATTAGACCCCCCTTCATCAATCAGACCTCAGATCAGTCCTTAAATCATGACTTCTATATAACACCCCTTTCAATCAAAACTCAGATCAGACCCCAAAGTAATAGTCACTATAACACTCCCCCCTCCATCAATCAGACCTCAGATTAGACCCCAATATCATGGCCCCTTTAACACTTCCCCTTATCAATCAAAACTCAGATTAAACCCCAAAGTAATGCCCCCTGTAACATCCACTTCATAAATCAGACTTTAGAGTAAACCCCAAAGTAATGGCCCCTATAACATCTGCACTCTATCAATCAGACCTCAGGTTAGACTCCAAAGTAATGGCCCACTAAAACAGATTTCTACCTCCATTGCATAAATCAGACCTGAGATCAGACAAAAAATAAATAAATAAAACCTACCTTTCCTGTTCCAGAAAGCACCAACACTCTGGAGATCCGGCACATTCCTCTTGTAGCTCTGTACTGACCAGGCGCCGTTCAGAGTGAGGTCACAGTGCATGACTGTGAGTACAACAACCTTACGCTGAATGCTGTCAGGACACAGAGGGCGCCCGGAGCATAAGACCAAGGAGCGGTAAGTAAGAACAGCCCTAGCAGAGTTACACTTACCTCTCCACGGCCTGTCCTGTTCATACTGGACCATAAAAAAACACACATATAAACACTGAAATAAAGTTTAAGTATGCCCCCTACTTTAAAAATGACGGACATTCCTGGCCGTTTTAAATATCATTGCTGGACTTTTTTTTAACCCGAACAAGTTGACATGTGCAGGAAAAGAGTACGTCTCATCACCGTATTTTAATACAGGAGGACCCCTGAGAACCTATTATAGAGGATGGGAGTTGTAGTGGCCCTGACAAGATGCTGTTATGTTGTGTCACGGTGTACACCTTGAGTCAGGGGCGTAGATAAGGGGGCGATTTGTAGTGGCCCTGACAAGATGCTGTTATGTTGTGTCACGGTGTACACCTTGAGTCAGGGGCGTAGATAAGGGGGCGGATAGGGGGGTTCAAACCCCCCCAGGCGTGCCGCTGACCCGAACGCCCACATACTGTATTACTGCGGCGGGGCACGGGAGCGCATAGCTCCCTCTCCCGTCGCCTATCACCGCCATAGGCTTCAGGCCTTGTAGGCCTGAGGCCTATGCGGTAGTGAAATCCCGGCGCAGGCGTGCGTGATGACGTCATCGTGCGCCTGTGCCGGGACGCAGCACTGTGATGAGCCTGACTCATCCCGCCTTCCTCTGTGAGCAAGCGCCTGGCCCTGGACATAGGTGAGTATTTAGCTTTTCATTTTTTGTTCATTTTTTATTTTTTTTATTTCATGTGCCTACTTTGGGGGACATGTGGGGGGGGGGACACACAGGAGGACATATTAGGGAAGATAAATCGAGTACATGATGGGGGGGGGAATGTGGGGGCTGTATGGGGCCAAATTATTATGGGAGGGAATACTATGTGGGGGCAAATTATTATGTGGGGGCAAATTATTATGAGAGGGACTACTATGTGGTGGCAAATTACTAGATGGGGCAGTGTGGGGGCAAATTGCTATGTGGGGGCAGTGTGGGGGCAAATTATTATGGGAGGGACTACTATGTGGGGGCAAATTTCTATATGTTGGCAGTGTGGGGAAACTATTGTGTGGGGGCAGTGTGGGGGTAATTACTATGTGGGGACAGTGTGGGGTAATTTCTATGTGGGGACAGTGTTGGGAAATTGCTATGTGGGGGCAAATTACTATGTGGGGGCAGTGTGGGGAAATTGCTATGTGGGGGCAAATTACTATGTTGGGGCAGTGTGATGAAATTGCTATGTGGGAACAGTGTGGGGAAATTGCTATGTGGGGGCAAATTGCTATGTCGGGGCAAATTACTATGTGGGGGCAAATTTCTATGTAGGGGCAGTGTGGGGAAATTGCTATGTGGGAACAGTGTGGGGAAATTGCTATGTGAAGACAAATTACTATGTGGGGGCAAATTACTATGTGGCGGCAGTGTGGTGGAAATTACTATGTGGAGGCAGTGTAGGGAAAATTACTGTGTGGGGGCAAACTACTATATGGGGCAGTTTGGGGGAAATTACTGTGTGGGGGAAAATTACTATGGGGGGATTACTATGTGGGGGCAGTGTGGTGGAAATTACTATATGGGGTGTTGCTATTGGGGAGGCTCTGTAGGGGCAATTCTATTATTTCTGTGGACACTATACAGGGATTATTGCCTGGAGCACAATATAGGGTGTTATTATTACTGGGGGCACTCTAGGGGACATTATAGCTGCTGTGGACACTATAGGAACATTTGGGGTAATTTATCAAACTGGTGTAACGCAGAACTGGCTTAGTTGCCCATAGCAGCCAATCAGATTCCACCTTTCATATTTTGGAAATCCAGTTCTACTTTACACCAGTTTGATAAATTACCCCAATTGTGTCTATTAGGGTCACTATTTTTTCAGCAGTATAGTACCTGGGGCATTGGGGGGCACAACGGGCACAGTATTGGGGGTGGCAGGATGACACTGTGGGGACACCAGGATGAGGAGGTTGATGGAAAAATTGAGAAATCTAACGTGTCTGTGTTACAAACTGTAGAGACGAGATGCGGCTGAAAGAATTTGCCATGGTGGTCTGGGTCAAATGGAGGAGAAGAGGAAAAAGAAGGTCTACATGACAGGAGATGTCACTGGATGTAAGAGGTATGTGGTGCTGTATTATCCTCCATGTCTTTTTTATTACAATTATATGTATTTTAAGTTTGGCGACAAAATTTTTCAGTTTAGGACCCAATTTGGAGTATTTTTTTTTAGTCTGAAGATGTCATATGGCCTAAGAAGAGACTGTGGCGCTCATGAAGCACTAAAATGGAGGGGGGGGCCCAAGTTGGGTAGACAGCCCCGGGCCCATCATGCACTTAATCCGCCCCTGGGCAGCATAGGCGTGCGCACGGGGTGTGTCGGGTGTGCCTGGGCACACCCTAATCACACCCCTGTGCTCCGCCTCCTGCACTGCCACCTGCCAGCCCCACACTAGTGTAATTTGAGAAAGCTGAACCCCCCCCCCCCAGGAAAAAAAATTATCTACGGCCCTACCCTGAGTCTATTGCTACCTGGGGTTCAGTGCAGTGAAAAAGTGATATGAAGGAACCATGCAGAGATCATAGAACAAAGAACATCTTTATTTACTAAGTGCAAAAAATAAATAGCAGCAGATGCAGCCGCAGTTCATAACAAAGTGCAATTTCTCCTCCCAGATCATAGTGGCAGAAGATGACAATCAGAAGGTAATTAGCTAACAATGTCTCTCTCTCCTGATTCCCTTCCCTACAGCTGTACTCTGGTACCTGTAGCTGTAGGTGTCCAGTGTATGATGCAGGCCTCTAGCTATGCCTGTCCTGCACTGTGGTGGTGCTGTCTTAACGTGTTTCCCCTCACCTTGCAGCAGAGTCTGTATAGTTTCTTTGCTTGGTCATTCTGTAGTCCTCATGGCCTAGAGGAGCAGGGTCATTGCTCACTCTCTTCTTTTTAAACTGCTCTAACTAACTCTGCTCCTCCATTGGCATAAATTTGGACCAGCCAAGTTCTACCAATAGGGGAGGAATGGGATGGTGAGCCACCGCATACGACAGTCACCCTTGCAGTGATACGAGGGACACTAATAGCAGAGCGATATGTGCAGGACATCCAGCGGACACATGTGTTCCTCTCTTGGCAAGGCTTCCAACTGCCATTTTTCAGCAGGATAATGCCAGCACACAGCAAGGGTTTCCCAGGAAAGTCTCCTCCAGATGACAACACTTACTTGTCCTGCCCTGTCACCAGATTTATCAAGAATTTATTGGACCTGCTGAGATGTCAGCTTCAGCAACCTACATATGTGCAGGATTTACTGGATTCACTTACATTTATCCAGTGGCGACTCTAGGAACAATATATAGGGGGGGCACAAAGATACCACAGTCAAAAATGGGGGGGCAAAAACAAATTAAGTATATATAAATAAGATTACAAAATACCAGAGAATTGCGGTATGCAGGGATACATTTATACTAAAACTATTTACTTACAAAAGAAGCCATTCAGTCGTCTGCTGTGCCGTCCTCTGCTTGCTTCTGCGGATTCTTTCCCCTTCTTTCTGTCTCTCATCAGTGCGCAAGCGCACTGTTATGGTGGATCTGTGGAAGACACACTGTTATGGGGGCATCTGTGGATGACACTGTTATTATGCCTCTTATTAGCCCCCATTATGCCTCTCATCACTCCCATATCAGCCCCCATGCCTCTCATTAGCACCCATATCAGCCCTTATGCCTCATTAGCCCCATATGCTGCCTCTCATCATTAGCCCCCATATGCTGCCTCTCATCATTAGCCCCATATGCCTCTCATCATTAGCCCCCATATGCCTCTGATCATTAGCCCCAAATGCCTCTCATCATTAGCCCCCCAAATGCCTCTCATCATTAGCCCCCTTATGCCTCTCATCATTAGCCCCCCAAATGCCTCTCATCATTAGCCCCCCTTATGCCTCTCATCATTAGCCCCCCAAATGCCTCTCATCATTAGCCCCCCAAGTGCCTCTCATCATTAGCCCCGGCCCCCATATACCTCTCATCATTAGCCCCCCTTATACCCCCAGCAGCCACATATTTTATAAAATAAAAAAACACTTACCTCTCCTGCTCCTGGATGCCGCCTGCCTCTCCTCAGTCGACTGTGCTCTGAACTGGCGCGCACAGCGTGAGGTCACAGAGCGCCCTCACGCTGTGCGCAGCCCTGCACAGCCGACAGCTGAGGACCAGGAAGTGGTAAGTACAGAGCGTTCACCACTTCCTGGTCTCTCGGTTCTAATGAGCGCTTCCATAATGGAAGCGCTCATTAGTATTCACCTGGGGGAATCAGCGGGGGGGCAACCGGGGGGGCAAAGGACAACATAGGGGGGCGATTGCCCCCCCTCGCCCCCCCCCTAGCGATGCCACTACATTTATCATCATTCCATTCCAACAACTACTTTTTGGTGCACTATGTTTTTTTTTAGCAATGAGTATATTTTTATTTCATGTATATTGAGGTACTATTTGAAATGTCCTATATATTGCATAGTAATATTTTGGCACGACAACATATGCACGACAACATATGCTTATTCCATCTTAGGCCCCATGTACACGGCCGTTCCGTGCAAGTAGTGCTTCAATTTTTAGTCCCCAATGCACGGGCAACATCCGTGGGGATTCCGCAGACCGATCCAGACGGCCGCAATATGGGCACGGCCGGACAACGGCCGTGTGCATTAGGCGTTAGGCTACTTTCACACTCGTGTTTTGGGGGCGGATACCTCATAGATCTGCAAAAACTGATCCGTTACAATAATACAACCGCATGCATCCGTCTTGAACTGATCCGTTTGTATTATCTGTAACATAGCCAAAACAGATCCGTCATGAACGCCATTGAAAGTCAATGGGAGACGGATCCGATTTCTATTGTGCCAGATTGTGTCAGAGAAAACGGATAATAACCCCCAATATCCTTATAACTTTATTAAAGGTTTACCAAAGCGGCATTCCTCTTTAAACATCACTGTTCTATATACATTTCTTTATTCAGACTAGATCTCTGATGACATCATCAGCATCCAGAAGCCCCGCCCCCTTAAAATACTGAAGCTGTGTGACATCACAATGCTGTGTCCAGGCTTCTCTGTGTTGGGGTGCACTGGATTCTTTTGAGGGTTAGTTGTTGGAGACAATGGATTTAAGAAGAATTGCTCTTGCATTTCTATTATTTTCTACATTTTCTGTTCACGGAAAGCCCACAAAAACACCTGCAGGTAATGGATATTATCACCGGGGGTTTATCTTACGGAATGGGGTCTAAATATTGTATTTATCCTTACATGATTACGGGTCCTAGAGGCAAACCTGGCTGGTATCTCTGTGGCTTGGAGCTCAGGTTATAGGAGAGTGGGCTGTGCGGCATTGTAGCTGAGACCCATTTACTTGGATGGCGCTGAACTTCAATACCGTACACAACCTCTGGAACAAGAGGGAGGATATTTCAGAAAGAAATCTGCAAGGTTTCTAATCTCATACAATGCCTTAAATGATGACATTTTGTCTGTAGTGACCACTAGTGGGCACTTACTAAATACTGATTTATTGTTATCTTCTGTCTCCTCGTGTCCCCGTTTGGGGCTCAGCTGCCGCTATAATTGATTTCATGTCTTTATTTTCCTTCATTCTTTCATGGACAGTGACTTTCCGAGGATCTGGGAGGACAACCCTAGGTCCAAACAGCGCGGGTGCAAATAACAGTGAGTAGTCAATTCCTTCCTCCCCTAATTCTACTATCATTATCCTCTATCAAGCCCTGACTGTAGTGGAGGAGAACAGCCATTAAGCTGCTCTTTTGGGGATCGGTCTTCTAAAGTGATTCTGGAACATATAATGATGTGCCCCTTATCCAGACGTTACCAGCCCACTGTCCAGCAATTACTCCCTCCATGCCCAGCCAAGCTGCCAGTGCCTACCTGCTGATGTCCTCATGAAGGGCACTCCTGGCATCAGAAGGATCTAGAGATGTTGGACAATGTCTTGTAGAATATGTTCTCTATGATAAGAATTGATAACGAGCATCTTTTGTCTTTATTACCAGTCATGTACCGCGTTGTCCTGCCGATATGCGTATTTCTATTGGTTGCAGCCGTGATTGCCATCTTTTGCTGGTGAGTTTCCAATTTTCTTCTACTCTACACATCACATTATTCTCTATACACTGTACTGTCTGACCTACAGGAGGCGCAGTAACTACTGCAGCCAGGTTATAATACAGGGGCCAGATCGGGCAGGGATATAATCAGGTAACCACTGTCCCCCCTATCTCGGTGCTGTATTATGATATAACATAGACTACAGCACTATATCCTTCCTGCCTGTTACATACTGCACCTTTATAGCTCACCCCCTGTAGTGGGGGAGGATGGGGGTCATAGGTATATTCTGATGGGGAACTGAAGATTGTCATCTGTAAAGGCTCATGTCAGGACATTTCTCTGTCTCACAGTCACAGGTACATGGCATGGCGCCGGCGTGAAAAAAAACAGGCAACTGATCTACAAATGATTCATGTGGAGAAGCCAGGTAATAATTTCTATATAATAACATATATAAGCGGGGTACAGGCAGAGATAACGGTTAACTACCATATCTGCTGATCACACACATTGGGGGTCCTTCTATTACCCCAGAATTCAGCAGAATTCAGAGATGAGACAGTTTATGTCTGCTGATTAGCTGCATCGCTATATTACTGCACTGCTCATAATATTAAAAGGATAGATTCTGTTATATCTACTACATGCTGATGGTTTCATTTTCATATTGTAGTTGTTCAAAAGCCAGTAGTTAAAATTAAGAAAGATAACATCAGACCAGCCAAAGATAAGATCAAGAAAGAAAGGCCAATTATTGAACAACTAAAAGCTGCAAAAAAAGAGGAGGAGAAGATCATAAAAACAACATCCAAAACAGAGGAGGAGAACATTACAAACATAACATGCAAAACAGAGAAGGAGATCATGAAGAGACCATCCCGCCTGAAACTCTTCCGTAAATGGATTAAAAAAAGGACCCAGAAAAATAACACCTGCTGCAGCTGCCGGTCCATGGACTAAGTGGATTTCATACCATCATGATAATTATTAGTCCTAAAAGACCTGGAACACGATCTACAGTGGCCATATCTGTCTGTCTGTCCCTCTGTCTGTCTATCTGTATGTCTGTCTTTCCCCCTGTCTATCTGTCTATCTATCGTCGAATACATAGGTAGATTGAAGACATCTGGAGGGGGTGTACATCTCACCCACATTTTTTAATGTAGGTGAGATGAAAAATCCAGGAAAGTTGGGTTTCCTCAGTAAAAAATTTTTGCTGAGGTTTTTAGTAACTTTGTTTTCCGGGCCTGAATTTTTTTGGAATGGCAGATAGGTTGGTAGTGGGACCTGCCATTCCCTCCCCCTCCAGTGCATCCCCCCCCACCAATTAGCCAAGGTGATGCTGTTGCTGGGGCATAAAACTGTTGACATGTCCAGTCAAGGTCTGAGTCTGGGAAGGCACAGTAGCCACAGTGGAACGTCTGTGCTCTGTATACTCTTATGTGTGAACTGATCTCTATGTATTGTTGCTGTTTTGTTGCCGGACCAAATAAAGCCAAGTTGTATTTTTATACCTCTGAATTTTGTCATTGCTAACCCCCATCCCATATATACCGATCCCAACAATATCTACGCCATTGGTTGGAAAATGGAATGATCCATCTGGAATCAGTGACTGGATCTGTTACTTAGTCCATACAAGCAGTACAGCAGGACCTACTGACATAAATAGGAGATCGGCTACTAGCAGGGGCGGACTGACAACTCATGGGGCCCCCCGGGCAATAGGAGATTATGGAGCCCCTGTGTCCTGCCCACCCTCAAGTCACACCCACACACAGCCCCAACCACATATTGCGCTGCCCACATCAACTACACTTGGTACAGAATTTCTCTTTACAAGCCCCCTCCCCCTTCTCCAACCACCCAGCACCCTTACTCACATAAAACAAGTAATTTATATATATAGCTTACAGTGAATTACTGTAAATACTTACAGTTCTGAAGACTCTAGTAGGCTCAGGATCAGTGCTCTGGGTAGGGGGTAGTTGGGCTCAGGGCTGGAAGTAGGCATCGCTCTGCAGTTCAGGAAAACTATAAGAGGCACCTAGGTTTTAGAGGGGGACAATAAGAAAAAAAAATGTTTTCATTACAAATCAGGTAAGACCACCAACTAGACCCCCAATGTTAAACAGACCTAAGCTGACATCCCCAATTAGACCCCCAATGTAAATAAGACCCAATAAGACCTCAAATCAGACCTCAGCTCAGACCCCAATGTAAATTACCCCCAATCAGACCTCAGATGAGAGCCCCATGCCTCTCATCAGCCCCCATTATCAGCCCTTATGCCTCTCATCAGCCCCCTATTATGCCTCTCAGCCCCCATTTTGCGCCTCTCAGCCGCCATTATGCCTTTCAGCCCCCATTATGAGCCTCTCAGCCCCCATTATACCTCTCAGCCGACCGCCATTATGTCTCTCAGTCCCCAGATTATGTGCCCCCAACAGTAGATATGCCCAGATATGTGCACCCTAACGGTAGTTATGCCAGATTATGTGCCTCCTCACAGTAGTTATGCCAGATTATGTGCCCCTGACAGTAGTTATGCAGAGATATGTGCCCCCTCAGTAGCTATGTCAGATTATGTGCCCCCTCACAGTAGTTATGCCAGATTATGTGCCCCTCACAGTAGATATGCCCAGATATGTGCCCCCTCACAGTAGTTATGTCAGATTATGTGCCCCTCACAGTAGTTATGCCAGATTATGTGCCTCCTCACAGTAGTTATGCCAGATTATGTGCCCCTCACAGTAGTTATGTCCATATATGTGCCTCCCTCACAGTAGATATGCCCAGATATGTGCCCCCTCAGTAGCTATGTCAGATTATGTGCCCCCTCACAGTAGTTATGCCAGATTATGTGCCTCCTCACAGTAGTTATGCCAGATTATGTGCCCCTCACAGTAGTTATGCCCAGATATGTGTCTCCCTCACCGTAGTTATGCCAGATATGTGCCCCTCACAGTAGATATACCCAGATATGTGCCCCCTCAGAAGCTATGTCAGATTATGTGCCCCCTCACCGTAGTTATGCCAGATTATGTGCCTCCTCACAGAAGTTATGCCAGATTATGTGCCCCTCACAGTAGTTATGCCAGATTATGTGCCCCTCACAGTAGTTATGCCCAGATATGTGACTCCCTCACAGTATTTTTGCCAGATATGTGCCCCTCACAGTAGAAATGCGCAGATATGTGCACCTAACAGTAGTTATGTCAGATTATGTGCCCCTCACAGTAGTTATGCCAGATTATGTGCCTCTTCACAGTAATTATGCCAGATTGTGTGCCCCTCACAGTAGTTATGCCCAGATATGTGCCTCCCTCACAGGAATTATGCAGGATATGTGCCCCTCTCAGTAGTTATGACCAGGTATGTGCCCCTCACAGTAGATATGCCCAGATATGTGCCCCTCACAGTATATATGCCTAGATATGTGCCCACTCACAGTGGTTCTGCCAAGTTATGTGCCTCTTCACAGTAGTTATGCTAGATTATGTGCCTCTCGCAGTAGATATGCCCAGATTATGTGCCCCTTCACAGTGGTTATGCCAGATTATGTGCCCCCTCCCAGTAGTTATGCCCAGATATGTGCCCCTCACAGTAGATATGCCCAGATATGTGCCCCATATCTGTATATATTGTATATAGAGTATAACAGGATTGTATATAATCCCATCAATTGGTCGTAAGTGTACTATTATATCGGGCATTTACTGCCCGTGGCTTATCTAAGGATGCCCGATTTAAGGTGGAGCATTATCTAGCACTTCATATAATAGTCCACTTACGAACAGTTGATGGGATTATATTTGCCATCACTGGATCGTTAGAAGTCTTTAGAGTCCTACACATCTCCCCTGATAATGTTATCTTGCTGAAACCTGCATGTAGGGAGCGGGACTAGAATAGGGCCATTCAGGGCCAGGCGACAGGGCAAGGTTTCGGACGGGGTCGCCCTTCTAAGGGCGAGTGCCCTGTGGTTAGGCTTCCACCCCCCAATAGTATCAGGGCAAGCCACAGACCACTTTATAGGGCCAACCAGGGCCTCAGCTGCACCCTGCCGTCCCTACAGCAGATGAGCGTCTACTTAGGAGTCCAACATCGTGGCATCATTTGGACGCATTCTGCACCCTGGACGCAGACTACAGAGCGGTAGGAGTACGGGTTTCTTTTGGGTGCCGCCGAGTACCCTCTTTAATTTATCTTTGGGTGCCGCCGTGCACAATAACCTGTCATACCGTCGCTCTGATCACCAATTGTTTGTATATATCTATGTATTTTTGGGCCTATTTTTTTAAATTCCAAACTAAAAGTTATGTTTTAATGTAACTAAGAAATAACTAACCCTGTAACTTATGATATTTGATAGATAGTGATCATTACAATACGACTTAGTCCACATAACTGTTTAACACAAAGGACTTTTACAAACTTTTTTTGAAGGGAGGATTTTGTGTGGGAGTGTCTGAGTGTATTGTACGTGTTTATTGGTTGTTTTTACAAAACCCTGTGGGTGGTAACCTTGTTGGAAAATGTGTATAAGTCAATTCTTGTGTGTTCAATAAAGAGTTCTATTTGTACCCGTCTTCTTGACTTCGGCTGATGTTTGGGGATTCGCATGCTTTATTAACGGAATCATCTTAAAAAGTTATTGGCATTTCGTATGGAATTCGTCTACTTCAACTGCCGAACGGAGCGCTATATTCACCTGGCTCGGGCGGTTCGGGAGGAAACCACTGAATGTGGTTTAAATATACTTGGGCAGGGGCTGATTGCTCCAAACTCTCTCTCTGATATCCCCCAACGTGGGCCTGATAGGTCCTGGATATTGGATCTGTGCTGTTGAATTTGGAGAGAAATTGGCGCAGACAGCCTCCGCTCACTTAGGTAATATTTCTCCTACAAACTTCATAAAATAATCACGTACACCACACCAAATATAAAAATAATGACATAAATCAGTCCTATATTTAATAAAAAACAGCACCGTTATGCTATTAAATCACTAGACATTGATGGTGTCCTATGTCAGTTTGATGAGTATTCAAAGAGCGCTCCACGTATTTGTTACTTTTTACGTGCTTGATACTTTTTATGAACTGTGTCTAATTCCTGTTGTGCCGGCTGTATGCTGTTACAATTTGTTAAGATTCAATTGCTGACAAAAAAAGGTCCTTAGTAAATGCCTAATACAGTTCGTTCACTTCGCCTTCTACAGTGAACGAACTGTATTAGGCATTTACTAAGGACCTTTTGAGCCGGCACAACAGGAATTAGACACAGTTCATAAAAAGTATCAAGCACGTAAAAAGTAACAAATACGTGGAGCGCTCTTTGAATACTCATCCCTGGACAGACTTTGCACTGACATAGGACACCATCAATGTCTAGTGATTTAATAGCATAACGGTGCTATTTTTTATTAAATATAGGACTGACTTATGTCATTATTTTTATATTTGGTGTGGTGTACGTGATTATTTTATGAAGTTTGTAGGAGAAATATTACCTAAGTGAGCGGAGGCTGTCTGCGCCAATTTCTCTTCAAATTCAACAGCACGCATCCAATATCCAGGACTTATCAGGCCCACGTTGGGGAATATCAGAGAGAGAGTTTGGAGCAATCAGCCCCTGCCCGAATCGGTTATTAACCATACTTTCTCAAATAGTGAGAACAAGCATACTGTGTTTGGATACATTGTCTTTTAATATTGTAATTTTATTGTATTGCATGTTTTATGAATAAATTAGTGTCCTATATTTTCCATATATACGAGTGCCCATTCCATACTTTCCTACCAATTATATCCAATTTTGAGGGGTGTCTCAATATTTGGTTTGGAGCACCTATCCTGAGAGAACAGAGGTGAGCGGATCCCTTTTTTGCTACATCATGTGCATATGTCTTTGGTCAGGAGTGTGCCACCTCCCCTGCCATATAAGAAGACACCAGGATTAATAGATGGCACACTATAGATGGGACCAGGGGCGTAGCTAAAGGCTCACGGGCCCTGGTGCAAGAGTTCAGCTTGGGCCCCCATTCCTTTAGTGCTTGTTGGCAAGGGGCAGGTGAGCACATAGCCTTCCTGCTGCCAGAGGCAAACATTGAAAGGGCACCCCCTCATGCCAAATTCTTGACCTAACCCTTTCCCTCCAGCCAGAGGTGTAAATTGAAAAGCATGCACTTTCTATAATGTCAGTGTCTTATGTGGCACAAGGGTTTTTGGGCCCCCTCAGGCTCCTGGGCCCGGTAGCGACTGCTACCTCTGCACCCCCTATAGCTACGCCCCTGCCTGCCGCAAACCCTGTAACTTGGTCTCGGCCTGAGAGATCCGATCCGGGTCATCGTAGATAAGACCCAAGGCTCTAAAGAATTCATCTACCAACCGGAGGGACGGTGATCCGGTCGGCAGAGGAAAAGCCCAAGACTGGGCATCCTCTTTTAGCAATGAAATAATCATACCCACCCATTGACACTCATCCCCAGAAGAGTATGGACGCAGCCTAAAGTATAATTTACATGACTCCCTGAACCGGATGAAATTGTCACTACCCCCGGAAAACCTGTCCGGGATAGCTACCTTCGGTTCAGGGCAGGCCTGGAACCCACCACCGGAACCAGCAGCCTGTGGACTCTGAATCTGCAAAACCATGGCACGGAAGTCTGCTACCTCCAAAGTCAAATTTTGCAGCTGTTTGACCAGTGCAGTCATAGCATCCATAGCTGCACAGATGAGAACAAAAAATGGCGGTATTGGCTCTGGATAATATCACTGATGTTGTAGGGGAGAACACCAAAGGACAACAAGAAGCAAGGGAAAAGACACTAGGCCTCACCGCTAGGGAAGGAAAAGGGTCACCACCTATAAAACCCTGCTCCTGGCCCTAACTCCTATCCGTATGGGCACCTCTCAATGGTAGAGATGCCCATACACAGGAACCTAGAAAACCCTGGTGGCCCTCAGATGCCCTAATAGTAATGACCGGGCAGAGACAACCCTCTCCTTCCCTGGTGAAGGAACCAGCGTCTCGCTGAGGCCTAGTAAACAACAAAGGTGGGGGGGAATACAAAACACAACAAGCGGAACACTTAACTTCTGAGGCTGATGGATGATGGACAAACAGGACTTCACCATGAACCACACTCCAGCTCTTCCAAAAACCAAATGAAGCTATCCAGAGCAAGGAGTGATGGGTAAAGTCAGACTAAATAGGGGGAGGTGAAGGTCACATGATCCACACCTGAACAGGGGGTGTGGATATACCAGCAACACACAGACAAAGTGAAACCAAAAGAGGCTGTCAGATAACTAATGTGCAGATATTCTTTCAGATCTTCTCAAACCTGTCACCGGCGTGACACAATAGCCTTGAAAATTGGTATATAACACCCTCTAGTCTCCTAGGACTTAGAAAAACATCTATTTTTGTTTATTTTTTATGATCTTTTTCTTTTTACCTCCCCCCTACCACTTTCCCAAGCTCTCAAACGCAATGAGAGTGACAAGTGACACTGACATGCATAGCAATGGGTAAACGCATGTTTGATGGCATTAACATACAGCGTGTTTAAAAACACATTGCACCGTCACATGTGTTATGCTTTTTCATATTCCAAAGCTTCCAACAATTGTCCCTTATAGGGTGTAGATGATGTTTAAACGCGCACAGTGTTATGAGATAAAAAAATGTAAAAAAAATGGCCTGGGGAACAACTGTCCAAAAATTATGCCTTAACAGGATCAGAATGCCTGCCCATACAACACGCACAAGTGTTGATTGTCAGGAGAAAAAGTGGTTTGTTGAGAATGAGCCTAAAATATTCTCCCTTTAAATTAGTAGCAGCAGCAGCAGTGCAGTGTGGGTGTGGAAAGGGTATGGTACGGATACAGGTTCACGTAGCTGAAATAGCAGTGGAAGCAGAAGCAGCATAGCATGGAACATGCAAGGCAGTAGGTCGGATAACTATGAGTAGTAGCAGAAGGGATGGCATGAGGGAGGCAGCAGCCATACAGAACATGATGATTGGCAGGCTGCAGCAGTGGTATGATGGAGGCAGGACGGCAGGCAGCAACAGTGGCTAGATGGGGCGGAGGACAACTTGGTCTGTTTGGGTGTCACCACACCCTCTGCGATGCTGAAAACTCTCTCTGAAGAGACACTGGAGACTGGGCAAAAAAGAAGAAAGAGAACATGTTGTGCCAGTTTGGGCCACTATTCAGTTTGGGCCACTATTCCATTCTGCCGGCCCAGAAATTCATGGGGTCAGGGAACAGGGTATGCGCCAGAGACTGGCGAGAGTGTAGGTGGGCTCCTGCACATTGCCAGCACCTTGCACAAACCTGCGTACTGTTTTAAAAGGCCATGCAGGGAGCAGCCAGGGGGCTACCAGGTGACAGCCAGCGGGATGTTTGCTGCTTGATGTACTTTAGCAACTGTTCGTCTGTGTGGCTACTCTCGCCCAGGCCTATCAGCTTCAACACCACATGGCAATGCATGACTTGACACATGATAGGAAGGAGATGGAGTGCTGTGCCCTGCTGCTGTTGGGGACAGGACCATGTCCATGAAGGAGGAGTGAGAGTACAAGTCGCTACTACAATGGTACTGCAGCGACTGTTTCGCCAGCAACATGGCCAGGTGGGGGTTCAGCTTGTAGACAGGTTAATTGCTGGTGGAGTAAAGTTTTTTTCATGGCCAAATATTATGGATGTCTAACAATGGAGTCGGGGAAAGGAGGTGTCTTAGCAGGAGAAAAAGAAGATGATGATGTTGACAAAGATACCCTATTGCTTGGGGATGGGGGTTGGCTGCCACAAAGAGGACCAGGAGAAGGAGGTCAGACTTGTTCTGACTAGGAAAGCTTGCCAGTTGTATTTTCCCTAAGCATCTGGTGCAGTTTCATGTGCTGTAATAGACCTCTAGTACCGATGATTGTGTTTCAATGGCCATGGCTCATTTTAATCTCGCAGATCTTGCACACAGCTGTGGTTTTGTGTGCCCGCCTTGTGGAGTAAAAACGCCAAACAGGAGTTGCTTGCACAGAGTTACAGGCAGCCGAGCTCAACTTAGCTCTGGCACGTTTTGGACCTAACCCACCCACAGTGTCAGCGGCATCACCAGGTCCCGAAGCAGACGTGGCCCTGGCAGTTCTTTGGGAGGTACGTCATCTGTTTATTTCTCCCGCCACCGTCCTTCTCCCAGGTCCTGTCCAGCACACCATCGTCATCAGAGTTCTTACCTTCCCTGCAGCTTTTATCAGAACGTGAGATATCATGGTGGGCTCCCGGTCCCCCATCCCCTGCTCTGTGTTTTACCTGACTTGCCACTGTTGATGCCTCCACTGCCAATGTCGTGGCTACAGGTGCCACTATTCTCACCACCATAAGCACAGCAATGCATGGGGTCCCAGCCTCCTCCCAAACCTCCTGCTCAGGTCTGCCCAAACGGTGACTGCTCTTACAGAAGTCGTCAGCAGCAAGACTGTCTTGACTATCTGCCATAGGGCATGGTGGGGTTTTCTTGCCACTTCTTAGAGAAAAGGAAGGTGCCCAACTAGGAAGGGGCAGTGAGGACTGAGAGGACTCCACTGAAAGACTTCCCTAGGGCTGCAAGGAGGAGGAGCTGGAGGAACGCTCTGACACCTGGCTCCACAGCACGGCGTAAAGCTCCAAAGTCACCTCCACGTAATCCTGCTGTGACTGAGACAAGAACTGAGCCATCCAATCCACATACTCATCGGCTTTCTCTTCAACGATAATGTTGCACCTTTGTGAAGCCAGGGACAACTACGGCCTACTACTACCACTACTTCGGGCCGGATAGCTGGTTCTGGTACTACTCACATTGTGGCTCTGGGTCATTCGTTTGGAACCCTTCTGTGCTGGTTTGAATAAATTCAACAACACCTTCCCTCTCCAAATGTTTGAAGACAGAAACAAAAAACGGATTTAAGCCTAAATTTATCACTCACAGATCATTTTGTGCAATACCCTCTGTGTTGGTGTAGTAATCACGTATATGCTGGTTTGAATAATTTAACAACCTCAAAAAATTTATTGAAACTGTTTGGAGAAATAAATAAATGGAAACGGATTTAGGTCTAAATTCGTCATCACTTACAAATAATTTTGTGTGCTACACTGTGTATTGATACAGTAATCACCTAATGCTGCTTTGAATAAATTCAATAGCTCCTCCCTAAACAAATTTGGAACTGAGTGGATATTGAAATAAACGGATTTAGCTCTAATATTATGCTATCAATCACTGATGTTTATGTTTTACCCTGTATGTATTTTATATGGTTTTTAAAACTTAAAATAAAAAATTAACTATGTGAGATTTTACGACCTCGAGTTCGGACTAATATTTCTGGTGCTGGTGTTTTCACAGAGATTTAAAATGCTACATCGATGTTAGAACACGTGTTGTACAGTTTTACTTATTCCACCCAACACCCCAAAAAGATTTGTTAAAATGGTAAAGCAATGAAAGAAATGTCCTTCTTCTTCCTCCTTATTGCATTTTTCCCGCTGACATTTGTCGGAAACAAACCTGGATTTGTCCGAAACAAACCTGAAAAGGTTCTGGTTTGGCCGTCATCCAAAGAAATTGCAAAGTTTGCACCAAACCCGGTTAGTTACAAACTGGTTCACTCATCTTTAATGACAAACTTATTCTCCTGGTCAATATAATTATAGAGATGTCAGATTTATATAGTTTTTTTTTTATTATTGTTATACTACTTTAAAAAAATTTAAAACTTTGAAAAAAGTTTTCTTTGCATCACCATATTTTAACACCCATAAAATTAACTTTTTACTGTTTACAGAGTTGTGTGAGGGCTTGTTTTCTATGGGGTGAGGTGTATTTTTTATTAGTGCATTTTTAGGGTACATATGACTTTTTCAGAACTTTTTATTAAAAGTCTACAAATCATCAATTTTTTTCCATTAGAGCAATAATGGAATAGTAATAAGGCCCCCATAGTGTTCTTAGTAGAAATATTGTGGATCTATAAGTCCCTCCTATAGCGCCCCCAGTAGTAATAGTCTATAATGTCCCCTGGATTTATAATACCTCTACAGTGCCCCCAGTATTTACATCGCCCCCTACTGTTATAATGCTCGCCCTGAAGTGCCCCCAGTATTTACATCGCCCTCTACTGTTATAATGCTAACCCTGAAGTGCCCCCAGTATTTATATTGCCCCCTACTGTTATAATGCTCGCCCTGAAGTGCCGCAAGTATTTATATTGCCCCCTACTGTTATAATGCTCGCCCTGAAGCACCCCCGGTATTTATAATGCGCCCTCCAGTGTCCCCTGTAGTTATATTCCTCCATTTAGTGTCCTCAGAAATTATAATTCCTCAGCCCCTCCACCATACAGTACCATGTAAATAATCCTTATTTCCCTCTGCCATAGAGTCCCATGTATATACCATCACACCATCTCTCCATCCCCCTCCAATAATACAGTCCTATGTAAAGAACATCCCTCTCTATCTACAGCCCCCTCCAAAATACAGTCATATGTAAATAACATCACACCATCTCTCCTGCCCCCTACAATATACAGTCCCACATAAATAACATCACCCCTTCCCCAGTCACCTTCAACATACAGTCCCATGTAAATAACATCACCCCCTCAATATTCAGTCCCATGTAAATAACATCACTCCCTCCCCAAGGCACCTTCAATATACAGTTCCATATAAATACAATCACCCTCTCCCCAGTCACCTCCAACATGCAGTCCCATGAAACAGCTGAGCTGTCCTCTCCTGCACTGGTCACATGATGGTGACATCATCGCAGGTCCTTTTCAGCTACTGCATTTAGAACTGATCACATGGACTGTGATGTCACCACAGGTCCTTCAGCTCTTGCAGGTGTCACGAGGGTGTCAAGAGCCACGCCTGACTCCGTTATACCCGGGGTCAGGAAGTCGCAGCGGGTGGCTGTGCGCTCTATGTAGAAAGATAGTAACATAGTAGTAACATAGTACATAAGGCCGAAAAAAGACATTTGTCCATCCAGTTCGGCCTGTTATCCTGCAAGTTTTATTTATGGTAGCTTTCTGGGTTTGCCTTGCAACCCTTTTTGGCTCACTCAGGGATCCGTAGCTCCTCCTCCTCAGCTGTCTCTTGTCCAGCACTCCCAACCTCCTTATATTCCCATCTCTCACTTCTCTGGTTGCCAGATATAGAGCTTCCTGCCTGGACTTCTATACTGACCCACTGGAGCTGTGTAGCTGTGTTCCCTGGTTGTTGTTCCAGAGCGTTACCCTCCGGATCCCTGTTGGGCCTTGGTGGTCTGCTGTTGTCGCCCACCTGGGATTATATGTTTGTCTGTATTGTCTGTCCTCTCCTTGGTGTTTTCCTCTTAGTGTCAGTGCTGCGGACTAGTGATCCCACCGCCCCATTTACTACATAGGGCTCATCTTAGGGAAAGCCAGGGTTTAGGCACGTTATCGGCGAATGGGTGAGGAACCCGTCTAGGGACGTCAGGGCAGTCAGGTGCCAGCCGCAAGGTGAGTCAGGGGTCACCACCTTTCCCTCTCCCTTGGACAGAGCCTTCCCATTTCCCTCCCTCTGCGTGACGCCGGTCATTACATTATATCTGGCCCTTATTTTGTGTAGGTAAATAAAAACAACTACTTTTTCTTTCTACCTACTTAGAATCCAGTATGGATCCAATTGCTGCTTTGTCAAAGCAACTTCAAGGCCTGTCTTTGGAGGTGGCAGGATTGAAGGCGTCGGTTCTCCAGCAACAGCAGCAATTGCAACAGACCGCAAGCCCAGCGGTTGCTACAGGTAACCAGGTTGTTGCGGAACCCAAGGTTGCTCTTCCTGACAGATTTTCTGGGGGAAGGGACAAATTTGTGACGTTCCGTGAGGCCTGTAAATGATATTTTAAGCTGCGCCCTTACTCCTCTGGTAATGAAGAATAGCGGGTTGGGGTTGTTATTTCCCTGCTGCAGGGGGACCCGCAATCCTGGGCGTTCTCTTTACCCACTGATTCCCAGGCTCTCCGGTCAGTGGATGAATTTTTTGGGGCCTTGGGTCTCATATATGACGACCCTGACCGAGTCGCACTGGCTGAATCAAAATTACGGAGACTCCGACAGGGAGAGCGGCCAGTAGAGGAGTATTGCTCAGAGTTCCGTAGGTGGGCTACGGATACCCAGTGGAACGACCCGGCTCTCAGGAGTCAGTTCTGCTCTGGGTTATCCGAAAGGATTAAGGATGCGCTTGCGCTGTAGGAGACTCCCTTTTCCCTTGATGCGGTCATGTCCCTTTCTATCAGAATAGATAGACGTCTTAGGGAAAGATTGAAAACTCCGGAGCAATTGGTAACCCCTCCCAAGCAGCAGTTAGTCTGTACGGACTTAGACGAGCCTATGCAGCTAGGAGGAACTACTCGTCAGGTCCATCCCCCTGAGGCTCGCCGTAGGCGTGGGGTTTGTTTTTTCTGTGGGGAGAGGGGTCATTTTATTAATGTCTGTCCTTCCTTTCTCAAAAACAAAAGACCGTCGGAAAACTACTAACCCCAGGCTGTGTGGAGGATGTCAGCCGGGGGGTATACATTTCCTCCATATGTACATCGCAATTTGTGTTGCCAGCGGTTGTTGTTTTTGGCGTTAAGACGGAGACTATTTCTTTTTTTCTAGACAGTGGAGCAGGAGTAAATTTGATAGATGCCCATTTTGCCCACACTATGGGTTTGTCTCTCTGTACGCTACAGAGACCTATTCCCATATTCGCTATTGATTCTGCTCCTCTGTCTCAGAGAAACCTCACTCACATTGTCCATAACTTACACCTTCGGGTAGGGGACCACCATAACGAGTTGCTTTCATGTTATGTTCTAGGGGGGCTTCCCACTCCAGTGGTGTTGGGTCTTCCTTGTTCGTAGCGCACAATCCAGTGGTGGATTGGCAGGCCAGGGAGATATTGGAGTGGAGTGAGCATTGCAGAGAAAATTGGTTAAATAGCAATTGCTTAGTCGCCTCCATAGCTACCCTACCTACATTTGTTTCGGACTTTGAGGACGTTTTTTCTGAAAAGGGTTGTCAGAAGTTACCACCTCACCGTCCTTATGATTGCCCGGTTAACCTGATTCCCGGTGCAAAATTACCCAAGACCAGGTTATATAATCTTTCGGGTCCGGAGAGACAAGCCATGAAAGATTATATCTCCGAGAGCTTGGCTAAGGGACACATCAGACCCTCTTCTTCACCCGTGGCTGCAGGGTTTTTCTTCGTTAAAAAGAAAGATGGGGGCCTGCGGCCTGTCCTGTTTAATCAGATTGCGGGTGCTAGGTGGTTCTCCAAACTTGATCTTAGGGGGGCCTACAATCTGATTCGTATCAAGGAAGGGGATGAGTGGAAGACAGCTTTTAACACCCCTGAGGGGCATTATGAAAATCTAGTCATGCCTTTCGGTCTGACCAATGCTCCTGCTGTCTTCCAACATTTCGTTAATGACATTTTTAGTCATCTTATCGGCAGGTTTGTGGTGATATACCTAGATGATATTTTAATTTATTCGTCTGATCTGAAAACACATGAGGTGCATGTCAGACAGGTACTGCAGGTCCTACGGACAAATAAATTATATGCTAAAATTGAAAAGTGTGTCTTCGCCGTTCAGGAAATACAGTTCCTAGGTTATTTATTATCTGCTTCAGGTTTCTGTATGGATCCTAGGAAGGTCCAGGCAATTTTAGATTGGGATCTTCCTGAGAACCTCAAAGCACTGCAACGGTTCTTGGGCTTCGCAAATTTCTATAGAAAATTCATTAAAAATTATTCGGTGATTGTAAAACCCCTTACTGACATGACTAGGAAGGGGACTGATTTTTCTAAATGGTCTGCTGCCGCTAAATTAGCTTTTTCCTCTCTAAAAGAGAGGTTTACCTCGGCACCTGTACTAATCCAACCTGATGTCTCCCAGCCTTTTATTGTTGAAGTCGATGCGTCAGAGGTGGGAGTGGGGGCTGTGCTGTCTCAGGGTCCGTCTCCTGGCAAATGGCGTCCTTGTGCTTTCTTTTCTAAAAAACTATCTGCAGTAGAAAATAACTATGATATTGGCAATAGGGAACTATTAGCTATTAAACTAGTGTTTGAAGAATGGCGTCACTTTTTAGAGGGGGCAATCCACCCCGTCACTGTGATTACGGACCACAAAAACCTTCTGTACCTCGAATCAGCTAAGCGTCTCACCCCTAGACAAGCTAGGTGGTCGCTATTTTTTACCAGGTTTAACTTTGTTATTACCTATCGTCCTGGGGCAAAAAATACCAAGGCAGATGCATTATCTCGTTGTTTCCCTGGAGGGGGTAATGTGAGTGATCCGGTACCCATTCTACAAAGAGGAGTGGTTGTCTCTGCGGTACACTCTGTTCTGGAGGGGAAGGTGTTAGAGGCCCAGGGGGACGCCCCGGTCTCTTGCCCCTCAGAGAAATTGTTTGTACCGTTGAACCTGCGTCTCAAATTATTAAAGGAACATCATAATTCGGCACTTGCTGGGCACCCGGGTAGTAAAGCAACCTTGGAGCTATTGTCTCGTCGTTTTTGGTGGCCAAGGTTGCGTCAGGATGTAATGGATTTTGTGTCTTCTTGTTCTACTTGTGCGCGCGCGCGAAAGTCTCTCATACACGTCCTGCAGGGTCTTTATTTCCACTTGTCATTCCCAATAGGCCATGGACACATCTGTCAATGGATTTTATCACTGACTTACCTTTGTCTGCGGGTAAAACAGTTATCTTGGTAGTAGTGGACAGGTTTAGCAAAATGGTACACTTCATTGCGTTACCCGCACTACCTAATGCTAAGACTCTTGCTCAGGTATTCATCAGTGAAATCGTGAAGCTTCACGGGGTCCCTTCCGATGTTGTTTTGGATCGGGGAACCCAGTTTATTTCTAAATTTTGGAAAGCTTTTTGTTCCCGTTTGGGGGTACACTTGTCGTTTTCCTCAGCTTTCCATCCTCAGTCGAATGGACAGACTGAGCGTACCAACCAAAACCTTGAGACATATCTAAGATGTTTTGTGTCTGAAAACCAAGAGGTGTGGTCATCATATTTACCGTTAGCCGAGTTTGCCATAAATAATCGCCGTCAGGAATCTACTGGTAAGTCACCATTTCTTGGTGCATATGGTTTTCATCCCCAATTCTGTACTTTCAAAGAGGGGGGGTCTTCTGGGGTTCCCGAAGAGGAACGGTTTTCGTCATCTCTTTCGTCTGTATGGCAGAAGGTGCAAGCTAACTTGAAAAATATGGGAGGTAAATATAAATGCATGGCTGATAAGAGACGGTCGCCAGGTCCGGACCTAGGAGTGAATGACTATGTGTGGTTGTCTACTAGGAATATTAAATTAAAGGTTCCCTCTTGGAAACTGGGTCCTAGGTTAATTGGCCCTTACAAAATAGTAGCCATCATTAACCCCGTGGCTTTTCGCCTGGAGCTACCTCAGACTTTTAAAATCCATAACGTCTTCCATAAATCGTTACTCAAGAAGTATGTTCCACCTCTAGAACCGTCACCGCTGCCACCCCCTCCTGTTGTTGTGGATGAAATCCAGATGTAATCTAGAGTTTCAAATATCCAAAATTGTTGATTCTCGCCGGGTCCGCCGCTCTCTTCAATATCTGGTGCATTGGAGGGGTTACGGTCCCGAGGAAAGAATGTGGGTCCCAGCGTCTGAGGTAAACGCCGACAGGTTAGTTCGGGCTTTTCATGCCTCTCATCCTGAGAGACCTAGTCCTGAGTGTTCGGAGGCCCCTCGTAGAGAGGGGGGTACTGTCACGAGGGTGTCAAGAGCCACGCCTGACTCCATTATACCCGGGGTCAGGAAGTCGCAGCGGGTGGCTGCGCGCTCTCTGTAGAAAGATAGTGTTTTCTTTATGGTAGCCTTCTGGGTTTGCCTTGCAACCCTTTTTGGCTCACTCAGGGATCCGTAGCTCCTTCTCCTCAGCTGTCTCTTGTCCAGCACTACCAACCTCCTTATATTCCCATCTCTCACTTCTCTGGTTGCCAGATATAGAGCTTCCTGCCTGGACTTCTATACTGACCCACTGGAGCTGTGTAGCTGTGTTCCCTGGTTGTTGTTCTAGAGCGTTACCCTCCGGATCCCTGTTGGGCCTTGGTGGTCTGCTGTTGTCGCCCACCTGGGATTATATGTTTGTCTGTATTGTCTGTCCTCTCCTTGGTGTTTTCCTCTTAGTGTCAGTGGTGCGGACTAGTGATCCCACCGCCCCGTTCACTACATAGGGCTCATCTTAGGAAAAGCCAGGGTTTAGGCACGTGATCGGCGAACGGGTGAGGAACCCGTCTAGGGACGTCAGGGCAGTCAGGTGCCAGCCGCCAGGTGAGTCAGGGGTCACCACCTTTCCCTCTCCCTTGGACAGGGCCTTCCCATTTCCCTCCCTCTGCGTGACGCCGGTCATTACAGCAGGGCATTAAATTCAATTGTATTGCCGTCCTGAAGCCCCGAATGCCGTCCTGAAACCCCGTTTGGGTTAGGTGTTCTGTAGATTTTATTATTTTCCCTTATAACATGGTTATAAGGGAAAATAAAAGCATTCTTAATACAGAATGCTTAGTAAAATGTCCATTGAGGGGTTAAAAATAATAAACAAATTTAACTCACTGCATCCACTTGGTCGCGTAGCGGATCTCCTCTTCTTTCCGCTACGTGACCAAGTGGATGGGGTGAGTTAAATTTGTTTATTATTTTTAACCCCTCAATGGACATTTTACTAAGCATTCTGTATTAAGAATGCTATTATTTTCCCTTATAACCATGTTATAAGGGAAAATAATAAAGATCGGGTCCCCATCCCGATCGTCTCCTAGCAACCGTGCGTAAAAATCGGACCACATCCGCACTTGCTTGCGGATGCTTCCGATTTTCATGCAGCCCCATTCACTTCTATGGGGCCTGCGTTGCGTGAAAAACACACAATATAGAGCATTGATGCAAGTGATGCGTGAAAGTAACCGCTCATGTGCACAGCCCCTTAGAAATGAATGGGTCCGGATTCAGTGCGGGTGCAATGCGTTCACCTCACGCATTGCACCCGCTCTGAAAACTCGCCCGTGTGAAAGGGGCCTAAGGGTTACACAGCATTATAAATCAGTATAAGGGCTCATGCACACGACCGTATTTTCTTTCCGTACCGTTTTTTTTGAGAACCATATGCAGAACTATTCACTTCAATGGTTCCGCAAAAAAACCTGAACTTGTTCAGTATGTATTTTGTGTCCGTATGTCTGTTCCGCAAAATGGTAGAACATGTCCTATTATTGTCTGCAAATCACGGTCCGTGGCTCCATTCAAGTTAATGGATCCGCAAAAAAAACTGAATGCACACGGAACGCCACCACGTGCAATCCGTAGTTTTTTTTGGCGTATCAATGCTGGAGAAATGATAGGCCCTGCCAACTATTGACATGTGCTTTCAGTTTGTGAACTTGGAGAGCTTGCTCAGGAATACAAGTTTCAGCAAGATAGGCCTCAGACCAACAAAACATGTCCCACATTGATGTGAAAAAAGCTAATATGCCTTGTTCAGGAATGGCCTCAGTTATGGGACACCCGTTCCGATTTATACCATGGCCGTCTCCGCAAGGAGAGGGCAGGGGTGGAGGTGACGAAGATAATTCTCGCCAAAGATTGGGACAAAGCCAAATCAACAAGGCACGGAAAGCTAGGTAAGCCAACCCATGCAGATCTTGAATTAATATTTCAGCAGAAGTTATATGCAATTTACATTAAAAAACAACAAATGTAATGACCTACATTATAGCATTATGTATAATGGGGGACATTTATTAAACTGGTGTAAAGTAGAACTAGCTTAGTTGCCCATAGCAACCAATAAGATTCCACCTTTCATTTTTCAAAAGAGCTGATTTTTCAAAGGTGAAATCTGGTTGCTATGGGTAACTAAGTATTCACAGTAATGCCATAATTCTAAAATATAACTTTTAATATTTATATATAAAATAGTCAATGAATCCCTCTAAATAATAATTAATCAAAAAACATAGAGTGAAAAAAATAAAAAATAAATTGAAAACTAGGGTCAGAGTGGTATGATGGCCAAAGATTGGTTGTAGATTAGTAGATGTTAGAAAGGCCTATTTAGGGAGGTATAGCCCTATAATTGACCCTAAAGTAATAGCCCTACCTAGTACGGAATGGCCGCCCCGATAGGGGCGATCCCGTTTCTCGTGCCTCCTGGTGTCCCTGGTTGGCCCTATAGGGATGGATACCTAGATAAGGAGGGACCCTAATGAAACACCTGGGCTAAATTACACCAAAAATAATAAATGTATATAGGTAGCAAAAACCGGTGACAGACTACACCCAAATATGAAAAGAAATATATAAAGTTACAAAAGTGAGATGTCCAAAGTGGTCCCTACGCGTTTCGCCTGGTTGGTGTCAGGCTCATCAGGGGACATATTTGACAAAGAATACCTATCACCATAGAATAATACAAATATTATTGTATATATATATATAAAAGATTTTATTTCCTTTTTTATTTATATTTCCTCCGTTTGAGGGTACATAGAAAGATATTAGAATTAAAGATAAGCCACTACTTAAACTAAAACTGATCGATAAAGTCATAAAAATGATCAGATCAATTACCAGCAGCAGGAGATGATACATTAATTTGTGAGCAAGAGGGAATAACGATATTGATATAAATATAAACCCCCAGCTCATTCATCCATCTCGTGCTTAGGGCTGTAATCAGACTCAATTACACCAGACCATATGTTTAGGTGTATGCTAATCTGTCTGTTGTATTGGGACTATGCCTCTATATATTCACATCACCAAACAATTATGCCAATAGCAGAGATCAATCAAGCGATATAGATAATTCTCTTAGTGAAATGGCACAGCTATTAACATGGCTATAGATAGTAGCTATCACATCAAACGGTATATGTATATATACCACCACCATTCAGTATATACTGTGGGCTAATAGCAGCTCATTAGTATCGATAGTACTTGCGTGCCCATATTTGGCTGGGTAGATAGAAGGTGATGTCCGCAGCTAACTAAGTCAGTTCTACTTTACACCCATTTGATAAATGACCCCCCAATATCCTTACACTGTCATCTACCCTTATATTATTATCAACATTTTTTTGGGGCAAAGCATGACACATGCATGTTTTTGTAATAATAGGAAAATGAGCGAGCACTCATACACTTGGCAACCAAACTGACATATGCAGAAAATATTTATTGAATCCCCTTAAAATACAAATAATAAAATTTATAAGAACAATGTAACAATAATATACAACATTACAATCACATATGTTGTGGTAGATATAATCGATACTATATTCGATAAAAATATTCGATAAAAATATTCGATAAATTGAATGGTAGAAAATTCAATGTTGCAATATTCGATAGAATATTCGTTACTACTCAATAGTGTCGATAAATTCAATAATATATATCACACCAAAAAACTTCAAATATATGCTGTTATTTTGTTATTTCTTCTAGAGCTCTATCCCAATTTGGGAAACTGAATGTCACTGAAAATGCTGTAGGTGTATTCACTGGGAGCGCAATATGTTCATAAAGTGTCCACAGGAATCCTGATAATATGGAAAGTCTCTTATAGCATATCCTTTTAAGGTGATATAAACTTTAAATCGAAGAAGACTTTGAATCGATATTTGGCTTACCGTCTAGCGTCTGCTGTCTCCCTATTGCTTCAATGGTGCTTTAAATATTTCCCGGCTTATTCAGTCGCTCCATACAGCAAGCTGGTTTAGATTTCGCGGGAGTTCCAAAGATCGCGGGAGTTGCCACTCTGTTCCGCAATTTCCTTCGGTGTAGCTTTCGACGATACGAATGGTTGATCCTTTACTGTAGAGATTTTCTTCTGTATGGCCATACAGTATTATCGGAGGCTTTTCAATGCAGGTACATCACTTGTTTCACCATACGCGTTTCGGGTAGATTCACTCTCCCTTCCTCAGTGGTCGCATGTTTTTGCTTGAAAGTATGAATGTAATGAACAAAGTCAGCATTTAAACGTGTGTGAACATTGTCTTGCATCATCTCCTTTTTGGTAATAGCCATGAGTTTATAATTTGGGGTATATTACTCACAGTTTGTGATCATTAACTGTCTATTGTAAATCCATCATGGCCTATAGTGTTGGATTATGTCAAGTGGAAAAGTATAGCAGCATAATTTGTCAGTGTAAAATCTTTACACGTGTGCTGTCATGGTTACCATTATATTGTTATGTTAATGAACTTGTTTTATGTTAACAGTTGACAAAGTGAAGACACGGTGGCAGTCTTGCAGGGATCAGTTCCACCGGTAGCTGTTCCAAATGAAGGGCCACAGCGGCAATGGAGGCTTGAAAAAGAAGCCATACTTATATACTGCCCAACTGCAGTTTTTTCGCCCTACTCTGGAGCTACGACCGTAAGTAAAAAGAAATCTTGGGTTTTTAAAATACATTATTTAAAGTGTTTTTTTTTTTTTTTTGTAGTGTTGACCGAGTATGTGGTCTTCACACACTGATAGCAACACCGCAGGAGAAATGCTAGCACAGGCTTCCAGTATCCGTAGTTTCAGGTGCTGCACATCTCGTATCATCTGAAGGCAATCGTCTATGCTGTGAAGATACGAGATGTGCAGCACCTGAAACTACGGATACTGGAAGCCTGTGCTAGCATTTCTCCTGCGGTGTTGCTATCAGTGTGTGAAGAGTGGGAGAAGAGGGTTGCATTGACAATCCAACACAATGGGCAGCACATTGAACACATTTTATAAGTGGTCAGAAACTTGTAAATAACTCATGAAAGAATAAAGTTACGTTAAAACCAAGCACACCATTGTTTTTCTTGTGAATTTCCCAATAAGTTTGATGTGTCACATGACCCTCTTCCTATTGAAAAAACAAAAGTTGGATTCAAAATGGCCGACTTCAAAATGGCCACCATGGTCACCACCCATCTTGAAAAGTTTCCCCCCTCACATATACTAATGTGCCACAAACAGGAAGTTAATATCACCAACCATTCCCATTTTATTAAGGTGTATCCATATAAATGGCCCACCCTGTATATTCACTAATGTGCTGAGTATAATCATTAGTATTTTACAGAGCTCAAGTGGACCAAATGAAATATCGGGCAGTAGGTCAGCAAAATGTTGATCAGCCTGGTCCAAGCATGTCAACACAGGCTCCAAGGCAGAGTTCTTCGTCTCAGCCTATATTCTCACAGGACCAACAATTCTATAGTAGGCAGGGATACCTAGCTCACCCCATGAATTATCCCCAACATGGGGTATGGAAGGTCAACAAAGACCCCCACCTGGCCCATTCAGTAGGGAACTCTTTGACATGTAATTTTATATATTTGTATGTTAATTTATATTTCACGGCTGACGTTTAAGCCAGTTAACATTATTTGTTTTATTAAAAAAAACACAAACAGTACAATTGGTCTTTATTTGATGTTATTTTATATATTTAAATAAACAAAAAAATATTTTTTTAGGAAAAGCAGGTATTCCAGTGTATTATTTCAGCAATAAATACCAAGCTGGTATATGAAATGAGAAGATAGTCATGACTGCCTATATTAGGAGTGTTCTCCTATGTTTGAGAGCAGGGGATTGGCAGGAAATATCGCTTCATTCCTGACATTTGACAGCAGAATCACCAGGTGAAATAGGACCGTTAGTCCACTGAAATTGTTGATACTTCGCCAGCTTATTATTTGCAGCAAAAAAGTTCCTGTTGGTATTTGCAGTGTCAGAAGTTCCTTTCCAGTGTCACGGACGTTCCCGTAACAGGTGCCAGGAGATCAGTGAGACTGGCAACACATGGCTTGATCTGACAGGTTCCTTGTGGATCAATTCGTGTCTGTGTTGTTTCTGGTAATGGCCACACCCCTTACCTCAGGTGTTGCTTATGTGGTCATTAAACCTTCCCTATTTATTGTGGCTGCTGTGTGGTTTATAGCTTCAGTCTTGTTGTGCATTGCTGGAGTTTGGATCTCAGCGGAGTTCCTGTGCTTCCATAGCCATTTGAAGTTAAGTTTCTCTTTCCCCTGTTGTTTATTGTTGGGGTTTTCTTGTGTTGTTCTTTTCCCTGCCATTTGTGTTTAGGCCTGAGGGAGACTCCTGTTTGTCCTACGGTTTGGAGGAACAGGTTGTCTCTTGACCTGACATTAGTACCAGGGTACTACAGGGTGAGTTAGGACTTTAGGTTCCTGTGTATGAACTCACCTACCTCTGGGGTCAGTCAGCACTTTGATTAGGGTTTCTCCAGGAGGTGACCTGCTCCTTTCCCTAGTTACCAGGTCTTTTCCCCTTACCCCTTTCCCCCCTATGTTCGTGTGGGTTTCCCACATTTGACATGCACATAAGCTAAAATAGATAAACACGACTTTGATTTTTGCCTACATTATACCACAGCCCAAAAGCCCATGTCAAGGGTTCTCATTTGCTTGCGAGTCCCTACACTATCTACATGAAAATTTAATACAGGAAATCTACCTTAAAAATGAAACAAACTAATCAACCCAGAGTCCAGAATACATTAATGTCTGCCACAAACTGCATCCATCTGCCATGGCAATGCTCCCTCAGGGCTGGTAAAATACTCTGCATAGATCTCCCGAACAGCAAGTCCTGCATTTCCAGGTCGTCCATGACGGGACTGGTCCAATCCTCCTGATAAAGAAGATGTTCAAGTTTGCTCAAGACCAGCATCTGTGGAAGCATCATCAATCCTGACAAAGTTATGCAGGACCACACATGCGTGAATAACCAGGGTGGCGTTGTCGGGTGCCATCTTTAAGAATGACAGGAATACTTTCAACTTGTTGGTAAGTTTTCCAAACACACATTCAACATACCAACAGACTTGTGACAGCCGATAGTTGAATACACGTCTGGTGTCATCCAGGTAGCGTCTGAGGAAGGGGAGCATGGCATGTGGTGCCAAAGCAAACCCTTCATCAGCCACAATTACAAATGGAGCCGTTGTGTCCTCAGATCCTGGCAGCCTTCTGGGCTCTGGGCGGGCAAGTTGGTTGGCTAAAAGCTGATCACCCATTCTAGAAGTCCCAAAAATATGCGCATCTGCAGTGCTCCTATAGGCCCCGATATCCACAATTATAAACATTTAAGTAGTGTCAGCCAAGGTTACCAGAACTACAGAAAAATATTGCTTATAATTGTAGTACCAGGACCCTGAGTGAGGCGGCTTCTTAACACGAATGTGTTTTCCATCCATTGCCCCAATGCAGTTTGGAAACTGCGCATCAAGATGAAAGCCCTCAGCAATTCAGATCCAATCCTCCGCCTTGGGCTCTGGCATCACTGTGTCCCGGAGTTGCTTCCAAATCACTTCACAGGTTTGATGAAACAATCAGATAAATCATTGAGATGCCCAGCAGGAACTTATAATGCAGCGATGCAAATGAATTGCCCATTGCCAAGAATCTAAAAAAAACACGGTGTTATTATAACAGTATTATCAATATACAATACTGCATATTAATTCTAAAAATATAAGATAATTAACTCTTAGTCCAACATTACACAACCAACAAAAACAAAAAACATTACAATGAATGCGTTAAAAGGAACTCCATGAAACATATCGAAAAGGCAGACAAAATCAAAACAAAACATGACAAAATCAAAACTAAACATGCACATTGTAGTGTCAGCAAATGTGTAGGTACCTCAACGTCACGATGAGCCATTCCTCTGGAGAAATGCAGCGCCTCATATTGGTATTTTGGTATGTGAGGGCAGTGCGCAGAGATGCTAGCAAAATATCAAAACTGGCAATGGACGTACAACAATACCTAGGTCCATGTACAGCGTGTTGAAGTGGCCCTTACTGCGCCGCTGTGAGACAATTGGGTGAACGTCCTCAGTTCAACGTTCAGCATAGTTGACTGTTGTCCATATTGCCGAGAAACCACCCAGCACAAGAGAGCGTCCTCAGTGGCGTCGCTACAGGGGGGCAAGGGGGGGCAATTTCCCCCCCAGGTCATTCCTTGCCCCCCCCGGGTGCCCCCCCTGCTGATTCGCTGAATCGCTAACGCTAATCGCTGCTGCGCTGCTGCTGCGCTGCTGCTGCGCCGCCCCCCCGCACTACTGACTCAGTGTCAGTGTCTGATTAAAGTTAAAGTACACACTGACAGAGAAGAGAACACACAGATACATACAGTCAGTCTGTCGTCTATGAGAGTCACATGACAGATGGGGTGGTGCCGTGGTGGGGGCGGCGTTCGGACCCAGCGGACTCGCGGAGGCAGAGCGTGCAGGGAGGGCGCAGGCTGGGAGTGTGGCAGCCGCAGAGACGAGTTGACGACTTGACATCACGGTCGTCAACACGTAAAGCTGCGCTGCTGTGTGCCTGCCCGCCCGCGCAAACGGACTTTGCAAATTGCTGCCGCCTGCCAGTGAGTGCCTTGCCATCATGTTCTGAGTTCTCTCTGCTGCTAAAAAGTTTTTAAAAAAGTATGTACTACTATACCCCCACTACCTCGCCTCATGGCCTGCCCTCCCTCCTGCTTGGTTTGCGCCCAGCCCCTCCTCAACCTGTCCCTGATGATATGGTTACCCCTATAACTTAGGGTATAATTGGTACATTATACAGGGGTAATATAACTAAGGACCCCTGTATAATGTCCCTACTCCCCTGATAGCACTGAGTCCTCCTCAGTTATATTACCCTTGTATAATGTACCCTGATACCCCTTAGTTATAATATTACCCATAATGTCCCCTGACTGATACCCCTCAGTTATTTAACTGAGGGTAATCAGGGTACATTATACAGGGGGTAATATAACCAAGGGGTATCAGGGTACATTATACAGGGGGTAATATTACTTATATTACTACCATATAATGCCTGTTAGGCAATTTAGACCCTTGCTTATGGCATCCCTGATACCAGATTTTCGGTGGTCAGTTTGAATTAAGTCTTTTCTGGCACCAGGAGACTGAATCAGATTTAACACCAAACACGTGTCTTGTTCAAATTCACTCTGGTTTATTAACTGCTTGCAAACATTTGATAGGGGGGGGGGGGGGGGGGGGTTGAGCTTCCCTTACATCCAATCCTATGTTAACATTTGCTTTAACCTATAGCATGAATACACATGAGCTCTGCATTAACATAATAGATGACTCATAGTAACAGCATTTAACCAATCAGGTATAGACTCATATATGCTTAGTATGCATTAAGCCGGGATGACCTTATAAGGTGTGGCTGTTTTAACTAAGGAATTTAAGGGTCTCTAGAAACTGTCCGAGGACAGGAAGTTTCTCAAATTCCACAGAGGGGGAACTTGAAACAGTGCATTGACCAAGATATTATCACAATACACATTGTTAAAGCAGACAAAATGGAGTTACATATACCCCTTTAATCCCCTCTTAGAACCTTATATATCTTATACTATATGGTTCTTTCTCTTTTCTCCCTTAGTTTGCTTGTAAGCCATTAGATATTCCATATACCCTTCAGGAGTATAATCCTCAGGCTTTGTTGAGGTTGTGTTTGCCTCTTCCATCTCTACCGGAGTATAGAGGAATGTTGAGTGTACCCCTCTTTCGGCCTCTTTTTGACATATGGCAAGAAGGGAGGGCACACACTGTAGACAACAGCAGAGACACACTATTGCAGCGACCACGGCGAGTGGCACTCCTAAAACATACCTTATTTGACCAAAGTCAGGTATCCAGCCAAAAAGCCAGTCCCACCATCCTTGGTCAACATCTTGTTTTATATGTTTAATCATCTCTTCTAGTTGGCCTATTTTATCTTTTATTCCACGGGAGTGATCTGATAAATTGAAACAACACATCCCTGCGAACGCTGAGAATCCTATACCATGTTGAAGCAATAAATAGTCAATAGTTGCCCTATTTTGCAAGATAGCCTTTTTATATGATTGTATATCCAGCAGTATATCTTGCAGAATTGCACTAGTGACATTTATCTGTTTTACCATAAAACAGGCAAGTTTTGATATTGTCCTGTGGTTATATATGGCCAACCCTGGTACCCCTATCATAGATATCCCTAAACTCATGTATTCTGATCTAGAGAGGAGATTCACATTATAGTCACAATTTTCTGGTAGCTGTAGGGAAGTGTCTCTTGTGTGTCACGTCTACATTGCTGGGACTAGTGGTATTATTGTTAATGTTAACCTAGCTATTGTACAGGGTCCCTCTGTAATATTGGCCAGTATGTACGTGTAACTAGTATTTCCACAGGCCAATACCCATCCTGTTGGTAGAGGTACATGTTTGTCTAGGGATGGTACTATTTTTGTAATGTTACACTGCATATTCTTTCCTGATACTATCTTTTTACAGCTACTTATATTTCTGTTGCAAATATTTGGCTTAGCCTTGTTCTGCATTTTTGATTGTATGCAGGGAGGCAATAGTTTCTCATCGCAGGAGAATTTATAACATATTTCTGCTGTTGTAACCAGACCTGTAATTATTCTTATCATGTTACTTTGCATAGTCTCATATGTAGAACAGTTATAACAACCATGATAAGGATTTACATGTCCATATTTAACATCATGATCCTGCAAATTAGTGTCATTCCATTGGGAACGTAGGAGCCCCGTCCATACATCTACTGGGGTGGGGACTGCTACCAGACATGTCTCCAAAATGTTAGATGCGGATAAAGTGGTTCGGAGACAGAAATCAGTTAAGTTCAGAGTTTTGGCTAGGTACAGCCATAAGTTCTCCTTCGTCTTCCACAGATTGTCTTCCCCCCTGCATTCCGTTTTCAGGTATGTCTGTCTGTTCCATAGCCGTGGGACAGTGAGTAGGAGACACAAATTGCAATTATCAAGGCACTGCATCTCAGCCATCTCAAGGAATTTCCTGACTGTGTCATCTCGTTGGGGGTCAAGGCTGTCTGCCTCCGTTAGTACCCCTTCTGTATCTTCTTTGAGGTCAAGGCTGTCTGCCTCCGTTAGTACCTCTGGGCCTCGTTGGAGGTCAGGGCTGTCTGCCCCCGTTAGTACCTCTTGTCCTTCTTTAAGGCCAAGGCTGTCTGCCTCCGTTCCTGCCTCCTCTCTTTCTCTCACAAGCTTCACTCGGGTGGCGTGGATCCAAATTGGAGATTGTTCAGTCAGCACAGCTGTTCTGGTTACTGCAACCACGTTAGTAGGTGGGCCATATACGAAATCACCTTGAGCTCTTCCTTTCTTCAGTGTTTCAACCACCACCTCATCCCCCACCCTGTATGGGTGGGTGGGTTCCTGTGGAAGAGAGGGAGACTTACAAGCAACTTTTTCCTCAGTTTTGTTAATTACCTGTATCAACTTGGTGACATAGTCTTCCCTTATTAAATCAAGGTCTCCTCCCTGCACTATCATTGGGCCCAGGGGGTGGGGAAAGGCCTCCCCATGAGTATCTCAATGCTGTTATGTCCTACACTGTGGAAATGTGCTATTAAGATGGAAGCACTGTGTTGGGGAATGCATGGCTACCCCTCTTTGCAGACTAATCCTGTAGTAGGATTTTTCTGCAATACTGAATAACACCAGTCTTGCTGTTCCTGTTCAGTGGCATACCATTGAAGATCAGTAAGCATTTGCGACATCTCAGGGGTTAGAGGTGCCAGACATGGCATCTCCCAATGGTTACACGGGCCTGTGGGGTTGCATTTGGCCACTTGTTTCGCCACCTTATCTGCCAGCGCATTGCCCTGTGAGTCATGATCCTAACCATCTGCTGCCGTGAATCCTCTCCTCTGCCAAATCATACCATGGTCCCACACTACCCCATGTGCGTACCTACTCTCAGTATAAATGGTGACAGGTCTGTCAGCATGTAGAATACATGCTCTAGTGAGTGCAATGAGCTCAGCTTCCTGCTGTGTTGAGTGTGGGTGCCCTTGAGTAGGCCTACAACATCATGAGTGGTGTGCAAAATGGTGTAATGTCACATTGTGAAAGGAGTTGCCAACTCTACCATCATAGCACAGGCTGCAAGAGAACGCAGACATGCCGGCATCCCCTGAACAGAGGTGGGCATTACCTTTGAGAAAAACGCACAAGAACGCAACTTGCCTCCGTTTTCTTGTGTCAGTACACCCGCCATGGTTTTACAATTTTGGCGTGCAAAAATGTGGAAGGGCATATTATAGTCAGGGAGGCCCAGCCCTGGACTCGACATGAGTGAACATTTCAGATAATCAAATGCATTGTACATTTCAGAAGACCATTTAATCAAATCTGGATTTTCGTCCAGAGTGGCTTGCCTCAAAACATTGTCATAATAGGAGCAATCAGGAATCCATTGTCTACAGTAGTTTATCATACCAAGGAAAGATAGCATTTCTTTCTTGGTGTGTGGGGTGACCAGACCCGCAATAGACTGGACTCTTTCTATGCTGAGTCTCCTTTCACCTTTTGTGAGGACAAAGCCCAAGTATTCAACCTACATTTTACACCATTGCATTTTCTTAAGTGCCACTTTGTGACCACATCCTGACAACCATTGTAACAGTGATAAACCATCCTGAATGCTGGCCTCCGCTGACATGCTACACAGTAACAAAACATCGACATATTGCAACAGCACAGAACCTTGGAGGGGGGTACCATGGTTCTAACGTGGCTTGGAGGACTATGCTGTACACTACAGGTGAATCAGCATATCCCTGGGGCATTCTGCACCAGGTCAGTTAACGTCCCTCAAAGGAAAAAGCAAAAAGTAGTCTGGTTATCTTATCAACTGGGATAGAAAAGAATGCATTTTTCAGATCTATCACACTGAACCAAACAGCGTCTGCTGAAATGGCAGATAATAATTGAGTGCCAACAGGTACAACAGGGGCTATAGGCACAATGATGTTGTTGATGGCCCTTAAATCCTGTACAAAGCGGGTAGTACCATCTGCCTTTGTCACTGGATTTACGGGCGTGCTGTAGGGTGAAGTCACCTCTTCCAGGATTCCCTTTTGTAGGAATTCTTCTATCATTGGCCTAAGTCCATCAAGTTTCTCTTTTGACAACGGGTATTGTTTCTGGAACACTGAGATGACACCTGGTTTCACAGTAGCTTTGTAAGGTGTGCAATCTATGAATCCTGTGTCATATTCATTTGAAGACCATAATGCAGGGTTAATGTTGTTAAGTTCTGGGTGGTCCTGTATGTTTGCAAGAATCAGTGGCACTGGTGTAGAGATTGGAATGAGGTCTGAATGTACTCTTATGCCCTGATTCTTTGCTGATACCTGCAGGTCAAGCTTAATGAACAAATTTTTACTTAACACACTTGAGGTTGCACCACTATCTACCATGAATCCTACTCTCAGTCATCTAAGTCCACCCCTTTTAGTCCTCCTTCTTTACGTCGTTAGTGTCCCAGCTGCCCATAAGAACAGAGCTCTGATGTTAAGCACAACACTTAACATGTTAAGCACAACACTTAACATGTAACACGTAACTGCAAACATTGAAACAAACAGATCTGACAATACAGACATGAACACACAAAGGGCCCATAAAAAAATTTCATTGACTTCAATAAAAAAAAATGTACAGCTCGATCAATGCTGTTGGCACAATAAAAAAATAAAAAAAAACTTCCAAGAAAAATAAAATAAAATTCTTAATGCGCATATTATATGAAAACAAATATCGTACTCCATGCGCATTCACATTTTCATGTACTCATTTTCACAAACAGCTCAGAACCACGCCCTCATACATAAAAACTGAATTGCATACACAGTTCTGCTAAAAACATCCCTCAGTCTTCACACATTTTCAACTCCACTACAACTCAAAGCCACACCCATTCACATTCCACTGAATCATTTATCTTCCAACCCAGTCACACAGCTTTCTTTGTTTCATTCCAAAACTTGCAGCACAGACAAACACAGCTTTCCTGTAAACAGATAGCCACACCACACCCAGAATTGCTGATAGTCTATGTCGCTGTTGTGCTGTGCTTTCCAATGTCTTCTGGTCTTCACTCTGTGATTAATCAACTCTTATAAGAAGACAATATACATGTTATAATAATACAATAATTTTGTTAAACCCAAATCATCTTATATGCCAGGTGGTCTTAGTGTTTTCACATATACACTGCTCAAAAAAAATAAAGGGAACACAAAAATAACACATCCTAGATCTGAATTAATTAAATATTCTTCTGAAATACTTTGTTCTTTACATAGTTGAATGTGCTGACAACAAAATCACAAAAAAAAAAAAATGTAAATCAAATTTTTTAACCCATGGAGGTCTGGATTTGGAGTCACCCTCAAAATCAAAGTGGAAAAACACACTACAGGCTGATCCAACTTTGATGTAATGTCCTTAAAACAAGTCAAAATGAGGCTCAGTAGTGTGTGTGGCCTCCACGTGCCTGTATGACCTCCCTACAACGCCTGTGCATGCTCCTGATGAGGTGGCGGACGGTCTCCTGAGGGATCTCCTCCCAGACCTGGACTAAAGCATCTGCCAACTCCTGGACAGTCTGTGGTGCAACGTGATGTTGGTGGATAGAGCGAGACGTGATGTCCCAGATGTGCTCAATTGGATTCAGGTCTGGGGAACGGGCGGGCCAGTCCATAGCATCAACTGCTGACACACTCCAGCCACACGAGGTCTAGCATTGTCTTGCCTTAGGAGGAACCCAGGGCCAACCGCACCAGCATATGGTCTCACAAGGGGTCTGAGGATCTCATCTCGGTACCTAATGGCAGTCAGGCTACCTCTGGCGAGCACATGGAGGGCTGTGCGGCCCTCCAAAGAAATGCCACCCCACACCATTACTGACCCAATGCCAAACCGGTCATGCAGGAGGATGTTGCAGGCAGCAGAACGTTCTCCACGGCGTCTCCAGACTCTGTCACGTCTGTCACATGTGCTCAGTGTGAACCTGCTTTCATCTGTGAAGAGCACAGGGCGCCATTGGCGAATTTGCCAATCTTGGTGTTTTCTGGCAAATGCCAAACGTCCTGCACGGTGTTGGGCTGTAAGCACAACCCCCACCTGTGGACGTCGGGCCCTCATATCACCCTCATGGAGTCTGTTTCTGACCATTTGAGCAGACACACGCACATTTGTGGCCTGCTGGAGGTCATTTTGCAGGGCTCTGGCAGTGCTCCTCCTGTTCCTCCTTGCACAAAGGCGGAGGTAGCGGTCCTGCTGCTGGGTTGTTGCCCTCCTACGGCCTCCTCCACGTCTCCTGATGTACTGGCCTGTCTCCTGGTAGCGCCTCCATGCTCTGGACACTACGCTGACAGACACAGCAAACCTTCTTGCTACAGCTCGCATTGATGTGCCATCCTGGATAAGCTGCACTACCTGAGCCACTTGTGTGGGTTGTAGACTCCATCTCATGCTACCACTAGAGTTAAAGTACCGGCAGCATTCAAAAGTGACCAAAACATCAGCCAGGAAGCATAGGAACTGAGAAGTGGTCAGGTCACCACCTGCAGAACCACTCCTTTATTGGGGGTGTCTTGCTAATTGCCTATAATTTCCACCTGTTGTCAATCCCATTTGCACAACAGCATGTGAAATTGATTGTCACTCAGTGTTGCTTCCTAAGTGGACAGTTTGATTTCACAGAAGTGTGATTGACTTGGAGTTACATTGTGTTGTTTAAGTGTTCCCTTTATTTTTTTGAGCAGTGTATAATAATTTTTGTTAAAAGCTGGATTATTACACATATAACATCACTTACTCTGCATGATTCCCTTCCCCCTTTTCCTGCTCTTCTCTTATCTTAGGAATGTTTAAGACAGGGGAAGTGAAGCAATCCATCACAGGACGTTCAACCGTCTCAAATATTCCTCAAACTTTTACAGATACTGCACCAGACAATACTGTGTTTTCTCACACTAGATACAATACTTATCCATTAACTGACCAGGCTATGGGTCCTCCCTATTTCCCTATTTAAACACACACATATCATTAGGGTAACAAACCTTAACTAGTTCATTTCTGAACATTTAACAATCCCCTGAAGGATTTGAACCCCGAAATAACAGTGCACTGTTAAAAACCAGAGGATATCTAGGATTCAAACAAGACGCTCTATATTAACCTGCCTGCAACCAGCTGAAAGTCATCACTGGGGAATACTAAGCCGCTGACACAGCAAAGACCGGGACGCCGGCCTAAAGTCGGAAGCGACAATCACCCAGAAAAAAACAGCTGAATAAAAAGGCCAGGTAAGCCCACAAATGTGGGTTATCGTTACAAACTTACATTTATAACGAAACAACAATATAGCGTTCATATGTGAATATTGCAATCGGGACTTTGTGTGGAATAACTTCTTTGAGGATCCTCTTGAATAGAATTCTTGAGAAAAATACAAATATAAATGCATGCAGAAAATTCTTATGAAAAACTCCTATAACAACCTTGGAATGCATGGATTGCAGAAACTGTAGATATACAGAGATAGGAATATAGTGCCTGCATAGGAAATCACTGTATGCGCTTTTCTGCATGTAGAGTCTCTCAGTGCGTTTTTCTTGCATATGAATATAACCGGAGTTTGATGCAACCTCCTGGAATTCAAACAGTCCTTCTGAATATTTTGTGACTTGTATACATATGGACTGTAGTGACCTAGAGTGCGTTTTATTTGCAAGACAACACCCTCTTGTTAGGATCTGCAGTTAAGCATCTATTGTGTGTCATTGCAGACCCATCCACTATTGAGAACATCCAGGATACTTTGTCTGCAATAAGTTGATTTGAATATTACAAAACTACTACCATTGTTTAATTTATTTTATGTATTTTATTGTATTTTATCATATTTTATCAAACGTAGTTATAATAAATTGTTTCAACTCCGTGGGGCTCCGCATGTTTTGAGTGTGCCAATCCTACATTGACATTTAACACAAGCCCTTTCTGATTGCAGACACTGGGGCACTTTCTTTCTTGCTAGTGCCATCAATTAACTTCCTGACACTGCTCTGTTTTCTCACTCATAAACCCCCCCCCTCAACATCACAGGAGTTCTGACGTACACAGTCTGTAAGCTCTAACTTCACAGATTCTTACAGATTTTCATCCCTGTTGCCAGCCGGGCGACCTGCTGTCCGGGGCCACACCTTCTCAATAACATTCTTTTTCACATTTTAACTTTCAATTCTCCATTAATATCATATCCTGCAAAATTGTCTACCCATGGGTTAACTAGGTAATAGTTTGTTGGACTAACACGAGCTTCATAGATTTTGCAGGTTTCTCCTGGTTCTGGTTTAGGATATTTAGTTTTAGACCCTTGTCCTCCGATGTTAGTTTTCTCGGTTCAAAGAATAAGTGAGACAATCGCTGTCAGGACTGGCTGTACTGAACCGTGAAGGCTCAGACAAAAATCCTGTCAACTGATCAGCTGATTCGTATCTTAATGTCTCTCTATACTCTTTGGACACCTATCGACTATTGCTGTTTTGGACCGCCACTTGCGTTCACGTTTTCCGGGTCAGCGGATTTTAATCCTAGCCGAAAAAGTGGGGCGTCTTGCGGTCCTCCACAACACAAACAATTTTACACATTAACAGTAGTTAACCCAAAATACATCAATTTGACAATAACAGTGGGATGTGACCGTACACTTACCACCCGGTCAGTATCTCACACAAACAGATAATCTTATCACTTCTAAAATACTTAGACTATATATATATATATATATATAAGAGTTATTCCAAGCTTATAACCTTCTGTTCCCTGAACAGTATTTCTTAGTGCACTTTATATCTATCTGCGGTGATATGGACTCCCGGAGTCCCTTTTAATCACCTTTGGCTCCCTGAGCCTTATCTTCCTGTGTCCCTGACACAGCAACCTACCGAAATCTTAACCTGCTCAGGACAGCCGTACGCAGGATTGCGTCTTTGCGGCGGTCCTGTTACTCTGGGTGGACGCGCCGGTGCGAAGCCGGCCCGCGCATGCGCATCGCGGGCCGGCAAAATTTAAAAGACAAGTTCGTCATCAACCTGCCAGCCAATGATCGTCGCTGGCAGGTTGATGATTTTCAAAAAATCTAATCAGAAGCCATCTAACACATTATATTTATAAATATAATGTGTTAAATGGCTTCTGTGCTCCTCTGCTGGTCCTTTTCGTCGGTTGGTTCCAGCAGAGGAGCACACATCACTGTGAGTACCCACCAACACCACACTTAGCCCCCAGACCACCCTCCACCACCCCAATTAACCCCTTGATCGCCCCTGTCAATCACCTAGTGAAAGTGAAAAAAGTGATCAGTGTAAACTGTCCCTTTTTTTTTTCCACTGGTATTGATTTATAGTTTTAGGATAGTTTAGGTCCCTTGGTTAAGTAGTTAGCGTCGGTTAGCGCCCAGCCCACCGCACCGCAGTCACTTATTCGCTGATTAGCGTATCGCTAATCAGCATTTGTACTTTTATAGTATCTGTAAGTGATCAAAACTGATCACAGTCAGATCTATAATTGTATTAGTGTCACCTTAGCTCGCCCTCCACCCAAACGCAGTGTTTGCCCGATCAGGCCTGATCGGTCGCCCACACGTGCGTTCACCTACGCCTGCCCCGCCGCAGCACATATTTTTTATCAATCGCAGCGGCCTCCGGTACTTCGCTAGCCTCCCTTTTGTAAGACAGGCTTGCTTTTTTTCTTGGGTAGTCTCAGGGAATACCCCTAAATTTAGTAGTCCAAATGTCAAACAGGGGGTATTCTTCTGAAGAGGCCTACAGGATTCTGACCCAGTCGGATGAGGAATGGGAACCCTCATCTGACGAATCTAGCGGGTCAGAATATGAACCTGTGGAAAGCAGTGGCAGTCTGACCCAAAGTTCGGACGAGGAGGTTGAGGTCCCTGATAGCACCAGGCGTACCCGGCCCCTTGTTGCTAGATCACAGGTTGCGCAGGATCCGTTTCAAGGGCATCAGAGTGGGGCTGGCGCTGTCGGATTACGTGGTGAGGCATACACCAGCAGCGCAGCCCATCCTGGACCTAGTACCAGCACTGCCGTACAACATGGTGAAGTGGCGAGCACCAGAAGGGCAGTTTAAGCTGGTACGGTGGCACATGCAATAGTTACCCCGTCGCAGCCACCGCAAAGACAGGCCCGTAGAGCCCCTAGAATCCCTGAGGTGCTGGCAAACCCTGATTGGCAGTCCCCAACTTCAGCCGCACCATTAGTTCCCCCTTTCACCGCCCAGTCTGGAGTTCGGGTTGAGACAGCTCAGAATGGTTCGGCCCTGGGATTTTCTGAGCTGTTCTTGACTGCGGAGCTCTTGGACTTAGTCGTGGCAGAAACAAATCGGTATGCCACTCAATTTATAGCCGCCAACCCGGGAAGATCTTATGCCCAGTCTTTCCGGTGGAAACCAGTCCAAGTTTCCGAATTTAAAATTTTTCTGGGCCTTCTCCTGAACATGGGTCTAACCAAAAAGCATGAATTGCGGTCATATTGGTCCACGAAGCCGATTCATCACATGCCCATGTTCTCTGCTGCTATGTCCAGGACACGTTTTGAGACCATCCTGCGTTTCCTGCACTTTAGCGACAACACAACCTCCCGTCCCAGATGCCACCCAGCTTTTGACCGGCTCCACAAAATTCGGCCCCTCATAGACCACTTCAACCAGAAATTTGCAGATATACCCCTGAGCAAAACATCTGCGTAGACGAGTCCCTAATACATTTTACCGGGCACCTTGGCTTCAAACAATACATCCCAAGCAAGCGCGCCCGGTATGGGGTCAAATTGTATAAGCTCTGTGAAAGGGCCACAGGCTATACCCACAAATTTCGGATCTATGAGGGAAAAGATCAGACCCTGGAGCCGGTCGGTTGCCCTGACTACCTGGGGAGCAGTGGGAAGACAGTCTGGGACTTGGTGTCACCCTTATTTGGCAAGGGGTACCATCTTTATGTGACAATTTTTACACAAGTGTGCCCCTCTTCAGGCATTTGTTCCTAGAACAGATTGGCTGCTGTGGCACCGTGCGACCTAGTCGCTGGGGCTTCCCCCAACGGCTCGTTACCACCCATCTTGCAAGGGGGGAGAGGGCTGCCTTGTGTAACAAAGAACTGCTCGCGGTGAAATGGAGAGACAAGCGTGACGTTTACATGCTCTCCTCCATTCACGCATACACGACAATCCAAATTGAACGGGCAACCAGTGTCATTGAAAAGTCCCTCTGTGTCCACGACTATAATGCGCTCATGGGAGGGGTGGACTTCAATGACCAGATGTTGGCTCCCTATTTAGTTTCCCGACGCACCAGACGCTGGTATAAGAAGGTGTCTGTATATTTAATTCAATTGGCTACATATAATAGTTTTGTTCTCTACAGTAAGGCTGGGAGAACAGGATCCTTCCTCAAATTTCAGGAAGAGATCATCGCAAACCTCCTGTATCCAGGAGGTTCCGTGGCCCCAACCACCAGTGTAGTGAGCCGTCTACACGAGCGACGTTTCCCCAGTGTCATTGCTGGTACCTCAAACCGACCGCCACCCCGAAAAAAATGTCGTGTCTGTAGCAGGAGTGGAATAAGGTGTGACACCCGCTATTTCTGTCCTGACTGTTGTGACAAAAAATAAAAAATTCGATGAACTCGCCATGCCCCTCACGGAATACCTTGGGGTGTCTTCTTTCCAAAATGGGGTCACTTGTGGGGTAGTTATACTGCCCTGGCATTCTAGGGGCCCTAATGTGTGGTAAGTAGTTTGAAATCAAAATGTGTAAAAAATGACCTGTGAAATCCGAAAGGTGCTCTTTGGAATGTGGGCCCCTTTGCCCACCTAGGCTGCAAAAAAGTGTCACACATGTGGTATTGCCGTACTCAGGAGAAGTTGGGCAATGTGTTTTGGGGTGTCATTTTACATATACCCATGCTGGGTGAGATAAATATCTTGGTCAAATGCCAACTTTGTATAAAAAAATGGGAAAGGTTGTCTTTTGCCAAGATATTTCTCTCACCCAGCATGGGTATCTGTAAAATGACACCCCAAAAAACATTGCCCAACTTCTCCTGAGTACGGCAATACCACATGTGTGCCACTTTTTTGCAGCCTAGGTGGGCAAAGGGGCCCACATTCCAAAGAGCACCTTTCGGATTTCACCGGCCATTTTTTACAGATTTTGATTTCAAAATACTTTGCACGCATTTGGGCCCCTAAAATGCCAGGGCAGTATACCTACCCCACAAGTGACCCCATTTTGGAAAGAAGACACCCCAAGGTATTTCGTGATGGGCATAGTGAGTTCATGGAAGTTTTTATTTTTTGTCACAAGTTAGTGGAATATGAGACTTTGTAAGAAAAAAAAATTAAATAAATCATCATTTTCCGCTAACTTGTAACAAAAAATAAAAAGTTTTATGAACTCACTATGCCCATCAGCGAATACCTTAGGGTGTCTACTTTCCAAAATGGGGTCATTTGTGGGGTGTTTGTACTGTCTGGCCATTGTAGAACCTCAGGAAACATGACAGGTGCTCAGAAAGTCAGAGCTGCTTCAAAAAGCGGAAATTCACATTTTTGTACCATAGTTTGTAAACGCTATAACTTTTACCCAAACCATTTTTTTTTACCCAAACATTTTTTTTTTATCAAAGACATGTAGAACAATAAATTTAGAGAAAAATTTATATATGGATGTCGTTTTTTTTGCAAAATTTTACATCTGAAAGTGAAAAATGTCATTTTTTTTGCAAAAAAATCGTTAAATTTCGATTAATAACAAAAAAAGTAAAAATGTCAGCAGCAATGAAATACCACCAAATGAAAGCTCTATTAGTGAGAAGAAAAGGAGGTAAAATTCATTTGGGTGGTAAGTTGCATGACCGAGCAATAAACAGTGAAAAAACTGGCCTGGTCATTAAGGGTGTTTAAGCTAGGGGGGCTGAGGTGGTTAAAATAGATGGTTTAACTTACTTGGGTCGAGACGTGGCTAGTGTCCTTGGATCAGACGGAGGACAAAATTTATGTCTTTCTCACCGGACCCGAGGATGACCCTCTCGATCCCGGACACGAGCCCCCAAAGCTGTTAGGCAATTTAGACCCTTGCTAATGGGATCCCTAATACCAGATTTTCGGTGGTCAGCTTAAATTAAGTCTTTTCTGGCACCAGGAGACTGAATCAGATTTAACACCAAACACGTGTCTTGTTCAAATTCACTCTGGTTTATTAACTGCTTGCAAACACTTGATATAGGGGGGTTGAGCTTCCTTTACATCCAATCCTATGTTAACATTTGCTTTAACCTATAGCATGAATACACATGAGCTCTACATTAACATAATAGATGACTCATAGTAACAGCATTTAACCAATCAGGTATAGACACATATATGCTTAGTATGCATTAAGTCGGGATGACCTTAAAGGTGTGGCTGTTTTAACTAAGGAATTTAAGGGTCTCTAGAAACTGTCCGAGGACAGGAAGTTTCTCAAATTCCACAGAGGGGGAACTTGAAAAAGTGCATTGACCAAGATATTATCACAATATACATTGTTAAAGCAGACAAAATGGAGTTACATATACCCCTTCAATGCCTGATAGGCCTCCTGAGTTATATTACCCTTGTATAATTATGTACCCGGATACCCCTTAGTTATATGATCCCAGCGGGGTCATATAACTAAGGGGTATCAGGGTACATTATTATACAGGGGTAATATAACTCAAGAGGCCTATCAGGCATTATACGGTTGCAATATAGCTTACATTACCCCTGTATAATGTCCCATGATAGCCCTCCTCAGTTATATTACATTTACCCTTGTATAATGTACCTTGATACCCCTCAGTTATATTACCCCCTGTGTAATGTACCCTGATATCCCTTAGTTATATAATATAACTAAGGGGTATCAGGGTGCATTATACAGGGGTAACATAACTAAGGAGTGCTATCCTATCAGGGACGTAATACAGGGGTAATGTAAGCTATATTACCCCTTTATAATGTCTGATAGCCCTCCTCAGTTATATTATCGTTGTATAATGTACCCTGCTACCCCTCAGTTATATTACCCCTGTGTAATGTACCCTGATATCCCTTAGTTATATAATATAACTAAGGGGTATCAGGGTACATTATTATACAGGGGTAATATAACTCAGGAGGCCTATCAGGCATTATACGGTTGCAATATAGCTTACATTACCCCTGTATAATGTCCCATGATAGCCCTTCTCAGTTATATTACATTTACCCTTGTATAATGTACCCTGATACCCCTCAGTTATATTACCCCTGTGTAATGTACCCTGATATCCCTTAGTTATATAATATAACTAAGGGGTATCAGGGTGCATTATACAGGGGTAACATAACTAAGGAGTTCTATCCTATCAAGGACGTAATACAGGGGTAATGTAAGCTATATTACCCCTTTATAATGTCTGATAGCCCTCCTCAGTTATATTACACCCAATGTACCCTGATACCCCTTAATTATATTACCCCGGCGTCAGGGGCGTAGCTGCAGGGGAAGCGGCTGCTTTAATATTTTTTAGTACTGTGATTAGCTGGTGAAAATTATTAGTGCCCCCCCATTTTTGACTGTGTATCTTCTGTGCCCCCCCTATATATTGATCCTAGAGTCGCCACTGAGCGTCCTCCACAGAACCGTCTGCCATGATACAACAGATAGCAGTAGTTAAAAACCAATTGCAGCCAAGCACAGGATTCTCACTGAGCTCTCAATGATGCAACAAGCTGAAGAAAATGGCACCTAGGCAATCACATGATCAGCTTATATTGGGGAAGGGGGGGTGAAAAAGGGGAAGTGTCTTTTAACTGTGTCTGTTTCCATTTTCCTTTTTTTTTTTCGATCTGTAAATACGGAACACATATGGACATCATTGAATAAAAAAACGGAACAGATGCGGAACAAAAACTAAAACAATACGGAACAACGGATCAGTGGAAAACTGACCATAAAACACAAACGGTCGTCTGAATAAGCCCTAATGCTGTGCGATCCTCTCAAGAGGAGGACCTCTCATTTACACATGCTGCAAGTTTATCGCATTGAACTCGCTTGTGTGTCACTGGCCATAATTTATGATGAACCACAGGCCTCATGATAAATTAAATGCATTTAGAAGGGTTCTCAGGGAAAAATGATAATGAAAATACTGAAAAAAACACGTTATTATAAATAAACTCTTAAATGACTTTATTTATAATGGCTCGTTTAGTCTAGGGGACAATCAGTGAAGGAGCTAAAATGGCAGCTCTTAGATTTATGATCATAAAATCCATCCTTCTCGTGACACTGCAGGATGGCCTGTGTGAGAAATTACAGAGGCCTGTGTAAAGTCTTCCGGTATCAGTACTGTGAAACTTTATATTATGTGCAGATAACAGCTGAGATAACTGCTCAGATGTGTCCCTGTGCTTCAGAAAGGGGAACACCTCATTTTGTGGAACAGAAGGTCAGAGCGAATAGCTTGGGGGACACATGGTGGCCTAGTCACTGTCATGATAAATCGAAGGTATAATGGTTTGGTCCATATGGCAATGTATTCTATATGGCCGGTTTGGTGTCTCCCCCCTTTTTGTGTGTTCCCCCCCTCTTGTGTTTCAGTGGTACTTACCGGCCTGGTCATCTGGAGGTCAACTGTGCTTGGCATGAGTGGTTAATTCCGGTCCTGTCCAGTTCTGAGGCGGGAAGATTCTGTGTTCCTGATTGGTGCAGGAGGTAAACGGCGGGAAGATTCTCCTTTATATTGGAGTGCTCTGCTGGGGTCCGTGCCTGTGAAGAAGAGAAGAAGACCTGGATCAGGATCCCACCCCCCCTCCCTTAATTTTGTTTGTCGCAATGTTTATTAGTGGGAGTTTGTCGCCCAGCTAATGCTGAGTGGACTGGTAGTTATGGTTTGCTGGAAGTTGAATTGGTGATTTTATATGGGATGAATTTTAATTTATTAATTTATGCTAATTATTCATTAGGGTAAATTATTATGGTAATTTATTTATTTATTATAAGGTTATGCTTAATAAACATCGCGGCCATTTATTCCACATAAATTGTGTCTGTGTGCTTATTTTATTAAGGTTGGGTTGATGACAATGTGACTTGGGCCACCATGTCCTGGCCATAATAGAAGAGTCCTATCCTTTTCTGTAATGCGGACAATAATAAGACATGTTCTATATTTTTGTGGATGCCCTAGAACGGACATACAGATGCGGACAGCACATGGTGTGCTGTCTGTATCTTTTGCGGCCCCATTGAAGTGAATGGGTCCGCATCCGACCCACAAAAAATTAAGAATTTGTCCCACTTTCAACATCTGTTATGTTCTACTGTGCATAAAATGTGGGTCTATCAGATTTACAATCATTGCATTCTGCTTTTATTTACATTTTATACAGCAACTTGAATTGGGGTTGTAAAAAGTAGCAAAACTGGATTTAGCAACTTTTTAGTGCCACAGGTATGTGGGGAATCGTAAATCCCAAAGATCCCCCTCCCCTTAGTGTAGCGTCTGCAGAGTAATGGGCCCTTTACACGGGCCGACAATTGAAACAATCATCTCGCTAACCAGGGTCACTAGGAATGCTTATTAGTGATGATTTGACGGTGTAAATGCACCGCCAATTGCCCAAAGGACGAGCAAAATGCTCGTTCATAGGGTAATTGTATCTTTTGTGCAGAACAAAAGATCATCGTTTTCCAGTGGCAGATCGTGCTGTGTTAACACAAGCTGTGTAGCCATGTGCTTAGCTGTGGCAGAGGAGTCGGGGCTGAGGAGCCGCTCGGGCATGCTGAGAGATGGCTTTATGCAGTTGACACTGTGTGGTAATCCTTCCTATAGCCGGTAAAGGGTCGCAGGGCTGTCACCTCTAGACCACACGGGCACATATCACAGCGATACCTAGTGAGTAGGTGACATGGGGACTCCTGCTCAGGTGAGTCATCTACTTCCGTTCTGTGCACTTACTGTAACATGTACTTACCTGCGATCTCACTGCAGTATTACATATAGTTAAGATACTTTATGAAAAGTAGAGCTGAGGGCAGATGACTACCAGGATCAGGATCTGACTGTCCTGTGTACTGCCCATGAAGTTACCCTATTAGTTGTGGGCAGCACAAGTTGAGAAGTGAAATCCAGATTTTTTCAGCAGAACTGCTGTGATCAGGAAAAGTTGGGTAGAGCTCCCCTCCTCTGTATGTCACTTCTGCATGTGGCAGGTTTCTGCAGTGCACACCTTAACCCAATGATGGCTAACCTCCGGCACTCCAGCTGTGGTGAAACTACAACTCCCAGCATGCTCCATTTATTTCTATGGAGTTCTGAGGACAGCCTAGCAAGTGTGCATCTTGGGAGTTGTAGTTTTACCACAGCTGGAGTGCCTGAGGTTAGCCATTACAGCTTTAACTCCTTCTGGCCACTCCGCACCCCTGGCAGGGTCTGCGTGTCATAGATAAGAACTCCACACTTGGGGTTTTCCTATAAACCTGTATGGAAGAACTCTGCCAACCTCATTGGAGGGGGGGGGGGGGAATCACTTTATATAATTGGCATAGTATAATCTTTTCTCAAGGACTTGCCTTCTCAAAATCGCTACAAGGACCCCTATCAATCATCTTAAGCATCTTGATGCTGCCTGCCGTTGGGATAACAGGTACTATAGTATTTGCTTGTAGCTTTGGGGCTCTTTCACTCGAGCGGATGCTGTGTGTGGAATCCGCTGCATGAAAGAGTGCCAAGCCCCGCTCTGGACAGCAAAAACGCGGAGCATTAACATGATTGATAATGCTCTGCGCCTGTGATCTTTTTGCTACAAAATCACGGTGACAACTTTATCTCACTATGATTTTGTAGTAAAAAGGTCACAGAGAGGCAAAGAGCATTATCAATCATGTTAATGGTCCGTGTCTCTGCTGTCCGGAACGGGGCTTGGCTGTCTTTCACGCAGCGGACTACCCGGACGGCATCCACTCGTGTGAAAAAGCCCTAAGGGTCCATTCACACGTCTGCAAAATAGGTCCCCATCCATTCCGCAATTTTGCAATTAATTAATTTTGCAATTAATTAAATTTTCAATGGGGCCGGAATGTGCTGTCTGCATCCGCATTTGCGTATCCGCACTTCCGCATCCGTGCTTCCGTTTCCGCAAAAAAATAGAACACGTCCTATTCTTGTCCACAATTGCGGACAAGATTAGGCATTTTCTATTATACTGCGCGCGATGTGCGGTCCACAAATTGCGGAAAGCACATTGTTGGTGTCCGTGTTTTGCGGATCCGCAAAACACTTACGGACATGTGAATGGATCCTTACAGTGGGCCCTTAGAGTAAATTTTACTGGCGGGCCCTAGGCACCCCAGTCTGACACTGCTGCTGGGGCATTATTTTGTGCTGCACTGTTGCTTTTGATGCTGCTAGGTCAGTTTATTGTGTTTCACTAAGGTATTTGGCTCTGCTGGGGTGGTATTTTGTGCCGCTATATGTTATTGTTGGCCTTGCCTACTTGTGTTAGCCCTGCCTTCTGTCAATTTGGACTCACATACAACATGTGGCCACTTTTAGTTTTTTCCAGGGCCACTCTTAGTTCCCAGTCTGCCCCTGGCCCCCAGGAAAAGAAGCCCAAGTGTACTGTATCTACGACCTGTAGATCCTTAATTGCCACTGTCAGGGGTGTGCCAAGAATCCAAAGGCCTCCATGACAAAGTTGGGATTTCCCTCACAACTCCTTGCTGACAGAAAACTAAGCCGTAGTAAAGGGGTATTCCGGTTTTCTTAAGTTATCCCCTATCCATACAATAGGTGATAACTAGAGATGAGCGAATTTCATATTTTGAAATTTGTTCACGCTTCATTTGGTGGTAAAAGCAGAATTGCATTATGGATTCCGTTACCATGGACCATAAGGATATTCTATGACGGAATGCATAACGGAATTCCTTTAGAGGCATTCCGTTATTCATTCCGTCATAATAGAAGTCTATGGGCTGCAAAACGGATCCGTCCCTTTTCCGTTAGGCAGGGAAGTCCTCTCCTGCATAACGGAAACGGGACGGATCCGTTATGCAGGCCATAGACTTCTATTATGACGGAATGAATAACGAAAAGCCTCTAAAGGCATTCCATTATGCATTCCATCGTAGAATTGCGTTATGGTCCGTGGTAACGGAATCTATAACGCAATTCTACTTTTACCACCAAACTAAGCGTGAACGAATTTCATAACACGAAATTCTCTCTTTTCTAGTGATAACTATTAGATTGGAGGGGGTCCTACCACTGGGACCCTTAACGATCACAAGAACTGGGGCCTTATACCCCATGTGGCCCCTCAAAATGATTGGATCAAGTGGTCAGGTATGCGCTCAGCTGCTCCATTTATTTCTATGGGAGTTCCGGAGATAGCCAAGTACTGTGCTCAGCTGTCTCCGGAACTCCCATAGAAATGAATAGAGCGGCTGAGAGAATGCCTGACTGGCTTCTCCATTCATTATGGGTTGGGGGGGGGGGGACACAGGGTACGGGGCCCCTGTTTTAGTGTACAGTAGGGGTCCCAGCGATAGGACCCCCACTGATCTAATAGTTTTTTCCTATCCTGTGGATAGGGGGATAACATTATATAACCAGAATACCCTTTTAAAATGTCAAATAGTCCTTAAAAAAGGAACAATGGACCACATGTACGTAGCAGTTTTGCACCCAGTTTTTGGCTTACGCTGCTGCACTAAAATGTCAAAAATGATAGTAAGACATTTCAGTACTAAAATGTGAGATCTTTTGTTTGTTTGGAAAATGATGAGTAAAGATGGCTTTCTACAAAGGAGACATGGCTCAGGCTGGGTGTAGATTATGAGGAAATCAGGCACATTTGGGTGTAGATCTACACCTGCAGTCAGTTTCTTGACTGTCAGATAGATTTATGAAGAGCCTACATAACCGATCCGGCTCCCCTGCATAACGGAAACGGGACGGATCTGTTTTGCAGCCCATAGACTTCTATTATGACGGAATGAATAACGGAATACCACTAAAGGCATTCCGTTATGCATTCCGTCATATAATTAATTGCATTATGGTCCGTGGTAACGGAATCCATAATGCAATTCACCTTTTAGCAACAAACGAAGTGAGAATGAATTTCAAAATATGAAATTCGCTCATCTCTAATTAAAGTCATGGCTACACCACAGAAGTCATGGATTTCAAAGAATAATCTTTTTTTGGTTAGTAATATTACCGTGTAAAGTCTTGGTAGAATTAAATTCCTTTGACCCATATGATAACCTATCATTCCTTAGCAGAATTATTCATATATTCTGATTCATTTTATGACTAAACGTAAAAGACTAAAGAAAGGTTGTATAGGAAGCCTTGTATATGTAATTATCTCAGCAGTGTCTATTGCTTCCACTATGTTGTTTCCTTTATTCTTTTTTTCGGATTGTATTTAAATGTCATAACTTACGGTACATTTCCAGCACTTTTCATTTAAGCTTTATATTCCACCCACTACGCTTATTCTTTGCAGACCTTTAAAATGTCACATTCTATGAGTCATAATTTGCTTGATTTTTTTTTACTCAAATGTTCAGCACAAAAACTAATCTCTGTATATCTGTGTACCATTTTTTTATCCTTAGGCCCCATACACACAACCATAACTGTTTTGTGGTCCGGAAACCACAGATCTGCATAATATAGATGTGGTCCGTGCAATGTCTGCATTTTATTTGCAGACCTATTGTTTTCATTTGTTTTCCCCATCCATATGCTCGTTCCGCAAAAACACAGAACATGCAGACCATGGATTCATTGAAGTCAATGGGTCAGCAAAAAACTCAAGATGCAATACAGACCACATCCTAATTTTTTGAATCCATGATTCGCAGACCACAAAATGGATATGCAGGGTTATATTTAGCATAAGGCAACCTTTTGCACGTGCCTAGGGTGCCAGAAAGTCGCAGGGTGGCATGCTACTGCTTGTGGCTGCAAGTCCTCCTCCTTAAATCAATTGTATCACCGTCCTTAGGATGGGCGGATGAAGTTGTATACTGCTGCAGGGCATGGGAGCTGATGGTTCCCTCCCCCGGAGTTCACCTTCATAGGTCTCAATGTCACCAGAACACAGCATGGTGACTTTAGTGCGACTGGTGCCTGCCTTCATCCCAGCATCCTAGACCGAAAGAGGCCTGCTTGCTGCCTGCATCATGGATGCCGGGGAAAAGGATTCTAGGTGAGTATCATTTTTTTCCCTTTACTGTACACTTGGGGACATTACTGGGAGAGGAGGGGAAACTGTGGAGGAACTTTGTACTTGGGCCATTGCTACTGGAGGATCACTGTGGGGGACATTACTACTGGGAGAGGGTACTGGAGGACATTACTGGAGGTGCACTGTGGGGGACATTACAAGTGGAGGGATCACTGTGGAAGACATTACTACTGGGGGAGCACTGTGGGGGACATACCTACTGTGGAGGCACTATAGGGAACATTACTATGGGGGAGTCATTGTGGGGGACATTACTACTGGGGGAGCACTGTGGGGGACATACACAGCCTGCTATTGGCTGCTCCCACTGTCGCTGGATGTTTTGATAGGCGGCCATGCAGTGATCCAGAGCGACGCTGGTGCAGGGGAGCAGGTAAGTACAATCCATACAAAGTGCCCAGGCTTTGGGGAGTTATTTTAGATATTGTATAACCCCTTTAACATGGGCACTATAGGGAATATTACGGGGGGCATTACTGGAGGCAGTGGGGACATTTAAATACTGGGACATTACCAGGGCATTTTTTAATATAGGGGACACTATAGGGAGCATTACTAGAGGCACTGGGAACATTTTAATACTGAGGCACTATAGGGTGTACAGGTGCATTATTACTGGGGGCACTATAGGGGATATAAGTAATAATGGGGCACTATAATGGTATTTATACTGGGGGTACAATGGAGGGTATTATTGCTGGAGGCACTGTAGGGGGATCTCTATTAATAGGGGCATATTAGAGGACATTTTTTCTGTGAACAGTATACAGGCAAAATTACTGGGAGCACAATGGGGGAGGTATTATTATTATTATTACTATTATTATTATTATTATTACTGGGGGCATTTTAGCTAACATTATTACTGGATGGCACTATAGGTGGCATTATTATTGAAATTATTTATGCATCCCATTGCATTCAATAGTTACTGTATAAATCCCTATGTACTGTGCTCCCCCTGGTAGTGACTGTAGGCAGCCAGACTTTAGAAAAGTATGGGGAGATTTAGTGGTTTATTTATACCAGTTATCTGGTGTAAATAAATTGAGAAATATGTGGTTCAGAACAAGCACATATTTATGAAGCCCCTGTTCCACTTTTCCTAACATACAGTAGATGTCAGGTAAAGTGTGTAAGACCGAGCACATTTTTTTTTTATTAATAAAATCTTTCACTTAACAAAAAAAAAGTTTTTCTGTGCGGCCCTATGACATCTGTGTATGACCCTGGAAGCTGTGAAATATTTATTTCTGCTGCAGTAACTGTTTTTTGTTAAAATACAGAGGAAGAAACCTCATAGATTCATAGGGTCATTTATTAAGACTTTAGACTGGGGCATGCTAAAGATACACTGGCCCACTGCTTTGTAAAAGAAAATTGGCCCACCGGGAATTTTCAATTGCCAATCCGGCCCTGAGCAGCACCATGTGACTTTAGGATATACCCACATATTGAATATATAGATTATTTTAAATTGTTTAACTGCTGTAGTCCATTTACTTTTACTCATGTTTTGTTAGCAGAACTCTACAATAAACAGTTCACCACACTCTTGGGCTTAGGCCTACAAAATGAAGTACAAAGTGTAGTTGGCAGCTAGCATTAGTCTAATTAAACGCACCTCCTCCCAATACACAACCAAGGTCTAGGGAGTCACCACCCCTGAATGTATAATGCATAATACATAGTCAGTACCTCCTAACTAAGTAAATAAATGCAATGCAAACACAAACAATGCAGTAGAGGTTTTTGAGGGCCAAGAAATAACATAAATAACTCACCCAGATAGAAATGTCGGTTTGCTGCAAAACTTGGCATGCAGTTATGACTCTGACAGATATGTAAATGATTACAGGTGTGGTCTAATTAGACACTGGATTTTGCCACAAGAGGGCATAAAAGTCCTCCCCTGCTGCCCTAAAAAGGCTCACAGAGACTACTTTTGGGTAGTGCACCTCTGAGAGATCATTGACTGCTAGACCTGCCTCTAAGACCCACTTGAAGAAATGTTGCCCTGTTGACAGATTTTGAGAGGTTGTATTATTGGACAGAGAGAAGCAACAATGAATGAATGAATCAATGAATTGCCTGCCATCTAGGAATTTCTGACCTAGCTGTTAAGAGCTGTTGGGAAAAGTGGTTACATGAGGGCATGCACACAGATTGCCCAGGCACGCCACTATTAGAGAGGATCATTTGATCTGCCGACAAGCGCAGTTTATTTTTGTCCACCATCCAGACACAGGTGGCACCATTATTGCACACTCCTATCTCTGGCTGGACCATTTCCAGGTGCTTAGCAGAAGGAAATAAAGTAAAGCCTCCATCACCTTCGTTTGCAATGGTGTCGTGAACGAAAAAACTGAACTACTACGGAGTGAAACCATATTGTCTGTAGCAATGAATCCAGGTTCTGGTTGTGTAGTGCCCTGGAGCATTTGAGGATATTTAATCCTATAGCTACTATGCAAAGCCATCAACTCCCTACTTTCTTGCACTTTGAAGGGTTAACTTGCACCATGATTAATGCTGTTGTGTGCACTTACACTGTTTCATATTGTTGAACTGCATGTACAGTTGTGTTCAAAATAATAGCAGTGTGTTTTAAAAAGTGAAAAAAACTCAAAATCTTTCTAATAGCTTTTATTTCCATACACACAAATGCATTGGGAACACTACACATTCTATTCCAAATTCAAACATGAAGAAAAATATATCAAATTTGTGTTGTTCCTCTAAACAAATTGAAGAAAAGTGAATATTAGACTGTTCAAAAAAATAGCAGTGTTTGTATTCTTCTCTACAAACTCAAACATTCACTGTATAAACTGAAAAATGTTGGAAGATTTTGCTTTCCTTTGAATCACTTTACTAATATTTAGCTGTATAACCACTGTTTCTGAGAACTGCTGTACCTACATCTGTGTTGCATGGAGTCAACCAACTTCTGGCACCTGTGAACAGGTATTCCAGCCCAGGATGATTGGACTACATTCCACAGTTCTTCTCTATTTCTTGGTTTTGCCTCAGAAACTGCATTTTTGATGTCACCCCATAAGTTTTCTATTGGATTAAGATCCGGGATTGGGCTGGCCACTCCAGAATGTCAATCTTGTTGGTCTGGAACCAAGATGTTGCACATTTACTGGTGTGTTTGGGGTCGTGGTCTTGTTGGAACACCCATTTCAAGGGCATTTCCTCTTCAGCATAAGGCAGCATGACCTCTTCAAGTATTCTGATGTATTCAAACTGATCCATGATCCCTAGTATGCGATAAATAGGCCCAACACCTTAGTATGAGAAACATCCCCATATCATGATGTTGCGCCACCATGCTACACTGTCTTCACAGTGTTCTGTGGCTTGAATTCAGTGTTTGGGGGGTCATCTGACAAACTGTCTCCGGCCACTAGACCCAAAAAGAACAATCTTACTTTCATCAGTCCACAAAATGTCTCTTTAGGCCAGTCAATGTGCTCTTTGGTAAATTGTAACCTCTTCAGCACATGTCTTTTTTTTAACAGTGGGACTTTGCGGGGGCTTCTTGCAGATAGCTTGGCTTCACATAGGCGTCTTCTAATTGTAACAGTACTCACAGGTAACTTTAGACCTTTGATCTTCCTGGAGCTGATTGTTGGTTGAGTCCTTGCCATTTTGGCTATTCTTCTATCGATTTGAATGGTAGTTTTTCACTTTCTTCCACGTCTTTCAGGTTTTGGTTGCCATTTTAAAGCATTTGAGATCATTTTAGCTGAGCAGCCTATCATTTTCTGCACTTCTTTATATGTTTTCCCCTCTCCAATCAACTTTTTAATCAAGGTACGCTGTTCTTCTGAACAATGTCTGGATCGACCCATTTTCCTCAGAATTTCAGAGAGAAATGCACTGTAACCAGCATGTACAACATTTGCTGCCGTCCTTCCTTAAATAAGGGCAATAATTGCCACCTGTTTTTCAAAGAATGAATGACCTCACTCATTGAACTCCACACTGCTATTATTTTGAACATGCCCCTTTCAATTAGTGATTCAATTACACAGAATCATCAGCATGCATGGCATGACTGTTGGGTCTGTTGGATTTCTATTACTCTTTTACACCTGCTAGTAAATTATTTGCCATGTAGAAATATAATTTCTACCAAAAACAGTGATTGATCAGGTTAGTGATGTCTGACTGCTATTCTTTTAACACAACTGTATATGTTTATTGTAATATATCCTGTCCATTTGCATTGTTATTACACAATAGCTGCACTGCACTGTAGAAAGGGTTAATGCCCTGCCAGTTAATACTGACAGAATTCATGACTTTCTACCTATGCAAAGTTTTGGATGGAAAAAACAGATGCACTGACCTTATGACTTTCTATGCGCTGCATAGACATGCATTAAAGCTCTCTACAAGTCTATAATAGACATAAATTGTAACATTGTCTCTGTTTAGGCTTTGATTCTCCACTAGTGATGAGCGGCAGTAGTCATATTCGAACTCGCGATATTTCGCAAATATTTTGTAGAATATTCGGCGAATATTCGCAAATTCTAATATTCGTTATATGCTACGATTTTTTTTACTCGAAAAATCGAGAAGGTAATGATCGCGTAATATGCAAATTTTCGTATTGCGAATTTTTCAATTGCCGAGCAAAAACATGATTCCTCCCTGCTTCTTGCTTGTGGGCCAATGAGTCATAGCACTATATCGAATATATTAGTTTTTTCGAATATTCGTAATATTCTAAAACAAGAATATATAGCAATACAGCCAATATTCGAAAAAAAACGAATGTATCTATTAGACAAAGAAGATTATAGCACTATATTAGCTAAATTGATCTATATTAGTTTTTTTTTTTTCGAATATTCGCCATATTGCTATATATTCTTGTTTTAGAATATTACGAATATTCGTAAAAACGAATATATTCGTTTTTTCGAATATTCGTAATATTCTAAAACAAGAATATATAGCAATATAGCGAATATAGTGCTATAATCTTTTTTTCAATAGTTGAAATTTTTTCCAATCTGAACTTAAGATTAGAAAAAATTACAACTATTAGACAAAAAAGATTATAGCACTATATTAGCTAAATTGCTCTATATTCGTTTTTTTTTCGAATATTCACTATATTGCTATATATTCTTGTTTTAGAATATATTTACGAATATTCGAAAAAACAAATATATTCGATATAGTGCTATATATTAGTTTTTTAGAATATTCATCATTTTTCCCATTTAAAGTCATGATTCCTCCCTGCTTTTTGCTTGTGGGCCAATTGCAGAGTCATTGGCCCAAAAGCAAGAAGCAGGGAGGAATCATGTTTTTACTCGGCAATTGAAAAATTTGCGATAAAAATTCGCAATAAAAAAAAATCGCGAATATTCGAAATTACGAATATATATCACTATATTCTAAATATTCGTGAATTTTCGAATTACCTATATTCACGCTAAAAATTTGAAATTCGAATATTCGTGATCAACACTACTGCTAACATAACATCACCATATACAGCCGGTATCATACCACCATGTACTGCTAACATAATATTGCCATATACAGCCTATATAATATCACCATATAGTGCTAACATAATACTGTCATATATAGGCTACAGAAAATATCCATATGGTGCTAAGTTAATACTGCCACATACCGCCGGCATAATACCACCATATAGCGCTAACATAATAATGCCATAATCAAACTGTATAATACCACCATATACTGCTATGATAATACTTCGCTGAATTCATTCGGTATTCCTTTCTACGTCTTTAAAAACATTTTAAAATAGGAATCCGAAGTCGGATTTAGTACTGGCTGGTACCTCGGTATTGAACCCGACTTTGGATTCCTAATTTACTGAAGTCTTTCATTGAAGTCTTGCTCGACTTCGGCCAAGACTAATTTTGTCTACGTAGAACCAATACATTGTACATTCTGTACGGAAACTACATTAAAAACAATTTTATTTTATTTTTATACTTCCGGTTCCGGCGCTGGTATGTAGAGACGCAGGGACAGGAGCTCTGTACCGCCCGCTTCGCTACACCCCCTTGCAGGGACGGGGGATAATATTCCATCTGCCAGCTCCTACAAGCATATGGATCGATATCTGCTAAGAAGCGGGCAGAAGACTACCACCTCCTCGGCTCCAGAGACTGACACCAAGGACGACTGGTGTCCCAAGATGTCGCCGCCTCCACTTTCCTCCCCGACACGCAGCGCAGCAGACAAGCAGGAGACCCCCATAGTTAACTCCCAAATCGATCTGTTTGAGACAGCAGGGAGACAGGTGGATTTAAAATTACTGGCCATAGAAGTGGCAAAACAACTGGCACCAGACATAATTGCTTCATTATCCTCTACAGTGCAGGAAGAGGTAGAGCTACAAGATCACAGAATATCTGAAGTGGAACTACGAGTAGCTTGTATGGAGGAAGACTCTGTTGAGACTGTAAATAAACTACAGGATTTATACCAGATCGCCAACAAACTCAATGACAGTAGATGACCTGGAAAATAGATCCAGACGGAGTAATTTACGCTTAGTAGGGATCCCTGAATCGGACCCCCCAAATGAACTGAGAAACATATTTGAAAGTGAACTGCCTCAAGCGCTAAGTCTCCAGGGCAAGAAGAAGGTGGAAAGGGCGCATAGGGTGGGACCCCTGAAAGAATATCCTTCAACAGCCCCTTCAAATGCGAACCAAAGGCCAAGACAGGCGATTTGCAAATATATCGATTTCTCAGACAGAGGACATACTGAGGGCATACCGTATGAGACGTGAACCCCTACTTTTCGCTGATTATTCTGCTGAGGTGGCCAGGAAACGAAGAGCATTCAGCACTATATGCTAAAATTTACATAAAATGGGGATCAGGTTCCAACTAGCTTATCCGGCTATACTTAGAGTCCGACAACATGATGGCTCGACCAAACAGTTTAAAGATCCAAAGATGGCGGAGGAGCAGCTACAATTCCTAACAGACAGGAGAAATGAAGATACCCCATATGGAGCGAGAAAGCAGACTACTGATAAACCATCTAGAGGCTGGGAATGGAATCAAGTACCCCACGGTTCAACATCCAAGTCCCAGGAACCACCAAAAACACAACAATCCTTTATTGGGAAACAAGTCAAGATTGCTGGAGGACATAGATAAAATGCCATATCTCACAACTCTATCGTGATCGTGGATAGGAGAAGAATAAGATGGTCTGAAAACAGGACTCCACGTTCAAGTATAGGTGATATAGATGGAGAGCGGTAATGAATTAGGGTTATTCAGGTGCGGTCAGGTACTGCGTTCATTACCAGAAAAAAAGAAGTTCTAATGAGAAATGTTTAAATTACAGTTATGCTTTGTTATTTTAATTTTGTTATACGAATTAACTGTTTACTCTGGTTTTGGGGTACTATACAAACATGTTAGAGGTAATACCGTATGGGGGAGCTGTCGGGCTGGGAGGCAGCGCCCTGATGAACAGTGGCCTCATTTTGGGGGTTGCTTGAGGGCAATAATTAAACGGCATATGGGTCTGTTTGCAACACCAAAGATATGAGAATTGTCTCATGGAATGTCAAAGGGTTGCGCTCCCCTAATAAGCGCATGAAGATCTTAAGACATTTAAAGAGGTTGAAAGCGGATGTAGAGCTGTTGCAGGAGACCCATCTGCCAAAAGAAGATTTCCATAGAATGGATAAACTGTGGGTAGGGTCAGTATACGGCTCAGCAGCAGTTGATAGGAAAGCGGGAGTATTGATACTCATAGGGCGCCATCTTTCCCATGTTGTACATTCAGTGAAAGAAGATGATAGAGGCAGGATGGAACGAATGCATATCTTGGGGCCATTTGGGGACTATAGTTTGTATAACATATATGCCCCAAATCAGGGACAAGGGAGATTTTTTGATTCATTATGCCCCATTATACTCCAAGATAGTCATTTGACCAAAATAATTGGGGGAGATTTTAATTTAGTCATGAACGTACAGGAAGATAGGACGTATGACAAAAACAAAAAAAATCAGGAGACCCTGATGGAATTTGCCAACACTCTATCTTTGAGAGACAGCTGGAGGATACATAACCCTCAGGGAAGAGAATTTACACATTATTCACATGCACATAATACCTGGTCCAGAATTTTATATATATTTATGTCTCTCCTGGCTCTCCAGAAAGTAATAGATATTGCTATTGGGGATATGGTCATTTCAGACCACTCCCCGCTGCTCTTAGATCTGGGAGATGCTTATCCCGAAGGCAGAGAATATATGTGGACGTTTCCTAATTATCTCATAGGCGATGAGGATTTCATAAAGCTAATGCAGGATTGGTGGATGGAATTTGCAGAGGATAACAAGGAGCATATACAGTCACCAATACTATTCTGGGAAACGGCCAAATCTGTCAATAGAGGGCGCTTAATGGCCTATGTCTCATCTATAAAAAAAATAACACACGTACAATATGAGAAAGTGGGTGGGGAACTAAGGACGGCCTATAGGGACTTTCTCTCGACCCCGACCCAGATAAATAGAGAGAGATGGATTTTGGACCAGAGAGACTTTGACTCGTGAGCGGAGAAAAAAGAAAAATTGAAAAGATCTCGCTTAGAAATAGAACTACACAAATACGGTCATAAATGAGGGAAATTGCTAGCTACAATGGCCAAAGGGAGAAGACGGGTGACTCATATTGACGGGATAAAGAGTGGGGATGGGATCAGATGGCACAGACCCAAGCAAATTTATGAGGAACTGGGTAATTACATAGCCAGGTTCTATCAAGATAGGGGAGGTAATGTCGAGGAGGGCTTTCCTAGAGTTATCTATGCCAACCATTACTGAGGAGCAACTGATTTCTTTAAATGCTCCGATAACGGCAATGGAGATACAAAGTATAATAAAATCCCTTCCGGCGGGTAAGGCTCTAGGACCAGATCATTATATGCGTCACATTTTTATAAAGCAATGACCTCCTAGGTAGCCCCAGTACTTACGACACTTTTTTCTTCCGTTGTAGAAGGACATAAAATACCTGATCATATGAATACAGCCTTCATTACTTTAATCCACAAAGAGGGGAAAGACCCAACCTCTTATAGACCGATCTCACTAATAAACCAGGATTTAAAAATTTTCTCCAAATTACTAGCTAATAGATTGGCAGATATTCTCCTCACGTTAATATCGCCTAGACAGGTAGGATTAATTAAGGGCCGCTCCGCTGTCATCAATATACGTAAGGTGTTGTTAGCGTTGCCAATTGCACGTTCACCAGCATCCAAAAGGAAAAATCTGGCTATTGTCACTCTAGATGCCGAAAAGGCTTTTGACAGGATTAACTGGCAGTGGTTAAATCTTACCTCTGATGTCATGGGATTTAAAGGTTTGTTTCAAACCTTCCTCAGGGAACTCTATTCCAACCTGAAAGCTAGAATATGCACATCTGGGTGTTTGTCTGACCCATTTCCCTTACAAAGAGGCACTAGACAGGGATGCCCCTTGTCCCCTCTATTGTTCAACTTAGTGATAGAACCCCTGGCTAGATTTATAGACTCGCCTGAGATATTTGAGGGTCTGGAAGTGGGACAACAGATGATGAGACTTGCCCAATTTGCGGACGATATTGTCACGGAAGGTAGGTAAGCAGGGAAATAACCAAACACAGGCAAAACAAACAGAACAATAGACTAGGCCCAAAAGCTAGGGAGAATATGGTCACCTCCTAGCGATCCCTAAGGCTTTCCCTATACTGCTGTGCACATGTGAATACCCTTATGGTGGATATGCACATGCCCTCGTGCCTAAGTCTATATACCCTGGGAAAACCCTGAGCAGTAGGGAAAGGGGAAGAGGCGACCTGCTTCTTCAAACAGGAGGAAGCAAGTGTCTCCCTAGAGGCTTAGATAAAAGAAACAGAGAGGACTTATTTTGAGCTGAGGCCACTGGAACAAGGAGGAATAAATAGCACAGGCCACTGGAACAAGGAGGAATAAATAGCCCCGCTAACAATCAACTCAGTACACCTGAGGGAAGGTGGATCCAGCTCAAACCCAAACCAAAACAAAGAGAAGAATCAGACATGTGCAGCCAGCCTGGCAGATCTCCACACATTCACAGGGCAAGGCGTGACAGATATAATCTTGTTTATGGCAGATCCGAGTAGAGACCTTACTAAAGTACTGCAAACATTGAAGGTTTTTGGATAATTTTCAGGCCTCCAGATTAACCACGCAAAAAGCGAAATACTATTCTTGCAGGGGGGGGACGGGGGGGACGACCAAGATTAAAATAGGAGACGAATGGGGGAAATACCTGTAGCTGGCTCACATATAACTTACCTGGGCGTTAAAATAGGGAATACTCTAGAGTCAATATACAGATTAAATTATGGCCCACTGATATCGAAGATAATGAGGGAATTACAAAGATGGCATGAACTTCCACTGTCGCTGATGGGGTGTAATCATCTTCTTAAAATGATGGCTGTTTCCAAACTATTATATCCAATGCAGGTAATTACCATACTTTTAAAACATGAAGACATATAAACAAGTTAACAAGGGCCTTTTCAAGGTTTTTGTGGCAAGGAAAGAGCCCTAGAATTCTGTTACGTTACCTAATGGGTGTAAAAGAACAGTGTGGCATAGCCTTCCCCGATATTAGAGGATATAACTTGGCGTGTTTGGCTAGACATATAAATGATTGGATAAACGGGACAAGTTATTTTTCAGCTTTGTCATTGGAACAAGATTTTTGTGCTCCCTGGTCCCTAGTGGCACTACTACATGCCAGGTTACAAAACATCCCTATATGGATTAAACAGTCTGTACTTATCAAAGATACTATAAAAACATGGAGGATATTGAGGAAAAAATACTGGTTGTCCTACAGGATATGCAAACATCTTCCACTATGGAATAATCCGGAATTCACACAGGGTAGAACTAACAGTCTTTTTGAGGAATGGAGAAATAAAGGGATCACACAGGCTAGACATCTCCTACATGACGTAGAGCCAAGATGGATGAAAAGGGAGGAGCTGATAGCAAACTTCTCTTTGAATCTCTTTCAAACTATTCAATTTTCCCAGATCAAAGTTGCTATTACTTCACACTTAGTGTTGGTACATAAAGAAATACACCTAAACGTACTGGATAAAATCCTGGAATCGGGGGGTGGACGGGTATCAGTGTCATCTATTATAACATGAGATGCAAAAGGATAAGGTGAAAATTTTTGAGAAATGGGCAGAACAGATAGGAGACGAAACTATAGAGCAGATCATACCAAAAGGATGGATTAAAGTAAGAAGGCATATAGTAAGCGAAATATGGAGGGATACTCAGCTAAGGATAATACATAGAGCCATTTATGGCTTCAACATACCCCCTCATACAGAGAGGCCCGACCGGATGATTAATTGTCCTAAGTGTGGTCAAGGATATACCGATCTGTATCACGGGCAAAGGACTTGCCCAATTAGTAAAAAGCTTTGGGAAGAAGTGGCAGAGATGATTAGGAAGTTATGGGGACAGAGAGTGGACCTCACTCCTCAGCTCTTTCTATTTCATTATGAGGAAGAGAAGGAGGGGAGGCGGCGGACGCCCCTCTTGTTCCACACGATAAGTATGGTGGTAAAGAGGAGTATATTACAAAGATGGCTACAATCGGATGTACCAACAATACAGCACATACTGGAGCAGTTGAAAAAAGTGTTCCACATGGAAAGATTAGACATAATGAGTTCCAAGGATAGGCCCACGCGAGGATTTTTTCAGAAATGGAAAGCCTTTATTGCTACGTACATGTCAGATGGGGAAATCGAATATATTACGCAACCATTTTCCTTGAAGGAGTGGTATTGCAGCCAGCCAGTATCGCAGGGGCAACACGTGAGGTGCACGGTGGACCGATGAGGGGCCAAATAACAACATAGTTCATCAGTTTACTCATGGTTAGCAGAAATCCTCCCTGGGCTGGCAGCACAGTGTTGACGTGGACAGCACGAAAACCTCCGGGGCACGCTCTGTGGTAGGAAGAATCAGCCAAGATGGTGGTTGAGGTGCCCTTGATGTTAGGGGTGCTTAGGGTGCTTGTTGCGGCTGAGTCCCTTGATGGTATTTGTCGTGACGCCAGTACCATTAATGGTGGTACAACCAATTGTAAGAATGAAGTAGACAGTGGTATGATACAACTCACAACGTTTACTGATGTTGGTTCCAGTTGCAGCATGTACATCAAACAGAATACAGTCTTTTGCAATTTAAAGGAATCCTGTTGATCCACTGTTAATAGGTTTGGCTGGGTTTAGTTTAGCTTGAAGGTTCTGGATAAATGTAATTTGGTGAGGTTGCCTGTGGCTTATTTGGTATGCTTAGTCCTTTTTGTTTCTGTAACTTCCAAGCCCATAAACAGGTAGCTAGTCTGTATTCTTCAAAGTATGGTGAGGCTGCCTGTAGCTAGATTGTCCTCCACCATGTGCAAAGGTGCCCATTAAGCCTTGAATAATGGCTGTTATCACCGATGTCTCTCTTTAGCTTGGTTAACTTCTTCCAGGGACGAAAACGCTATCCTCTGGTTTCAGGATCCAGGATCTAAGAAGGTCACAGGAGGAAAACGCTCTCCTGCGCCTCATACCTTGGCTCTACCTCATATCTGCCTTTGGCTTCACCCACTAATGTGTGGTGTGTAGCCTCAGAGTACACTGACTCTGCTTCTCCTTCTCTCACTTTCCTTCTACTACCACTGATCTAACTTCCTCTAATCTATCTCGCTAGGCCTGACCTAGGTATTTATGACCTAAGTGCTATCCCCATCTAGTGGTGGGATGTATAAATTACACCAGACCAGCCTATGAACAGGGACACAACAGGTGTTGCAATACAAAATAACATGCAATATAATGATGCAGTTTTAAAGCTATTTTGCAGTTCCCACGTGTTCCTGAGTGGGACGCTGCAGTATTTGGTGGAACAGATGAAGGGGTGCTTGGGTAGACTGCTACTGCAACCCTCTAGCATGTGATAATAATAACAATGTAAAAGAGATGTAAGAAATACATTACTGAAATGTAACTATTACCTTTTTTCGAATTGTTGAGATGTACCCTATTTGTATCAAACTTGTTGTAGGGATCTGCATACACCAATGTTGTAATATTTAAGGGTCAAAGAACCCTATTGTTATATTGTTATACATAATTGAAAATAAAAAAATAAAAAATTTTTTTTTGAGCGAATCGACTTTGGATCGGTGATCCTAAGCTCGATTCGCTCAACCCTAATTATCAACATATAATGTTAAAATAATACTGCCATATAACGCCTGTATAATACCACCATGGAGTTGCTAAGACTAGACTGTCATGTACAGCCTCCAAAATAATACCATATAGTGCTAAGATACACAGACAGTGTTCTATAATGGGGAGGGGGGAACAGGAAAATAACCTGAAAAAAAGCAGATAACTTACCAACAGGTTCGTACGCCAATCACCGATCATCAGCCATAAAAGAACCACTGCCGTCTGGAACATCAGCATCCATAATCATAATGATCAGTGACTGCAGCTTAGCTGCATTGTGTATATGAGGTCCTATCTCCATATAAACTTGGTCTGCTGTTCTGTATCTCCCTCATGCTTTACACTGAAGCACTGCCGGTTCAATTTTGCTGCTGTGTGTAAGTGGAAGATCAGTATGTGGAGAGATGATTAGGTTACAGTAAGGACAGAAGATTATAAACTACAGGGACCCAAACCCTCAGAGAGAAGTGGACTATCTGCATGTAGATGGCGGGGCATTAATAAGGGGGAGGTGCTTTCATCAGCCATTGATTAGTAAACTCTTGACTCCTCCTCCTGAACTGTGCAGGACTCAATGCAGGAGGAGAGGTTTGGGGGAAGTTGCTTGGGGTGTTTCCAAGTTTTGCGCCTACTTACGCTCTTGGGTACAGTAAGGCCCCATAGACTTCTTTGGGGGCCATATTATGGCGGCGTACCACTTGCATATTACTCTGGTGTCAATCGGTGGCCGAAATGAAATGGACTCTACAATTTGGACAAGCCCTTCGTAATCACCAGTATGAGCACAACACAAAAATACACATCTCACATCCTGCAGACCTTCTGATGAGAAGGACGAGGCCTTATCCAAGCAATCAACGGTGGACGGAATCTCTTCCTTACTTTTCAGAAAAAAGGTTCTGCAGCATCTGCGCCTCAAATTCTGTAATTTTATTTAAAGGATTAGAGTGTTTCATATAATATAAAGATCTATATAAAGTTTTGGAACTATACAGATAAAAAAAAAAATCAGCCACCAAATCAAACTAAAAATGTGAAGCAGAAAATTTAAGGTAAAAATCTATGTATTGAAAACTGAAAATCTGCATCCATTAAACAAACACTATCCATATATCTTAGTTCATTAACATATTAAAATAATCTGGCCTTCATCCTGGCAGAGTATTGTGATGTCACCACATTTGCATAGAATGTTCTAGAACTGGGCCTACAGCTGTGATGTCACTGGATGACATCACAATGATGGATTTGTGAAGGTGGGACTCCATGTTGGATGCACACAACTTCAGAAAGAAGATTGGACGCCATGAGGATTCATAGGCGTCTGCGATATGTTGATCCGCGGCTGCTGGTCAACTCTCTCTCATCCTGCATGTCGATTGGCTCATTCCTTCTGACCCGATTCAGGAAACTGAATCAAAAATGGAGGACTCTGATGAAGAATTCCAGCTTCCTGGCCAAGAAATCAACCATCATGACACAGGCCAGGAGCTTCTTCAGGTCAGTTGCCTTAAGACGTAAAAACCACGTCATCCGCCATGACATAGCTGAGAAGACACCAACTATTTTTATTGCTGATCCAAAAGTTGCACATGAGGGGCCCCTAATACCACAAGGCATGTCCCTGGGAGAAAAAACTGAAAGTGGGGAACCCCCACAAAAAAGACCTCGGGACGCTGATGCTGTGGAGCCATTCCTTGTCAACAAAGCACCACCTTCTAAAAAAACACCAAAGAGGTGTAAGCGACGATGTAATAGAAAGACTCGTCAAAAACAACACACAGCAATGAAGGATGATGTCTCTTTAAATTTTGAGACCCTTAAAACATCAGACAAGAAAATGGCTGAGTCTGCTGAAGACCTTTTGAAGGCATCTCGTGAAGCTTCCAAAGCCAGTCTTAAACGGAAAGCACCAACCTCCAATGACAGTCAGTCCGGGACATTTCCACCAGCCAAAAGAGCTGCGGCAGAAAACATGTCCGCTCCATCTACCAAAGATGTAGGAAGCCCGGAGCTGGGAACATCACAAGTGGAGATGGCCTATACCCGGAGAGCACAGAACAACTTGTCTCCAAAGCACTTATCCATCCTGAAGAGTAGCGGCCAGGAAGGCATGCTGGACGATGACATCATTAATCAGGCCCAGGATCTCCTGCAGAATCAGTTTGGGGACTTTGATGGCCTGCAGCCTGCCGCTGCTATTCTCTTTCCAGGGTACAGTGTGCTAAAGAAGGCCGTACAAATCCACTACGACGAGGACAGGGTGCACTGGCTGACCACCTGCTTCAAAAATGGCGACATCCTAGTGGCTGACAGCATCAAGACCAGCAAATTGCCTCTATCTGTTTGCCAGCAGATTAATAACATCTACAGTGTAGTGGTCAATGAGCCCCTGAAAAATCTTAAATTTTTCAACGTGGATCAGCAGAGAAACACCTATGACTGTGGGGTGTTCGCCATAGCATTTGCCTTTGAGTTTCTGGCAGATGACGGTGAACCCACAGGGATCTTCCAGCACGACGTGATGAGAGACCATCTAATATCCTGCCTGCAGAATGGCAGGATCACAGGCTTTCCCAAAAAGGTCAATTAGCGACTCCATGTCTTTCATGACATGTCGAGTCTATGATGGGCCAAGAGATCGCCCTGACCAGAAGCCTGATATTACCAAAACAGACCTAGATCCTCTACTTCACCAAAGCTGCAGTCTCTTCCCAATCCCAGATTACAACCGCTGGCCCATGGCACAGGTCTACAACCCACAGACTTGTTGGCATTAGTAAGTAACCAGTGACTATTCTAAGTTTCATCATTTCCGTGTACTGATTGTAATAATGTCTTCTCATGTGATAATATATGTATGTGTAGAAAGTACTTAGACAATACCAAATGTTTGGGGTAATCACACCCCACAATCATTGGCCTTTTAGCCTATGGGCCCCATAACTTTGCTGTGTCTATAGTTAGACCTAGTTATGAGGGGGGGGGGGGGGGGGGGGGTAGCCTAGTTAACTCGGACCTAGAGACCCGATTATCAGGCAGTTGTGTCCCAGGAACATTTGTCAGACTATCAGATGATAGGGACCACATCCATGAGGAGACCTTGTATCCTCATTGTGTATATTGATGATTTGGTGTTTTCTGTATAATTTGGACACAGCAGTATCCACTGGTCACCACTGGAAATTAAAACAGCCTGGGGTTAAGAAGGCAATTGCAGCAGATCGGATCACCAGAGGTCTGAGACAAAATGAGGTGCAGAAGAAACCATCTCCTGATCTTCAGTGACCCCTGCTAGAAGGTATTGGCCTTAAGAACCAAAAAGAGCCCTAAATAAGGTAAGATCCTTGTTACAGGAGTCATAAAATGTAATGTGATTTATAACAGGAGCTCATAATAATAATAGACATGATGCCAAATTCTGGTGACACCAGAGTGATGACACAGAATAATTTAGGGTTTAGATTCTCCACGAAGATCAGCAGAGCAGTAGACATTAGTGGAAAATCATCCAAATCACCTGATACATGGCATATAAGAATGATACAATTCTAACTGCCTACAGTCACCACTAGGGGGAGCTCCCATTGACCTTGATATGTAGATCACCTTGAGCAATGTCTCCCAGAATTTTAACTATGGAAGTGTGTAAGAAAGCAGGGGTTTTGGCGATTTGTATCAGGAAAACTGAGCTCCAAACCTTCCTGAGCTCCAAAAATATATGAAAATAAATTATCCCACGTTTATAAGGTGTATTCTGTTTATGTTGGCTACAGCAGTGGGTCCCAGAACAAGAATAACAGCTATAACAGTCAATGACATTGATAAGCGTTGGTATCGCTGTTAGAAACATGGGCCCAAGTTTACAGTTGAAGGGATTATAATGACTCACAGTGACCGGGAGTAAATTGTGTGACACTTACATGTCATTTTCCGTTGTTCCATGTTCAGTCATAATTAGTTATATTTTTTGCATCTGCAGATCACTGTACCAGAGCGGGGGTCTCACTGTGTCCCTGCAATGAATATGGGATACAGCTGGAGGTGATGACTCTACCACAGGTCAGCGACATGGTGGCCACCATGTCAGGATCAGATGACCTGCACTTCAGCAAGAGGCAGATTCCGGGCTCGGTCTCTGCACTCACCCACCAGACTTTCTGCAGTCAGACGTATTCACTAAAGAAGTGAGTTTCCTGCTGCATCAAAGGCAGATTCCAGGCTTGGTCTCTGCAATAACCACTGGACTTGACATTCACCGGACTTTCTGCAGACAGATGTATTCACCAAAGAAGTGAGTTTCCTGCTGCATCAAAGGCAGATTCCAGGCTTGGTCTCTGCAATAACCACTGGACTTGACATTCACCGGACTTTCCACAGACAGATGTATTCACCAAAGAAGTGAATTTCCTGCTGCATCAAAAGGCAGATTCCAGGCTTGGTCTCTGCAGAAGTCAACCTATTTGAAATTCACTAGTTTTCCACCGCCTAGGGGAAGGGCAGTCCTTCAGCCATGGCTCCCTGGAGGTTTCCTCCACTGGGGGTTTTTCCTCTCCTGAGTGCTGAAGGCCCGACTCATCATGAGTCAAAGGCCCATCATCAACAGGGCCACATTTAAGACCAGTGCCCTGACTTCTAATGAGAACATCTACTGTACATTTGATACCTTGCAGTTAATAAAGAAGTCAGTGTATATTAAGTAGTGGTGTGTCTGAGCCTCTTTATGAATCTTCATAGTTAACTGAATGGGGGTGCAGGGTATCCGACCCTTGCTGCTCAGATAGTGATGGCCTTTCTCGCTTTTACAGCTAGGCTTATTGTTTTTATCCCCTACCTACAGTGGGGGACTGATTGGTGGGGACTGCTGGGTCCCCTATGATCATGAGAATGGGGATCCTGTGTCCCCGAAGAGATGGAATGGTAGGTCAATCATGTTCCCTTCGGCTTCATTCAGTGTCTATGGGACTTCTGGAAATAGCTGAGCATTGTACTCGACTATCTCCAGCAGACCCAGTCCCAGAGAGTAGCTATGTGCACGCTCGACCTGCCACTTCATTCATAAGTGGACACAGTGGACACAGGATCCAGATCTCGTGATCAGTGGTGGTCCCAGATATTTTGTGGATAGGGTAAAGTTTTGTATTGACAGAAACTATCTCCAGACCACATACCCCTTGAAGTCAACAGGTGCGCAAAAATGTGGATGTAACATGGACCACATCCAGATTTTTGTTTTTGCGAATCCACAATTTGTAGACCGCAAAACAGATATGGTTGTGTGCATGGAGGGTTATACAGATTCTACTGAAATAAAAATATTAAGAGGTAGAGTCAGAGGTGTACCTCCAACAGAGGCAGACCACGCAGTTGATATGGGACCCCTGGAGGAAGGGGCCCAGTCTTGGACAAAAGGCCCGCCTCCTAATTACACTTAATTCTCGCTCCTGTCTTGAGTCCCTTGTCTGGGGCTCAGGCTCTGCTTTCCAGCTCCCTGCTTCCTCTGTCCTGTCCTCGGGGCCCCCTTTACTCAGTACATCATCAGTGGCTAGCTCTGCACCCGCCGGAGTCCCGACTAGCGCTCTACGTTGTCTCGCTGATGGGCACTGAGTTGGCTTGTTCTGTACCACGGGAGTTGGGATTTCATTCCTCTGCAAGTGACAGTGTAGAGGATGATGAGAGTGACTTCTGCGAAAACGATGACTTTAGGTGAGAAGTGAGTGTGCAGTCAGTAATATGTGTTTTGTTGTGAAGTGAATCCCTCATTTCCAGTGCTGAACCCCCAGTTCTGCTCTGCAGACCGACACATTGTAATGCCGCCATGTCCTGCTCTGTGCACTCAGGTACAGTAAGTGCCTCTGTGTCAGCTTCATGCACTGATGTAGAGACACATTGTTTGTCCTGCTTTACACTGCAGCTTAGCTCAATAAGGGCATTACTATGACCACAGGAAACATGCTGTCACATTAAAGACGTGGGGCTGCATGCAAATACCTGAGACGCCATAAGGGGGCGCTCCAAAATAAAATACTGGAACATGTATAAAAGAAATTAACTTAGTGGTATGGAAACCTATCTAGATGTGTAGATGAAACCATATGGGTAATGTAGAAGAGACAGCGCTACAAGGAGGTATATGACGGTAGAATATAAGAGAAATACATGATCGGCATGCATATAAAGTTATAACGGTGTCTTCTCCTAAGGGTTGAGTTTCCACAAGGAACAATAAATCGAGCAGGTTGAAACCCAGTATGCCCTGTCCCTTCCCATTCACAATACATTTTGAGCCTCATGCCCGTACAGAAATGCCCACTTTGGGCACATTGGCACAAGTGCTGCCCCTTTATGGTCCGTTTGGCAGGATGATCAGGAGCCAGGATCTCAGAGCAGATGGGGTATAATACTGCATCCCTATCTGGACTCACAGGAAGAGATGAGGAAAGTGACACATTCATACCCTATCTAGTTGTGCTTTTATTCCATTCACATTCTATATAGAATCCCCATCATCATATAAAGCATCAGCGCGTCAGCTCCTCACTGCTGATATCAATGTAATCTACAGAGAAAATATACAGAAGGAAAGGCACACACCGCCTCCCGTAGAAATTACACAGGTTGTTACCTTTAAGAACCATATTAAAGTCTAGAGATGGCTATAATATACTAAAAAGATCAGCAACTGTGAACATACATTACATGACTTATCCTGTACTGATCCAGAATTATAGACTGTATTATACCCCAGAGCTTCACTCACTATTCTGCTGGTGCAGTCACTGTGTACATACAGTACATTACTTATCATGTAGTGATCCTGAGTTCCATCCTGTATTATACTCCAGAGCTCCACTCACTATTCTGCTGGTGAAATCACTGTATACATACATTACTTATCCTGTACTGATCCAGAATTATAGACTGTATTATAACCCAGAGCTGTCCTCACTATTCTGCTGGTGAAATCACTGTGTACATACATTACTTATTCTGTACTGATCCAGAATTATAGACTGTATTATACTCCAGAGCCGCACTCACTATTCTGCTGGTGAAATCACTGTGTACGTACATTACTTATCCTGTACTGATCCAGAATTATAGACTGTATAATCCCCCAGAGCTGCACTTACTATTATGCTAGTGAAATCACTGTGTACATACATTATTTATCCTGTACTGATACTAAATTACATCCTGTATTATTCTCCAGAGCTGTACTCACTATTCTGCTGGAGCAGTCACTGTGTACATACATTACTTATCATGTACTGATCCTGAGATACATGCTGTATTATACTCCAGAGCTGCACTCACTATTCTGCTGGTGCAGTCATTGTGTACATACATTACTTATCCTGTACAGATCCTGAGATACATCCTGTATTATACTCCAGAGCTGCACTCATTATTCTTCTGGTGGAGTCACTGTGTATATACATTTCTTATCCTGTACTGATCCTGAGATACATCCTGTATTATACTCCAGAGCTGCACTCACTATTCTGCTGGTGCAATCAATGTGTACGTACATTACTTATCCTGTACTGGTCCAGAATTATAGAATGTATTATACCCCAGAGCTGCACTTACTATTCTGCTGGTGAAATCACTGTGTACATACATTACTTATCCTGTACTGATCCTGAGATACATCCTGTATTAAACTCCAGAGCTGCACTCACTATTCTGCTGGAGCAGTGACTGTTTACATACATTACGTATCCTGTACAGATCCTGAGATACATCCTGTATTATATTCCAGAGCTGCACTCACTATTCTGCTGGTGGAGTCACTGTGTACATACATTTCTTATCCTGTACTGATGTTGAGTTACCTCCTTTATTATACCCCAGAGCTGCACTCACTATTCTGCTGGTGCAATCACTGTGTATATACATTTCTTATCCTGTACTGATCCGGCATTACATCCTGCATTATACTCCAGAGCTGCACTCACTATTCTGCTGGTGCAGTCACTGTGAACATACATTTGTTATGCAAGCGGGTGTGGACCGACTGCGCCACTGACTGGCTATACTCTGGAGGGGCGTGACTAAACAACTAGCCTCTGATGGTGAGGATAGGCTTGGGCCGTTAGGGTAGTTGCAAGGTGCCACTCCAGAGCAGTCCCCAAGTTAGTGGCAACTGACCAGGGGGTCAGAGATACCGGTGCAAGCACAGATGGGAAGTGCATGGTCAGGAAGTCCAGGGTCAGGGCAGGCAACGATCAAGCAAGGTCTGTAAACAAAGTCTGAGGTCAGAAGCAGGCACCAAACAGGCAAAATCCAATAATTACAAAAGCAGGGTCTGGTACACAGCAAAGCAGAACTTGAAAAACACCTTCACACTTGGAACTAGACGAGCTAGTGACCATGAGTTGTTCAGGCATCTTCCTGTGGTAGGAAGCACCTTTAAATACCTCCTGCAATCCAGCCATAGGCTGGTGAGACAGAGGGCGTGTACGTGCTGCCTCACAAGGGAGGAGAGACACATCCATACAAGTCCTAGCAAACAGTACAGGTCTCCAGCAGGAAGTAAACTCTGGCATGGAGCACAGATGCAACAGTTAAGGCTACTTTCACACTAGCGGCACGGACCTCCGGCAAGCTGTTCCGTCGGGTGAACAGCCTGTCGGATCCATCCTGCCGCTAGTGACCGTGTGCCCCTAGACTGCCGCTCCGTCCCCATTGACTATAATGGGGGCCGTATGCATGGGCATCCGCAGAAATTTTTCCAGGGGGGGGGGGGGCATAATTTTATTGACATTGAAACGGGCACGTGTATGAAGCCTAACTGCAGATATAAGAGGGTGGAACGGAACCCCGTTTGTGTACAGGGACTAAACTTTAAAATAGGAAGCCACCACAAAAGAAAAGACCAATTCTTCTTATTTCACTTGAATGTCTATTAATTCTATATTATCTTTGCACCCTTCGTTATAGTCTCAGCAATATGTTAATTTGCATTTTGTCGCCAACAAATGAAATGTTGTGTTCTGTACCTGAACGCTTCCAGGCTTTTGTCATATGTAACTTACAAGCAGATGGTCTGCAGAATACCAGGCCTACCACCAGTATTACCGCCTGCCTGCCTGGTCACCCTGACCAGGCCGGCAGGCGGTATATGATTGAAGGGGCAATACTGCCTGGTATATGGACAGCAGAGATGGCATCCTCTGGGCAGTACTGTCTATGGTCATCCTTCACCAGCACCCTGACTGCCACCTGCTTGGCCTGGCTCTCATGGCACTTCAGTGCCTGCTGCTTGGCTATCAGTGACTCACCCTACACCTAACACTCAGGGTTAGGGAGTGACTCCGTAATCACACTGTGACACTGACTGACTGTCACTCACTGATAGCCAAGCAGGTGGCAGTCAGGGAGCTTCTGAAGGATGAATTGACCATAGACAGTACTGCCCAGAGGATGCCATATCTGCTGTCCATATAATACCAGTATTGCCCCTTCATATACCGCCTGGTCACCCCACACCTAACACTCAGGGAGTACTGTCATCAATAAAAACAATAATAGGTTTAATCGTGGCTGGCCCACACATCTGGTTCATCAATCAGTCTGGAGATTTAATTTGTGGACGTTCATACAGAAGAAACTGTATATTGTGTGGCACAGTGTAGCGGTATACTGTATATTGTGTGGCACAGTGTATGCTGTATGTGTATAACATAAATATATTTTACATAAAAATTTACAGTTACTTGGCTCGGCCCTTGGGGATCTCGGACGCCACTTCCACACTTTGGCCGGGGGCTCGGCGGAGCTGATGTGTTTTATCCTAATGAGAAAGATTTCATAATAAGGATTTGGAGAAGGGGCAGAGGGATAGCAGAGCAGGGAGAGGCTGGTGCTGCTACTAGGGGGTCATACCATGGGGGAGTAATAAAGCCCACCATAATGTCCCCCCCCAGTAGTAATAATTCTCCTTCTATTAGACAGTGCAAAAATACCCCCTTGTAATGCCCCCAGTTGAGCTAATGTCCCCATAGTGCCCCCATAATGTACCAGTATAAAATACCCCTATATAGTGTCCCCAGTAAATGCTGCATAGTGCGTCTCTCCCCCTTCCTCCTAGTGCCCCCATAATGTACCAGTATAAAATGCCCCATATATAGTGCTCCAGTAGATGCCCCTCAGTGTCCCCCATAATTTGCAAGCATAAAATATCCCTTCTTAGTGCCCCCCGTAGATGACCCCATAGTATTCCTCTCCCCCTTCCCCATAGTACCCACCATAATGTGTCCCAGTATAAAATACTACTGTACAGAGCCCTCCATATAACATACCACTTCTTTGTAGCTTCGCCCTCAGTAGATGCCCCTATAGTGCCCACCAATAATGTGTTGGCAAGAAGTGCCCCCATAGTGCCCCCCAATAATGTGCCAGTAAGAAGTGACCCCATAGTGCAACCTAATAATGTGCCAGTAAAAAGTGCCCCCAATGATGCCCCCCCGGGCCCCGGCCGTAATGTCACATTTCTCCCCCTCCATGTCACGTCACATTATTTCTCCCCTCTCCATCATGGCAGCACACTTCCCACCCGTGACCCTCCACAAACCCCCCCCCCCACCCCCTCTCCATGGCACATTTCTCCCCCTCAGGCTCCTCCATGGGCCAGTGTCAGCAGCACATCTTCCCCCCCCCCCCCCAGGCACATTTCTCCCACACTCCATCACATGGGCCAGACCAGTGGCAGACATGGGATCCATCATGGATCCCATGTCTGCCACTGGTCTGGCCCATGAGATGGAGTGGGAGAAATGTGCCTGGAAGGGGGGGGGGGGAAATGTGCTGCTGACACTGCCATCATCCACCATGTCATCATGATCCATCATCCATCCACTTGTTGATATGATGTACTTATGTTGTGAATCTGATTTATCTTTCTTTTTCTTTGTACAATATAAAGGCTGTAATAATGTTCACTTACTACTTCTGTGACTGTTGGACAGTTGGAATAGGAAACTTCTTCACTTGGAACTTGTTGGAGCCGTTACTGAACTTGGCTCAGGGTCAGTGACAGGCAGGCTCTCTTCTGGGGGCGGAGCTCATTGGCAACATCACGTTCAGTGCCTGTGCTGTGCGGCAGCTGCTCCAGCAGCCACTGTCTGAGTCTAGAGTCTAGACAGGCAGGCATAGGTGTGCGCAGCCTATTGCATTAGGGTGTGCACCCTAAAGCAGAAACACACACCGCGCGCGCGCGTGTGTGTGTATATATGTATATATATATATATATATATATACATACACACACACACACACACACAAATACACTAAGGGGTATCAGGGTACATTATTATACAGGGGTAATATAACTAAGGGCTATCAGGGTAAATTATACAGGAGTAATATAACTGAGGAGGGCTATCAGGGACATTATACAGGGGTAATATAACTTATATTATATGTTATATTACCCCTTCATCATGTCCCCTGAGATAGCCCTCCTCAGTTATATTACCCCTGTATAATAATGTACCCTAATACCCCTTAGTTTTACCCCCTGTATAATTTAACCTGATCCTTCAGTTATATTACCCCCTGTAATTTACCCTGATACCCCTCAGTTATACAGTATCATATAACTGAGGGGTATCAGGGTACATTATACAGGGGTGTAATTGAGGAGGGGTAGCAAGCAGCAAGGAACATACAGGGCAGAGTTCCAGTGGTGTAGCGTGGGTTGTCAGCACCCGGGGCAAGCCAAGTATTTCTCCTCCCAATCTGTGGACACGCCCCTTTTTAGAAATAATGCAGTACATGTCACCTGCAGTCCTATGTAACACCACAGATAACACAGTGATAACTGAGTACAGATACTGTAGTAGAGGTCACCTGCAGTCCTATGTAATACCACAGATGACACAGTGGTAACTCTCTGAGTACAGATAATGTAGTAGATGGGTGTGAGGCCCCAGAATTCAGAACACACACAGTGTGACCTGAGGTCTGGAGCCAGGCTTCAGTAGTGTGGGCTAAATCCTATAGCCACCCCCCCACCCCACCCCAAACAGATATGTGGATGGACATTACATATAATGGTACACACTATACAGTAGAGTACAGCAGCACATACCTGTTACATCCAGTGACGTCTCCTGTGATGTAGACCTTCCTCAACGTCTTCATTCGGAGATAAGACCGCCATGATACCTTCTTTCAGCCACGTATCTGCATAGTTTCACAGAAAAATGTTAAGATTTCTCACTTTACTATCATCCTCAGATAAAAGACCTCCCCTCCACCCGTAGTGCCCATAAGTATAATGCCCTCTGTATAATTATAATATATACTGGCCTCTCTGTATTGTTATTATTCTTAATATTATAATGGCCCCCTCTGTATTAGGCTCCATTCACACGTCCGCAAAATGTGTCCGCATCCATTCCGCAATTGTGCGGAACGGGTGCGGACCCATGCATTCTCTATGGGGACGGAATGGATGCGGAAAGCACACAATGTGCTCTTCGCATCCGCATTTCCGGAGCAGCCTGCCGAACTTCCTGTCCGTGGCTCTGGAAAAAAATAGAACATGTCCTATTCTTGTCTGCAGCTGTGGACAAAAATAAGCTGTTCTATGGGGGTGCCGGCCGGGTGTATTGTGGATCTGCAAAACACTGCAGACTTGTGAATGATCCCTAATATTAATAATTATGGCGCTCTTCAGCCCCTCCAGCATACAGTCCCATGTAAAATACATCACTCCTTGCCTTCAGCCCCTCCAACATACAGTCCCATGTAAATAATATCACCCTTCCTCTCTTCACTGCCTGCCTTGAGCCCCTTCAGCATACAGTCCCATGTAAAATACATCACGCCCTGCCTTCAGCCCCTCCAACATACAGTCCCATGAAAAATACAAAACTCCCCCGACCTTCAGCCCTTCCAGCATACAGTCCCCAGTAAATAATATCACTTCACCCCCTCTCTTCAGACCCCTCTAACATACAGTCTCCAGTACAGTACAAGGATTATTACTCCTCCCTTCAGCCCCTGCAAACCCCCCCCCCCCCCCCAAGTACACATAACAGTCAATCTTCTCCTCCACATACTGACCTGCAGCTTCTGCTCCTCTCTGCAATATCCTGCTCTGTGGAATTTCCTGCATATCTTGAGGCCCCGCCCCCTGTATGATGAGACTCCGCCTCTTTCCCGACATCATACCTCCCTAGAGCAAATCCATTCTAGCGCTCTACTGTCTCTGTCTCATAGGCTTCAGACCCTTAGCCTGAAGCCTATGTGAAGGATCGCATGTTGGCAGATGGCAGTGCAGCACGGAGGTGAGGATTAGGGTGTGCGGCTGTGCCCAGGCACACCCGGCATGCGCACATGCAGGCAGGCCAGGCAGCGGAGCTCAGAGCGGCTCACTCTTTCAGGCCGGGCGTGCGCTCAGTCAGTGTGCTGTCAGCTGTTGTTAGCCGGCCGGCGGCCCTCAACTAATTAGTAGTAACTTTCTTAATAGTACTGGGTTAGTTGCGGCGCCAGGGGAGGGCACTTGCCCCCCCTTGCATCCCCCCCTGCGGACGCCCATGGCCGTGTGGAGTTCCGGCGGAGGCATGGGCAGCACACGGCGAAAGGCTCCCGGAATAAATGTTGGACATGTCGTTGTTTTATTCCGGCAGCCTCTCACCGTGCTCTGCCGTGCTGCCGCCGGAACTCCGCCTCCAATATAGTCAATAGGGACTGAGCGGCTGTCCGGGGGCACACGGTTACTAGCAGCAGGACGGATTCGACAGGCTGTTCACCAGACGGAACAGCCTGCCGGAGGTCCGTGCCGCTAGTGCAGGGCCGGCCTTTGGGGTGTGCGGGCTGTGCGGCCGCACAGGGCGCCATAGTAACAGGGGCGCTGGGCGGCCGACAGCTCGCAATGTAATATGCGGCAGGCGAGGCTGTACTTGTGTTCTCCCTCGGGGCGCCCCCTCCATCTCCCCCTCCCCTGTCTGACCTGCCTGCTGCCCCCGCCGCTGCCAATAAGAAGAGACAGGAGGAGGAGGGGAGGGGCTGTGGCCACTGCGCCACCAATGAAGATAACTGACCTGAAATACAAATACAGGAGGCGGGTGCCGGAATCAAATAGCCGGCACCCGACCTCTGTGACAGGGAGCTGCGATCAGCTGCAGTTGAGTTAACCCTTCAGGTGCGGTACCTGAGGGGTTAACTGCCGCTGATCGCAGCTCCCTGTCACAGAGGTCGGGTGTCGGCTATTTGATTCCGGCACCCGCCTCCTGTATTTGTATAAGAAACGTTGGTGGCACAGTGCGGCCCCCCCCCAACACCCCAGTATAAGAAACGGTGGCACAGTGCGGCCCCCCCCCCCCAACACCCCAGTATAAGAAACGGTGGCACAGTGCGCCCCCCCCCCCAACACCCCAGTATAAGAAACATTGGTGGCACAGTGGGAAGTGCCAGTGAGGGTTAAAAAATAATAAAAAAAAAATTAACTCACCTCCTCCAGTTGATCGCATAGCTGCCGGTCTCCTGTTTTCTTCAGGACCTGTGGTGACGTCACTGAGCTCATCACATGACCCATTACCATGGTGATGGATCATGTGATGAGCACAGTGATGTCACCACAGGTCCTTTGACAGGTCATGAAGAAAGAACAGAAGACGATCAATTGGAGGAGGTGAGTTAATTATTTTTTAACCCTCATTGGCACTGCCCACTGCGCCACCAATGTTTATTATATTGAGGGGGGGCGCACTGCGCCACCAATGTTTATTATATTGGGGGGGGGGGGCGCACTGCGCCACCAATGTTTATTATACTGGGGTGTTGGGGGGGCGCACTGCACCACCAATGTTTATTATACTGGGGTGTTGGGGGGGCGCACTGCGCCACCAATGTTTATTATACTGGGGTGTTGGGGGGGCGCACTGCGCACAACGATGGGTTAGGGAAATTTCACAGCAGAGTGCGCATGCGCTGGGAGCCTCGCCGGCGGTTAGGGTAGGGAAAAATTATGGGCCAGTGCACAGGTGCGGTGATCGGATGGATGTTCTCAGCTGGACACCGGCCGACACTGCGCATGCGCTGGGAGCCTCACCAGCGGTTAGGGTAGGGAAAAAGCACTGGCCCGTACGTAATTTTTCCCTTCCCTAACCGCTGGTGAGGCTCCTGGCACATGCGCACTCTGCTGTGAAACTTCCCTAACCTGTCGTTGTGCGCCTGCGCGGCGCTGCACACCTCCTCACGTCATGTCCGGTGCGACTGGAAGTGACGAGGGTAGGGAAATCTCACGAAGTAGGGAAGTATAACATTATAACATGGGGGGGGGGGGGGCGCCACAAGGTTAGCTCGCACAGGGCGCCTGAACACCTAAGGCCGGCCCTGCGCTAGTGTGAAAGTAGCCTAATTTACCTGCTGCCCGCGCTTGTCAGCATGGCGCATGGCAGCAGGAGGGCAAGAGGGAGCCCAGCGCCTGTGGGTAGGGGCAGCAGTGCCATACTGATCCAAAATAATAGACTGTATTATATCCCAGAGCTGCACTCATTATTCTGCTGGTTTTATCCTTTTGCAAGTTAAGAGGGTTTGGATTTATTAGAGACCTTGACACAGGTCGCGATTATTACGTCGAGCTGTGAAATGCCGCGACCTGCCCAGCCACCTCCACAGCCTCTATGTGGATGAGGTTGTCGAGTTTACCCCAGCAGAGAGCACTCGCGGACCATACGCCACTGGAATCACCCGGCCCGTTCCAGAACCAGAGTCCTGGGAGCCCGAGGAGAGCTCAGAATCAGAAGAGGAGCCAGTACTCCCTACTCCCTCTAAGCGGCTGGATGTCAGATATGTGCCTCGACTGACCCGTAGCCAGAACCAATATGCCACTGGCTTTGTGGGGAAAAATATCCTGTGGCAGCCCGCAATTGCCACCAGGGATCCAGAGGTGCACTCAAAAAAAAAGAGATCATCCAAGTTTAGGTCAATGTCCCTATCGGCACCTGACCCAGTTCAGGAATGTACCCAGCTATTGCTGCAACTGGTGGTTGCTCCCAGCCAGACCATCCCAGTCCAACCTCAGGAAATAAGGACTTCTACATCCCACGCTACAGAGGTTGTCTCTGTTGCTATTACCAAACCTACGCTATGATGGAAGAGGAACCTATTGATAAAGAAACCCATAGTTGGGCCGGAGCCCATCTCTATTAAAGATCTAGGAAAACCCTCTATCTTTGATGAAGTCAGGGGACAACTAAAACTGCCTATTGTGCCCCTGAAATGTGTTCCTGGAGGAACCCCAGAATGTTCATCTCCCAATTCTTGGGATTCTGGAAGCCCCTAATCTACTGATGTTCCGTCTAGCCCTACAATTAAAGTAGGCCGGCTACTCATTTAAAGGAAACAAGAAGGAGCAAGAGCACTGTTGAGGGCGGAGTTCTTTGTTTTGCTTTTCCAGTTTTGAACTCCCTCTCCCTTTTATAAAAAGGACTCTATTAAAGACGCCATCACTCAGCAAAACCCAAGTTATGCCACTGTTTGCACCAATTTTATTCCAATTTTACCCCCTTTTCAGGTTTTTGGAACTTTAAAACAACCACATGTTCTGCAACGTTCAAGAAAAATGTACCCAGAAAGACTTTTCTGTGCCTAATCCTATGCAAAGCACAGCCTTTTACAAATGAGGAAACTTTGCACTTTAATTCCATGTGGATTATAAATTATTTATACCCCAAATCAGGGATGGACTTTGTCTCAGGACTTTTGTCATGGACTACCTTGCCCCAATGTGAGATCACCGCCCATTTTTGTCACCGTTAAGTAAAGAAGATCGGAACGCCCAATTTCCTTATGCACTAAGAAGGAATTGTTGTGCATAACACTTCATTTTCAGGAGGTAACGAAGTGTCATGACAGTACATTGCAATATTTATATCCATATTTGTATTTGGTGTATTTCAGGTGACGGCGTAGAGAACTGTAACAACTGTCCAGAGACTATTAATTCAGTAAATTTTTAACTGGTTTACAAAAACTGACTCTTCATCATTTACTACTACTACTGTCAACATTTGCACCTTACGGTGATGGCGTCGCGAACCAGGGGCCCAGCCGTACAAGCACCCTAAACATCACCATCAAGGGCACCTCAACCAACATCTGGCTGGTCTTCCCTGTAACCAGAGGATTTCGTGCTGTCTTCCCATCACCTGTACACCAGCCCAGGGAGGCTCTGCTGACCGTGAGTAAATGAACTATTACACCCACCGGCTCACCACCACTACACTCACTATCCCCTGTGGCTTGGTATGCTACACCAGTGCTCCACAGCAGCAGCAGCACGATGTCCTGACACATGGTCCTGCTGATCTGTGTAGGAGGAGGAGCGGGGCAGGCTGGGAATCAGCCTCTGCTCCTCCTACACAGCAGCGCAATGTGGCACAGTATCCTGCTGCTGCTGATTGGGCGCGCAGATCATGGGAGGAGCCAGATGACTGAGGCGAGGAGTATTTATTGTTTGCTTTTTTCATTTTCTGTGAAGGTACAGAAAGTACTGTGAGGGGGGCACACATCTTGGCATATCAACTGTGAGGGAGCACATATTTTGGGATACCTAATTTGAGGGGGGCACATATCTTGGCATACCTAATGTGAGGAGGCACATATCTTGGCATATCTACTGTGAGGGGGGCACATATCTTGGCATATCTACTGTGAGGGGGCACATATCTTGGCATATCTGTAACACCCCAGAGTTGTGTTACGAAACTCTTTTACCCCGCTACAACCTGTTAAGAGTATTTACATTGTCATCACATGTGATTTCACATAACATCCTCACATTGGAAGCCTTGTTACATGTAATTTCTATGTTCACTAGCAGGTGTCAGCAATGTGTCAGCAAGTAGTTAGAGTCAGTTTAGTGTCTCTAGACTGGAATAGTTCATTCCAGTTTAGCCCCCCCTCTATGAGCAAAGTGGGCTGCGCCCATTTCCTGCTTCATGGGGAGGAAAGAAAGTTAAGTTAGTGTGCCAGCTACCCCTGCTAGGGGTAGGGTGTGCGTGTAGGAGCTCCCAGATATAGGGATCCAAAGAGCACCCCCTAATGCGCTTCAGTAGCTCAAGCAGCGAGGAGGACCTGGACATCCTTCTCTAAATGCTCCTTTTCAAAAAATAAAGGACTAATGGGAGCCACGTCATGGACTGTTCCTGACGGGTGAGGACCCGTTGGCATTGTTTTAATGTTTTCTTTTACAGGTTGCCCTATTTTGTTCTCACCCTGATGGTCATGTGCTGTAAGGACTCCATCTTCATCATCATTTAACCCCTCATGTCAAAGTTCACATTGTTTTATCCCCTTTTTCAGGTTACTTAATAACCTTATGGAACTACGGCTCTAAATTATGCTATTTTATGTGCTTTTATATGACATTTTATATCTCACATTGGATTACAATTAACTCTTTATTATTCCTGTGGATTACAATTGACTTTTGACCATTTCCAGAGGATTCTACTTCAAGCAGAAGGACTCAGGTCATATTTGAGCATACTATTGCACTAATAAATTTGCACTATTTCCCAAAAATGGTTTACTTCAACGTAAAAAGCTTGCACCCAAACAAAAGACTCAAACGCATACCTAAGCTCATTGTGATAATTTTGCCTAATGTTTACATGTTATGTAACATTCAAGTATTATATGCCCATTGTGTGTATTCTCTTCTAGGTGCCGCAATGTGATCTCATGCATTTATTGTGACATTGCACTTAACCAGAAATGTAGCAACTTACTCCAGTGTGCCTTACAACAGCTCTTGTTCTCTCACCCCTTTATATGGACTGCCTATGCGGACGTTTACACCAATAGCTTACTCATTGTGCTTCATTTCCTGCTTCATGGGGAGGGAAGGAAGTTAAGTTAGTATGCCAGCTATCCCTGCTAGGGGAAGGCTGTGTGTGTAGGAGCTCCCAGATATAGGGATCCAAAGCCAGGATCTTGTCTCGGCTGAGACAATTGATCATCAGCCTCAGCTGGAAGAAGCAAGCACACACCTCCAGTTTTAGGAGAAACCATACCCTGTGAAGATAACTGTGAGTACCGTCCAGAGACCCAGGAGAAGCTATATTCCATATCAGCTAGTCAGTCCCCACACAGTAGAAGATAGAAAGCGCAGAAGCCAAATTCCTGCCACAGTTTAGAGCTACTAAGCAGACGTCCTTACCTGCAAAGCTCCAGGTACATGATAGAGCAGAAGATATATTCCTGCCACACATTGCCAATACCTGCTGGGACCAAAGACTAATGCTGTATTTGCTTGGATGAAAGTTACTACCAGTAAAGACAAGTTTGAACTTTACCCAAGTTCTGGATCTCAATTACTGCTGCAAATCCCTCTATTACTCCTACTAGCACCACACTCAATTTATTGCATGTGAGCCAGGATCCCGAAGTCCAGCCGTACCCAGGTAGGAGACACCGTTGACACAATTACTACTATCATACAGAGACATTTCACCAATCTGGCATTCCTAACCTGGTACGTGAGTTGCAACACCTTAAAAGGCCCTGCAACAGTACCCTGCGCACGCTGTAATTGGCATCACAAACAAACTATAGACTTTTATACCCATATCCTGACCCACTGCATAACTTGGCGTCCGTGTAAGCGTACCACGGTCTGGCTCATTGCATATCTACTGTGAGGGGACACATATCTTGGCATATCAACTGTGAGGGGGCACATATTTTGGGATATCTACTGTGAAGGGAGCACATAACTTGGCATACCTAATGTGAGAGGGGCACATATCTTGGCATATCTACTGTGAAGGGGGCACATATCTTGGCATATTTACTGTGAGGGGGCACATATCTTGGCATATCTACTGTGAGGAGGCACATATCTTGGCATATCTACTGTGAGGGGGCACATATCTTGGCATACCTACTGTGAGGGGACACATATCTTGGCATACCTACTGTGAGGGGGCACCTATCTGTGAGTACACCTGAGGGACTAAAACACTGGGTAGAAAATAAAAGTAGGCACATAAGGACTGATTCACATATATCCGCTCTGTAGTATGCTCTGTGTAAGGTATTTAATCTATAATACATACAGTTTCATTGCTGTAAGCGCCGTGCAAAATGTCATAAAGGCCCACTGAGACTTTATCGCCCAAGGGCCCACATGAACCTGGAGCCGGCCCTGCCTCCTGATATCTATCATAATATGACAAGTGTAGAAGAAACACCACGGGTGATAATCCACATGTTGTACCGCCATCTACTGCTGCTATAACCATGGACAGGAGGTTCTTAGTATACATTGTTATCAAAATGTATAAGCCCACTTGCCACGTCACGGCGACCTCCTTCAAGTGGGTCCCTACACTAACACTAATGACTATTATTATTTATTATAAGACTTTGGTATTAGAACTATTACTATTATTCCCCTTATTATACTACTGCAATCCTATTATTGTTAATTATGTCCCTACACCTAAACCTGTTGATCCACAAGAAGGCGAAAAAACCCTGGACACATTCAGCCAATTCGTGTCACAGGGAAAAAATTCCTTCTCGACCCCCGGAAAAGGCGATCGGTCCTAGAACCCTGGATCAAACCCCCTGATCCCTATCCCTGAATTAGGTCCCTATCCCTAAACCTGTTGATCCAGAAGAAGGCGAAAACCCCTGGACACATTCAGCCAATTCATGTCACAGGGGAAAAATTCCTTCTCGACCCCGGGAAAAGGCGATCAGTCCTAGAACCCTGGATCAAGCCCCCTGATCCCTATCCCTAAATTAGGTCCCTATTCCTAAACATGTTGATCCAGAAGAAGGCAAAAACCCCTGGACACATTAAGCCAATTCATGTCACAGGGGAAAAATTCCTTCTCGACCCCCGGGAAAAGGCGATCAGTCCAAGAACCCTGGATCAAGCCCCCTGATCCCTATCTCTAAATTAGGTCTCAATTCCTAAACCTGTTGATCCAGAAGAAGGCGAAAACCCCTGGACACATTCAGCCAATTCATGTCACAGGGGAAAAATTCCTTCTCGACCCCCGGAAAAGGCGATCAGTCCTAGAACCCTGGATCAAGCCCCCTGATCCCTATCCCTAAATTAGGTCTCAATTCCTAAATCTGTTGATCCAGAAGAAGGCGAAAACCCCTGGACACATTCAGCCAATTCGTGTCACAGGGGAAAAATTCCTTCTCGACCCCCGAAAAAGGCGATCAGTCCTAGAACCCTGGATCAAGCCCCCTGATCCCTATCCCTAAATTAGGTCCCTATACCTAAACCTGTTGATCCAGAAGAAGGCGAAAACCACTGGACACATTTAGCCAATTAGTGTCACAGGGGAAAAATTCCTTCTCGACCCCGGGAAAAGGCGATCAATCCTAAAACCCTGGATCAAAACTCCTGATTTTTATATTTAAGTTTTCTAAAAATCATGTTGTTATTTTTATTTTTTTACTATTGTTATAGATTTATTACTATATTACTACCCTTTTAACTAAATATTAATATTTAACAACTATAATTTATTTTTTATTTTTTCATTTGGTTGCTGCTGGTGGTCTTACAGCTCCTTACCATCCTTCACCGGCAGAATGGTTTGAAGAGGATGGTCCTGAGGATGTTCTTCTTTCCTCTCAGGTTGGTGTTGACATACTGGAAGGTGGTTGGCTGGCGGATCTTCTGTCTTCTTCCAGGCTGATGCTGAACTCTTTTTAGGTTCTTGCTCTTCACATCCTTCTTCTCAGTAGTTTCATCCTGAAGCTCCTGGGATGTCTCTGCCTCTTCTTGCTCTCTTTGGGCCTCCTTCACCTTCAGATCTTCACACAGGTGGCTTGCCATCATCAATGCCGGCTCTGGATCTTCTTCCTCCAGTGGGAAAGGCAGGTATTTCTTCTGAGCTTCTGGTTTGGTCGGCATGAGGCGCTGAGAACAGATTCAGTCACTCGTCTATGAGACGTTCCTATTAAACCTTCACATCTATAGACAGAACATGGAGGAATCTGGAGGACAATATGACAGGCAGTAGAATCACTCACCTCCATCTTGAATATTGGAGACGGGAGGAATTTCATGGAGTAGATGAGACGTTGTTGGTCTCTCTCCTCCACGGTGCGGGGATAAGCTGCAGGGAGAAGACAACCAGATCATTAGTTTACTTCAGATCAGTCTAAACCTCGAGCCCAGATGAAGTTTTCATAGTCGAGTCTTATTACCAAAAATACTCACTTGAGAAGGGTCCCAGGCCATAGATGCAGTGCTGGAGGCAGTAGATGTCCTAAATAGAAGAAAATACAGTAAGTGACCAATTACCACTCCTCATGGATGATAGGACGAGGGGTCAGATTACAATGAAGCTACTTACCTCCAGAGAAGTGCGGCCTGCTTTAATCCTGTATTCGTCCAGAATTGGAGAAATCATAGCGCGATCTGTTAACCCATAAAAGAGACATAGTCACAGATCTGATAAAGGCAGTGAATGTTCTCCCAGGTGTAGGACCCTTGTGATCACACACTGATGGTCGGTCCTAAGGTTGGTAATATGGAAGTCCTGAAGAACCATTTATAACTTCTTCATATATCTTTATAGCAGTAAGTCAGAGATCAGCTTTCCTCATACAGAGCTCCAAATCCCCTGCAAAACCTTAGAATAAAATGATAAATTGTAGCTGCCTGCAGCCACCACTAGGGGGAGCAGAGGAGCGTACTGTACAGACAGTCATCAGTCCTGAGCTCCCTCTAGTGGTGTCTGCAGGCAGATTTAATGTTACCATTTATATCAGTGCAGAGGATTTGGAGCTTTGTATCAGTAAAACAGAGCTCTGATCACTATAAAAATATATCAAGAAATGAATCAACATAAAAAATGTCCTGATGATAAAAGTCGGACATTCACGTTACATATAAGAGGATAATAATCACATATGATCATGCAGTATATATATATATATATATATATATATATATATATATAAAATTGCAAAAAAGGGCAGCACTCCAGAAAGTAAAAGAAGAAAAACTTTAATTACCCATATGGGACAGGCAACGTTTCGGCTCAATGTGTGAGCCTTTCTCAAGCGGTGTGTACAGACCAAATACAGAGTATATATGCCAGTGAAAGTGAATACAATCAATGTGCAATACAGGTGTGCTCAATACATAATAATTGAGGTAATCAAATATAAAATACAGTACATATGAAATTACAATAAGTCACATGATTAAAACACAGTGCATGATCATATAGTGAGTGATTAATTAAAAAATACATATAACGTACAGTGAATTATGCAAATACATAAAGATACTTCATGATTGTCAATCATACAGTAAGTGGTGTCAGCTGTATATGCTGATAAAGTGCTTAAGTGCTTACTGCGTAGGCCCGGCAAACGGAGGGTGAAGGAGGATGTAAAACATACATGGCTGTCATGATACATGCGGTGCGGCGTGCCTGTAGTGTGACTGCGCATGTCACAGTGACGTACATGCCTTACTTCCGGGTAACGATGTGCTTATGGTGCCGCAACTGCGCATTGGCCTTCTGATGTCTCTTGCGCCATCTTGGAACAGGGCATCCTGCCTGCATTGCCAGGGACCTCTGTTAGTGACAGCCGATGAATAACAAATTAAGGTGGGGGCACATAATAGTGTTCCTATGTCCTATATTAGTGGCTCAAACCCTATGGTCTAAATGTGGACTATAGGATTGGGGTGGGTTAGGGTTTGTGGTTTGCCTCCATGCCGTACATTGTGGTGTTGATCGCAATTGTGTATAATGTGAGATTTGTGTACAAGACAAAAAAACTTCATTATCTTTGATTTATTTTGTATACACATTATACTTATTTTTTTTCTTCCCTTTTTTCTTTTTTTTCTTCTTTTAGTCTGCGGTAGGTGGGCCACGGAGCATGGAGTGAGGAGACATGAGGCTGTAAGTGTGGACGGCAAGCCTATACAAGGATAGTCTCTTTTTTGTCAGTGCATCCTTATGTTTGTTGAGGCATTTGGGTGCCTCTGTGACTGCAGTCTGTTGTCTACATAATAGGTGTATAGGAGGAGATCCCTCCCCTATGGGGTGGTAATGAGTGGGTATCGATCACAGGTACAGTGTGACCCCACACTAACGTGTGGGTACGCAACTGATCTGGGACCTGCGGAAGTGGGCTGCAGCTTTGATGTTGTTGTGTCCCGTTTCTGCACTCACTCAGCCACTAATATAGGACATAGGAGCACTATTATGTGCCCCCACCTTAATTTGTTATTCATCGGCTGTCACTAACAGAGGTCCCTGGCAATGCAGGCAGGATGCCCTGTTCCAAGATGGCGCAAGAGACATCAGAAGGCCAATGCGCAGTTGCGGCACCATAAGCACATCGTTACCCGGAAGTACGGCATGTACGTCACTGTGACATGCGCAGTCACACTACAGGCACGCCGCACCGCATGTATCATGACAGCCATGTATGTTTTACATCCTCCTTCACCCTCCGTTTGCCGGGCCTACACAGTAAGCACTTAAGCACTTTATCAGCATATACAGCTGACACCACTTACTGTATGATTGACAATCATGAAGTATCTTTATGTATTTGCATAATTCACTGTACGTTATATGTATTTTTTAATTAATCACTCACTATATGATCATGCACTGTGTTTTAATCATGTGACTTATTGTAATTTCATATGTACTGTATTTTATATTTGATTACCTCAATTATTATGTATTGAGCACACCTGTATTGCACATTGATTGTATTCACTTTCACTGGCATATATACTCTGTATTTGGTCTGTACACACCGCTTGAGAAAGGCTCACACATTGAGCCGAAACGTCGCCTGTCCCATATGGGTAATTAAAGTTTTTCTTCTTTTACTTTCTGGAGTGCTGCCCTTTTTTGCAATTTTATCTATTTGGATTGGCTTTTATCCACACTGGGCCAGCTGCACCCGTATTTTTTCCTTTGACGGTGCTGCCACTGAACTTTTTTGTTTTTTATATATATATATATATATATAGTGCCGTCTTTATTGGGTATCTGTAGTGTCCCTTATAGCAGAAGGGCCCATATACGTAATACCGCACATAACACAGATGGGAGATTTATCTCAACTGATATGAAGGAAAACTGGCTCAGTTACCTATAGCAACCAATCAGATCGTTCCTTTCATTTTTCAAAACTCATTTGGAAAATGAAAGGTAGAATCTGATTGGTTGTTATGGGCAACTGAGCCAGTTTTCCTTTGCACCAGTTCTGATACATCTCCCCCATAATGCAGACTTGGTTGTACTGGACCCTATACAGATACATGACATGTTTATTTCTAAATTCATACTGCCCAGGAGTCAGGAGTACAGAACTCACCCCCCAATAAGACAGTAAAATACCCAATTAACAACACTTTAAAAAATACCCCCATTTTCAGAGCCAGCACATTGTCCCCATTTACAATACTGCAAACAGAAAGCCCCCAATTCCCAGCACAGGACCCTCAATAAACAATACTGGCAGCACGGGGCCTTAACTGACAGAATTTGGGAATCCTGCACCAGCCACTAGGGGGAGCTCACTACACCCAGATGTATAACTCCATATACAGCTAGCTCCCCCTAGTGGTGTCTGGGACAGGTAGGATTTAGGATAAATGTGAAGCCTCATGGGAGATGTCAGATGAGGGGTGTGAGATCTCACCGGCGTCCATCTTCACCTCTCGTCGTCCTGTAACGGTCTGAGGACCACTGACCGTTGGTTTCCTTTCAAGTTCAAATCCAGCGATCCCATTGGCTGCTGAGCAGTGACATCTGAAAGAGGAAATTTAAAGGGACAGGACGCTGTTATCTCACTGCAGTGCATGTCCTGTGAGTGAGATATCATGAAGCTGTGGAGATAATCTGCGGGGACCGGCTGCTATCACTCCTCATATCTCCACCAGGGGGCGTAATATCTGATCAGTGTTATATCCTACATATTATTACACTATTATGTGCCAAGAAGCATCGAAATCTACAATTACAGTTTTTATAAATGGTTTTAACCCCTTCCTGACCAGGTTATTTTGCATCTCTGATTATATAACTGATTTTGTTAGAGGAATATTCCCCCAAAATTCTGCTGTTGGCAAAAGATGTCAATTATGTCTTCACCATTGGCTCCGATCTGTGGCAGTGATCAGGAAGCTGCAAGATCTTCCGGCCGCACACCCTGTGATATATCATCATCACCCAGATCTCAGGAATAGATGTGACACGTACTGATATAGTATAGACTTACTTCTAGGCCTCCATGACTTATCCACAAGCTGGTTTTAGAAAACTTTGGTGACAACCAATATGGCCGCCAGGAGTCGGGTCCGTCGCATAAAGCCGGCGACACCCAGACCTATGGAGCCTTCTACATCATTCACCCCCAGGCTTGCAGAGCCTGTACAATTGACAGGCCCATTTGTTCTTCAGTTGCCTCTTAATACTATTTTGTGTGCCCAGCCAAGTGTGGATTCTCGTTCCAGGCCAAGACTCAGAGCGGAACCAGGATGCACCACGTCTAACGATCAGAATGAACTGGACACATACCTGTGAGTAGGCCTGCTAGGCCATGATTGCTGAGGGACCCTTACAGTGAATTTAACTCTTTCAGGACAGGAGTCCTATGTTTTGGCCCAATGAGCTGCTGAAAGTTTTCCACACGGCCCAGTGGTGGTTGAAAGGCCACTGAGAATACCAATTGCTCTTCCGCCATGTTGTTTTTCAGGACATCCTGCCTGCTGTAAGTGCCATTCCAAGTTGTGCCTGTTGTTTTGCACCTTACCCTTTTTAACCCCCTTTTCAGGTTGAGTAGGGGATACTACAGCACCACTTTTATCTACCAGGACTTGCCAGGGGAAAGTCTCCCTGAAATGTAGAGTTCTGTGCTGTGACTTTTATGTGCAATCTTGATTCAAGGACTGCGCCCAGAGATGACCCCAACGCATGTGGGCCTCTAAGATACTGTTTTATGGGACTATTGTATTTTATTATTATGGACTATCCTGGTTATTCCTGATACGCTGTACCTGGTCAGCGCCCCTGTTCCCTGTATTATCCTGCGTAGAGAACGACGCCCCTTTTCACCGCACTTGTTCCTTTGCCAGCGGCGCTGCCTGATAATTTCCTTGCAAATGTAGTGGTTGTTGTATATGCCTGCTTTGCATTTTTGTCTTTCAGGTCACAGACTCCAGCTGGGCGGGCCCCCTGTGTTGCGCCGAGGACGGGCAACCTCAAAACAGCGGGGTATATAGTGTCCCACTACGTAATGGTGGGCACTACTCAAGGGTCAATTGGGTCATGTTGTTCTCCACCTCTTGTGGAACATGGACATGGTATTTTATATTGCATTGTAATGTGTATTTTCATATTATCTCCTGTGTACCAGGCCTGTTAGGGGTGTAGTTCCTCCTCCTAAGCTGTAGAGGGAGATAGGGAACCCCCTAGTATATATAGTCAGGTCCAGTTCAGGAGAAGAGGAGAGTGTGGTCAGAAGCCAGGATTGACTTTAGCCAGGTGTTAGCTGAAGTGCAGCTTCTAACATGCAGCTGGATAGCCCAGGCTCCTAGCTTGCCTCCAGGAGAAGAAGTTCCCTCCCGAAAGTTATCGTGCATCTTACAAAGTACAGAGCAGTGCTAATTTTAACCAGCAAAGTAGAAAGCTGAAAGGCAGAAGGTTATTTGCAGCAAGTGGATTCATACCAGAGGAAGGTTCCCCTCCCAAGGATAAAGCCAGCTATTAGGCATCCAGGCCTTGGAGAAAGTCAGACAGGATTCTGCAGAAAGTACAGCCTGATCTGTGAGTTTATTCCCTCTGAGTTATCTTGCTACCTGCCATTTATGTCAAGCCTGCCTGATACCATTATCCTGCATATGGAACTTTATCTGAAGCCTGTAAATAGTTGAACTGTTTAGTAAAAAGGAGTTCTGGTTCACTACAACTGTGTGTACCTCAATTATTCCTACAACAAATCGGTGTGCCACTGTTACCGGCACTGGCGTCACGAACTGTAAGGGATCTTGCCACCGGCACACTAAACTTCCAACATCCAGGGCACCTCACCTACCATCCGGCCTGGTCCCTATATTCAGAGAGTGCCCCAGAGGATCTTTGTGCCAGCCTCTCTATCACTGCTGTACGCCTGCCCAGGGTCTTCTGCAAACTGTGAGTACTAAGAGCAACCCTCGTTCTGCCTATTAACCCGTGACCTCACATTCGCTCACCCCGAAGGACTGGCGTACTGCATATTTTGGCGTCATGAATGGGATACGAATATCTCTACGCCATAGTGGAATCTGAACTGTGTGCCATAATTGCCTATTAAGTGATAAATGCCCTATCTGTTTATTTGAAAATTGTTGGGCCAAAGAACTGTGGACAATCGCGGTGTAAAAACTGTATATTGTGGACTGTTTGTTGCTTTCTGAGTCACCGCTTGCTGTCAGTGAATTGACAGCCTTATGCTTAAAGATGGCCGCTTAAGCTGACTGGAATTATTGCTGCGCCATCGCTGTGTTTTGTTGGCGGGAAGAATTTGGCGCCTTCTACTGAAAGAGTGGGAAGGACTGTATCTTCGCGCCACCACCTCTGAATTTGCCGTGCCCTGGCTCGCGGGGTGGATTTGTCAAGCCTACTGCGCAATGGCCTTTGCTGATGGCCGAAATACACGCCGCTGCAATACGTAAGACCACCGCCAAGAAGATCTACTTTGAGGAACTCGCGAAGACGGTATATGAGCACCATGCGAATACCCAGCCCCGTCTGGAGAGAAGGATGGGAGTGGTTGTAACGTTCGATAAAGGCCGAGGTTTCGGGTTTATCAAGGACTTCTTCACTAGTGATGAGCGGCAGTAGTTATATTCGAATTCGCGATATTTCGCGAATATTTTGTAGAATATTCGTTGAATATTCGCAAAGTCGAATATTCGTTATATGCTACGATTTTTTTAACTCGAAAAATCGAGAAGGTAATGATCGCGTAATATGCTAATTTTCGTATTGCGAATTTTTCAATTGCCGAGCAAAAACATGATTCCTCCCTGCTTCTTGCTTGTGGGCCAATGAGTCATAGCACTATATCGAATATATTCTTTTTTTCAAATATTCGTAATATTCTAAAACAAGAATATATAGCAATACAGCCTGTAACGGACCGTTTCAGCAGACAAGGGGTTAAAATCCGTTTAGGCGATATGCCCCTTTCTGAGAGACAGGCACAGCTACTGCAGAACACCAAACTCCCGAACTGGATACAAAATAGCACTCCAAACTGGAACCTCACGAATAGCTGCTAGCAGACGAACAGGAATCAGCTTACACTCCTGGCAATCAGTCTCTAACAGCATACAGCGGATCCCCCCAATAACGAGACAAGGCTCCGTGTTGAGGGTCAAGCAGTGGACTGACTGTACTTCAAGTACAGCCTCTTTTATTTATAAACCACAAACATAGTACTGCCCACAGGGGTTTGAAATACAACCAATCAGTAATTTACAACACATACAATGTAAGTACAGCAACCAATCGTTCACGCACCCAGAGGACCAGAAGGGAGACTGCGACACAGGACAGAAACAACATATCCCCACAATGCATCATGGTTTCCTCCTCTCTGTCCCGGAGACAACCGAGGAGCAATCCAATTATCTCTCAGGACAAAGAGAAATCGCCAATACACATGTGGATACAACAGGACAGACATCACCATTTAAACACACAATGGGACAATGGCACAATAGAAACACACCCAGCATATTCCTCCCAAGCTGACAAGTTACACTTATTATAAATTGTTACAACTTTGTGAGTTTACATTGTCCATACATATAACTTACATCAATTTAAACAGTATAACTTGGGGACAAACCTATCCAAAATTCACTTGAATAGGTTCAGGGGTTTAAAAGTTAGTATGGGCCATAATCCTGAGGCAAGAGGCTTTTAAACAGGCCTCTCCAAAACCCAGTGGCGAGGTTGGTTTCGCCACACATCCCCCCCCCCCCCCAGGGAAGACTAACCAGATACCTGACCTCACGGTCAGTACCTGAGTTAGTCTGGCAGTCCACCCACAACCCAATACTGGACCTGTTGAATTTGGTAGCCTGTCTCTGTCCAGTGAGTCCACCAAGGTTATGTTGGAAGCTGGTACTCCCGGTCTCTGTGTTGCTCCCTGGCTTGGAGTGGAGGTTGCTTTGTGGGCAGGTATCAGCGGTACTCTGCCCTGGTGCCAGCGTTACCATGGAAGAAGCCTGGTTGTGGGAGGGGGAGACCGACTGTCTCTACCCCCTGTGCTGTAAGTGCAGAGACTACGGTCCCATCTGCACTGTTGTGGGGCTTACTGTCTCCCCCTGGTGCGTTAAGCTGCCGCTGGGGAGAGGGGGTAACGAGCTCCTCTCCCATACATACTTCCAGCCGCTGGGGAGGGCGACCGACCGTCTCCTCTCCCAATACAGTGTCCTGCTGCTGGGGAAAGGAGACTGGGCTCTCTATTCCATGCTGGACACTCTGCCGCTGGGGGACAGGACCGACTGTCTCTGCCCCCTGTAACTCCGCCTGCCGCTGGGGAATGGAGACTGGGCTCCCAATTCCCAATAAATCACACGGCCGCTGGGGAATGAAGACTGGGCTCCCAATTCCCTGTACATCACACGGCCGCTGAGGAATGGAGACTGGGCTCCCAATTCCTAAAAAATCATGCTGCTGCTGGGGGGCAGGAACAACTACCTCTGCCCCCTGTAACTCAGCCTTCCGCTGGGGAGGGAGGACGCTGCTCTCCTCTCCCTGCATTTCACACTGCCTTCCCGGGATATCATCCTGCTGCTGGGGGGCAGGAACAACTACCTCTGCCCCCTGTAACTCAGCCTGCCGCTGGGGAGGGAGGACGCTGCTCTCCTCTCCCTGCACTTCACACTGCCTTCCTGGCATATCACTCTGCTGCTGGGGGGCAGGAACAACTACCTCTGCCCCCTGTAACTCAGCCTGCCGCTGGGGAATGGAGACTGGGGTCCCAATTCCCTGCTGGACACTCTGCCACTGGGGAGAGGAGACTGCGCTCTCTCTGTCCCGCAACTGTAACTTTCGATGGAGGTCCACCCAACGTGGCAGCTGACCGTCACCTTCTGCCCGGTATAGTAGGGTCTTGAACACTAGACTCCTCACGAACTTCACGGATTTCTCAGCTGGATTGGGTCCGAAGAAGTTCAGCCGCAACCACATCATATGGTCAAATTCCTCAACAGAGTATCTGTACTCCACTGCTGGTTCCATCCTGGTGCTTTTAGGGTCGCTGTACTGAGACATGCGTTGCCCTTAAGTTGTAAAATCCAAAGAAATGGTGTCTCCTGTAGCTGTCCTTCTGGCTGTAGGAACGATCCCGCCGATTGCCACCAATGTAACGGACCGTTTCAGCAGACAAGGGGTTAAAATCCGTTTAGGCGATATGCCCCTTTCTGAGAGACAGGCACAGCTACTGCAGAACACCAAACTCCCGAACTGGATACAAAATAGCACTCCAAACTGGAACCTCACGAATAGCTGCTAGCAGACGAACAGGAATCAGCTTACACTCCTGGCAATCAGTCTCTAACAGCATACAGCGGATCCCCCCAATAACGAGAGAAGGCTCCGTGTTGAGGGTCAAGCAGTGGACTGACTGTACTTCAAGTACAGCCTCTTTTATTCATAAACCACAAACATAGTACTGCCCACAGGGGTTTGAAATTCAACCAATCAGTAATTTACAACACATACAATGTAAGTACAGCAACCAATCGTTCACGCCCCCAGAGGACCAGAAGGGAGACTGCGACACAGGACAGATACAACATATCCCCACAATGCATCATGGTTTTCTCCTCTCTGTCCCGGAGACAACCGAGGAGCAATCCAATTATCTCTCAGGACAAAGGGAAATCGCCAATACACATGTGGATACAACAGGACAGACATCACCATTTAAACACACAATGGGACAATGGCACAATAGAAACACACCCAGCATATTCCTCCCAAGCTGACAAGTTACACTTATTATAAATTGTTACAACTTTGTGAGTTTACATTGTCCATACATATAACTTACATCAATTTAAACAGTATAACTTGGGGACAAACCTATCCAAAATTACCCTTGAATAGGTTCAGGGGTTTAAAAGTTAGTATGGGCCATAATCCTGAGGCAAGAGGCTTTTAAACAGGCCTCTCCAAAACCCAGTGGCGAGGTTGGTTTCGCCACACAGCCAATATTCGAAAAAAAAAAAAGAATGTAGAGCAATTTAGCTAATATAGTGCTATAATCTTTTTTTTTAATAGTTGTAATTTTTTTCCAATCTAAACTTCAGATGAGAAAAAAATTACAACTATTAGACAAAGAAGATTATAGCACTACATTAGCTAAATTGCTCTATATTCTTTTTTTTTTATATTCGCTATATTGCTATATATTCTTGTTTTAGAATATTACAAATATTCGTAAAAAATAATATATTCGTTTTTTCGAATATTCGTAATATTCTAAAACAAGAATATATAGCAATATAGAGAATATTCGAAAAACAAAAACAAATATAGAGCAATTTAGCTAATATAGTGCTATAATTTTTTTTTCTATAGTTGACATTTTTTTCCAATCTGAACTTCAGATTAGAAAAAATTACAACTATTAGACAAAGAAGATTATAGCACTATATTAGCTAAATTGCTCAATATTAGTTTTTTTCCCGCTATATTTCTATATATTCTTGTTTTAGAATATTACGAATATTCGAAAAAACTAATATATTCGATATAGTGCTAAATATTAGTTTTTTAGAATATTCATCATTTTTCCCATTTAAAGTCATAATTCCTCCCTGCTTCTTGCTTGTCATTGGCCTACAAGCAAGAAGCAGGGAGGAATCATGTTTTTACTCGCCAATTGAAAAATTTGCGATAAAAATTCACATTACGAAAATTCGCAATAAAAAAAAATCTCGAATATTTGAAATTACGAATGTATATCACTATATTCTAAATATTTGCGAATTTTCAAATTACCTATATTCGCGATAAAAATTCGAAATTCGAATATTTTTGATCAACACTATTCTCCACTCCACACCTCCCTCTAGAAGTTATAGTTCAGCTAGAATTGGTATATAAGGGGAGCAGTTAGAGCCCCTAGTCTGCAGGGGACCAGTGCTTAGTAGGAGAGATTCTGAAAGACTGCATAATTGACCAGAAGAAGATACTGAGGCGGGGATACTCTGCCACATACCCTGGGTCATCAGCCCTGTGACCAGGTAGCCACAGACCCAGGGCCACCAACCTTTGGCCAGGGTACCAGGCTTATGTGAGAGAAAGGAACAGCTAGCTCTGGCCTTTCCTCAGCATTAAACCTTCTTATGCCCAGTAGGAGACTGGAGAAGCCTGGTCTGTATTGTTTTGCACTTGAGTTCCTCCAGTAAAGAAGCACACTGGTTTACTGCAGACTCTATGGACTTATTTACCATTGAGGTACACTACACCTTACCATCCCTTCCAGACACTATCAACATGTGTATTGAATCAAAAGAAATGGACGGCACTTTGCTTACTTTAAAGTCCGGGTGCACGGTCAATAGGTCGGATCCCCACAGACATATAATAACGAGACCGGCACTCCCTAATTTCTTTGCAGAGTAGAAGACTTCTTTAGAGAAGAAAAAAGGTGGTCGGTCAGGAGATATAATAGTAACCTCCTAAATACTGCTCAAGTACAAGCATCAATAAACTATAAGGGGGAGTATACTAAGACTAAAAATACACTTTTAATGAGATATAGGAGATAAAACAACGGCCCCACAGACAAACTACACGTAAGACCTATGCACACTCAACAGGAATGCTGAGTGGTCAAAAAACAGTGGTCAGCAAAAAACAAACACACACGGATATAGGTGATGGACTAGACTCGTGATACCAGGAGACGGGCAGAACAGTGTAGATACCAAATAAACTGGCCCTAATGCCTCCCTGCTTGTCCTAAGTCACCCTATAGACTATGTCCAGAGGACGGGGTCCAAAAAGCCCCGCAAGGGGTGGCCCAGACAGGATCTCTCACCCTGTTAAATGACCCTGATGAGGCCCTAACAGAGGGGATAGTGTCCGTCCAAAGGATTGGCATATACATACAAAAAACAAAAAGAATGAGTAAAAATGTGACCCCACTCAGTCACCCCAGAAAGGGTAAGGAGGGTGGGCAGATACTCATGTGTCCCGACGCGTTTCCTCACAGGATGCCCCAAGATTCATCAGGGGACATGGGGCAAGAATGGCAGTTATCCCTTCAGGCTAGTTAGCCCAGAAGCAGGGGAATGACCTGCGTGGATACTTCAGTCCTGGTGTGGCTGAGTCTAGGGATAACACAAAAGCAACAGAACGCCAAAGTAAGTCACTTAACATAGACACACCTCCATTTAACCACACATAAGGGGCTCTGGAGGAAAGGTACTCACATATTGTTGGCAGCGGTCGGCATTCAGCTGTACATCCACCTTCTCAGCAAAGACCCAGGGTGGTGGTGTCTGCTGAGGTGGGGTGACCGGCAACGAGTGGGGCGGAAACCGCCCCCTACCTATGACATCAGAGGAGGCATATCCCGGCGCACCCGTGTGATCGCATGGGCGCACATTCGCGCATGCGCATTGAGTCACCTATGCGTTTCATGGGGCCCAGGGTGGAACGCATAGCTGTGCTTCCTTACCATGTGACCGCCGCAGAACGCCGCCCACAGGGCTGACGCGTCACAGCGGCGGTCACATGATCGGAACCAAGCCACAGCAAAAGAGGCGTCCCTGGTGATTAACTAGCCGGGTAAGGCACTATACTTAGTCAGTATAATATCATCCGGGGGCGTCATAGAGTACATGCAGAACCGCTCCCCCGGTCTGCATGCCTCATAGCTGGGTCATACCCCCATTAAGAGTGTATCAATGGGAGGGACACAGCGCTCATAGCAACTTAAATAATAGGGTAAAGGAGAAATGCACCAAGGGGGAGGGAATCACCTCAATGGTCTATTAGGACCATAGCCCCCTTGTCCCTATTACATATGGGGACATGACGGAATACGTCCGGCGTCCCACATATATTGAGACCAAAGGTACAGGGGTTAAATGGCCGTACATCTCGACCACGGATGCAAGACACGAACAGCCAGCACTCAGAGAAAACAGCTATAGTTAATTTGTTCGTTCAGACCATGGGGGGCAACCGTGTTGAGGGTGAACGTCCACCAGCATTCCCTTTGCAGGATGTGTCTGTTCCAATCGCCTCCCCGTGTTGGTTTGGGCACTCGTTCAATTGCCATAAAACTGATTGCCGAGACACGTCCATCGTGAGAAAGCTGTACGTGACGTGCTATGGGGGTATCCCTATTATTCCGGATGTCCCCGAAGTGTTCCCCCATACGTTTACGCAATTCTCTAGAGGTCTTGCCCACATATCGAAGCCCACAGATGAATGTCACAAGATAAATCACACCCACTGTGCGACAATTAATAAAGCCCTTCACCTGGTAAACCGTGTTGTTAGGTTCCCCAGTGAAGCTTTTAGCTTGTGACAAGCTGCCACAGAAGCTGCATGAACCGCACCTGTGGCATCCCGTCACAGGTGTGTCCAGCCAAGTCCGTGGCTTAGCTGGTGGAGTAAAATGGCTATGCATTAATCGGTCCCTCAGATTGCTGCCTCTCCTAAACGTTAGAGAGACTGTGGGACTTAGGACGTCTGAGAGATCTGGGTCCATGAGGAGGGTATCCCAGTGTCGTGCCAGGATTCTTTTTACCTGAGAAGCCGCGGCATAAAAGGTACCTACCAACCGGACAGTACCCTCAGACTCACTCGCCCCACCGGTTGTGGGGTGGAGAAGCTCGGTTTGCGTACGGATTTTAGTTTTTTCATATGCCAGTCTCAGGGTCCTGTCCGGATATCCCCTTTCCTGGAATCTCGATCTAAGATCCCTAGCCTGGCATTTAAAATCGTCGAGTTCCGAGCAGTTACGTTTAAGCCTAAGGTACTGTCCGGTTGGGATCCCTCTCTTAAAGGGGACCGGATGACAACTGTCCCACCTCAACAGAGAGTTGGTGGAGGTTGGTTTCCGATAGATGGATGTGCTCAGACCACCCTTTAGGTCCCTACGCCTTTATCATACAACAGGTCATAGTAGCTCAATCCCACATGTAAAACACACCATTTAAATACACTTTTTAAATAACCCGCCCCCTAATCACATGAGTAATCACGTGACCGTGGCTAAAGGCATCTGCCCCCCCAGTCACATGACCAGTCACATGATCATGACATCATGTTGCTACGTGACACTAATGCAAACAAAACTCAATCTGAGAAGAAAATAGAACAAGGCAGAGTATATTATATATTGCTATGAGATCTGAGTAGTTAAGTCAGCAATCTATTATACAACCAAATGCCCAACATTTTACAATATATATATTTGTTGTTTGATCGTCATACGTTCCACAGGCTAGTTTCAAATGAAGCTGTTCAATGAGTATTCCTTGTTTAGACCCTTAGGAGCAAGCGTCTCAAGCCGGTGGATTCAATATGCTTCATGTTGGTGGAGCATCTGGATTCGATTCCCTCCACGCCGAGGTAAGGTCACTTCCTCTATAATTTGAAAACGCAGTTGTGAAATGCGATGTTTTTTCTCAATAAAGTGTTGAGGGATAGGTAACAAAATGTACTCTTTCCTAATTGTGGATTTGTGTTTCCCCACTCGATCTTTTATGCGCATTGTAGTCTCTCCAACATAACACAACCCCCACGGACATTTTAGTAAGTAAATGACAAAACTACTGTCACATGTAAAATGGCCCCGAACTGGGATTTGTTGTCCTGTGTGAGGGTGTGATATGTTGGAGCCCTTAATAACGCTTGAACAGTGGACGCAGTTCAGACAGGGAAATGTTCCCTTCCTGACTGTGGAGAGAGTGAGCTGTCGTAAAGAAGTCCTGTCACTACCTATGTCCGCCCGAATGATTTTATCTTTGATGTTCTTATTACGTTTGTAACACATCATAGGTAGTTCCCTAAATTCCTGGATTGTGGGATATGATCTTTGTAAGATGTTCCAGTGTTTATTAACCACTGCTTTTACTTGATCCATCCAGGGATGATATTTGACAATCAGTGATCTCATAGCAATATATAATATACTCTGCCTTGTTCTATTTTCTTCTCAGATTGAGTTTTGTTTGCATTAGTGTCACGTAGCAACATGATGTCATGATCATGTGACTGGTCATGTGACTGGGGGGGCGGATGCCTTTAGCCACGGTCATGTGATTACTCATGTGATTAGGGGGCGGGTTATTTAAAAAGTGTATTTAAATGGTGTGTTTTACATGTGGGATTGAGCTACTATCACCTGTTGTATGATAAAGGCACACATTTGTGCCGAAACGCGCGTCATGTATGGGTGACGAATAAAGAAGTCACCCAAAGAAATGACGGAGTGCCGGTCTCGTTATTATATGACTATCAACATGTGGTGACACCTCAACTGTGTCTGAGGGATCCAGTGTAGCACTGGGGCCAACCCCAGACCCAGCAGCTGCATTTGGGATCCTAAAATGGTTGGGTTCGAGTATGGAGGTCTTGTGGTGGGCACTTTAATCCTGTGGAGTGACACACTGAGGAGCGACACACTGCCCTAACTGGTAGTGGGATGATATGGGAAGCCATCGCTTACACCCCTAGTAATGATATACAAGGAACACAGTGATATGTGCAAGACATCCTGTGACCACATGTATTGCCTCTCATTGCAGGGCTTCCAACTGGCATTTTTCAGCAGGATAATAGCAAGGCTTTTCCAGGAATGCATCCCCCAGATTGCAGTACTTCCTTGGCCTGCCCTGTCACTAAATATATCTTCAATCAATATAAAAATTATATAAAAAAAAAGAAAATTAATGGCCGAACAGATTTGGACGATCGTTCATTCAGTAAAGATCCAAATTCAATTTTTTTTCTGGCTTCCCACCTAGACATTTGGGCTTTAGGTGTGAAGCCAGAAAAAATTATGAATTTGGATCTTTAATGCCGAAGGGCTTGAATGCAGAGTTGGAGAGAAATTGTGAGATTAGCCAACATATCCTACTAGGAGGACATGTCTGAGCCAGAGCACTGCGCCAAGGTTTCTCAAGTAGCTCGGGACCTAACGCTAAAGCTACCTGTGCCGTATGGGCAATACCAGGAGTTAGTGGGCGAATTAAAGGAGCGCAAGGTCCGACTCACAGAAATCTCCCAGTAACCTCCAGCATGTGACCATGCATACAATGGGAGGAGGGAGAGAGCTCTGAGCCCCACCCAAGACTGGCTGATATAGCCCGGGCCTCACATGTGCACCAGAATGCTGCCTGTGGATGGAAATAAAGGCACATTCAGACTAGGAGTTTCTACGCCTCCAAAAAATTCTATATACAAACTACAGATTGGCGTGATATTAAAAAGCAGGAAGTGCTCAACCCCATATGCAGTGGTGCATCTATACAGGGGGGCAGATTCTGCCCCCCCTGCTAATGGCAATCCCCAGCAAAAATGCATACAATGGAGGATGCCTGCAGCGGACCACAAGTACCACAATGGACATCCTACACAGGATAGCAAATGTGTGGATGTGATAAACAGTAAAAATAATATAATAATAACAAAGACATGTGCACTCTGCGGTCTTACTAACCCTCATACTGGTGTAATATTGAGAGATTAGCCAACAAATCCTACTTGGAGGACATGAGCCCGAGCACCACGCCAAGGTTTCTCAAGTAGCTCGGGACCTAACGCTAAACCTACCTGTGCCGTATGGGCAATACCAGGAGCCAGTGGGCAATAATGATAATTAGAATCTGATTGTCTTTTAAATGAAAGAAACGCAAGGTGTGAATGAGGCTATGACCAATAATATTGGAGGAAATTAATTGAAAATTACATTCTCAATATATTATGATTACACATAGATATTAAAAAATCTTTTAGCTGTTTTAGCTATTTATAGGTATAAACAAGACATTAATACACATGTTTAATGTTGAACATGTTGCCAGTATAATGATACATTTAGAACATCATGTGTAGACTAAGCAAACATAAAATCATAAAGTTTAATGCCCAGGTATCAGCTACACAAAAGGCATACCATTATGGTCTATTTATAGAAAATCTGCCACAATAAAACAACAATAAGAAAAATACAACAATAAGATATATTAGTACATATTTTAAATGGTGATATATAGATATATATATTTAAAAACAATGTTGTATGTCACATTTCCATCACATATTATAGATTTGAGATACAATGTGGTTGATTGTCGATTTAATAACGCATCATGTGAATGATATATTTATCAAAGTGATCCAGGCAATGTATTTGATTTTACCTTGACCAAGATGATTTAAAAGGATCCAATATGAAGTCCCAGGTTTATATCCATTTGAACATACAGTATACCACTGAGGAAGAAACAAGTTTGTTTCGAAACGCGTCTGGTGAATGGTGAATGCTGACAGAAAGACAGTGTGAACGGTGACTTATTTTTCGATGAAATCGGAATATTATCAGGCTGACACACGGGGCTTTGGCAGTATCTGGAGGAGTGCGCTTTGAAGCGGCGGAGAGTGTAGCCGCAAAGCTTATTACAAGCCGACTGGGAATCACACGGACCCGACTAGGAGAGACACAGCGGGGAGAGACACGAACGGTGGTCGTGGTCGTGAGTAACCCAAAAATCCATCCGGCTTAATGTGAATAGATTTCAAACATAGAAACATAGCGCACGTACATTGCAAATCCTGCCACTTATATCCAAATCAACGCCGTAAGAGTGCCAGCCAGTGCAGTGATTAAATCCCACATGTATATTATTCACTGAATGTGCACGATAGATCATATAAATGCAAGGATATACTGTATGTAATATCAAGTACCAATGCAATCAAACAATAGATATACAGTATGGGACTAGCTGCAACTAAGCCGATGCTAATATTTACATATGGACAATAATATCTATTGAATGAACTACCGTCCAAAAACACAGTTTTAACAAATCTGTTCGACCATAATTTTTTTTAAAAATATATTTTATATATTTTAATTTTTTTCATTATTTTTTATGCGTGAGCTCCGCATGATATATACCTGGGTCAATAATCAATGTACAATATTTTCATGTATCTTTTAATATTTTAATGAATGTTTATACAGATGATGAATTAATAAAATACAGGTGATTTCTTGAGAGCCAGTCTCATTAATAGATTATTTGTATTCTTTGTTGCTGTAGGGTGAACGGCAGACTGTGCTCCACAATAGCTGGTGAGCTCCCTTAACGTGTCAATATCTTCAATTAAGCTTTTATGGGACTAGCTGGGACACCAGCTTCAGCAACCTATGAGTGTGTAGGATCTAATGGCCCAACTGCAACATCTGTGGGCAAATGTGCTGCAAGATACCATATGGAATCTGTATGCCCCCATGCATGTCGTTAGGAGGTCCAGAATGTTAATAACTTTGTCAGGCTTGACAATCCTTTGTGAGCTAAATGGTCAAGGCTGATACACTTTACATTGTAGCATACTATCAGTACAGGAAAGAGATTTTTGCTGCTCACAGAAGACTACCAGGGCTGAATACTATTTAATCCACTCACTGGCATAGCTATAGAAGTCGCAGTGGTTGCAATTGCGACCAGGTCCCTAAGCTAGGGGGCACCAGGAGACTGGTGGCAGGAGAGGAAAGTTCATTTATTTGCGTGGAAGTGTGATCTGAGGTCTGATATGGGGATCTGAGAGGTCTAATGGGGATCTGGAGGTTTGATTGGGGGTATGGAGGTCTAATGGGGGTCTGACATGGGGGTCTGGAAGTCTAATGGGGGTCTGATATGGGGGTCTGGAGGTCTAATGGGGGTCTGGAGGACTGTTTCGCAGGATAGTAATGGGGGGCACAGAGGACAGAGTATTGGGGGTGGCAGGATGGGGTGTTGAGAAGGTGGGGTTGGATGATGGAAAAGTAGGAAAAAAGATGTCTGTTTGTTAAACTCTGCAGAGATGAGATACGGCTGAAAGAAATCATCATTGCAGTCAGATCTGAAAGGAGAAGATGAGGAAAGAGAATATCTACATCAGAGAAGAGACATCACTGGATGTAAGAGGTACATATGTGGGGCGGTATTACCCTGTATGTTCTGTAGCTCTGAATGTAATGTTTTCCAAGTATGTCTTTAAAGGGGTTGTCCACTTTTTTTTCCTCATGAGTGCTGCCTTCTTTGCTCTGTTTAACCTGCTCACCACTGCAAATGCTACAGCGAGCAGGTAAACAGAGCAGAGAAAGCAGCTGTCATATGAGCACTGCCTTCTCTTCAAACAGCTGATCAGCGGGGGTGCCGGGGGACCCCCACCGATCTGATATTAACCCCTTAAGGACACAGCCCTATTTCACCTTAAAGAGGACCTTTCACCGATTTTTACACTATGGCGCCCGGGGATCTCACTGCACTTACTATTATACATTGGGCGCCGCTCCGTTCTCCTGCTATGCCCTCCGGTATCTCCGCTCACTAAGTTATAGTAGGCAGAGATTCCAGTCACTAAGTTATGGTAGGCGGAGTCTGCCCTTGTTCTGCTCTAACGCTGGCCAATCGCAGCACAGAGCTCACAGCCTGGGAGGTTCTTTTCTCCCAGGCTGTGAGCTCTGCAATGCGATTGGCCAGCGCTACAGAAGAACAAGGGCAGACTCCGCCTACCATAACTTAGGGAACGGAGATACCGGAGGGCATAGCAGGAGAACGGAGCGGCGCCCGGGGATAATAGTAAGTGCAGTGAGATCCCCGGGCTCCGCTCTACATGTCTGTATAGTTAGTTCATAGTGTACTAATCGATGAAAGGTCCTCTTTAAGGACCAGGCCAATTTTTGCAAATCTGACCAGTGTCACTTTAAGTGCTGATAACTTTAAAACGCTTTGACTTACCCAGGCCGTTCTGAGATAGTTTTTTCGTCACATATTGTACTTCATGACACTGCTAAAATTGGGTCAAAAAAGTAAATTTTTTGGCATAAAAAAAATACCAAATTTACCAAAAATTTGGAAAAATTTTCAAATTTCAAAGTTTCAGTTTCTCTACTTCTGTAATACATAGTAATACCCCCAAAAATTGTGATGACTTTACATTCCCCATATGTCTACTTCATGTTTGTATCATTTTGGGAATGATATTTAATTTTTTGGGGATGTTACATAGCTTTGAAGTTTAGAAGCAAATTTAGATATTTTTCTGAAATTTTCCAAATCCCACTTTTTATGGACCAGTTCAGGTTTGAAGTCACTTTGTGAGGCTTACATAATAGAAACCATCCAAAAATGTTTTTACAAACTTTGTTAACCCTTTAGGTCTTCCACAAGACTTCATGGCAAATGGACATAAAATGTAAGAATTTAGATTTTTTGGAAAATTTTCCAATATAATAAATTTTTTTCCAGGAATAAAACAAGGGTTAACTACCAAACAAAACTCAATATGGGTTGCCCTGATTCTGTAGTTTGCAGAAACACCCCATATGTGGTCGTAAACTACTGTTTGGACAAACGGGAGGACATAGAAGGAGGGGAACGCCATATGGTTTTTGCAAGGCAGATTTTGCAGGACTGGTTTTGTTTATACCATGTCCCATTTCAAGCCCCCCCTTGCACCCCTAGAATAGAAATTTCAAAAAAGTGACTCCATCTAAGAAAGTACACCCCTCAAGGTATTCAAAACTGGGTTTACAAACTTTGTTAACCCTTTAGGTGTTTCACAAGAGTTCATGGCAGATGGAGAACCAATTTAGAAATTTCTATTTTTTGGAAAATTTTCCATTTTAACCCATTTTTTCCAGTAATAAAGTAAGGGTTAACTGCCCAAAAAAACTTAATATGGATTTCCCTGATTCTGTAGTTTGCAAAACCACCCCATATGTGGTCCTAAACTACTGTTTGGCCAAACGGGAGGACATAGAAGGAGGGGAACGCCATATGGGTTTTGGAAGGCAGATTTTGCAGGACTGGTTTTGTTTATACCATGTCCCATTTCAAGCCCCCCCTTGCACCCCTAGAATAGAAATTCCCAAAAAGTGACTCCATCTAAGAAAGTACACCCCTCAAGGTATTCAAAACTGGGTTTACAAACTTTGTTAACCCTTCAGGTGTTCCACAAGAGTTAATGGCAGATGGAGAAACAATTTTGGAATTTAAATTTTTTGGAAAATTTTCCATTTTAACCCATTTTTTCCAGTAATAAAGTAAGGGTTAACTGCCAAACAAACCTCAATATGGTTGCCCTGATTCAGTAGTTTGCAGAAACACCCCATATGTGGTCCTAAACTACTGTTTGGCCAAACAGGAGGACATAGAAAGAGGGGAACGCCATATGGGTTTTGGAAGGCAGATTTTGCAGGACTGGTTTTGTTTATACCATGTCCTATTTCAAGCCCCCCCTTGCACCCCTAGAATAGAAATTCCAAAAAAGTGACTCCATCTAAGAAAGTACACCCCTTAAGGTATTCAAAACTGGGTTTACAAACTTTGTTAACCCTTTAGGTGTTCCACAAGAGTTAATGGCAGATGGAGAAACAATTTTGGAATTTCTATTTTTTGGAAAATTTTCCATTTTAACCCATTTTTTCCAGCAATAAAGTAAGGGTTAACTGCCAAACAAAACTCAATATGGGTTGCCCTGATTCTGTAGTTTGCAAAAACACCCCATATGTGGTCCTAAACTACTGTTTGGCCAAACGGGAGGACATAGAAAGAGGGGAACACCATATTGATTTTGGAAGGCAGATTTTCCAGGACTGGTTTTGTTTATACCATGTCCCATTCAAGCCCCCCCTTGCACCCTTTGAATAGAAATTCCAAAAAAGTGACTCCATCTAAGAAAGTACACCCCTCAAGGTATTCAAAACTGGATTTACAAACTTTGTTAACCCTTTAGGTGTTCCACAAGAGTTAATGGCAGATGGAGAAACAATTTTGGAATTTCGATTTTTTGGAAAATTTTCCATTTTAACCCTTACTTTATTACTGGAAAAAATGGGTTAACAGACAAACAAAACTCAATATGGGTTGCCCTGATTCTGTAGTTTGCAGAAGCACCCCATATGTGGTCGTAAACTACTATTTGGCTAAACGGCAGGACATAGAAGAATGGGAACGCCATATGGTTTTTGGAAGGCAGATTTTGCTGGACTGGTTTATTTACACCATGTACCCTTTCAAGCCCCCTGATGCACCCCTAGAGTAGAAACTCCATAAAATTGACCCCATCTAGGAAACTACGGGATAAGGTGGTTGTTGTTTTGGGACTATTTTAGGGGTAAATATGATTTTTGATTGCTCTATATTACACTTTTTTGAGGCAAGGTAACAAAAAATTGAAATTCTAAAATTGTTTCTACATGCGCTATTTAGTTTTGTGGAACACCGAAAGGGTTAACAAAGTTTGTAAAGTAACTTTTGAATACCTTGAGGGGTGTAGTTTCTTAGATGGGGGTCACTTTTTTGGAGTTTCTAGTCTAGGCTACATCAGGGGGGGCTTCTAATGGGACATAGTGTCAAAAAAACCACTCCATCAAAATCTGCCTTCCAGAAACCATATGGAGTTCCCTTCGTTTTACGCCCTGCCGTGTGGCTATATAACCATTTACGACCACATATGGGGTGTTTCTGCAAACTACAGAATCAGGGCAATAAATATTTAGTTTTGTTTGGCTGTTAACCCTTGCTTTATTACCGGAAAAAAAGGATTCAAATGGAAATTCTGCCCAAAAATGGGTGTTTTGGCACCGTTTATATTTTATATTTTTAAGGCTACTTTCACACCTGCGTTCAGGTGTCCGCTCGTGAGCTCCGTTTGAAGGGGCTCACGAGCGGTCCCGAACGCAGCCGTCCAGCCCTGATGCATTCTCAGTGGAGGCGGATCCACTGAGAATGCATCCGTCTGCCAGCGTTCAGCCTCCGCTCCGCTTCCGCTCCGCTCAGTGATCGGACACCTGAACGCTGCTTGCAGCGTTCGGGTGTCCGCCTGGCCGTGCGGAGGCGAGCGGATCCGTTCAGACTTACAATGGAAGTCAATGGGGACGGATCCGCTTGAAGATGACACCATATGGCTCAATCTTCAAGCGGATCCGTCCCCCATTGACTTTCAATGTAAAGTCTGAACGGATCCGCTCAGGCTACTTTCACACTTAGAAATTTTTCTAAGTTATGATGCAGACGGATCCGTTCTGAACGGATGCAAACGTCTGCATTATAGGAGCGGATCCGTCTGATGAAACATCAGACGGACCCGCTCTGAACGCTAGTGTGAAAGTAGCCTTACGCTGTTCATCCGAGGGGTTTGGTCAAATGTTATTTTTATAACGCAGATTCTTATGGACGCGGCGATACCTAATATGTTTACATTTTAGAATTTATTTAGATTTTACACTATATTATCATTTTAGGAACAAAAAAAAATTATTTTAGTATCTCCATAGCCTAGGAGCAAAATTTTGTTTTTTTTTAGTTGGGCGACTATCTAATGTAGGGGCTCATTTTTTGAGGGATGAGATGGCGGTTTTATTGGCACTAATTGGGGGAGCATATGACATTTTGATCGCTCGCTATTACACTTTATGTGATGTTAGGTGACAAAAAAAGCCTTTTTTTTTTTTAACGCTGTTCATCTGGGGGGGTTGGGTTAAATGTTATTTTTATAGAGAAGATTTTTACGGACGCGGCGATGCCCAATATGTATGGCTCTCAGACTTTGGAAACAATAAGCAGGCATCCTAAAACTGCGGCCCTCCAGATGTTGTAAAACTACAATTCCCACCATGCCCTGCTGATGGCTGTAGGTTGTCTGGGCATGCTGGGAGTTATAGTTTTACAACATCGGGAGGGCCGCAGTTTGAGGATGCCTGCACTAAAACTAATATAAAAAAAATAAAAAATAATTGTTTCCGTGTCTCCAAAGTCTGAGAGCCATAGTTTTTTATGTTCTCTAGGGCAGTGTTTCCCAACCAGTGTGCCTCCAGCTGTTGCAAAACTACAACTCCCAGCATGCCCGGACAGCCTTTGGCTGTGCGGGCATGCTGGGAGTTGTAGTTTTGCAACAGCTGGAGGCACACTGGTTGGGAAATACTGCTCTAGGGGACTGTTGGGGATTATAAAAATGTAGTACTCCATGGAAGTGTGATACTCCCTGAAGCAATCGATAACGCAGAGGCCCGGATGATCGGGGCACGTGTCACATTGAGTGGTGGTGTCCTTCCGTATCCCCCTCTTGTGACACACTCTGCATCTTTTTTGGGTTCGTCCCTTCTTTCCAGTATGGGGGACCACACCTGGAAAATGTTGGCCAGGGACAATCCGGGCGCCTCCAGTTCCCGAGGTACTCCGGCCTGCTCTTTCCCGGTCCGAAAAGATCAGATCCTTGAGGACTGCCTCATAGAATTGGAGGAATGTCCCTGTGCTGCCAGCGCTTCGGAATAGTACAAAAAAGTTGTACAAGGCAACCTGTACCAAGTAGACTGCAACTTTTTTGCGCATGGCATTATATGGCTTGAGGACTTGATCAGAGAGATCAACTCCTCCCATTTACCGATTGTAGTCGACGATACAATCGGGCTTGAGGACCGTTGCCGCGGTACCTCGCACAGGGACAGGGGTGTTGCCATTGCCGTGGATTTTGGACAGTACAAGGACATCCCTTTTGTCCTTATATCTGACCAGCAACAGGTTTCCACTGGTAAGTGCACGGGTCTCACCCCTGAGGATAGGTACCTGGAGGGGGTGGGCAGGGAGGCCGCGCTGATTTTTCCGCACGGTCCCACAAGCGAACGTGGATCTGGCGGCAAGAGACCTGAACAAGGGAATGCTAGTATAAAAGTTGTCCACGTACAAGTGGTAACCCTTATCTAGCAGTGGGTACATAAGGTCCCACACAAGTTTCCCGCTAACACCCAGAGTGGGGGGACATTCTGGGGGTTGAATACGGGAATCTCGCCCCTCGTACACACCAAATTTGTAAGTGTACCCTGAGGCACTCTCACAAATTTTATATAGCTTCTCGCCATACCTCGCCCGCTTAGTGGGAATGTATTGGCGGAAACTGAGTCTCCCCTTGAACGCAACGAGAGACTCATCAACCGCGACCTCCCTTCCAGGTACGTAGGCCTGTACAAATTTGGCCCCGTATCTTATACAGACGGTCATAGACATGGATCACCTCGGGGGGGGAGGACATGCTGCATTATCTGAATAATGCAGACATTTCCGGATGGCCTCAAACCGGGAGCGTGTCATGGCCATACTGTAGAGTGGGGTCTGGTAGAGGACGTCCCCACTCCAGTATTGCCTGACACTGGGTTTTTGCACTAGACCCATATGCAGCACGAGGCCCCATCGTCATCAGATGATGATGAGGAGAATGCGGATGACAAGAGGAACGTGGGGTCATCCTCATCCTCACTGGGGCTCTCGGAGTCGGAGGCAATCTGGGCGTATGCCTCCTCCACCAAGAACATCCGGGCCATGGGTATGTGTGTGTGAGTGTGTATGTGCGTGCGTGTAAACCTTTATTATATGTGCGTGTGTGTGGGGGCACGGGTGTTCGTGTACTAAAAAGTCCAAAAAAGAAAATGGGCAAGTGTTAGGAAAAAAAAAAAAAAGTTAAAACTTGCTGATCAGCGGTACAAGTGGCAGGGGGGTCTTTTTTTTTCCTAACTAACTTTTTCCTTATATCCCTGCCTAATGGTGCCTCTCCCTCACTGACCCTAACCTACCTGGAGGGCGATGGGTGCAGGAGGGTGAGGACGGTGCTGCAGGGTGCTCGTGCAGAACAGGAAGAGGAGGGGAGAGAGGAGAGCAGGAAGTTTGAATCTCGCGCTTCTCTCCCCACACCAATCAGCACCCTGGACAGCAGGCATCAGCACCATGGCCAGCACCGCCTCTCTAAATCTTCGTACTGCGATTGGTGGTGTGTAATCACGCCACCGATCGCAGTCTTTTTCCGGTTCATCTGGTCACGGGAGACCCGAATGGACCGGAAACGCAGCAAACCGCAGGTCTGAATTGATACGGGGGGGGGGCGGTTCAAATGACCCCCCCCTGCGTTGTTACAGGATGCCCGCTGAAGTATTTCAACGGTCATCCTGTTCCGATTAACCCCCGCGGCGCCGCAATCGCGTTTTAAAGCCATGACGTACCAGTACGTCATGTGTCCTTAAGGACTCGGGAAACATGCCGTACCGGTACGTCATGTGTCCGTAAGGGGTTAATGACATATCCTGGTCATCAGTAGTAAAAAAGAGGACAAGCCCTTTAACAGTGGTACTGGAAGGAATGGGTTAGGTTGAGAATTTGGCATGGAGGGTAGTGTTTCAATTTTTGCCTCAGGCAGCAGAAAGGCTAGGTGCACCCCTACCCCTTGCCACAAAGCACTGAGGGTGGGGGGGTCCAAGCTGAACTCTTGCACCAGGGGCCATGAGCCTTTAGCTCCTGTATCCACTTCCAAAGAATGAGAAATAATAGGCTTTATTCACACCATGAAAGGTGAATGTACATCTGGGATATATCCTGGGAAGATCTCCCAAAGTATACCCTGGATGTATTCATAGTTTTTTATTTTTTTATTTTATAGTTTAGACATATGCCAAGAGAGTATGCTATATGAGTATTTTCAACTACAAGGATATCCCACAAGCAAATGTGAAGTGCGCCTTTTTTTTCTTTTTCTTATTTTTTTTGTCAAAGACAGACATTTAACATACAGTTGCATATATTCTAGCTATATGTCCGGCATATACCTCGGGTGGCTCTCAATGTATACACTCCATGTATGCACCAAACATAGTATGAACAGAACAGAATCATAGGTCCGTAAGGTTTCAGCTTCTAAATGTTGTTTCACTCACAGATAGGAAACATCTTGAGAATGGTGAGAAATATTAGAAATGCATTAGGAAGTTATTAAATGATTAGGTTATATATACATAAAACATAAAATGCTTTTTAACACAGTATTTTACATTTTAATTCCTCTACACACTTTAAATGCAGGGGTTGGAATTTATAAATGATTTCAGCCTCATCTGAAGTCAAGAACACAGAAGAGGTGAATTGTTTCCCAGGAAAAAGACAGAAAGAACTCAACTTGTTGAAACAAATACCATGAAAGTTCCTCTGTCTTGTGTAGATATGAGTAAGTATTAGTGTTGTTTGAAGATTATGTTAGGGCTCACTTGTGCCACCTGCTGTTTATTGTATGTAGAAGTGACATTCTTGCTAATAAAGTGGGAACATTTTATTGTAAACTAGCTTCGAATGGGTATATTTCATCTATTTCATTTAATGTTTGTGTCTGTTGTTAAAAGATATCGACAGTATCCCCCATAACAGTGACCTCTACAGAACCCCACCCCTTCAACAGTGAACTCCACAGTCCCCAACCCCTTAACACTGACCCCCTCACAGTGCCCCGCCACTTTAAAATGGGACCTCCACAGCAGCCAATCCCCTTAACTTTTACCTTCACAGCACCCCACTCCCTTGACAGTGACCTTCTCAGGGGCCCGCCCCCTTAACAGTGACCTCCACAGTTCCCTGCTGCCTTAACAGTGACCTCACAGTACCCTTCTGCCTTAACAGTGACCTCCACAGCAGATGCCCCTTTAATAGTGGCCGCTGCCCCCTTAACAGTGATCTCCAGAGTGTCCACCCCTTATGAAAAGCACTTTTTTTGAACTTTTATTACTCTTCATTTTTGTCCCACTTTTGGGGGGTCTGATCTCCTCTGCAAAGCATTACAATACATTGTATTGTAATGGATTGACTGTCATTATAATAAACTGACAGTGTGTTTATGAGATCCAGCTTGGCGTCCATACGGCCATGGGGTCCCCATCACCGGACTCGATGAGGTGGATGAGGGTCCCTATACCCTCCGCAAATCCTGTGCATGCCTCGGTCAGCGTTGACTGAGGCATACAAGGAATTAATACGCCAGCATCTGTGTATTTACAGGAACAGCAGTGCCCCTGCCGCTGATCGAGAAAGGTGAAGCTCCTGCACCCACCCAATCAGGGTAATGAACATGTACGGCGCCAAGATTTAAATTTCGGCCCACAGTATTTGTATCAACCCGTACAGTACCAGTGCCGTAACTGTAAGGTGCTGCCAACCATGTTTAAAATACCAGCGCTGCACAGCTACGGCGTGCTAATCAGTCAGGCGCAGGAGCTGCGCCCGCCCAATCACCTGCAGGGGTCCGGCAGTCACTGATAGCCAGACCCCTGCTGTATTTGCCAGTAGCAGTGAAAACACTGATGCCGGCACATTAACCCTTGCAATGCCACAGTCAGCGCTTTGTGCCAGTGTCCATTGTAATGCATTGTACAGGGGATCAGGCCTCCAAAAGTTCACAAAATTAATTAAAAACAATTGTAATAAATAGGGAAAAAAAGAAAAGTAGACATATTAGGTATCGCTGCGTCCGTATAGATCCACCCTGTCAGGTGAACGCCGTAAAAAAACAAAAAAAAACTGTGCCAAAACAGCCATTTTCTGGTCACCTTGCCTCGCAAATAGTCTAATGCCAAGCGATCAAAAAGGCATATGTAGTCCAAAATGTTACCAATCAAATCATCATCTCATCCCACAGAAAATGGTAACACAAAAACAAGATTTTATTATGTTCAAAATTCTTTCACTGTGTAAAACTTAATAAAAATAATAGACACATTGGGTATGGCAGCGTCCAGGGGTGGACTGAGAACTCAAAGTGGCCCTGGAAAAAATACTAAAAGTAGCCCCGGTTTGTAGTTGGGTCCAAATTGATGGAAGGCAGGGCCAACACAAGTTGGCAGGGCCAGCAATACCATATTGTGGCACATTATACCACCAGAACAGAGCAAAATACCAGAGTCCATTACAAAATACTGAAAGCAGTACAAAATATATCCCCAAAAGCTTCCACTGGCTGGCCATGAGGAGGGTTCAGGCGGCCCCCTGGGCATTGGCCCACCAGGAAATTTTCCCGTAAGGTCTATGGCCAATACGCCCCTGGCTGCGTCCGTAACAACCGGCTCTATAAAAATATCATATGATATGCCCCCTCAGGTGACTGCTGTAAAAAAATTACAAAAACCTGCCAAAACAGCAATTTTTTGTCACTTTGTCTTACAAAAAGTGTAACACCAAGTGATCAAAAAGTGTTATGTACCCTAAAATGGTACCAATCAAACCGTCATCGCATCCTGCAGAAATTAATCCCCTACCTAAGACAATTGCTAAAAAAAAATAAAAAAAATATGGCCCTCAGAAAATGGCAACACAAAAGCAAGATTTTACTTGCTTTCACTGTAAAACTTAAAAATAAAAATTATAGACATATTATGTATCGTCGCGTCCGTAACAACCTGCTCTATAAAAATATTACATGATATGCCCCTCAGGTGAATACTGAAAAAATTAAATAAAATAATAATATGCCTCACAAAAAGTGTTATATCAAGCAATCAAAAAGTCTTTTGTACTCCAAAATTATACCAAAGAAAACGTCATCTCATTCCGCAAAAAATGCACATAAGACAACCACTCAAAAAATAAAAACCAGTGACACCCGTAAACCAATTCATCAAAATCTGCACTGCAAAATCCATATGGAGCTCCTTCAGTTCTGAGTCCTGCCGTGAGCCCCCACAGCAGTTTACCACTACATATGGGGTGTAGCCATATTCAGGAGAAAATAGGTAACAAATTATGAATTGCTTTTTTGGGGGCTAAAGCAACATTTTATTGGAAGAAATTAAACTTTTCATTTTCACAGCCAAGTGTTTTCAAATTCCGTAAAACGCTTAGGAGGTCAAAGTGCTCAGTACCCAAAATGGGGTCGCTTTTTAAGGTTTTCAACTGTAGGGGCGCATCAGGGTCTCTTCAAATACAAAATATTGGCTAAAAACCATTTTAGCAAAATCTGCCTCCAAAATCCATATAGCGCTCCTTTCCTTCTGACCACTGCCACGTGCTCATAGAGCATTTTTCCAACACTTATGGGGTATTTCTGTAGACGGCAGAATCAGAGTAATGTATATTGAGGTTTATTTTGCTGTTAATCCCTGCTGTGTTGCAAGAAAAAATTGTTAGCTCTTGTTGGAATGGAAAAGAACTGTACAAGAAAGATGGTTTGCATCTTTCTCTCAAGGGAACGAATGTCCTCGGTGAACAGTTCCAAGTATTTGAAATTTAGAAACCGCGCTGCTTGAGATTATGTCATCCGGTTCACAGGTGAATGAAATAGTAAAGCACCCTCTTAAAAGTTGGTCGCCCCTGAGGAAGCCAGAGAGCGAAACCCGGGATGGGCAGGAACGTTACGGTTTTTACCTTTGTGATATGCCTTTTGTCTACTATCGCTTGTGAGTAGAATAAAACCTTTTAAACCAACTTTTAAGAGGGTGCTTCACTATTTGCCAATTATCTTAACCCTGCAGAGGAGGCGGTCTGGGGAGGATCGAATCCTTTGGGTGAGGAGGATAGAGGCTGGTGCCCTGTTTCATTCACCTGTGAACCGGATGACATAATCTCAAGCAGCGCGGTTTCTAAATTTCCATTACTCGATTATCCAGTGTGAACTACCTACCACACTACATCGGAACCAGCAGCGCAAGTAACTGTCTGTGTTGGGACACAGGACTGACTTTTATATTTTATTTTAAGTTCCAAGTATTTGCTAAGGAGCATTTAAACTAGGAAAGTGGGGCAAAAGAGTGATAATCCAGAAGTCCAACTGCTCCCCGGAACAATGCCAGAAGATGCTAGTAGCACAAAGGTTAAGAAATGACAAGCTCAGATTCTTGTCTACAAATGCTCGCAGTTTAGGGAATAAGATCAATGAACTTGAGGCTATAATGGCATCTGAGAATATAGATTTAGTGGCTGTTACTGAGACGTGGTTCAATGGGAGTAATGACTGGGATATAACAATACCAGGGTTCTCTCTATACAGGAAAGACAGAGAAGGCAAGAAGGGGGGAGGGGTGGCCCTGTATGTGAAAGATGGCATAAAATCTAATTTGATACAAGTTAGCGAGAACAATTTAGAGTCAGTTTGGGTTACCTTGCAGCTTGATAATCATAAGGTAACTCGTGTAGGTGTGATATATAGACCACCTAGCCAAGTCAAAGAATTAGATGATCTACTAGTTGAGGAAGTAGCTAAAATGACATTGAAGGGGGAAGTTACCATTATGGGAGACTTCAATCTTCCTGATGTAAACTGGAAAACCAAAATAGCTAGTTCTGCAAGGAGTACAGATATTCTAAGTTCCCTACTGGGATTATCTCTACAGCAAGTAGTTGAGGAGCCAACCCGGAAGGAGGCCATTTTAGATTTAGTATTCACAAATGGGAATTTGGTATCTGATATTACTGTAGGGAAAAGTTTGGGATCTAGTGATCACCAGTCAGTGTGGTTTATTATAAGTACAGTGACTGAGTCACACCACACAAAAACAAAAGTTTTAGATTTTAGAAAAACAGACTTTTCTAAAATTAGATTAGTGGTATATGAGTCCCTATCAGATTGGAACAGTTTCATTGGAGTCCAGGAGAAATGGGACTACTTAAAAGTGGCACTATTGAAGGCAACAGTAAATTGCATTAGGCTTGTCAGTAAAAGCAAAAAAAGGAAGAGACCACTGTGGTACTCAGCAGAAGTGGCCAAGATCAATAAAAACAAAAAGATAGCATTTAGGAATTATAAAAAAAAAAAAAACGAGGATGACAGGCAAATTTATAAGATTAGGCAGAGAGAGGCCAAACAAGTTATAAGAGCTTCCAAAGCACAGGCAGAAGAGAAAAATTAGCTCAGTCAGGGAAAAAAGGCGATAAGGCATTCTTCAGATACATAAATGAAAAAAGGAAACTAAAACAAGGAATTACAAAATTAAAAACAAAAGAAGGAAGGTATATGGAAGAAGATAAAGAACTAGCTGACTGCCTCAATTAATACTTCTGTTCAGTTTTTGTAAAGGAAAATGAAGGAAAAGGACCTCAGTTAGGAAAGAAGACTTATGAATCTTTTGATGCATGTGTCTTTACAGAGGAAGAGGTTCTAAGTCAGCTGTCTAAAATTAATACAAATAAGTCACAGGGGCCTGATGGGATACACCCAAAGCTATTAAAAGAGCTCAGCGGTGAACTAGCAAAACCATTAACAGATTTATTTAACCAATCACTGGCAACAGGAGTCGTCCCAGAAGATTGGAAATTAGAAAATGTTGTGCCCATTCACAAGAAATGTAGTAGGGAGGAATCGGGCAACTATAGGCCAGTAAGCCTGACATCAATGGTTGCGAAATTAATGGAAACCATACTTAAGGAGAGGATTGTGGAACATCTTAAATCCCATGGATTTAAAGATGAAAAACAGCATGGGTTTACTTCAGGGAGATCATGTCAAACTAATCTTATTGATTTTTTTGATTGGGTGACTAAAATAATAGATGGCGGAGGTGCAGTAGACATCGCTTATCTAGACTTTAGTAAGGCTTTTGATACTGTCCCACATAGAAGGCTTATCAATAAATTGCAGTCTTTGGGCTTGGACTCCCATATTGTTGAATGGATTAGGCAGTGGCTGAGGGACAGACAACAGAAGGTTGTAGTCAATGGAGTATATTCAGACCATGGTCTTGTTACCAGTGGGGTACCTCAGGGATCTGTTCTGGGACCCATATTGTTTAATATCTTTATCAGCTAAATTGCAGAAGGCCTCGATGGTAAGGTGTGTCTTTTTGCTGATGACACAAAGATTTGTAACAGGGTTGATGTTCCTGGAGGGATACACCAAATGGAAAAGGATTTTGGAAAACTAGAGGAATGGTCAAAAATCTGGCAACTAAAATTTAATGTTGATTTCTGAGGAAAGGGATTTAGGGGTCATTATTTCAGAAGACTTAAAGGTAGGCAGACAATGTCATAGAACAGCAGGAAATGCTAGCAGAATGCTTGGGTGTATAGGGAGAGGAATTACCAGTAGAAAGAGGGAGGTGCTCATGCCGCTCTACAGAGCACAAGTGAGACCTCATTTGGAGTATTGTACTCAGTACTGGAGACCATATCTCCAGAAGGATATTGATACTTTGGAGAGAGTTCAGAGAAGAGCTACTAAACTAGTACATGGATTGCAGGATAAAACTTACCAGGAAAGATTAAAGGACCTTAACATGTATACAGTAGCTTGGAAGAAAGACGAGACAGAGGGGATATGATACAAACTTTTAAATACATAAAGGGAATCAACAAGGTAAAAGAGGAGAGAATATTTAAAAGAAGAAAAACTGCTACAAGAGGACATAGTTTTAAATTAGAGGGGCAAAGGTTTAAAAGTAATATAAGGAAGTATTACTTTACTGAGAGAGTAGTGGATGCGTGGAATAGGCTTCCTGCAGAAGTGGTAGCTGCAAATACAGTGAAGGAGTTTAAGAATGCATGGGATAGGCATAAGGCCATCCTTCATATAAGATAGGACCAAGGGCTATTCATAGTATTCAGTATATTGGGCAGACTAGATGGGCCAAATTGTTCTTATCTGCCGACACATTCTATGAATAACATTGAAAAATCTACCCCAAAAAAATTAAATTTGGAGATTTCACCTCCATTTCCCTTTAATTCTTGTGGAACACTTCAAGGGTTAACAAATCTTTTAACATCAGTTTTGAATAATTTGAGGGGTATTGTTTCTAAAATGGGTCATTTATAGGTGATTTCCATTACGTAAGCCCCTCAAAATCACTTTATAACTAAATTGGTGCTTTAAAAAATGGTTTGGGAAATTTTGTAGAAAATTTTTAAAATTGTTTCTAAAATTCGAAGCGTTCTAACGACCTAAAAAAATAAAATTACATTTACAAAATTATGCCAACATAAAGTAGACGTATGGGAAATGTTGGTTGATAACTATTTTATGAGGTTTCACTATCTGTCTTAAAAGTAGAGACATAGAAATTTTTAAAATGTAAAAATTTTTTAATTTTTCAACATTTTTGAATTCTTTTATAAATAAAGGTGAAATATATGGACTCAAATCTACCACTGTCCTGCAGTACAATATGCCACGAGAAAACAGTCTCAGAATGGCTTGGATAAGTAAAAGCATTCCAAAGTTGTTAGCACATAAAGTGACTCATGCCAATTCTGCAAAAATCTGCCTGTGATTTAAGGTATAAAGTGGCTTGGTAGTGAAGTAGTTAAAGGGGTTACCAGCCTCAGAAGGGGCCCACGATAAGCTGATCAGTGTAGCTTAGTTGAGCTATACAGCACTGTCTACAGTGGAAGGAGCTGGCTACTACATCACTGCTCCCATTGATATGAATGGAAGCAGAGCTTTAGTAGCAACCAACCTCCACTGCAATGTTGATGGCTAGGTATAGATCTGGTGCTGACTTTATGCGAAAGAGCTACAACAAACAGCTGATCGGTGGGAATGTGGGTTTTTAGACCCCTACCGATCAGCTAGTGATGGCCTATCCTGTCGATTGGACATCATTTACTAAAGGCTGGACAAACACTTTCATTTAATTTAACCCCTTAATGACAAGGCTATTTTGCACCTTCGTGACCAGGGTTATTTTTGAAATCTGACATGTATCACTTTATGTGGTAATAACTTTGGAACACTTTTACTTATCCAAGCCATTCTGAGTTTTCTCGTGACCCAGTGTACTTCAATATATTTCACCTTTATTTATGAAAAAATCCCAGATTTAGCAATTTCCAAAATTAGCAGTTTTCAAAATTTCAATTCCTCTGCTTTTAAAACAGAAAGTAATACCATTTTGTAAATGTCATTTAATTTTTTTGGGACGCTATAAGCCTTAGAATTTTAGAAGCAATTCTTAAAATTTTTAAGAAAATTTCAAAAACCCACTTTTTAAAGACCATAGTATTCAGTATGTTGGACAGACTAGATGGGCCAAATAGTTCTTATCTGCCGACACATTCAATGTTTCTATGTTTCTATGTTTCAGTTCAGGTCTGAAGTCACTTTGTGGGGCTTACATAGTAGAAACCCCCCATAAATTATCCCATTTTGGAAACTACACCCCTCACGTTACTCGAAACTGATCTTACAAACTTTGTTAACCCTTTAGGTATTCCACAAGAATTAAAGGAAAATGGAGATGAAATTTCTAAATTTTACTCTTTTGGCAGATTTTCCATTTTAATCGATTTTTTTTCTTTAACACATCGAGGGTTCACAGCTAAACAAAAATCAATATTTACTACCCTGATTTTTTTTTATAGAGCAGGTTCTTACGGATGCGATATTATCAAATATGTCTGCTTTGTTTGTTTGTTTCAGTTTTACATAATAAAGCATTTTTGAAAAAAATTTATGTTTTTGTGTCTTAATTTTCTGAACGCAATATTTTTATTTTTTTTCTGCCGATAGTTTTGTGCAGGGGCTCGTTTATTGCTGGAAGAGTTGACGTTTTTATTGGTACAATTTTTGGGCATATTTGATTTTTTGATCATTCATTATTACACTTTTTGGGGGACGGTTTTTATTTATTTATTTTTATGGCATTCACCTGAGGGGTTAGGTCATGTGATATTTTTATAGAGCAGGTCCTTACAGACGTGGCAATAACTAATATGTATACTTTTTCTTATTTATTTATTTAAGTTTTACACAATAATAGCATTTTTGAAACAAAAAAATTATGTTTTAGTGTCTCCATAGTTTGAGAGCCATAGCTTTTTAATTTTTTGGGCGATTGTCTTAGGTATAGTCTCATTTTTTGTGGGATGAGGTGATGGTATGATTCGTCCTATTTTGGGGGGCATATGCCCTTTTGATCGCTGGGCAGTGATCGGAACCCGGTGCCTGCTCAATTCATTGAGCAGGCACCTTGGCTAAATGCGCCGGGGGATCCTGTGACCCCCCATGTCGGCAATCGCAGCAAGCCGCAAGTCAATTCAGACCTGCGGTTTGCTGCGTTTTCGTGTTATTCGGGTCTCTGGGGACCCGATAACCCGGAACAGGATGGTGATCGGTGGTGTGATAATACACCACCAATCACCATCCTGCGATCCTGAGAGGTGATGGTGACATCACCTCTCAGGATCGGCTCTGATTGGTAGGTGGGCGGGCGGCGCGAGGTTCAAATCATAGCAGTGCTCCTCTCCTCCTCCTGCTGCACGTGGAAACAGAGCTGCACCGATCTCCAGCCAGCACCCCAGCACCGCCATCTGTGCCCCAGCACCCCCCAGGTATTTTGGGGAAAGGTTAGGGAAAGGTTGGGTTAGGCAGGGATGTTCAGGGAAACTTAGTGAAAAAAAAATATTTTTTTTTTTTGTTGCATCACCCTAAATCGGTTGTCTGGGGTCCACAGCACAGCTGTGTGACCCTAGACCCCCCAGGGGTGCTGCAGCTTCCCCCCCCCCCCAATAACTTTATTTTGGGCGCAAGCATTTTTTTTTTTTGTGTGTGTACGCTGACTGTGGCCAGCACTCTTAGCGTCCGGCCACTGTTAGTGCATCGCACACCCCACCGCTGATCAACTTCAGACTGTTGATCAGTGATTTAGATTTTTTTTTTTATTTCCCATTTTTTCCCCTTTTTTTCTGTTAGTTTTAGGGATAAGTACGCGAACACCCGTGCTTCCACACACACGCACACTGAATAAATATTTACACGCATGCACACAAACACGCAGACATACACTCTCCTATGGCCCGCCGGATGTTCTCGGCCGAGGAGGCATACGCCCAGCTTGCCTCCGAGTCCAAGAGTCCCAGTGAGGACGAGGATGACCCCACTTTCCTGTTGTCATCTGCGTCCTCCTCATCATCTAGCGATGATGATGAGCCCCCAAGGCGGCGGAGACGCTGCCAGGCGGAGCAAGGGGACCGCCATGATAGGGACCATGTTGCCCACCCTAGTACGAGCAGCTCTGGGGCTCGTACTAGTTTTCTGGCCCACCAGTTAAATCCACAGGAGCCCCCTGCCGGTGAACTTGTCTGGTGTACCCCAGAGCGATTTGAGCCCATGATTCCTGATTTTGTAGGCCAACCAGGAATCCAGATTTCCACAGTGGGCTTCACTGAATATGACTATTTTAGTCTTTTTTTCAGTGACCACTTTGTAAATCTAATGGTGGAGCAGATGAACCTGTACGCCCAACAGTTCGTTGCTCAACACCCGGGCTCCTTTTTGGCTAGGCCCGGTGGCTGGACGCCGGTTAGTGCAGCCGATATGAGGACATTTTGGGGCCTCGTGCTTCATATGGGCCTAGTCAAGAAACTTAGTGTCAGGCATTACTGGAATGGGGACGTCCTCTACCAGATCCCACTTTACAGTACGGCCATGACACGCTCCCAGTTTGAGGCCATCCGGAAATGCCTGCATTATTCAGATAATGCAGCATGTCCCCCCCGAGGTGATCCTGCCTATGACCGCCTGTACAAAATCAGGCCAGTCATCGATCACTTTGGGGCCAAATTTGTACAGGCCTATGTACCTGGAAGGGAGGTCGCGGTTGATGAGTCTCTCATTGCGTTCAAGGGGAGACTCATTTTCCGCCAGTATGTTCCCTCTAAGCGGGCGAGGTATGGCGTGAAGCTGTACAAATTTTGTGAGAGTACCTCAGGGTACACTTACAAGTTTCGTGTGTACGAGGGGCGAGATTCCGTATTCAACCCCCAGAATGTCCCCCTACTCTGGTTGTTAGCGGGAAACTTGTGTGGGACCTTATGCACCCGCTGCTAGATAAGGATTACCACCTGTACGTGGATAACTTTTATACTAGTATCCCCTTGTTCCAGTGCGGAAAAATCAACGCGGTCTCCCTGCCCACCCCCTTCAGGTACCTATCCCCAGGGGTGAGACCCTTGCCCTTACCACTGGAAACCTGTTGCTGGTCAGATATAAGGACAAGAGGGATGTCCTTGTACTGTCCACAATTCATGGTAATGGCATCACCCCTGTCCCTGTGCGAGGTACCGCGGCAACGGTCCTCAAGCCCGATTGTATTTGTATCGTCGACTACAATCGGTATATGGGAGGAGTGGATCTCTCTGATCAAGTCCTCAAGCCATATAACGCCATGCCCAAAACCCGGGCATGGTACAAAAAAGTTGCGGTGTACTTGGTGCAGGTTGCCTTGTACAACTCTTTTGTGCTGTCCCGGAGCACTGGCAACACAGGGACATTCCTTCAGTTCTATGAGGCAGTCCTCAAGGCTCTGATCTTTTCTGACCGGGAAAGAGCAGGCCGAAGTACCTCGGGAACTGGAGGCGCCCGGATCGTCCCTGGCCAACACTTTCCAGGTGTAGTCCCCCATACTGGAAAGAAGGGATGGACCCAAAAAAGGTGCAGTGTGTGTCACAGGAGGGGGATACGGAAGGACACCACTACTCAATGTGACACGTGCCCGATCATCCAGGCCTCTGCATTATTGGTTGCTTCAGGAAGTACCTGGCACGGCCTATGGTGTGCGCTGTGACACTGTTGCTACACTTGCAGTTGCCTGCGGCAACGTGTAGCTTTCCATGCTTGTGTGTGCACTTCCCCTTTAAGTGGCTTCCTCCCCTTGTCTGGTGTTGGAAGGGTTAACTCCCTTCCTAGTGTTTTAACACTGGGTTTATGTGTGTGTGGGTGTGGCTGCTTGGGCTATTTAGCCTCTGCTGGATGCCTGAAGCTGGGGGGTACTCCAGCCATGGTGTATGCTGGAGCTATCTTCCTGGCATATTCCATCTGTCCAGTGAGGGCCACCCTTGTGGTCATAGAAGATGTTCTATGTCATCCTGGTGTCTCCTTCCCTTCCTGTCCCTATGTGTATGGAGTGGGTTATGTTCAGGGTGTTTGTATGTCTAGTTGGTGTTACATGTCTGGTGGTGTTGGGTGCATGTTTACTAGACATTCCCATGTCATGTTTATTGCAGCTATGGGTGTCCTGGGTCCCTGTGTAGTTGTGGTGTGTGCTGTGTCCTCTTATGTTGGTGTGGACACCAGCACTTGTGCACGGGTTCCAGTCAGTGTGTCTGTGGCAGGTAAGTGTGTAGTAGGTTTCACTTGCCATCTCCATATGCTGTATGTGTTCCCCCCTCCTTGCAGCTTGGCCGGTGGAGACTCCTGTTCGTCCATGTTGTGGAGGAACACGTTGTCTTACCCTGCTCCTAGTCCAGGGACTTCCTGAGGGTTAGTAGGGCCCCGAGGTTCCGGAGTATGATCCCTCCTACCATCTGGGTTGGCTCATACGGTTAGGAGTCAGGGTCAGTATTAGGGACGCATTAGGAGGTGACCTGCTCCCTGATCCCGGCGTCCTGGCCTAGCAGCTACTAGTTATCCCTTTGATATCGCACGGTGGGGGGTTTCCTCCATTCCCCGCCGTGACAGTACCACACTTCCATGGAGTACTAAATTTATATCCCAATTTAGCCACTGACAATCGGATAAAAACTGGTTCTCAGACTTGAGACACTAAAACAAAAAAAAAAAAATTCTAAAATATTATTTAGTGAAACTAAAATAAATAAAAAATGTAGACATATTAGGTATTGCCGCGTCTGTAAGAATCTGCTCTATACATCACAAAAATTGTAATAGCAAGCAATCAAAAAGTCATATGCCCCCCAAAATTGCACCAATAAAACCGTCCTCTCATCCCGCAAAAAATGAGCCCCTACATAAGATAATAGGGTAAAAAAAAATAAAAAATGACTCAGACTATGGAGATACTAAAATGTTTTTTTTTTCCTTTATAAAAAGATAATATAGTGTAAAACATAAATAAATAAATACTAGACATATTAGGTATTGCCGCGTCCGTAAGAATCTGCTCTATAAAAATACCCCCCCTAACCCCTCAGATGAACACGGCAAAAAATTAAAAATAAAAACGGTGCCAAAAATAAATTTTTTGGCCAAATTTTCCATGTTAATCCGTTTTTTTCCAAAAACAAAGCAAGGGTTAACAGCCAAACAAAGCTTAGTATTTATTACCCTCATACTGCAGTTTACAGAAACACCCCATACAGTCATGTGAAAAAATTAGGACACCCTTTGAAAGCATGTGGTTTTTTGTAACATTTTTAATAAATGGTTATTTCATCTCCGTTTCAACAATACAGAGAGATTAAAGTAATCCAACTAAACAAAGAAAACTGAAGAAAAGTCTTTTCAAGATCTTCTGTAAATGTCATTCTACAAAAATGCCTATTCTAACTGAGGAAAAAGATAGGACACCCTCACATGTATTCCCTCTTAAATTGGCTCAGATCTCACACAGGTATATCACACCAGGTGCACATAATTAGTAGATCGTTACTCGGCATGTTGAATGAGGCTTGCCCTATTTAAACCTCAGACATTTAGTTTGGTGTGCTCCTGACTGTTGAAGTGAGAGTGAGCACCATGGTGAGAGCAAAAGAGCTGTCAGAGGACTTCAGAAAAAAGATTGTAGCAGCCTATGAGTCTGGGAAGGGATTTAAAAAGATCTCAAAAGATTTTGAAATCAGCCATTCCACTGTCCGGAAGATAGTCTACAAGTGGAGGGCTTTCAAAACAACTGCCAACATGCCCAGGACTGGTCGCCCCAGCAAGTTCACCCCAAGAGCAGACCGCAAGATGCTAAAAGAGGTATCCAAAAACCCTAAAGTGTCATCTCGAGAACTACAGCAGGCTCTGGCTACTGTTGATGTAGAAGTACATGCCTCTACAATCAGAAAGAGACTGTACAAGTTTAACTTGCATGGGAGGTGTGCAAGGAGGAAACCTTTGCTTTCCAAGAGAAACATCGAGGCCAGACTGACATTTGCCAGCGATAAAGTTGACAAAGACCAGGACTTCTGGAATAATGTTCTTTGGACAGATGAGTCCAAAATTGAATTATTTGGACACAACAGCAGAGGACATGTTTGGCGTAAACCAAACACAGCATTCCAAGAAAAGAACCTCATACCAACTGTGAAGCATGGAGTTGGAAGTGTCATGGTTTGGGGCTGCTTTGCTGCAGCAGGACCTGGTCAGCTCACCATCATAGAATCCACGATGAATTCTACTGTGTATCAGAAGGTGCTTGAAGAACATGTGAGACCATCAGTTAGAAAATTAAAGCTGAAGCGGAACTGGACCATGCAACATGACAATGACCCAAAACATACTAGTAAATCAACCAAAGATTGGCTGAAAAAGAAGAAATGGAGAGTCCTGGAATGGCCAAGTCAAAGTCCAGATTTGAATCCCATTGAGATGCTGTGGGGTGACTTGAAAAGGGCTGTACGTGCAAGAAACCCCTCAAACATCTCACAGCTGAAAAAGTTCTGCATTGAGGAGTGGGGTAAAATTTCCTCAGACCGATGTCGAAGACTGGTAGATGGCTACAAGAACCGTCTCACTGCAGTTATTTCAGCCAAAGGAGGTAACACTCGCTATTAGGGGCAAGGGTGTCCTATCTTTTTCCTCAGTTAGAATAGGCATTTTTGTAGAATGACATTTACAGAAGATCTTGAAAAGACTTTTCTTCAGTTTTCTTTGTTTAGTTGGATTACTTTAATCTCTCTGTATTGTTGAAACGGAGATGAAATAACCATTTATTAAAAATGTTACAAAAAACCACATGCTTTCAAAGGGTGTCCTAATTTTTTCACATGACTGTATGTGGTCGTAAACTGCTGTATGACCAAATGGCAGGGCGCAGAAGGAAAGGAATGCCGTATGGTTTCTGGAAGGCAGATTTTGATGGTCTTTTTTTTTTGGCACCATGTCCCATTTGAAGCCCCCCTGATGCACCCCTAGAGTAAAAACTCCATAAAAGCAACCCCATCTAAGAAACTACACCCATCAAGGTATTTAAAACAGATTTTACAAACGTCGTTAACCCTTTAGGTGTTCCACAAGAGTTATTGGCAAATGGAGATGAAATTTCAGAATTTCTATTTCTGGTAACCTTGCCTCACAAAAATGTAATATAGATAAACCAAAAATCATATGTACCCTAAAAATAGTCCAAACAAAACTGCCACCTTATCCCATAGTTTCCAAAATGGGGTCACTTTTATGGAGTTTCTACTCTAGGGGTGCATCAGGGGGGCTTCAAATGGGACATGGTGTAAATAAACCAGTCCAGCAAAATCTGCCTTCCAAAAACCATACAGCACACCTTTCCCTCTACGCCAGGCATCTCAAACTCACGGCCCTCCAGCTGTTGTAAAACAACAACTCCCACAATGCCCTGCTGTAGGCTGATACCTGTAGGCTGTCCGGGCATGCTGGGAGTTGTAGTTTTGCAACAGCTGGAGGGTCGCGAGTTTGAGATGCCTGCTCTACGCCTTACTGTGTGCCCGTACAGTAGTTTATGGCCACATATGGGGTGTTTCTGCAAACTTCAGATTCAGGGCAATAAATTCAGCATTTTGTTTGGCTGTTAGCCCTTGCTTTGTTACTGGTAAAAATGGATTAAAATGAAATTTGAGAATTTAAATTTTTTGGCAAATTTTCCATCTCCATTTGCCAATAACTCTTGTGCAACACCTAAAGGGTTAACAAAGTTTGTAAAATTAGTTTTGAATACCTTGAGGGGTGTCGTTTCTTAGATGGGGTCACTTTTATGGAGTTTCTATTCTAGGGGTGCATCAGAGGGGCTTCAAATGGGACATAGTGTAAATAAACCAGTCCATCAAAATCTGCCTTCCAAAAACCAGACGGTGCACCTTTCCCTCTACGCCCTACTGTGTGCCCGTACAGTAGTTTATGGCCACATATGGGGTGTTTCTGCAAACTACAGAATCGGGGCAATAAGTATAGCATTTTGTTTGGCTGTTAACTCTTGCTTTGTTACTGGCAAAAAATTTATTAAATTGGAAAATTAGCCAAAAAAATCTAAATTCTGAAATTTTATCTTCACTTGCCATTAACTCTTGTGGAACATCTAAAGGGTTAACGACGTTTGTAAAATCAGTTCTGAATAGCTTGAGGGGTGTAGTTTCTAGAATGGGGTCATTTTTAGGTGGTTTCTATTATGTAAGCCTCACAAAGTGACTTCAGACCTGAACTGGTCCCTAAAAATTGGGTTTTTGAAAATTTCTGAAAAATTTTAAGATTTGCTTCTAAACTTCTAAGTAGGGATGAGCGAACCCGAACTGTATAGTTCGGGTTCGTACCGAATTTTTGGGTGTCCGTGACACGGACCCGAACCCGAACATTTTCGTAAAAGTCCGGGTTCGGGTTCGGTGTTCAGCGCTTTCTTGGCGCTTTTTGAAAGGCTGCAAAGCAGCCAATCAACAAGCGTCATACTACTTGCCCCAAGAGGCCATCACAGCCATGACTACTATTGGCATGGCTGTGATTGGCCAGTGCAGCATGTGACCCAGCCTCTATTTAAGCTGGAGTCACGTAGCGCCGCACGTCACTCTGCTCTGATCAGTGTAGGGATAGGATGCAGCTGCTGCTGTTAGGGAGAGATTAGGCAGTGATTTATTTACTGAAGTGATCGATATACAGCTGTGTATCATACAACCTCTGCTATTCAATTGCTCACTGTTTTAAGGCTGCCCAGAGGGTTTTTCAGTCACTTTTTTCTGGGGTGATCGGCGGCCATCTTGTGTCTTGTGGTGCGCCAGCACAAGCTGCCACCAAGTCCATTTTTAACCATCAATAGTGTTTTGTTTTTTTTGCTATATCCTACATCAGGGGCTTGGCTGTGCTTGCTATTTTATTGAGGGGTAAAATACAATTACCAAAATAGCAGTACCCTAAATCTGGTGTTTCAGCTGTGGCTAGCCAATTGTAATACTGTCTGCTGTCTGCCGAAGCACAGTTTTTGTTCTGGGTTGAATACAATTCCCAACTTTGCAATTCCCTAAATAATTGTTTTCTGCTGTATCAGGCCAAGTTTAAATCTATCCATAAAAGGGTATATTAGATTGAAGGTGCTGATAGGGTCATCCTCAATAACTTCACACGCTACCGTGCATTTCCAAGTCTAATTCTGTCCGTAAACGTATACCTGTCATCCAGCGCCTAAATACTAGGCCTACAATTTATATTCAGCTAAATCTGTCGTTACTGCTGTGCCTGTATTAGTGTAATACGGTACCTAAATAGATAGCCAGATAGTGTTAGGTGCCTGTAAAAAAAGGCCTGAATTTGAATTCAATACATTGGGCCAAATATTTTTTTTCTTATTGTGGTGAACGGTAACAATGAGGAAAACATCTAGTAAGGGACGCCGACATAATCGTGGTGGTGTTAGTGGACCCTCTGGTGCTGGGAGAGGACGTGGCCGTTCTGCCACAGCCACACGTCCTAGTGAACCAACTACCTCAGGTCCCAGTAGCCGCCAGAATTTACAGCGATATTTGGTGGGGCCCAATGCCATTCTAAGGATGGTAAGGCCTGAGCAGGTACAGGCATTAGTCAATTGGGTGGCCGACAGTGGATCCAGCACGTTCACATTATCTCCCACACAGTCTTCTGCAGAAAGCGCACAGATGGCGCCTAAAAACCAAGCCCATCAGTCTGTCACATCACCCCCATGCATATCAGGGAAACTGTCTGAGCCTCAAGTTATGCAGCAGTCTCTTATGCTGTTTGAAGACTCTGCTGGCAGGGTTTCCCAAGGGCATCCACCTAGCCCTTCCCCAGTGGTGGAAGACATAGAATGCACTGACGCACAACCACTTTCCTGTTTCCTGATGATGAGGACATGGGAATACCACCTCAGCACGTCTCTGATGATGACGAAACACAGGTGCCAACTGCTGCGTCTTTCTGCAGTGTGCAGACTGAACAGGAGGTCAGGGAGGAAGACTGGGTGGAAGACGATGCAGGGGACGATGAGGTCCTAGACCCCACATGGAATGAAGGTCGTGCCACTGACTTTCAGAATTCGGAGGAAGAGGCAGTGGTGAGACCGAGCCAACAGCGTAGCAAAAGAGGGAGCAGTGGGCAAAAGCAGAACACTCGCCGCCAAGAGAGTCCGTCTGCTACTGGCCACCGCCATCTGGGACCGAGCACCCCAAAGGCAGCTTCAAGGAGTTCCCTGGCGTGGCAGTTCTTCAAACAATGTGCTGACGACAAGACCCGAGTGGTTTGCACGCTGTGCCATCAGAGCCTGAAGCGAGGCATTAACGTTCTGAACCTTAGCACAACCTGCATCACCAGGCACCTGCATGCAAAGCATGAACTGCAGTAGAGTAAACACCTTAAAAACAAAGAACTCACTCAGGCTCCCCCTGCTACCTCTTCTGCTGCTGCCGCCTCGGCCTCTTCCTCCGCCTCTGGAGGAACGTTGGCACCTGCCGCCCAGCAAACAGAGGATGTACCACCAACACCACCACCTCCGTCACCAAGCATCTCAACCATGTCACACGGCAGCGTTCAGCTCTCTATCTCACAAACATTTGAGAGAAAGCGTAAATTCCCACCTAGCCACCCTCGATCCCTGGCCCTGAATGCCAGCATTTCTAAACTACTGGCCTATGAAATGCTGTCATTCAGGCTGGTGGACACAGACAGCTTCAAACAGCTCATGTCGCTTGCTGTCCCACAGTATGTTGTTCCCAGCCGCCACTACTTCTCCAAGAGAGCCGTGCCTTCCCTGCACAACCAAGTATCCGATAAAATCAAGTGTGCACTGCGCAACGCCATCTGTGGCAAGGTCCACCTAACCACAGATACGTGGACCAGTAAGCACGGCCAGGGACGCTATATCTCCCTAACTGCACACTGCGTAAATGTAGTGGTGGCTGGGCCCCAGGCGAAGAGCTGTTTGGCGCACGTCCTTCCGCCGCCAAGGATCGCAGGGCAACATTCTTTGCCTCCTGTTGCCTCCTCCTCCTACTCGGCTTCCTCCTCCTCTTCTTCCACCTGTTCATCCAGTCAGCCACACACCTTCACCACCAACTTCAGCACAGCCCGGGGTAAACGTCAGCAGGCCATTCTGAAACTCATATGTTTGGGGGACAGGCCCCACACCGCACAGGAGTTGTGGCGGAGTATAGAACAACAGACCGACGAGTAGTTGCTGCCGGTGAGCCTCAAGCCCGGCCTGGTGGTGTGCGATAATGGGCGAAATCTCGTTGCAGCTCTGGGACTAGCCGGTTTGACGCACATCCCTTGCCTGGCGCATGTGCTGAATTTGGTGGTGCAGAAGTTCATTCACAACTACCCCGACATGTCAGAGCTGCTGCATAAAGTGCGGGCCGTCTGTGCGTGCTTCCGGCGTTCACATCCTGCCGCTGCTCGCCTGTCTGCGCTACAGTGTAACTTCGGCCTTCCCGCTAACCGCCTCATATGCGACGTGCCCACCTTGCACATGCTGGACAGACTGTGCGAGCAGCAGCAGGCCATAGTGGAGTTTCAGCTGCAGCACGCACGGGTCAGTCGCACTGCAGAACAGCACCACTTCACCACCAATGACTGGGCCTCCATGCGAGACCTGTGTGCCCTGTTGCGCTGTTTCGAGTACTCCACCAACATGGCCAGTGGCGATGACGCGTTACAATACCACTTCTATGTCTCCTTGAGAAAACACTTAGGGCGATGATGGAAGAGGAGGTGGCCCAGGAGGAGGAGGAGGAGGAAGAGGGCTCATTTTTAGCACTTTCAGGCCAGTCTCTTCGAAGTAACTCAGAGGGAGGTTTTTTGCAACAGCAGAGGCCAGGTACAAATGTGGCCAGACAGGGCCCACTACTGTAGGATGAGGAGGACGAGGATGAGGAGGAGGTGGAGGAGGATGAGGATGAAGCATGTTCACAGCGGGGTGGCACCTAACGCAGCTCGGGCCCATCACTGGTGCGTGGCTGGGGGGAAACGCAGGACGATGACGATATGCCTCCCACAGAGGACAGCTTGTCCTTACCTCTGGGCAGCCTGGCACACATGAGCGACTACATGCTGCAGTGCCTGCGCAACAACAGCAGAGTTGCCCACATTTTAACGTGTGCGGACTACTGGGTTGCCACCCTGCTGGATCCGCGGTACAAAGACAATGTGCCCACCTTACTTCCTGCACTGGAGCGTGATAGGAAGATGCGCGAGTACAAGTGCATGTTGGTAGACGCGCTACTGAGAGCATTCCCAAATGTCACAGGGGAACAAGTGGAAGGCAGAGGAGGAGCAAGAGGTCGCCAACGCAGCTGTGTCACGGCCAGCTCTTCTGAGGGCAGGGTTAGCATGGCAGAGATGTGGAAAAGTTTTGTCACCACGCCTCAGCTAACTGCACCACCACCTGATACGGAACGTGTTAGCAGGAGGCAACATTTCACTAACATGGTGGAACAGTACGTGTGCACACCCCTCCACGTACTGACTGATGGTTCGGCCCCATTCAACTTCTGGGTCTCCAAATTGTCCACGTGGCCAGAGCTAGCCTTTTATGCCTTGGAGGTGCTGGCCTGCCCGGCGGCCAGCGTTTTGTCTGAACGTGTATTCAGCACGGCAGGGGGCGTCATTACAGACAAACGCAGCCGCCTGTCTACAGCCAATGTGGACAAGCTGACGTTCATAAAAATGAACCAAGCATGGATCCCACAGGACCTGTCCATCCCTTGTGCAGATTAGACATTTATAACTACCTCCCCTTAACCATATATTATTGTACTCCAGGGCACTTCCTCATTCAATCCTTTTTTTATTTTCAATTTACCATTATATTGCGGGGCAACCCAAAGTTGAATGAACCTCTCCTCTGTCTGGGTGCCAGAGCCTAAAAATATCTGACAGTGGCCTGTTCCAGTGTTGGGTGACATGAAGCCTGATTCTCTGCTATGACATGAAGCCTGAATCTCTGCTATGGGACCTCTCTCCTCTGTCTGGGTGCCGGGGCCTAAAAATATCTGACAGTGGCCTGTTCCAGTGTTGGGTGACATGAAGCCTGATTCTCTGCTATGACATGAAGCCTGATTCTCTGCTATGGGACCTCTCTCCTCTGTCTGGGTGCCGGGGCCTAAAAATATCTGACAATGGCCTGTTCCAGTGGTGGGTGACATGAAGCCTGATTCTCTGCTATGACATGAAGCCTGATTCTCTGCTATGGGACCTCTCTCCTCTGTCTGGGTGCCGGGGCCTAAATATTTGACAATGGCCTGTTCCAGTGTTGGGTGACGTGAAGCCTGATTCTCTGCTATGACATGAAGCCTGATTCTCTGCTATGACTTGAAGCCTGATTCTCTGCTATGACATGAAGCCTGATTCTCTGCTATAGGACCTCTCTCCTCTGTCTGGGTGCCGGGGCCTAAATATCTGACAATGGCCTGTTCCAGTGGTGGGTGACGTGAAGCCTGATTCTCTGCTATGACACTGGGACGCCATGTCATCCAGACCAAAGAGGACAAGGACAACCCAGGTTGTTATCAACGCTCTGTTCAGAAGCCTGCATCTCTGATGGTATGGGGTTGCATGAGTGCGTGTGGCATGGGCAGCTTGCATGTCTGGAAAGGCACCATCAATGCAGAAAAATATATTCAGGTTCTAGAACAACATATGCTCCCATCCAGACGTCATCTCTTTCAGGGAAGACCCTGCATTTTTCAACAAGATAATGCCAGACCACATTCTGCATCAATCACAACATCATGGCTGCGTAGGAGAAGGATCCGGGTACTGAAATGGCCAGTCTGCAGTCCAGATCTTTCACCTATAGAGAACATTTGGCGCATCATAAAGAGGAAGGTGCAACAAAGAAGGCCCAAGACGATTGAACAGTTAGAGGCCTGTATTAGACAAGTATGGGAGAGCATTCCTATTTCTAAACTTGAGAAACTGGTCTCCTTGGTCCCCAGACGTCTGTTGAGTGTTGTAAGAAGAAGGGGAGATGCCACACAGTGGTGAAAATGGCCTTGTCCCAACTTTTTGGGGATTTGTTGACACCATGAAATTCTGATTCAACATATTTTTCCCTTAAAATGGTACATTTTCTCAGTTTAAACTTTTGTTCCGTGATTTATGTTCTATTCTGAATAAAATATTAGAAGATGAAACCTCCACATCTTTGCATTCAGTTTTTATTCACGATTTGTATAGTGTCCCAACTTTTTTGGAATCCGGTTTGTACATTTTGCTGCCTTTTGCAGCCCTCTAGCCCTTTCCTGGGCTATTTTACAGCCTTTTTAGTGCCGAAAAGTTCGGGTCCACATTGACTTCAATGGGGTTCGGGTTCGGGGCGAAGTTCGGGTCGAGTTCGGATCCCGAACCCGAACATTTCCGGGAAGTTCGGCCGAACTTCTCGAACCCGAACATCCAGGTGTTCGCTCAACTCTACTTCTAAGCCTTGTAACATCCCCAAAATATAAAATATCATTCCCAAAATTATCCAAACATGAAGTAGACATATGGGGAATGTAAAGTATTAACTATTTTTCGAGGTATTACTATGTATTATAGAAGTAGAGAAATTGAAACTTTGAAATTTGCAATTTTTTAAAAATTTTTGGTAAATTTGGTATTTTGTTTGTAAATAAAAATGATTTTTTTTTACTTCATTCTACCAGAGTCATGAAGTACAATATGTGACAAAAAAACAATCTCAGAATGGCCTGGATAAGTCAAAGCGTTTTAAAGTTTTTACCACTTAACACTGGTCAGATTTGCAAAAAATGGCCTGGTCCTGAACGCATTGCACCCGCACTGAATACCGACCCATTCATTTCTATGGGGCTGTTCACATGAGCGGTGATTTTCACGCATCACTTGTGCGTTGCGTGAAAATCGCAGCATGCTCTATATTCTGCGTTTTTCACGCAACGCAGGTCCAATAGAAGTGAATGGGGCTGCGTGAAAATCGCAAGCATCCACAAGCAAGTGCGGATGCGGTGCGATTTTCACGCACGGTTGCTAGGAGACGATCGGGATGGAGACCCGATCATTATTATTTTCCCTTATAACATGGTTATAAGGGAAAATAATAGCATTCTGAATACAGAATGCATAGTAAAACAGCGCTGGAGGGGTTAAAAATAAATAAAAAATAATTGAACTCACCTTAGTCCACTTGATCGTGGCCCGGCATCTCCTTCTGTCTCCTTTGCTGAACAGGACCTGTGGTGAGCATTAATTACAGGTAAAGGACCTTTGGTGACGTCACTCCGGTCATCACATGATCCATCACATGATCTTTTACCATGGTGATGGATCATGTGATGACCGGAGGGAGGTCACCAAAGGTCCTTTACCTGAAATTAATGCTCACCACAGGTCCTGTTCAGCAAAGGAGACAGAAGGAGATGCCGGGCTACGCGATCAAGTGGACTAAGGTGAGTTAAATTTTATTTTTATTTTTTAACCCCTTCAGTGCTAGTTTACTATGCAGTCTGTATTCAGAATGCTATTATTTTCCCTTATAACTATGTTATAAGAGGAAATAATACAATCTACAGAACACCGATCCCAAGCCCGAACTTCTGTGAACCAAACATGCGCGATTTTTCTTACGCGAGTGCAAAACGCATTACAATGTTTTGCACTTGCGCGGAAAAATCGCGGGTGTTCCCACAACGCACCCGCACATTTTCCCACAACGCCCGTGTGAACCCAGCCTTAAGGTGAAATAAGGCTGTGTCCTAAAGGGGTTAAGGTGAGTTACATTTTTTTAAATCTTTTTTTTAACCCCTCAATACCTATTTTACTAAGCATTCTGTATTAAGAATGCTATTATTTTCCCTTATAACCATGTTATAAGGGAAAATAATGAAATCTACTGAATACCTAACCCAAACCTGAACTACTGTGAAGAAGTCCGGGTTCGGGTCTGGGTACCAAGCATGGCAATTTTTCTTACGCGTGTGCAAAACGCATTAAAACGCTTTGCACTCGCGGGGAAAAATCGTGCATGTTCCCACAACGCACCCACATCTTTTCCCGCAACGCACCTGCAACGCCTGTGTGAAACCAGCCTAAGGGTGGGTTCACATAAGCGTTCTGTTTTCCTCTATGCAATGTATCCGCTTTTTTAATAACGGATCCGTTTTGTATTTTAAATTTTTTTTTATGTTTGGGGTAGGTTTGTGTGGCTGGATCAGGTATATAATATCCTCTATTTTTCAATGTCTTGTGAGCTGTGTGGTGTATGGTTGTTTGGTGAAGTTTAAGCCATGTTAGCAGCTCATCTTTGCAGTATGAGATATTGCGTGGCCAATGGAGGAGGAGGAGACATCGTGTTTCCAGACGCTTTGGGTTTCATCCCATTAATTTGGCACGTATGACTCGTGATGCTTTTGTCGTTCTCTACCCAGAGCTGCGCCAGCATCCTGATAAATTTCAGGCTTATTTCCGGATGTCTCCCTAATCTTTTGACGAGTTGCTTGGGAAATTGGAGACTTATCTTTGTCGTCAAAATACCAGTTTCAGCGATGTGTGTATCCAGCAGAATGACTCATGTTGACCTTACGGTAATTGTTTATCTTCATTTCAAAATGTGTTTGTGAGTATTAAAATTTGTGCCTTTCTGATACCATAAAAATGATTTATTTCCATGTATAAACTATGAACATATAAAAGGCACATTTTCGTGTTGGGTCATAGTTTTTGAGTACTCATTCCTGTATGGCCAAGCCTAGAATCATTCGTAAGGTCTACATCAAGTATTGTATTGTCCCAATATTACAGATTGACCCCACCAAACTAGTATGTAAATCCTCCCTTCTCCAGACATTACTGCTATTTAATGTGAGATATATTTTGTAAAAGTCTGTCTTATGATCTTACAGTTTTTACTATATGTGTAAGTCTACAAGTTGTTGCCCCTATATATTTTGGCTCTTTGTTTCCCTTATGTATTTCTTATACTAAATCTCCACTCTAGTATTTTCATAGCTTCCTTGCCACTGGTGAGAGTTATACGAGTCTTTATTATCAGTTTTGGCTGGGCAAGTCAACTATTTCATACATCGTCATAGACACGTGTAAGGTCATTTGGGAGTGCCTGCATCAGGAAGAGATTCCACACCCAACCACAGAACACTGGAAGCAGATAGCTGCAAAATTCTGGGAGATTACACAGTTTCCTAACTGTTTGGATGCCGTGGATGGAAAGCACATCTGTATACAGCAACCTCCCCTTAGTGGGTCCTTATTTTTTAATTATAAACGTTATTTTTCGTTAATATTGATGGCATTGGCAGATGCAAATTATCACTTTATTGCAGTAGATATAGGTGCATATGGCCAGACCAACGATTCAAAAGTCTTTAACGCTTCAGCCATGGGCTGGCGTGGTTATGAAAATAATTTTTACTTCCCTGCACCACAACCACTGCCTGGCACTGCTGAGCCTATGCTTCCTTATGTAATAGTTACATACGAAGCATATCAAATGTACTCTAATTTACTGAAGCCATATGGGAAGAGAAATTTAAGTGCAGAAAAGAAACGATTTAATTTTCACTTGAGCAGGGCTCGCCGTACGGTTGAGTACGCCTTTGACTTATTATGTTCAAAATGGCGCATATTTATGCACCTGATACAGCTTCTGCCAGACAATGTGGGTAAAGTTGTAATTGCCTGTGTCATTTTGCATAATTTTTGGTTAACAAAAAAGCCTTTACCCACAGATGTTGACACATCTATGTCAACTGACCAGGAACCTCAACACACTGGTCCACAGGCTACAGCAGTTGTCAATGTATTGCAGGATTCTTTTGCACATTATGTTAGATCTCCAGAGGGATCAGTACCCTGGCAAGAAGATATGTTATAATGTTGAAATGTTATTTTTTTTTTACATTTTTTTTTACTTGGCTGATATGTATTTATGATTTAATACAGTAATCACATGTTTGACATTTATTTTGCACACCTGGATTTGTCTGTCTCTACCTGTAAGCTTGATGACACAGACATGGAAAGCAGGAATTTGTTATGTACAGTACAGACCAAAAGTTTGGACACACCTTCTCATTCAAAGAGTTTTCTTTATTTTCATGACTATGAAAATTGTAGATTCACACTGAAGGCATCAAAACTATGAATTAACACATGTGGAATATTATACATAACAAACAAGTGTGAAACAACTGAAAATATGTCATATTCTAGGTTCTTCAAAGTAGACACCTTTTGCTTGGATTACTGCTTTGCACACTCTTGGCATTCTCTTGATGAGCTTCAAGAGGTTGTCCCCTGAAATGGTTTTCACTTCACAGGTGTGCCCTGTTAGGTTTAATAAGTGGGATTTCTTGCCTTATAAATGGGGTTGGGACCATCAGTTGCGTTGAGGAGAAGTCAGGTGGATACACAGCTGATAGTCCTACTGAATTGACTGTTAGAATTTGTATTATGGCAAGAAAAAAGCAGCTAAGTAAAGAAAAACGAGTGGCCATCATTACTTTAAGAAATGAAGGTCAGTCAGTCAGCCGAAAAATTGGGAAAACTTTGAAAGTAAGGGCTATTTGACCATGAAGGAGAGTGATGGGGTGCTGCGCCAGATGACCTGGCCTCCCCAGTCACCGGACCTGAACCCAATCGAGATGGTTTGGGGTGAGCTGGACCGCAGAGTGAAGGCAAAAGGGCCAACAAGTGCTAAGCATCTCTGGGAACTCCTTCAAGACTGTTGGAAGACCATTTCAGGGGACTACCTCTTGAAGCTCATCAAGAGAATGCCAAGAGTGTGCAAAGCAGTGATCAAAGCAAAAGGTGGCTACTTTGAAGAACCTAGAATATGACATATTTTCAGTTGTTTCACACTTGTTTGTTATGTATATAATTCCACATGTGTTAATTCATAGTTTTGATGCCTTCATAGTCATGAAAATAAAGAAAACTCTTTGAATGAGAAGGTGTGTCCAAACTTTTGGTCTGTACTGTATGTCAGGTCTACCAGTCCTGTTTTTTTGTAATATCATAATTTCAGGGCCTGCTTTTTATGGAGTGATCGGTAGGTTGGCAGTGGGACCATTTACTCCATCCAGGGTTCTTTACAAAGCTCCCAGATGTGTCGTCTAATGTCACTAGGGATGAATGAATCGAGTTTGGATGTTTCATCTGAAGTTGACTCTCTGACCCCTAGATGTCACCATAGATGCATATATGTTTTTTTTTTTGCTTTGGATTGTTAATGTATTTAATTTGTGCCTGAGTTAAGGCTTATTTATTTTCTGTATAATGTGTGATTAAAACACTATATTTTTTTGACAATTTCTTGTGTTGCTACATTATTAGTACCTGTATAACAAAGCCAAATTGGGTTCTACTAAATATGTCTGGTAATAATTTATATATATTTGGAGGAACTGTATGGGAGACACATATGTACCCCAATAAAACCCCATGGACATGTTTGGTTTACAAGCATAAGAGCTTGCTTACCTTAATTTAAAGGGGTTAGCTGACACCTTTCAATGCCTCCCTCATACCCCAGCTTATTAGGGAGGCATTTAAATGTCTCAGCTAACCTCTTTAAATTAAGGTAAGCATCCCTCCCAAGCGTGGCTCCAGGTTCCCTGCATGTCCACCCCTGATTGTTCCTGTGTGTGGCAGAAAACATCTGTTGTTGGGGGGGCAGGCAATGGCAAGTGGCGATGGATATGAGCCTCCCTAGCGTCACCGGCGAGGCTAGGGATGCTTGTCCATGTCACCGCCTGCCATTGGCTGCCATAACCAACAACAGATGTTTTCAGCCACACATAAGGAGAAGTAGTGACGAACATGCAGGGAACATGAGCAACCTAAGTGCTCAGGAGCCACATAAGTACATTGGGTGTGAGGGGCCCTGCCAATTGTGGGGCATTTCAGGTCTTAGATAACCCCTTTAAAAATTCCTGAATTTCCATAGTGTGGAACCATGTTTAGTTTGTGTTTTTTTTGGGGGGAGACTCAGACCTTCACACATTGTTACTTTAGTCCAATAATGACAAAACATATTTTACCCAAAAAAAGTTATATAAGTGACATTAGATTCATGCTAAATATAATTAAAATAAATAAGACATACATCTTGCCATGAAAATGACAGGACACATAATTAAAAGGAAAATGTTCCAAATAACAAAACAACAAAAACAAAACATAACTTGGGTGGCGGGGACCCCCTGTCGGGATCGTGAGGCTGGAGTAAGGAACTCAGAAAAGATTCCTGACCCTGAGAATAACCTGCGGGAGGAGGGGGAGTGCGGAGGGAAGAGGACACTGAGAGTGCATGGCCAGGAGTAGAGAGAGGAGAGGAAGGAGTTACAAAAGAAGTAGGGGCAGGAAGAAAGGAAGGAGTGTTTGGATCCATATATAAGGCCTGGCCCCTGCTCACAGAGTGGGGTGGGGTACAGGAGTGGGATGGGGTATAGGAGTGGGATGGGGTATAGGAGTGGGATGGGGGAAGGGTGTGGGATGGGGGATAGGTAGGTGATTGGGGATGGGAGCGGGATGGAGGATAGGATCGGGATGGGGGATGTTTGTGCGATGTGGGATAGGAGTGGCATATGGGATAGGAGTGGGATTCGAGATGGGGGTGGGGTGGGGATTGGGTGTGTGATGGGAGCTGGATGGGGGTATTTGAATGGGATTGAAAAAGGGTTTGGGAGGGGGCAGTGCAGGAAATTCTCAAAGGTTTGGATAAAGGGCTGACCAGCAAGCAGGAATAAGATTGGGACTAACCTGGTCCAGCAATGGAGTCAGGCTTTGGAGGAACCGACCATTAAAATTAAGGCTATCTGACAGCCCCGCCCCCTCCAGCTGCTGGAGCTAAAAGCTCATCCCGAGTTCTACTGTTCTGATCATCCAATCTGAGCAAGCAATCATGAAGGATGCTTGCTAGATTAGCCTCTGACTCCATTTGCCTTCTCCTACCTGCTCGGTGTCTCACATCAATTGATGAAAAGGCTGAAAGGATATATAGCATTTCTGTTGGTGCAGCACCTTGCTGAGCAGGTAGGGGACCCTCACTCTCCCTAACTTCCTCCTGTGGGACAGAGGGCCCGGCAACTGGCTCCACATCAGACTCGGATGGTGCCTCCCTCTGCTGAGCCTCCTTGGTGCCTGTATACAGTTGCAAGAAAAAGTATGTGAACCCTTTGGAATGATATGGATTTCTGCACAAATTGGTCAAAAAATTTGATCTGATCTTCATCAAAGTCACAACAATAGACAATCACAGTCTGCTTAAACTAATAACACACAAATAATTAAATGTTACCATGTTTTTATTGAACACACCATGTAAACATTCACAGTGCAGGTGGAAAAAGTATGTGAACCCTTGTATAATAACTGGTTGAACCTCCTTTGGCAGCAATAACTTCAACCAAACGTTTCCTGTAGTTGCAGATCAGACATGCACAATGGTCAGGAGTAATTCTTGACCATTCCTCTTTACAGAACTGTTTCAGTTCAGCAATATTCTTGGGATGTCTGGTGTGAATCGCTTTCTTGAGGTCATGCCACAGCATCTCAATCGGGTTGAGTTCAGGACTCTGACTGGGCCACTCCAGAAGGCGTATTTTCTTCTGTTTAAGCCATTATGTTGTTGATTTACTTCTATGCTTTCGGTCGTTGTGCTGTTGCAACATCCATATTCTGTTTAGCTTCAGCTGGTGGACAGATGGCCTTAAGTTCTCCTGCAAAAGGTCTTGATAAACTTGGGAATTCAGTTTTCCTTCGATGATAGTAATCCGTACAGGCCCTGACGCAGCAAAGCAGCCCCAAACCATGATGCCCCCACCACCATACTTCACAGTTGGGTTGAGGTTTTGATGTTGGTGTGCTGTGCCTCTTTTTCTCCACACCAACTTTGGTTTCATCTGTCCACAGAATATTTTGCCAGTACTGCTGTGGAACATCCAGGTGCTCTTGTGCAAACTGTAAACGTGCAGCAATTTTTGGACAGCAGTGGCTTCCTCTGTGGTATCCTCCCATGAAATCCATTCTTGTTTAGTGTTTTACGTATCGTAGATTTGCTAACAGGGATGTTAGCATATGCCAGAGAGTTTTGTAATTCTTTAGCTGACACTCTAGGATTCTTCTTCACCTCATTGGGCAGTCTGCGCTGTGCTCTTGCAGTCATCTTTACAGGACGGCTACTCCTAGGGAGAGTAGAAGCAGTGCTGAACTGTCTCCATTTATAGACAATTTGTCTTACCGTGGACTGATTAACAGCAAGGCTTTTGGAGATACTTTTATAACCCTTTCCAGCTTTATGCAAGTCAACAATTCTTAATCGTAGGTCTTCTGAGAGCTCTTTTGTGCGAGGCATCATTCACATCAGGCAGTGCTTCTTGTGAAAAGCAAACCCAGAACTGGTGTGTGTTTTTTATAGGGCGGGGCAGCTGTAACCAACACCTCCAATCTCATCTCATTGATTGGACTCCAGTTGGCTGATGTCACCGCCAGATCTCTGAGAAGTTCTGATAGAGGTTCTTCAGTACCTCCTGCTCATGCATGTTCTTTTGTTTTGCTTTCGCTTTGACATCTCTTCTCCCTCTCCCAGCTGTCATCTATTAGCAGTGATTGCCTCCCTATATATCTCCTCCCATACTGCTTCACTTTGCGGTTTATACTACTTCCTGGATTGGGTTCACTGCTTGAAGTTGCTACTGCTGGTTCTTCAAGATAAGTCTATTTCTGTATTTGTGTTTTCCTGTTGGCTTGATTCTAGGTGACCCTGACTCCCTCCGTAATGGGTGCAGGGAGCCGGTGGTCGTGTCCCCTCAGTATTATAGGGTTTGCAGGTGTCACTCCGTCTAAGGTACGTGGACATACAACTTTCTATCATTGAGATTTTTGCATGGGCTGAGCAGTGAGGGAGAAATCTAGGGCATTAATAGGGCTCACCCTTTTGTTCCTTAGTTTGGGATCAAGTCAGTCGGATCTTTATTTGTTACTTATTGTTTCCTGCAACACCATCCGTGACATTATAAACTTCCAAAAAACTGTCTTAAGCATGGATCCGGTTTTAGCCTTGACGGATCGCATGCGGGGTCTTTCACTGGAGGTCGCAGAGCTCCGTAAAACTGTATCTCAGTTTCAGGTGACCAGTTCTGCTTGCGTGCATGGAGTTTGTTCTGAGCCTAAGATCTCGCTTCCAGATACCTTTTCTGGGGATAGTGAGAATTTAGTTTGTTTTAGAGAGGCTTGCAAACTCAATTTTCGCCTACTTCCCCATTCCTCTGTTGATGAGGAGCAGAGGGTGGGGATCATCATCTCACTGCTCAGGGATAACGCTCAGTCTTGGGCCTTTTCGCTGCCGGTGGGGGCACGGCCCCTTCGATCAGTGGATGAATTTTTTTCTAGCCCTGGGTCAGATATATGATGATCCGGATCGTGTTGCTCTGGCTGAATCTAAACTGCGTCTTTTATGCCAGGGTAAACAATCCGCAGAGTTATACTGTTCAGAATTTCGGAGATGGGCAGCTGATACTGGTTGGAATGATGCTGCACTCCGAAGTCAATTTTGCCATGGTCTTTCAGAGGGATTGAAGGATGCATTTGCCTTTCATGAGAGACCTACCTCCTTGGAGTCCGCCATGTCTCGGGCTGTTCGTATTGACAGGCGTCTTAGAGAGAGGAGAGATCACTCCTTGCTGTCATACTCACTCCAAGGACAGTGGGGCGGTCTCATTCAGTGCGAAGGGGTCTCAGTCTCTCTCAATCCCCTTTGAGCAGAAGCCCATGCAGCTGGGTTTGCTTGCCTCTAACAACAGAGGATTCAGCTCTCAGAGGAGGGTTTGTGTCTGTTGTGGAGGTATAAATCATTTGGCAAATGTTTGTCCCTCTAGGAGATTCAGGGAGTTTTTAGAGAATAATAAAGAAACAAAAAGAAAAAAGTCCTCTAAAAACATTCCATCTGTTACTATTCGCAAGGTTGATGCGGAAATTGAAGGTTTTCCATTTGCTTGTAGTTCCCGTTTTGTCCTGCCTGCCAGGGTGGCGCTAGAGAGCAATAACATTGTTTGTGAGATTTTTGTAGATATTGGAGCAGCTGTCAATCTCATTGATAATCACAGGTATGCACTTTGGGAAAGGACATACCTGTTTTTGCTATTGATTCCGCTCCACTTTCTCAAAAATCATTAAAGGGCATAGTTCACAATATCCGTTTGACTGTGGGTGATGCTCATGTTGAGGATGTGTCATGTTTCGTCCAAAGCGGGTTACCTACTCCTCTAGTGTTGGGGCTACCCTGGCTCACTAAACATAACCCCACCATTGATTGGCAAGCGAAGCAAATAAATGGTTGGAGTGACTTTTGCAGAGAGAATTGCCTCTCGACGTCTCTTTCAGATGTTTCTACTAAGACTGTACCATCTTTTCTTTCTAAATTTTCGGATGTGTTTTCTGAGAGTGGTGTTCAGGAGCTGCCCCCTCACCGGGAGAACGATTGCCCTATTAATCTCATCCCAGGCGCCAAGCTGCCTAAATCTCGTTTATACAATCTCTCCCAACCTGAAAGGGTCGCTATGCATTCTTATATCTCTGAGAGCCTGAGAAAGGGACACATACGACCCTCGAAGTCACCTGTTGCCGCTGGTTTTTTTTTTGTTAAGAAAAAAGATGGTTCTTTAAGACCATGTCTGGATTTCAGGGAGCTGAACAGTATCACAATTCGTGACCCTTATCCGCTTCATCTGATTCCGGACCTGTTTAACCAGATTGTTGGGGCTAAAGTTTTTTCCAAGTTGGATTTAAGAGGGGCATACAACCTGGTCAGGGTAAGAGAAGGGGACGAATGGAAGACGGCCTTCAATACTCCTGAGGGCCATTTTGAGAATTTGGTTATGCCTTTTGGTTTGATGAATGCTCCAGCCGTCTTCCAACATTTTGTGAACAGCATTTTTTATCATTTAATGGGGAAATTTGTACTAGTGTATCTAGATGACATTTTGATTTTTTCTTCTGATTTCAAAACTCATAGGGACCACCTACGTCAGGTCTTGCTCATTCTGCGGGAGAATAAATTGTACGCTAAACTGGAGAAATGTGTGTTTGCGGTTCCAGAAATTCAATTTCTGGGTTTTCTTCTCTCCGCTTCTGGTTTTTGCATGGGCCCCGAGAAGGTCCGCGCTGTGCTTGATTGGGAGCTTCCTGATAATCAGAAGGCGCTGATGCGCTTTTTAGGTTTTGCCAATTATTACAGGAAGTTCATTTTGAATTATTCCTCTGTTGTTAAGCCACTGACTGATATGACTAGAAAGGGGGTAGATTTTTCCTCCTGGTCGGTAGAGTCGCGTAAGGCCTTTTCTAGTATCAAAGAGAGTTTTGCTTCCGCTCCCATCTTGGTACAACTTGATGTGTCTCTACCTTTCATTGTTGAGGTGGACGCTTCTGAGGTGGGTGTGGGTGCGGTCTTGTCTCAGGGTCCCTCTCCTGCCAAATGGCGACCGTGTGCCTTTTTCTCAAAGGAAAACTCTCCTCCGCAGAGAGAAATTACGATGTGGGAGATAGGGAGTTGTTGGCCATCAAGTTAGCTTTTGAGGAATGGCGCCATTGGCTAGAGGGAGCCAGACACCCTATTACCGTGTTTACCGACCATTAGAATCTGGCCTACTTGGATTCAGCCAAGCGTCTGAACCCGAGACAGGCCAGATGGTCTTTGTTCTTTTCAAGGTTTAATTTTGTTGTCACGTTCCGCCCTGGGGTTAAGAATGTGAAGGCGGATGCCCTGTCACGTTGTTTTCCAGGAGGGGGGAACTTTGAAGACCCGGGTCCCATTTTGGCTTAAGGGGTGGTCGTCTTTGCTCTTTATCCTGATTTGGAGGCAGAGGTTCAGGCAGCCCAGGCAGAGGCTCCTGATCTTTGTCCCCCTGGGAGGTTGTTTGTGCCTCTCGCTTTACGACACAAGGTTTTTAAGGAGCACCACGATACTGTCCTTGCTGGGCACCCGGTAGGTAGAGCCACAGTGGATCTCATTGCTCGGAGATTCTGGTGTCCGGCTCTTCGTAAGTCGGTTGAGGGTTTTGTGGCAGCCGGCGAGACCTGCGCTCGTGCCAAAATCCCTCATTCACGGCCATCAGGTCCTCTTCTTCCATTACCCATTCCTTCCCGTCCTTGGACACATCTGTCCATGGACTTCATTACGGACCTGCCTCGTTCCTCAGAGAAGACTGTGATTCTGGTGGTGGTGGACCGTTTTAGCAAATGGTGCATTTTATTCCTTTTCCTGGGTTGCCCAATGCTAAAATGCTGGCGCAGGCATTTATTGATCACATTGTCAAATTTCAGACATAGTCTCTGATAGGGGCACGCAGTTTGTTTCCAGATTCTGGAAGGCTTTCTGTTCTCGCTTGGGGGTTCGGTTGTCATTCTCTTCTGCTTTCCACCCGCAGTCAAATGGCCAGACAGAGCGCGTCAATCAGAATCTGAAGACATATCTGCGCTGTTTTGTGGCGGAGAATCAGGAGGATTGGTGTTCTTTTCTCTCCCTTGCTGAGTTTGCTTTAAATAAACGTTGTCAGGGGTCCTCTGATAAGTCACCATTTTTTGGTGCATATGGGTCTGGAGAGGGGCCTTCTGGTTTACCTGGTGAGGAGAGATTCTCCTCGTCTTTGTCATCTATTTGGCAAAAGATTCAGGAAAATCTAAAGAGCATGAGTGAGAGATATAAGCGTGTGGCGGATAAGAGACGTGTGCCTGGTCCGGACCTGAATGTTGGTGATCTGGTGTGGTTGTCTACTAAGAATATCAAATTGAAGGTTCCCTCCTGGAAGTTGGGTCCTAAATTTATCTGGCCTTACAAAATCTCGTCCGTCATCAATCCCGTTGCCTACTGTCTTGATCTTCCTCAGACTTGGAAGATCCATAATGTTTTTCACAAGTCCCTATTAAAACCTTATGTCCAACCCACTTTACCCTCCTCTTTGCCTCCTCCTCCGATTGTGGTTGATGGTAATCTTGAATTTCAGGTCTCTAGGATTGTGGACTCTCGTATTGTCCGCGGTTCTCTTCAGTACCTCGTTCATTGGGAGGGTTATGGTCCTGAGGAGAGGATGTGGGTTCCAGTGGCGGACATTAACCACTTGCCATCTGGGCCATTTGCCCCCTTCCTGACCAGGCCTAATTTTGCAAAACTGACCTATCTCACTTTATGTTGTAATAACTTTGGAACGCCTTTACTTATCCAAGTCATTCAGAGATTGTTTTCTCGTGACACATTGTACTTCATGATAGTCATAAATTTGAGTCAATATATTTCACCTTTATTTATGAAAAAATCCCAAATTTACCAAAAATTTAGAAAAATTTGCAATTTTCAAAATTTCAATTCCTCTGCTTTTTAAACAGAAAGTGATACCTCATAAAATATTTATTACTTAACATTCCCCATATGTCTACTTTATGTTGGCATCATTTTGGAAATGTCATTTTATTTTTTTAGGACGTTAGAAGGCTTAGAAGTTTAGAAGCAATTCTTCACATTTTTAAGAAAATTGCCAAAACCCACTTTTTAAGGACCAGTTCAGGTCTGAAGTCACTTTGTGGGGCCTACATAGTGGATACCCCCATAAATGACCCCATTGTAGAAACTATACCCCTCAAGTTACTTAAAACCGATTTTACAAAATTTGTTAACCCTTTAGGCGTTCCACAAGAATTAAAGGAAAATGGAGATCAAATTTAAAAATTTCACTTTTTTGGAAGATTTTCCATTTTAATCCAATTTCTTCTTTAACACATCGATGGTTAACAGCCAAACAAAACTCAATATTTATTACCCAGATTCTGCAGTTTACAGAAACACCCCACATGTGGTCATAAACTGCTGTATGGGCACACGGCAGGGCGCAGAAGAAAAGGAACTCCACATGGCTTTTAGATGCCATGTCCCATTTGAAGCCCCCCTGATGCACCCTTACAGTAGAAACTCCCAAAAAGTGACCCCATTTTGGAAACTAGGTAATAAGGTGCCAGTTTTATTGGTACTATTTTTGGGTACATATGATTTTTTGATCATTAATTATAACACTTTATGGGGCAAGGTGACCAAAAAATTTGTTGTTTTAGCACAGTTTTTATTTATTTATTTTTAAAGCGTTCACTTGAGGGGTTCAGTCAAGTGACATTTTTATAGAGCAGATTGTTACGGACGTGACGATACCTAATATGTATACTTTTTCTTATTTATTAAAGTTTTACCCAATAATAGCCTTTTTGAAACAAAAAAATTATGTTTTAATGTGTCCATGTTCTGAGAGCTATAGTTTTTTTATTTTTTGAGAGATTTTCTTATGTAGGGGCTCATTTTTTGCGGGATGAGGTGACGGTTTTATTGGTACCATTTTGTGGGACATACGCGTTTTTGATCACTTGGTGTTGCACTTTTTGTGATGTAAGGTGACAAAAATGGCTTTTTTTGACAGTTATTTATTTTTATTTTTCATGGCGATTATTGGACTGGGTCTTTTATGTGATATATTTATAGAGCCGACCATCACGGACGCGGCAATACCAAATATGTCTATTTTATTTTATCTATTTTTTTTATTATTTTTTTTATTCCTTACTTGGGGAATATTTTTATTTACATGTGAAAACGTAATTTTTTATTTTTTTTGAACATTTTTTTTAATTTTATTTTTTATTTTTTTTACACTTTGCGTCCCCCATAAGATCATACAAGACCTTTGGGGGACATTTAACTTCACTTTTTTTTTTTTTCTTTTCACTGTTGATTTCTCCTATAACTGGGGCTGACATAGTAGCCCCAGTTACAGGAGAAATGCACCCCAGAGAGGCTGTACAGCAGAATACAGAGCTGTACAGCCTCAGTGCAGGGCTGATCAAGGTCTCTGAAAGACCTGACAGCTCCTGCACTCTCCCGGCTCAGACAGTCACATGTCCTGGAGATCGTGCTGATTAGACTCCAGTGAAAACAGCTGCTGGGTGAGTGTAAATGTTCCGATCTCTCTCTCCTGCTAGCACTAATGAGAGGGAGACAGTACAAGCCTCTCTGAGCGCTGTAACTGCAGATTACAGAGCTCACAACACATGCTCTGGAGACCATGCTGCTGATTTGTCTCCAGTGTAAACAGCTGCTGGGGGATCGCTGCTGGAGTGTGAATGTACCGATCTCCCTCTCCTGCCAGCGCTACAGAGAGGGAGACGGTACAAGCATTTCTGAGCGCTGTAACTGGAAATTACAGCGCTCACATGCCCTGGAGACCATGCTGATCGGTCTCCAGGGCTTACAGTTTAACATTACAATCGCGATGCCTACTTTAAATACCGATCTCCCTCTCTGACTGGCAGTAATAAGAGGGAGATGGTAGATGCATTTGTGATCGCACTGACTGCTTGTCAGAGCGATCAAAATCCTGGAGACCAGCAAAAAAGGTCTCAGGGTAAAGATCCATGTTCTTGGCTGTCAGGAGAGAGCTTAGTCATGGAGTTTCTATGTACAGGGGCAGAGCACAGGAGGGAAAGCTGCAGGACGTTTTAAAACGTGCTATCAGAAATAGAGATCCACCTCCTGGACGTTTATAGTCAATGGGCAGACGGGAGGTGGTTAAGGCCACTTGTCTTCTCAGGGCATTCCATAGGTCTCATCCTGAGAAGGCTCTTAGTGTCCGGAGTCCACTCGTAGAGGGAGGGGTACTGTCACCGCCAGATCTGTGAGAAGTTCTGATAGAGGTTCTTCAGTACCTCCTGCATGATGTTCTTTTGTTTTGCTTTCGCTTTGACATCTCTTCTCCCTCTCCCAGCTGTCATCTATTAGCAGTGATTGCCTCCCTATATATCTCCTCCCATACTGCTTCACTTTGCGGTTTATACTACTTCCTGGATTGGGTTCACTGCTTGAAGTTGCTACTGCTGGTTCCTCAAGATAAGTCTATTTCTGTATTTGTGTTTTCATGTTGGCTTGATTCTAGGTGACCCTGACTCCCTCCGTATTGAGTGCAGGGAGCCGGTGGTCATGTCCCCTCACTATTATAGGGTTTGCAGGTGTCACTCAGTCTAAGGTACGTGGACATGCAACTTTCTATCATTGAGATTTTTGCATGGGCTGAGCAGTGAGGGAGAGCTCTAGGGCATTAATAGGGCTCACCCTTTTGTTCCTTAGTTTGGGATCAAGTCAGTCGGATCTTTATTTGTTACTTATTGTTTCCTGCAACACCATCCGTGACAGCTGACACCTCACTCCAATTAGCTCTTGGAGATGTCATTAGTCTAGGGGTTCACATACTTTTTCCACCTGCACTGTGAATGTTTACATGGTGTGTTCAATAAAAACATGGTAACATTTAATTATTTGTGTGTTATTAGTTTAAGCAGACTGTGATTGTCTATTGTTGTGACTTTGATGAAGATCAGATCACATTTTATGACCAATTTGTGCAGAAATCTATATCATTCTAAAGGGTTCATATACTTTTTCTCGCAACTGTATGTTCTATAAAAGAAGAAATAAAAAAGTATTGGTGAGAAGTGAAACAAAAATATTCAAATTTTGCAATTTTCGGTTGGAAAATAGGTTTGCAATTACATTGCTAATTGAGTTTGCCCAGGAAATGAGCTTTGTAGGTATTTCTTTGAACTTGTGGGACCCAAAAATGGGGGATGGAGTGCTTTCCAACACGCATGTCTCTGAAATCACTCAGAAATGTGGTCTGATCAGCCAATGAGGGATGGGTACTATCTCTAACACACTTCATTGCAAGGGTAACTTATAAACCATTACACATAGTATTAAACCAAATTATAGGGGAGAACCAGTCTGTTAAAAATACCCTTACAATACATTCTAGACACAGACAAACAGGCCCTCAACATCTCATACGCCATTTGTTATACTGCAAAGTCTGTTTTTTATAATGTTTTTGGCTCAAACATTTAAATACTAATTGAGACCAACATTGTTGCTACTTTGGGTCCAAAAACTGTCAATATATTTAAATAAAAGAAAGTAAGTCTCAGTCAGATTGCCTTTCAATAGCGCTGCAGTGAAGTGGGTTTCTGTCACACAATGCGTAAATAAGTCTCGAGATAGGACCGCGCTGCTCCCAATTCACAGAAAAGATCCTTCACTGGATTAACTCAACAACCACGTTTACAAACAGGCAAACGTCGATGGCCCACAGGGAACTCGCAGTTCACAAATCGATCTTTCTGTGGATGCCATGAATGGCGCAAAATAGTGAAGAACCACTAACACAATAAAATCAATTGGCATTTATTATACTCACAAAAGTAGCAGAATATAAGGCATTTCACATAGGTGTATCACCCTCGTAGTTCAGCCCGACCTAGGTTTTGCTTTCGCTTCGTCAGGGGCATACTCCACCCACACTAGGGCCTACTATTTATATGTTCAATTACTCAAAAGGCAATCCCCTCAAGGGGCAACTCCATATTCACAATTTTACATATTTTACATATATATATATATACACTCACCTAAAGAATTATTAGGAACACCATACTAATACGGTGTTGGACCCCCTTTTGCCTTCAGAACTGCCTTAATTCTACGTGGCATTGATTCAACAAGGTGCTGATAGCATTCTTTAGAAATGTTGGCTCATATTGATAGGATAGCATCTTGCAGTTGATGGAAATTTGAGGGATACAATGGAGGGCACAAAGCTCCAGTTCCACCACATCCCAAAGATGCTCTATTAGGTTGAGATCTGGTGACTGTGGGGGCCATTTTAGTACAGTGAACTCATTGTCATGTTCAAGAAACCAATTTGAAATGATTCGAGCTTTGTGACATGGTGCATCATCCTGCTGGAAGTATCCATCAGAGGATGGATACATGTTCTCATTCTGTTTACGCCAAATTCGGACTCTACCATTTGAATGTCTCAACAGAAATCGAGACTCATCAGACCAGGCAACATTTTTCCAGTCTTCAACAGTCCAATTTTGGTGAGCTCGTGCAAATTGTAGCCTCTTTTTCCTATTTGTAGTGGAGATGAGTGGTACCCGGTGGGGTCATCTACTGTTGTAGCCCATCCGCCTCAAGGTTGTGCGTGTTGTGGCTTCACAAATGCTTTGCTGCATACCTCGGTTGTAACGAGTGGTTATTTCAGTCAACGTTGCTCTTCTATCAGCTTGAATCAGTCGGCCCATTCTCCTCTGACCTCTAGCATCCACAAGGCATTTTTGCCCACAGGACTGCCGCATATTGGATGTTTTTCCCTTTTCACACCATTCTTTGTAAACCCTAGAAATGGTTGTGCGTGAAAATCCCAGTAACTGAGCAGATTGTGAAATACTCAGACCGGCGCGTCTGGCACCAACAACCATGCCACGCCCAAAATTGCTTAAATCACCTTTCTTTCCCATTCTGACATTCAGTTTGGAGTTCAGGAGATTGTCTTGACCAGGACCACATCCCTAAATGCATTGAAGCAACTGCCATGTGATTGGTTGACTAGATAATTGCATTAATGAGAAATAGAACAGGTATTCCTAATAATTATTTAGGTGAGTGTATATATATATATATATATATATATATATATTAAATAAACCTTCAAAATGTAATAAAACTAATAAAGTACATAGATATTTCCCCTTATAGCTCCACATTTTTCTCAAATATGTCCCAATATGTCCCATTGGAAGCTTTCTGTGGACCATGGCTTTTGCTGTGGGATGCGACTAAGAAAATTTCAGGAAAGACCAACTAGAGCAGCTGAACTTTAAATGATGGCAGGTGTATGCTGACTCCTATTTAACATGATTTTGAATGTGATTGCTTAATTCTGAACACAGCTACATCCCCAGTTATAAGAGGGTGTGCACACTTATGCAACCACATTATTTTAGCTTTTTTTGTTTTCTTCCCTCCACCTAAAAGATTTCAGTTTGTTTTTCAATTGAGTTGTACAGTTTATAGGTCACATTAAAGGTGGAAAAAGTTCTCAAATGATTTATCTTTGTCTCATTTTTTTTTTATATCACAGAAACCTGACATTCTAACATGGTCGTGTAGACTTTTTATATCCACTGTATTTATATATATATATATATAAAAATAGAAAATAAATCAGCAGCACTCTGTTGGATGCCGGGTGCAATTCCACAGTTGCTCTTGGATAGGAGCCGTTCAATAGAAATAGAAAAAATATGGCAGCACTCCGGTCTTGTGAAGAAATTCAGTGACGTTTATTCACACTTATTTGCAATGCAGCATTTCAGCCCTCTCAATGGAGCCTTTGTCAAGCTAGTGAACACAGTGTTCTCAAACATATTTATGTGGGTGAGTCCAATTAAGGTAACATAATTAATCATTAGATACAATTTACACATATCCATATAAAACATGATAATACAATTCATTACAGTGTATACATATACATGTGCCATTATAGTTCAAACGTAGCGTATATGTCAATGTGAACACAACTTTAAAAACTCATGTTAGATCAGCATAACAACATAAGTATCGCTGATTATTATATAAAGTGCAGCTGTGCCAAAGTGTGTATATATCAAAACAATAGGAAAGAAATTAAAAGAGGGACAAACCCACGTCATGAAAACCGTTAGCGATTCAATGTTGGCGTCCCCCGGCGTCTGGTGCGCAGGCGTCAGTGTATGCCGGTAAAGCGCGAGATCCTGTCAGGTCCCGCGTATGCGCACAAAACGCTCAAACTGGCGTTCGTACGCAACGCGTCGGGGCCCAGCAGGGCTCGCGAGATCTCTCCATTTCTCGCGCATGTGCCCCGCGCGGTCACAATCAGCACACTGGCAGCACGCCAATGCGCATGTCTACGGGAACGGAACCAATATTGTTGTTACCATGTCACCATAGCAACCATGTTTATATGCGATCTTAAGGGTACAGCAACCACCAGGCAGCGGGCAATGTCTATGGAGCAATGCGCACATGGGGGTTAATCCAGTGCGCAAAATTCCATCGTGGCAAGAGTCCCAAGGCTAATCTTAACCAGGGATCCAGTCACTACACCCCCGTCACTCGTGGCTGTATATGGAATCAAAGTGGAGGTAGACATATATCACTGGCCCATATGTCCATCACTGGGCACATGAACCTGCGTGGGACGAAGGACCAGACACTCTCGCGTCCCATGTCCCCCGCTCCTATATCCACCCCCACTGACATCCTTCTGCCCCAATGGGAGACTTATCGCAGATAAATAAATAATATTGATAGCATTGGCTTCGAATCCCCAACCTAAATAGTGAATGGAGAGATCTACAAAAAAGAGATACACACAAAATTATATTGGTAACAATCGCTTGAAGTTTTCATGTCGGGCGATGTCCTCTCAATTAAGACAAACGTTTCCATCAAGATAATCTATAGGAGACAAGAGAGAAAAAGGAGAATGAATAGAGAATACAGTCTCATCCTATACACTGTCAGACTATTGTCACGCATTCCGCTGGTACATAGTTATATCACCCTAAATTCAACGTTAAGTCCATGTGGTTTTAAGGTACGTAATTGGAAAATCCAATATAGTTCTCTCTGTTTCAGTGTGACCGACCTGTCGCCCCCACGACGTGGCATGGCGATCTGGTCGATTACCCTGAACCGCAAATCCTTTTCAGTGTGTCCTGCTTCCGTAAAGTGCTTAGACACTGGAAGATCTAACCTCTTTTTCCTAATAGTGTACCTGTGATGATTCAGTCTGGTCTTAACATCCCATGTAGTCTCCCCTACATAGAGGAGATGACAGGGGCATTCAAGCAGGTACACTACATAAGAGGAATCACAAGTCAGGTGATGTTTTATCTTAAATTCCTCTCCTGTCTGTGGGTGTATAAAACTCGCTCCTCTTAACATAAGAGGGCAATTTACACACCCATGGCAAGGGAAACTTCCTTTCCTGGATGCTCCAAAATAACTGCTGAATGAGATTTTACTGGTACCGATGTCTGCCCGCACTAATTGATCCTTGATGTTACGTGTGCGCCTGTAAGACATCATAGGAGGATTGGCAAATTCGGGAATATCCTTGAAGTTACTGCCCAGAATGGGCCAATGCCCCTTCAGGATCCCTCCGATTTTATCACTCAGGGGTGAAAACCGCGTAACAAAAGGTATGCGTTTTTCATCCCTTGTCCTGTTTGTACATTTCTTCAAGAGGGTTTCCCTGGACTGTTGCATGACCCTTACTTTATGTTGTTCCACCAGTTTACTCGGGTACCCCCTATTAATAAACTTCTGACCCATTGTGGCGAGTCTGTCTGTAACCTCCTCCTCTCCTTGTACAATCCTCCTAACCCTAAGCAGCTGGCTATAGGGCAACGTCCTAACCATGCTTCTGGGGTGACAACTGTCATATTTAAGTAATGTGTTCTTGTCAGTTTTTTTAACAAAAAGGTCAGTATGTAGAAAATCCCCCTGTCTACTCACTGTTACATCCAAAAACTCAATCCTGGTTTCTGAGCTGACCAGTGTAAACTTAATCTCAGGGTCAATCCCATTGAGGAAATCACCAAACTGGTGCAGCTCCTCAATGGAGCCCATCCATAGTAGGAAGATGTCGTCTATGTATCGCCACCACCCCAGAACCTGTCTGAAGTGGTGGCTAACATAGACGTACATCTCCTCTACATGGGCCATATAAATGTTCGCGTAATTTGGCGCCACATTTGAGCCCATCGCGGTCCCGCGTAATTGGACAAAGTACTCATCCTGAAACAAAAAATAGTTGCAGGTGAGTACAATGTCCAAGAGTGTGATCAAAAAGTTTTTACACTTTGCGGAGTATGGTGAATCAGCTAGACATCTTCTAACCGCACCTACCCCCCTATCATGTGTAATAGAAGTGTACAAACTAACTACATCAAATGATGCTAAGATGACATGTGCTGGTAGTTGTATTCCACTAATTTCATTCAAGAAATGTGTAGTATCTCTGACGTATGATTTCGCTTTTGAGACATATGGCGACAAAATCCTGTCTAAAAATATGGCAATCTGAGAGAAGGGTGAACCAATGCCTGATACTATCGGGCGGCCAGGCGGAGAAACAAGTGACTTGTGGATCTTCGGCAGCATGTATATTACCGGTGTCCTCGGCCGGTCCACATAGAGAAAGGAGTGTAACTTGTCATCGATCACACCCTCCTCTCTAGCGGAATCCAGTACCCCACGAATCTTTTTCAAGAATTCAAACTTAGGGTCACCTGGAAGCCTGCGATATACATTTACATCATTCAATTGCCGATATACCTCATCCACATAGTCCGTTGTGTTCATGACCACCACTGCTCCACCCTTGTCTGTACAAACAGGACAAGGGATGAAAAACGCATACCTTTTGTTACGCGGTTTTCACCCCTGAGTGATAAAATCGGAGGGATCCTGAAGGGGCATTGGCCCATTCTGGGCAGTAACTTCAAGGATATTCCCGAATTTGCCAATCCTCCTATGATGTCTTACAGGCGCACACGTAACATCAAGGATCAATTAGTGCGGGCAGACATCGGTACCAGTAAAATCTCATTCAACAGTTATTTTGGAGCATCCAGGAAAGGAAGTTTCCCTTGCCATGGGTGTGTAAATTGCCCTCTTATGTTAAGAGGAGCGAGTTTTATACACCCACAGACAGGAGAGGAATTTAAGATAAAACATCACCTGACTTGTGATTCCTCTTATGTAGTGTACCTGCTTGAATGCCCCTGTCATCTCCTCTATGTAGGGGAGACTACATGGGATGTTAAGACCAGACTGAATCATCACAGGTACACTATTAGGAAAAAGAGGTTAGATCTTCCAGTGTCTAAGCACTTTACGGAAGCAGGACACACTGAAAAGGATTTGCGGTTCAGGGTAATCGACCAGATCGCCATGCCACGTCGTGGGGGCGACAGGTCGGTCACACTGAAACAGAGAGAACTATATTGGATTTTCCAATTACGTACCTTAAAACCACATGGACTTAACGTTGAATTTAGGGTGATATAACTATGTACCAGCGGAATGCGTGACAATAGTCTGACAGTGTATAGGATGAGACTGTATTCTCTATTCATTCTCCTTTTTCTCTCTTGTCTCCTATAGATTATCTTGATGGAAACGTTTGTCTTAATTGAGAGGACATCGCCCGACATGAAAACTTCAAGCGATTGTTACCAATATAATTTTGTGTGTATCTCTTTTTTGTAGATCTCTCCATTCACTATTTAGGTTGGGGATTCGAAGCCAATGTTATCAATATTATTTATTTATCTGCGATAAGTCTCCCATTGGGGCAGAAGGATGTCAGTGGGGGTGGATATAGGAGCGGGGGACATGGGACACGAGAGTGTCTGGTCCTTCGTCCCACGCAGGTTCATGTGCCCAGTGATGGACATATGGGCCAGTGATATATGTCTACCTCCACTTTGATTCCATATACAGCCACGAGTGACGGGGGTGTAGTGACTGGATCCCTGGTTAAGATTAGCCTCGGACTCTTGCCACGATGGAATTTTGCGCACTGGATTAACCCCCATGTGCGCATTGCTCCATAGACATTGCCCGCTGCCTGGTGGTTGCTGTACCCTTAAGATCGCATATAAACATGGTTGCTATGGTGACATGGTAACAACAATATTGGTTCCGTTCCCGTAGACATGCGCATTGGCGTGCTGCCAGTGTGCTGATTGTGACCGCGCGGGGCACATGCGCGAGAAATGGAGAGATCTCGCGAGCCCTGCTGGGCCCCGACGCGTTGCGTACGAACGCCAGTTTGAGCGTTTTGTGCGCATGCGCGGGACCTGACAGGATCTCGCGCTTTACCGGCATACACTGACGCCTGCGCACCAGACGCCGGGGGACGCCAACATTGAATCGCTAACGGTTTTCATGACGTGGGTTTGTCCCTCTTTTAATTTCTTTCCTATTGTTTTGATATATACACACTTTGGCACAGCTGCACTTTATATAATAATCAGCGATACTTATGTTGTTATGCTGATCTAACATGAGTTTTTAAAGTTGTGTTCACATTGACATATACGCTACGTTTGAACTATAATGGCACATGTATATGTATACACTGTAATGAATTGTATTATCATGTTTTATATGGATATGTGTAAATTGTATTTAATGATTAATTATGTTACCTTAATTGGACTCACCCACATAAATATGTTTGAGAACACTGTGTTCACTAGCTTGACAAAGGCTCCATTGAGAGGGCTGAAATGCTGCATTGCAAATAAGTGTGAATAAACGTCACTGAATTTCTTCACAAGACCGGAGTGCTGCCATATTTTTTCTATTTCTATATATATATATATATATATATATATATATATATATATATATATATATAAATATATAAATATATATACATACACTGAGCAAAAATATAAACGCAACACTTTCTGTTTTGTTACCATTTTGCATGAGCTGAACTCAAAGATCTGAAACATTTTCTACATACACAAAAGACCCATTACTTTCAAATATTGTTCACAAATCTGTCTAAATCTGTGTTAGTGACACTTCTCCTTTGCCGAGATAATCATATAAATAGTATAAATAGTATTCCCTAGTGTGGGTGGAGTATGCCCCAGAAGAAATGAAAGCGAAATGAAGGCTGAACTATGAGGGTGATACACCTATGTGATATGCCTTATATTCTGCTACTTTCATGAGAATAACAAATACCAATTGATTTTATTGTGTTGGTGGTTCTTCACTTTTTTGTGCTATTCTTGGCATCCACAGACAGATCGATTCGTGAACTGAGAGTTCCCTGTGGGCCATTGATGTTTGCCTGTTTGTAAACGTGGTTGCTGAGTTAATCCAGTGAAGGATTTCTTCTGTGAATTGGGAGAAGCGCGGTCCTAAATAGAGACTTATTTACACATTGTGTGTCAGTCAATTTAACCAACCTTCTTAGCTCAGCAGAGCGCTGGAGGAACTGGAGAGCCCTCTCATAACAATATGGACAAGTGCTCATTGCTTCGGAACCGCTGGGGGCCAACGAGTCCTTATTGAGATAAATCTGTCACGGATTGACTTTCAGCGTGTTCTGAGGAAATCTCCTAGGCAAATATGCATAACATAGCATTAGAGAAACATGATTAAGAAGTAGTGATGAGCGGCATAGGTAGTATTCGTTTTCGCAATATTTCATGTACTTTTTGCATAATATTCGCAATAAATTAGCGAATTCTAGAATTTGTATTTTTGCGATTGCGCAAATCGGCACTAATGATGCGCATATTTTTTGTGCAATACATGCAACTTCACATTTTATCAGGTTTGAGTAGATATTACTGATTGGTGCACTAAGTATTGTTGGGACATCACAGCACTATGTCTGTAGCATGTATGCAGAGAAACATTAATTTCTATCACACTACCTAACACCCCGCACTGGAACCTATCAGCTACACTCTATCACTTCCTAAAGTAAAATGACTATCTCCCACTAACTATCTGTATTATATATATGAGCTAACTAACTATCTAATGTAATTGGATAAGGAATAGGATCCAGGTGAAAGCGCAGAGCACAGCAATGTCACTGCTCTCTCTCATAACTGCAAAAAAAAAAAGCAGAAAATGGCTTTTGGGGAGTTTCTTATATAGTAAAGGGGTAGGCAACTTTCCTATTGGTTGCTAAGCTCTGACAAAGATATTGCAGCCTTCTCATTGGCCAACAAGCAAGAAGGGAGGTTACTGATGAAAAAAAAATCAAGAATATTCGCGACTACGAATATATAGCACTATATTCTACATCTTCGCGAATTCGAAGTGCCGATATTCGCGATAAAAATTTGCGATTAGAATATTCGCGATCAACACTATTAAGAAGCATATTTAGTAGGAGTTGGTAATACGCCTAAAGTAAAATGTGATCTAAAATAATGTTTAAAAAAACACAGATCACACTATCAAACACATGTTTTATATGTTAAAACATGTTGTAGTTGACAAAAACATAATCCAAAAAGCAAATTTTCATGAATGATGAACACAAACACACAGGATTATACCTTTAAAAGTTTTATAGCATCTAAAATAAGGCCCAATACTTACATTCATCCTTATTAAATGTCAGCATATTCAAATTTCAAAACATAAACCAGGTTATGAGTATTGGGATAGTGACTGTGTGACACATTTCAAAATATTATTAACCCCTTCCCGACCGCAATCTGTATATATACGTGATAGCTGTACATACCCCGTGCAGCTAGCACGTGTATAGACGTCATGGCAGCTCTTTAACCACCTCAGCCCCCATAGCTTAAACACCCTGAAAGACCAGGCCACTTTTTACACTTCTGACCTACCCTACTTTCACCGTTTATTGCTCGGTCATGCAACTTACCACCCAAATGAATTTTACCTCCTTTTCTTCTCACTAATAGAGCTTTCATTTGGTGGTATTTCATTGCTGCTGACATTTTTACTTTTTTTGTTATTAATCGAAATTTAACGATTTTTTTGCAAAAAAATTACATTTTTCACTTTCAGTTGTAAAATTTTGCAAAAAAAACGACATCCATATATAAATTTTGCTCTAAATTTCTACATGTCTTTGATAAAAAAAAAATGTTTGGGTAAAAAAAAAATGGTTTGGGTAAAAGTTATAGCGTTTACAAACTATGGTACAAAAATGTGAATTTCCGCTTTTTGAAGCAGCTCTGACTTTCTGAGCACCTGTCATGTTTCCTGAGGTTCTACAATGCCCAGACAGTACAAACACCCCACAAATGACCCCATTTTGGAAAGTAGACACCCTAAGGTATTCGCTGATGGGCATAGTGAGTTCATAAAACTTTTTTTTTTTGTTACAAGTTAGCGGAAAATGATGATTTATTTAATTTTTTTTTCTTACAAAGTCTCATATTCCACTAACTTGTGACAAAAAATAAAAACTTCCATGAACTCACTATGCCCATCACGAAATACCTTGGGGTGTCTTCTTTCCAAAATGGGGTCACTTGTGGGGTAGTTATACTGCCCTGGCATTTTAGGGGCCCAAATGTGTGGTAAGTAGTTTGAAATCAAAATGTGTAAAAAATGACCGGTGAAATCCGAAAGGTGCTCTTTGGAATGTGGGCCCCTTTGCCCACCTAGGCTGCAAAAAAGTGCCACACATGTGGTATCGCCGTACTCAGGAGAAGTTGGGGAATGTGTTTTGGGGTGTCATTTTACATATACCCATGCTGGGTGAGATAAATATCTTGGTCAAATGCCAACTTTGTATAAAAAAATGGGAAAAGTTGTCTTTTGCCAAGATATTTCTCTCACCCAGCATGGGTATATGTAAAATGACACCCCAAAACACATTGCCCAACTTCTCCTGAATACGGAGATACCACATGTGTGACACTTTTTTGCAGCCTAGGTGGGCAAAGGGGCCCATATTCCAAAGAGAACCTTTCGGATTTTACCGGCCATTTTTTACACATTTTGATTTCAAACCACTTCTCACGCATTCGGGCCCCTAAAATGCCAGGGCAGTATAACTACCCCACAAGTGACCCCATTTTGGAAAGAAGACACCCCCAGGTATTTCGTGATGGGCATAGTGAGTTCATGGAAGTTTTTATTTTTTGTCACAAGTTAGTGGAATATGAGACTTTGTAAGGGAAAAAAAAAAAAAAAAAAATCATCATTTTTCACTAACTTGTGACAAAAAATATAAAATTCTAGGAACTCGCCATGCCCCTCACGGAATAACTTGGGGTGTCTTCTTTCCAAAATGGGGTCACTTGTGGGGTAGTTATACTGCCCTGGCATTTTCCAGGGGCCCTAAGGTGTGGTAAGTAGGTAAATGACCTGTGAAATCCAAAAGGTGCTCTTTGGAATGTGGGCCTCTTTGCCCACCTAGGCTGCAAAAAAGTGTCACACATGTGGTATCGCTGTACTCAAGAGAAGTTGGGCAATGTGTTTTGGGGTGTCATTTTACATATACCCATGCTGGGTGAGATAAATATCTTGGTCAAATGCCAACTTTGTATAAAAAAATGGGAAAAGTTGTCTTTTGCCAAGATATTTCTCTCACCCAGCATGGGTATATGTAAAATGACACCCCAAAACACATTGCCCAACTTCTCCTGAGTACGGAGATACCACATGTGTGACACTTTTTGCAGCCTAGGTGCGCAAAGGGGCCCACATTCCTAAGAGCACCTTTCGGATTTCACCGGCCATTTTTTACAGATTTTGATTTCAAACCACTTCTCACGCATTCGGCCCCTAAAATGCCAGGGCAGTATAACTACCCCACAAGTGACCCCATTTTGGAAAGAAGACACCCCAAGGTATTTCGTGATGGGCATAGTGAGTTCATGGAAGTTTTTATTTTTTGTCACAAGTTAGTGGAATATGAGACTTTGTAAGGAAAAAAAATAAAATAAATAAATCATCATTTTCCGCTAACTTGTGACAAAAAATATAAAATTCTAGGAACTCGCCATGCCCCTCACGGAATACCTTGGGGTGTCTTCTTTCCAAAATGGGGTCACTTGTGGGGTAGTTATACTGCCCTGGCATTTTCCAGGGGCCCTAATGTGTGGTAAGTAGGTAATTGACCTGTGAAATCCTAAAGGTGCTCTTTGGAATGTGGGCCCCTTTGCCCACCTAGGCTGCAAAAAAGTGTCACACATGTGGTATCGCCGTATTCAAGAGAAGTTGGGCAATGTGTTTTGGGGTGTCTTTTTACATATACTCATGCTGGGTGAGAGAAATATCTTGGCAAAAGACAACTTTTCCCATTTTTTTATACAAAGTTGGCATTTGACCAAGATATTTATCTCACCCAGCATGGGTATATGTAAAATGACACCCCAAAACACATTGCCCAACTTCTCCTGAGTACGGCGATACCAGATGTGTGACACTTTTTTGCAGCCTAGATGCGCAAAGGGGCCCACATTCCTTTTATGAGGGCATTTTTAGACATTTGGATCCCAGATTTCTTCTCACGCTTTAGGGCCCCTAAAATGCCAGGGCAGTATAAATACCCCACATGTGACCCCATTTTGGAAAGAAGACACCCCAAGGTATTCAATGAGGGGCATGGCGAGTTCATAGAAATTTTTTTTTTTTGGCACAAGTTAGCGGAAATTGATTTTATTTATTTTTTTCTCACAAAGTCTCCCTTTCCGCTAACTTGGGACAAAAATTTCAAACTTTCATGGACTCAATATGCCCCTCACGGAATACCTGGGGGTGTCTTCTTTCCGATATGGGGTCACATGTGGGGTATTTATACTGCCCTGGCATTCTAGGGGCCCTAAAGCGTGAGAAGAAGTCTGGAATATAAATGTCTAAAAATTTTTACGCATTTGGATTCTGTGAGGGGTATGGTGAGTTCATGTGAGATTAAATTTTTTGACACAAGTTAGTGGAATATGAGACTTTGTAAGAAAAAAATAATAATTTCCGCTAACTTGGGCCAAAAAAATGTCTGAATGGAGCCTTACAGGGGGGTGATCAATGACAGGGGGGTGATAAATGACAGGGGGATGATCAGGGAGTCTATATGGGGTGATCACCCCCCTGTCATTGATCACCCCCCTATAAGGCTCCATTCAGATGTCCGTATGTGTTTTGCGGATCCGATCCATGTATCCGTGGATCCGTAAAAATCATACGGACATCTGAATGCAGCCTGACAGGGGGGGGTGATCAATGACAGGGGGGGGTGATCAATGACAGGAGGGTGATCAGGGAGTCTATATGAGGTGATCACCCCCCCCTGGAAGGCTCCAGGGAGACGCCTGTATGTGTTTTGCGGATCCGATCCATCTATCAGTGGATCCGTAAAAATCATGCGGACGTCTGAATGGAGCTTTACAGGGGGGTGATCAATGACAGGGGGGTAATCAATGACAGGGGAGTGATCAGGGAGTCTATATGGGGTGATCACCACAGTCATTGATCACGCCCCTGTAAGGCTCCATTCAGACATCCGTATGCGTTTTGCGGATCCGATCCATCTATCAGTGGATCCGTAAAAATCATGCGGACGTCTGAATGGAGCTTTACAGGGGGGTGATCAATGACAGGGGGGTAATCAATGACAGGGGGGGGGTGATCAGGGAGTCTATATGGGGTGATCACCACAGTCATTGATCACGCCCCTGTAAGGCTCCATTCAGACGTCCGTATGCGTTTTGCGGATCCGATCCATCTATCAGTGGATCCGTAAAAATCATGCGGACATCTGAATGGAGCTTTACAGGGGGGTGATCAATGACAGGGGGGTAATCAATGACAGGGGGTGATCAGGGAGTCTATATGGGGTGATCAGGGGCTAATAAGGGGTTAATAAGTGACGGGGGGGGGGGTGTAGTGTAGTGTAGTGGTGTTTGGTGCTACTTTACTGAGCTACCTGTGTCCTCTGGTGGTCGATCCAAACAAAGGGGACCACCAGAGGACCAGGTAGCAGGTATATTAGACGCTGTTATCAAAACAGCGTCTAATATACCTGTTAAGGGTTAAAAAAATCACATCTCCAGCCTGCCAGCGAACGATCGCCGCTGGCAGGCTGGAGATCCACTCGCTTACCTTCCGATCCTGTGAACGCGCGCGCCTGTGTGCGCGCGTTCACAGGAAATCTCGCGTCTCGCGAGATGACGCATATATGCGTGACTCTGCGCAGGGCTGCCGCCTCCGGAACGCGATCCTGCGTTAGGCGGTCCGGAGGCGGTTAATCCAAGCGCTGCAAAGCGATTGGATTAAAGCTTCTGCCCCTGTCCTGCTGCTGTCACGGACAGCATACAGTTCATTAATGCCGGCAAGGGACCAATCAGAGTTGCCCCTTGCCGACAATCGATCCGATTGGTTAGTCTGTGCAGACTAACCAATCGGATCGCGGCAGTGAAGAAATGCCGGTTTCAGGCTCTGATCTGCGCTCTGCAGATAAGAGCCTGAAATCAGGTAATGTGTCCTCGTGCCCCCCCCTCCCCGATCTGTGCCCCCCATGTGTGCCCCCCATCTGTGCCCCTCCAAGCCCCCCCTTATGTCCGCCTGCCGCTGAAGCGCTTATCTCCTGCCTCCTGCGGTCTGCCCCCTCCCCGCCCCATACATTCCTCCTGCCCCCTCAATGCTAGCCGTGACCCCCCCTTTCCAGCGCTGCCCCCATGCCGTGCGGTCCCCCTGCTGTGTGTGATGGCGGCGGCTCCATTCCTGAGCCGTCTCTATAAATATATCACATGATAGACCCCGTCCGATAAACACCATATATAAAAAAAAAAACTGTGTATAAAAAGCCATTTTTGTCACCTTACATCACAAAAAATGCAACAGCAAGCGATCAAAAAGGCTTATGACACCCAAAATAGTACCAATCAAACCGTTACCCCATCCCGCAAAAAATTATACCCTATTTAAGACAATCGCCCAAAAAAAAAAAAATCTATGGCTCTCAGACTATGGAGACACTAAAACATCATTTTTTTGGTTTCAGAAATGCTATTATTGTGTAAAACTTAAATAAATAAGAAAAAGTATACATATTAGGTATTGCCACGTCCGTAATGATCTTCTCTATAAAACTGTCACATGACCTAACAACTCAGATAAACTCTGTAAAAATAAATAAATAAAAACTGTTCCGAAACAGCCAATTTTTTGGTCACCTTGCCCCATAAAGTGTAATAATGAATGATCAAAAAATCCAATGTACCCAAAAATGGTACCAATAAAAACCTCAACTCTTTATGCAAAAAAGGAGCCCCTGCACAAGACAATCGGCAGAAAAATAAAAAACATATGGCATTCAGAAAATGGACACACAAAAACATAATTTCTTTTTTATAATTGCATTATAATGTAAAACTGAAACAAACAAACAAAGAAAGTAGACATATTTGATATCATTGCATCCGTAACAACCTGCTCTATAAAAATAGCACATGATCTACCCTGTCAGATGAATCTTGTAAAAAAAAAAAAAAAACTGTGCCAAAACAGCCATTTTTCAGTTACCTTGCCTAACAAAAAACTTAATATAGAGCAATTAAAAAGCATATGTACCCCAAAATAGTACCAATAAAACTGGCACCTTATCCCCTAGTTTCCAAAATAGGGTCACTTTTTGGGAGTTTCTGCTGTATGGGTGCATCAGGGGGGCTTTAAATGGGACATGGCATCTAAAACCAGTTTAGCAAAATCTGCCTTCCAAAAACCATACGACGTTCCTTTCCTTCTGCGCCCTGCCGTGCGCCCTTACATCAGTTTATGACCACATGTGGGGTGTTTCTGTAAACCGCAGAATCAGGGTAATAAATGTTGAGTTTTGTTTGCTGTTAACCCTCAATGTGTTAAAGAAAAAAAATTAATAAAAATGGAAAATCTGCCAATAAACTGAAATTTAGAAATTTCATCTCCATTTTCCTTCAATTCTTGTGGAACACCTAAGTTAACAAAGTTTGTAAAATCAGTTTTGAGTAACTTGAGGGGTGTAGTTTCTACAATGGGGTCATTTATGGGGGGTTTATACTATGTAAGCCCCACAAAGTGACTTCAGACCTGAACCTGGTCCTTAAAAAGTGTTTTTTGGAAATTTCCTTAAAAATTTTAAGAATTGCTTCTAAACTTCTAAGCCTTCTAACGTCTTAAAAAAATAAAATAACATTTCCAAAACGATGCCAACATCAAGTAGACATATGGGAAATGTTAAGTAGTAAATATTTTATTAGGTATGACTTTCTGTTTTAGAAGCAGAGAAATTGAAATTTTGAAAATTGTGTATTTATTTTTTTTTTTTATAAATTTGGGATTTTTTCATAAATAAAGGTGAAATATATTGACTCAAATTTATGACTATCATGAAGTACAATATGTCACGAGAAAACAATCTTAGAATGGCTTGGATAAATAAAAGTGTTCCAAAGCAATTACCACATAAAGTGACACATGTCAGATTTGTAAATTTTAACCTGGACACTGGGGCATCAATGACCCTTGGTCATGAAAGGGTTAAGAACATTAAATAATTACTACTTTGGGCCAAAAAGATTAATGTTGCCAAAGGTTAAAAATAGTTACAATCATTGCAATAAAGCGTTCAGGGTCCTTTATATGGGCAAAGCTCATGGCCTATGAGTGTTCAGTATAACACTATATTACAAATATCTGGTCGAGGTAATGAGACATACATTACATGCTGAATGTGTAAAATGTTTTTTCATCCTGTCCTGTTTGTTTTACACCATTACCAAAACTCCTTCTTTAACTACTGAAGATTGAGCATGGGAAACATGATATGCTTGTGGAAACCTAATCAATATGTGCCACAGCAATGGGCATAGCAATTGCTCCTCAACAAAAGCAGCCAGAGGAGATTGGTGCATGGGAAAGCACTTTTTCCCTCGGATAACAATGATACAATTAGTAGAAGTAAATCTACATATATGGCTGTTACCTTTTTGCATTCATCATGGGGCAAGGTTCGTTTCTTTGCAATGGTATGTATAATTTCAACAACCAGAATAACAATTTTAAGAATTATTTTTAAACACAGGACTTTGGGAACATGCAAACATTGGCTCATGAGTTACTAAAGATATTTGTGGCCTACACAGAGATGCTAACAATCCAAATAGCCAGTGTGAGTAAAAATTTCCTTCAGTAGTTGGTCAGAAAAACACATGGAAATTTTGCGGCGTTCAAAAGCATTAGTTAGCAATCTGTCTCAGGGTGTTAAAAAGATAGCTGCAACTCCTATGCAAGTGTTTTCCTCCAACATGGAGGGAAATATATTTCCCAAAGATGAAAAAATCTGGCTAATAAAACATTAAAATGTCACACATAGACTAAATATCTAGGTTTTGGGGTGTCATTTTACATATACCCATGCTGGGTGAGATAAATATCTTGGTCAAATGCCATCTTTGTATAAAAAAATGGGAAAAGTTGTCTTTTGCCAAGATATTTCTCTCACCCAGCATGGGTATATGTAAAATGACACCCAAAAACACATTCCCCAACTTCTCCTGAGTACGGAGATACCACATGTGTGACACTTTTTTGCAGCCTAGGTGGGCAAAGGGGCCCACATTCCAAAGAGCACCTTTCGGATTTCACCGGCCAATTTTTACAGATTTTGATTTCAAACAACTTACCACACATTTGGGCCCCTAGAATGCCAGGGCAGTATAACTACCCCACAAGTGACCCCATTTTGGAAAGAAGACACCCCAAGGTATTCGCTGATGGGCATAGTGAGTTCATGGAAGTTTTTATTTTTTGTCACAAGTTAGTGGAATATGAGACTTTGTAAGAAAAAATAAAAATAAAAAAATCATCATTTTCCGCTAACTTGTGACAAAAAAAATAAAATTCTAGGAACTCGCCATGCCCCTCACGGAATACCTTGGGGTGTCTTCTTTCCAAAATGGGGTCACTTGTGGGGTAGTTATACTTCCCTGGCATTTTCCAGGGGCCCTAATATGTGGTAAGTAGGTAAATGACCTGTGAAATCCGAAAGGTGCTCTTTGGAATGTGGGCCCCTTTGCCCACCTAGGCTGCAAAAAAGTGTCACACATGTGGTATCGCCGTATTCAGGAGAAGTTGGGCAATGTGTTTTGGGGTGTCTTTTTACATATACTCATGCTGGGTGAGAGAAATATCTCGGCAAAAGACAACTTTTCCCATTTTTTTATACAAAGTTGGCATTTGACCAAGATATTTATCTCACCCAGCATGGGTATATGTAAAATGACACCCCAAAACACATTGCCCAACTTCTCCTGAGTACGGCGATACCAGATGTGTGACACTTTTTTGCAGCCTAGATGCGCAAAGGGGCCCACATTCCTTTTATGAGGGCATTTTTAGACATTTGGATCCCAGACTTCTTCTCACGCTTTAGGGCCCCTAGAATGCCAGGGCAGTATAAATACCCCACATGTGACCCCATTTTGGAAAGAAGACACCCCTAAGTATTCAATGAGGGGCATGGCGAGTTCATAGAAATTTTTTTTTTTTGGCACAAGTTAGCGGAAATTGATATATATATATATTTTCTCACAAAGTCTCCCTTTCCGCTAACTTGGGACAAAAATTTCAATCTTTCATGGACTCAATATGCCCCTCACGGAATACCTTGGGGTGTCTTCTTTCCGAAATGGGGTCACATGTGGGGTATTTATACTGCCCTGGCATTCTAGGGGCCCTAAAGCGTGAGAAGAAGTCTGGAATATAAATGTCTAAATAATTTTACGCATTTGGATACGGATAAATTCGTACGGACCTCTGAATGGAGCTTTACAGGGGGGTGATCAATGACAGGGGGGTGATCAATGACAGGGGGGTGATCAGGGAGTCTATATGGGGTGATCAGGGGTGATCAAGGGTGATCAAGGGTGAATAAGGGGTTAATAAGTGACAGGGGGGGGTGGTGTAGTGTAGTGGTGCTTGGTGCAACATATTACTGAGCTACCTGTGTCCTCTGGTGGTCGATCCAAACAAAGGGGACCACCAGAGGACCAGGTAGCAGGTATATTAGACGCTGTTATCAAAACAGCATCTAATATACCTGTTAGGGGTTAAAAAAATCACATCTCCAGCCTGCCAGCGAACGATCGCCGCTGGCAGGCTGGAGATCCACTCGCTTACCTTCCGTTCCTGTGAGCGCGCGCGCCTGTGTGCGCGCGTTCACAGGAAATCTCGCGTCTCGCGAGAGGACGCGTATATGCGTCCAGGCGGAATGAATCAACCACCTCCAGGACGCGTCGCTGCGTTCAGCGGTCCGGAGGTGGTTAAAGGGAACCTGTCATCTGGATTTTGGGTATAGGGCTGATGAAATGGGCTGCTAGATCGCCGCTAGCACATCCGCAATATCCAGTCCCCATAGCTCTCTGTGCTTTTATTGTGTAAAAAAACTATTTTATAGATATGCAAATGAGGCAAGTAAGAAGCCCAAGGAGCTGTTACTAACATTTCTGGAGCCCAGCCACGCCCACAGTGAAAGAGCCCAGCACCGCCCCACATCCTCCGAATCTCCTCCTTGCTCCCCGACGTCACAAAGCTAGAGCGCCGTAATCTCGTGATGCGTGATCTAGCGCATGCGCAGTGTCGGCATAGTGTTCCTGAGACAGGACTCATCTAAGGTTCATTTACATATCTATAAAATCGTTTTTCTTACACAATAAAAGCACAGAGAGCTATGGGGACTGGATATTGCGGATGTGCTAGCGGTGATCTAGCAGCCCATGTCCTCAGCTCTATACCCAATCCAGGTGACAGGTTCCCTTTAAAAGTTGCAAAGTCTGGATTTGTGACTTTTTAAATGCCCTTTGTACAAAATTGTTTGCACCAATGGTGTTGCACTGCCACCCTCGCCACATTCCCAATAGAGGGAGTTGTGTCAGCAATACCATTAGCCCCAGCAGATTTATCATCATACTGTATTTGCCAGTTTTCGGGTGTAAATGGTGACAGAAGACTACAGAAGCAGCAAGCTGGCATAGATTTCATTCAAGGTACACGCACTGACGCAGGATGCACCTAGTCATAAATTAAGAGCCTCTTCCAGCAGCACAGGGGGTATAAAGACCAGAGTTGGTAAATGTTCCCAAAGTTTTTTTTTCCCTGTTTGTTCTAATGGCAGAGTAGACCTGATCCCATGCTTTGCCAACCCTTAAACAGAAGACCATAGCGTGATGACGAACCCTCTTTAAAGGAGCACTTCTGGCAAAATGTGTGTGCTGTGTTTTGCACAGTGCAATGCCTAGGGGTCAGTGCACGACACAGGAGTTCAAAGACCACCATGCACCGCCCCTCAGGTCTCACATTAGGTGTAACACAGTCTATCAGCTTTTCCTGGAGTGTTCCTTCAAACTTTGCTCCAATTTAGTAGTTTGGAAAGTGTTTCCTTCCTAAAATGAGTTACAATGAGTACACTTGCTAGCCACACATATCCGAAAGGCAAATCAATATTGTGTAGTTTAATATTTTTACTAGGGCTGACATGAACATATTCTAACATACAGCTGGCATATGGCGGTTACCTTGTGCCCCATTAGGTGGCTGGGAGGTCTACATTCATGCATGGCAGAAGCGAATTCCTGTATAGCAGAGAACTGTATTCTCTTAATTAGCTTGAGGCCAAGCCAAGGAGATCTTGACCCGCTGCTGAAGTCGGAGATCTTGAGTGCATATTATGCTGTTATCACAGTGGTGACCTTTTTTTTAGGCCTTTACAAGTATTTACAAATGAAGGCTCGTATATTGTGATCAATGCAGTAAACTATTGTGAAGTGAAATACTGTAACAAGAAAAACAGATGTACGGAATATACCTATGGCTGATTTTTGCAATATAATATCTCAGAATTTTTTTCAAGTTTCTTATTTATTAGTTTATTGTTTTGATCTTGTAGAAATTCTTACAGCTAGAATGATTTAGCGTTAAATACGGGTAATAGAAACCATGTGTTTTATAACAGCTTTAGGGAAGATGGTGCAGCATTGCCTCTACTGTATGTAGAGATGAGCAAATCTTTGAACGACTATATTTAACTGCTGGCAAAATTCCTATTATGGAGCAGTTTTTGCCATATATAAGACGTGCCAAACATCAGTGAGTCTTAGAAAGGTCATTATTTTAGAGCGATGATTTGGCTGTAAACACACACACAGAATCACAGGCACTTGCATTGGTGGTCTATGATGGCATGTACAAATTGTGACCTGTGACCAAAAATCCACATTGTTGGATTTTTTATGACTTTTGTGCCACAGTTGTGAGATGTTGCTCATTGCAAGGCAACCCTATAGTCATTAGATGTGTTGTCCTTCATATATATTCATCTATTTTACTTTCCACACAGATGGGACTTGATAAAGGTCACTCTGAACGTAACATCCTCACTTACTATATCTGGATTTGCTTGTGTTACATTAGCTGGAGTCAAATAATACGAGAAAAAAACCTACTCATTGTTTATTTGATGAATTGAAGTAAAATAAAGACCATTGCTTTTTAACACATTCTGAGTGTGCCATGGATGTTTTATATTGCTTGACGTGGTTGAAGAACCTTTTCAGTGGCGTCTCATAACAATATGTATCGGAGTGCTATTCCAAGTTTATTGAATGTTATTAGGCTACTTTCACACTAGTGTTAATATTTTCCGGTATTGAGATCATAGAGTCTCAATACCAGAAAAAAACGCTTCCGTTTTATCCCCATTCATTGTCAATGGGGGCAAAATGTAACTGAACTGAACGGAATGCACCAAAATGCATTCCGTTCCGTTCTTGTCACGACCATGGTTGTGGTCATGACTCCTTGGTTCGCATGCTGTTGTCAGAAGTTTGTTTTATGTTCTCAACCACAGGTGTGGGCTCTGTATCTTGCCTCACGTGTGGTTGCCGTTGGCAACATTAGGTTGTTGGCAGTGGAGCGGCCTGAGCGGTTGCAAGGCGCTTGCTGTCACGGCATGCGGTTGCCTCTGGCAACGTGTGGTTTTAGTGTTCACTTTCTATGTTTAGTATGTGACACTTACCTGGTTTGGTGATGGAAGGGTTAATCCCTTTCCTAGTGTGTGTGTGTGTGTGTGTGTGGGTGTGGCCGCTTGGGCTATTTAGCTTCCTGCTGGAAGGCAGTTGCTGAGGGGTACTTCAGCCATGTGGTTTGCTGGAGTCATCCTCCTGGTTCATATAACATCTTTCCAGTAAGGGCCACCCTTGCGGTCATAAAAAGAATGTCTGATGTTAAGTTGATGTTTTTATGCTCTTGATATTTATTGCAGCTATGGATGTCCTGGTTACCTGTGTGTTTTGATGTGTGTGCTGTCTCCTGTGTTTGTGTGGACAGCGTATGGGAGCACGGGTTCCAGTCAGCAAGGCTGTGGCAGGTTAGTGTGGAACTGCTGGGTTCACCTGTCATATCCATATGTCTGTTTATGTTTCCCCTTCTCCTTGCAGCTTGGCCAGTGAGACTCCTGTTCGTCTGTGCCTAGAAAGAACAGGTCGTCTTACCCTGCTCCTAGTTCAGGGCCACCCTGAGGGCTAGTAGGGACCCCAAGGTTCCGGAGTATGAGTCCTCCTACCATCAGGGTCGGCTCATACAGCTAGGAGTCAGGGTCAGAATTAGGGACGCGATAGGAGGTGACCTGCTTCCTGATCCTGTTGTCCTGGCCGAGCAGCAACCAAACATCTTCTGGCATCGCACGGCTGAGGGTTTCCCCCATCCTCAGCCGTGACAGTTCTCATACCGGAAAGCAAACCGGAGCATGCTGCTGTTTGCTTTCTGTCCTGAGATATGGAGCAAGACGGATCTGTCATGACCCACAATGCAAGTCAATGGAGACGGATCCATTTTCTCTGACACAATCTGACACAATAGAAAATGGACCGTCCCCCATTGACTTTCAATAGAGTTCATGATGGATCCGTCTTGGGTATGTTAAAGACAATACAACCGGATCCGTTCATAACGGATGCAGATGGTTGTATTATCAGTAACGGAAGCAATTTTGCTGAGCCCTGCCGGATCAACCAAAGACGCTAGTGTGAAAGTAGCTTTAGATGTGATGTCACAATACAATCTCACAATTTTGATTGCGCTGTGTAGCCTCGGCCTAATTCAGCTCTATAACAGAACACCCAGCTTTTCATCTATTTTATCTCCACTTGGGACTTGCTGATTTCTGTACGTTCCTACCAAATTTTAAAGTATGAGACCCAAGTCTCCCTATAGCTCCAAGAGTCCTTATATCTGTATCATCTGGTTAACACTTTGAAGTGTATCCTCTCATTCAAAGGGGTACTTGAGATTTTCTACCACCCTTTTTTGGAAAGACATTTCCTTTGCAAGCTATAAAATATACAGTATCTGATACATGAGTCCTAAAGGTTTTCCTCATATCTTTTTTTGTAATAGTAAAAACTGACAATATTTCTGCAACTCAATATGATTGAAGATCTCAAATTATGACGATATCATAATTATAAACCCGGTGAATTCACTATTCAGTGTGTTTTTATCACATTTTGTTGAGAAGCCCTATGGCGAAAAGACAACATTATGTGGTTGCTTATTACAGCAAACAAATTGTCAAGGGAATAAATCAATTGTTTAATGTAACAGAGGCTGAATAGCAGCAGTGGTCTAATTTGTAGCTGAATAAATTAGTAACATAGATTATGGTTGAAAACTTATTTCAAAGAGACTTGAGTTCTGCAGAGGAAAATAAAGGTAATTATAAAAACATTTCAACTATAATGACTCATTACTCCCGTGTGGGAAAATACAAGTTAACATTTTAAATCTTATAACATCTCTGTATAATAGAGCATTATTTGTGTTAACAGTTGTTTCAGACACAGATGTTGTATACAAAATGCTACAACTTGTGCTATTAGAATGCCATGATGATAGATTAGGACATAAATTTTTTTTGTCACGGTTTAGCTAGGACGGCAATACAATTGAACCTAATGCACTGGAAAAGCTGAAGGACCTGTGATGACATCACAGGTCATGTGACCATTAAAACAGGCAGTGGTTGAGGACGTGCGATGATGTCACCATCATATGACCAGTGCAGGAGAGGATGGCACAGAAGAGGAGAAGTTGTGAGAAAGAAGCTGTGGTGCGGTCTGCTACATGAGGAGAGGTAAGTGAAGGGAGAGAAAGAGGAATGCTGGGAGTTGTGGTTATTTAACTGGGGCTATATGTTAGGGCTGAAGGGAGGGATGTAATTTACATGAGATTAAATATTGAGAGGGTGATGTTATTTACTTGAGGCTGCATGTTGGAGGTGGCTGGGGCAGGTTGATGTTATTTACACAGAACTGTATGTTGAAGCCGGCTATGGAAGGGGGTGATGTTATTTATAATGGACTGAATGTTGGAGGGAGTGATGCTATTTACATGGGACTGTATGTTGGAAGGGGCTGTGGGAGGGAGTGATGTTATTTACATTGGACTGTGTGTTGAATGTGGCTGTGGGAGGGGATGATGTTATTTACATGGGACTGTATGTTGAAGGTGGCTCTGGGAGGGGGGATGTTATTTATAATTGACTGAATGTCGGAGGTGGTGATGTTATTTACATGGGACTATGTGTTGAACTTGGCTGTGGGAGGGGGTGATGTTATTTACATGGGACTGTATGTTGATGGCGGCTGTGGGAGGGAGTGATGTTAGTTACATGGGACTGTATGTTAATAGCGGCTGAGGGAGGGAGTGATTTCATTTACATGGGACTGAATGTTGGAGGGGGCTGAGGGAGGGGTGATGTTATTTACATGGGACTGTATGTTTAAGGCAGCTGTGGGACAGGATGATATTATTTACATGGGACTGAATGTTGAAGGGACAATGTTATTTACTTGGGAATCCATGATAAAGGCGGCTGGGGAGGGAGCGATGCTATTTACATGGGACTGAATGTTGAGGGGGTGATGTTGTTTACATGGGTCTGTGGATTGTATGTTGGAGGCGGCTGGGGAGGGTGGTGATATTATTTACATGGGTCTGTATGTTGAAGGCAACTGTGGGAGGTGGTGATGTATTTATATGGGACTGAATGTTGGAGGGGGCTGAGGGAGGAGGTGATGTTATTTACATGTGACTGTATATTGCAGGGGGCTGTGGGAGGGAATGATGTTATTTACACTGGACTGGGTGTTGAATGCGGCTGTGGGAAGGGGTGTTTTTTTTTTTTACATGGGACTGTATGTTGATGGTGGCTGTGGGAGGCAGTGATGGTATTTACATGGGACTGAATGTTGGAGGGGGCTGAGGGAGGGGGTGATGTTATTTACATGGGACTGAATGTTGAGGGGGTGATGTTGTTTACATGGGATTGCTTGTTGGAGACGGCTGGGGAGGGGTTGATGTTATTTACGTGGGACTGTATTTTGGAGGGGGCTGTAGATAGAGATGGATGTTATTTACATGGGAATGTATATTGGAGGGGGCTGAAAGGATGGTGTGATGGTACTTACATGGGACTCTACGGAGGTTGGAAATAGTATTATTTACATGGGACTGTATATTGGAGGGGCTGAAGGGAGGGGAGTGATGTTATTTACATGGGACTGTATTTTGGAGGGGGCAAGAGAGATGGTGTGATGTTATTTACATGGGACTGTATGGTGAAGGGAGGAATATAACTACAGGGGGCATTGCAGGGGACACTTCAGGGAGAGCATTGTAACAGTAGGGGGCAGTATAAATTTTTGGGGCACTGTAAGGGCAGGGGACATTATAGGCGTTCTTATTACTACTGGGGGCTCTATAGGAGGGACTTATAGATCCGCCTTATTTCTACTAAGAGCACCATGGGGGCCCTATTACTACTGAGGAGTCTGTCGAGAGCTTTATTACCACTGGGGGGACAATAGAGGGGCCTTATTTCTACCGGGGGCTGTGTGAGGGCATTATTAATACTGGAGGGCTCTTCTACGAATGGAGACACTCTTGGGGAGCATTATCACTGTTGAGGACACTGTAGGGGGCAGTATTACTAATGAGAGCATTCTAGAAGGGAATTACTATTGGTGGGACTTTGAGGAGCACTATTACTATGGGGGGGACTATCTATAAGGCACTAATATTTCTCCAGGATAGTATTTGGGGGTATTGTGGAGCACAGTGAGCAGCAGGATAACTCCAGGTTGGGGGATGATGATAGAAATGTGAGGAACCTAAGATGTCTATGTAGAATATGATGTTTAGAGCAGCACTCAATTACCGTACAGACCTTCACTGAAATGCACCAGCCATCCACGACCATAGATCCAAATTAGGCCAATCGATCCGCATACAAAAAAGTTTGTCGGCAGCATAAGATGTCTATGTGTCACACTCTGCAGAGACAAGACGCAGCTGAGAGAAGTTGTCCGGACCGAATGGAGATGATGACAGAGAAGATCTACATCAGAGGCGACGTCACCTGGGAGGCCCCAGATGTTAGAGGTATGTGCTGTTGTATAGCAAATACAGTACAATGCAGTGTGCGGGGGGAGGGTTGACATAGAGAATTGGGCCATATTCATTGAGGCTTGGGCCCCGGATCTTTTAAGACCCTAGCAATGCCCCTGCCTACAAGTTTGAACTGTGAGACACGAGAGCCATAGGCTCCCGTGCCATGTAGTAAACTGTCACCCTCTCCACAGACTGACAACCCCTTTAAGTCTGTGCATTAACGTGATGCATTTGTCAGTAGAAGTTAAAAAAATTTATGAAATGCAAAAACCATTGAATAAGTATAGGAACCTGATGGATATTAAAGATCTTAAAGGGGTTTTCCCATCTTGCTAATTCTTCCTCACCTGCAGTCAGCTCTGCTGTTCACTTCCTGGATTCATGCTTCTAAGGCTGGGCGGGCTTAGGCATTTTGAGTAAAGCCCTGCCACCCCTCTTTCTGACATCACATTCCTTGCGTGCTCGTTCATGTGTCTCCTATGGCCACCGCTTCTCTCCCAAATCCCTGGGCCGCGCTTGCGCAGCAGACATTTTTTTTCCCGCCCAGTCGGCCACTCATTGCAGTCCTGAGAGCTCACGCTGCCGCGCATGCGCAAAGGCTATTTCTTTAGTGCTGCGTTTCATACAGATCCGCGCTGCATACAGGGCATGCGCGGCTCTGTATGAGACACGGCACTGAAGAAATAAGCCTTGCGCATGCGTGGCAGTGTGCGCATTCCGTACTGCAATGAGCGTCCGGCTGGGTGAAAATAAAGTGTCTTCTGCGCAAGCGCGGCCCATGAATTTGGGAGGCGAGCAGTGGCCATATCTATGGGATACCGTATGACAAAAATGAGGTAGACGGGAAAGAATTTTATCAAGAAGGGTGGGAATTTGCCAATACAATATAATTTACAAAAATGATCACTGGCACATTATTAACAGATTAAACAGTGATCATTGTGATGGGAATACCCCTTTAAAAGGATTCATAGCAGTCTGTCACCAGGAAATCCACTGTTAAACCAAGGGGGGGGGGGGGGGGAGGGGGGGGCCTTGGCGTTACACCCAGAGGCTCTGCTTTCTCTGGAACTGCTGTGCACTTTGAATGACAGGGCCAGGCATTATGATGTTTTCACTACCCTTTCAATCAAAGTGCAAGGGGGGGGGGCGACAGTTGCAGAAAGAGCAGAGCCTCTATGTGTAACGGCAACACTCCTGTTGCTCCTAGAGGCTCATTTGTAGATATTAAAACATCATTTTTCTTAGCAATACAGGCACATATGAATGGGACCAACACAGATGCCTTCAGGCAGCTACCAAGCAGACGTGCATCACGTCAGCCAGTTTTATTGGGACAAATCTGCTGACCGAAGTATTTATTGTTATTTTAATTGCTTCCCCTTCTTAACTGCTGCTTCTTAACTTGTTTTGCGTAGGTTAATGTTTCCAGACAAACATATATATATATATGCAAGATTTGGCTTTGACTTGCTGTGCATGCTACCTGACCATCACAGAAAATAGTTGCCTGCAATGTAATAGAAATCCTGAAGGTGGCAGTATTGAAGAAGCAAAGACACTAAATACTAAGAAAACCAATAATGGTCCTGGAATGAAATATTTTCTAAAAAAACAAATCCAAAATAACCAGTCTCTCAAGGTCCAAGAATCTCATTAAATGTATGTTTTTAATATTGCTTTTGGGTATTCATGTGAATTTGTGTCTAAAGAGAAAACACCTTTCATAAGCCTGACCTAATTAGAAGCACTTTTCAGCAGGAAATTATTACATGGACACTATCACAAAATTAAGAATAATGTACACAGATTTCTCAAATATTAAGCAGTGTATTCATTACATAATGTGTGTACACATGCACAGGGCTAATGTCATATTTGACATTATTATTGTTATTATTGACAAAAAATAACGCAATAAGAAGGAGTTGGAATCAAATTCAACTTTAAATCTGTGAATATAATGCTGATAATTATAAGTGATTACAATATTAGAGCAAAAGGATAAGTTTATTGGGAAAAACTGTACACTTAAAAGGAGGCTCTAGTACCCTGTTGGGTCCTCTCTAACATCGATGCAAGATGGGATATGGTCTGTCATGGATGTTTTACACAGTAACCTATGGCACATTTGCTCACAGATGTTGGTGCTGGGTCTATAGATCCTATACACTTATAGGTTAACGAACCTGGTGTCCCAGCTGGTCCCATAGATGTTTGATTGGCAATGAAGTGTTGCAATCTGGGAGAGGCATTCCTGGGGAACCCTTGTTCTGTGTGGGCAAGCATTAAAATTAGAGATGAGCGAATTTAGCAAAAATTCAATTTGGTCGGTTTGCCGAATTTCCCAAAAATATAAAATTCGATCCGAATTTCTTCGTAGCGAATCTCGCTAAAAACAGCTATTTTCTTGCTGCAGTGAGCCTGTATAGGGAGTTTGCTAGTCAGTATAACACGCAGATAACAGGCGCCACTCTTAGAATCACTGCACACTTCATTGGGCCACAAATGACCAAATAACTCAAGTGTGAACTCAGCCTTATAGGTCAATGTTAGCGCCAGGTATAAAGAATCGTGCAGAGGCCCAAGATCCTACTATAGGTTGAAATATCACAAGTTTATGTTGACGTCACTGATTATTTTGCCCTTCCTCTGATACGTCAGCACAATAACCACCAAAACACGAATCCTGTCTGTTGAGCATCCTCCTTTACTCCGTCAGCATTTGGTCAGTAATCCATCAGTATTGCTAAAGCCGAAAAAAAAAACAGGAGTGGATCCAAAATAAAGATGACACGTGGAATTGAATATTTGAATGTCTTCTGTATTTTGTACCCACTCCTGCTTTTGACTACCAAATCATAAGTCAATTCTGATTAAAAACAGGGATCATGTCATATAGGCCTTACAGCTATTACATAGACAGGGTTCATTGTGTGTCTAATTTTTACTTCCTTCTGACAGATCAGAAGAAGGGTCAAATAAATGGTGATGTCATCCAGGCACAAAAGGCAAAATAGTGGTCCAGTCATGGAGTCGGGAGGGTGGGAACAGGATGAGAAGTCCACAGAGTGGCCCAGTGACCGAGTGGTGAGGTAGCAGGAGCATGAGGAGACCACAAAGTGTTGAGGTGGCAGCAGCATGAAGATACCACAGAGTGGTGAGGCGGCAGAAGCATGAGGAGACCACAGGGTGGCCCAGTGACAGAGTGGTGAGCTGGCAGCAGCATCAGGAGACCACAGAGTGGCCCAGTAACATAGTGGTGAGCTGGCAGCAACATGAGGTGACCACAAAGCAGCCCAGTAACATAGTGATGAGCTGGCAGCAGCATGAGGAGACCACAGGGTGGCCCAGTGAAATAGTAGTGAGCTGGCAGCAGCATGAGGAAACCCCAGATTGGCCCAGTAACATAGTGGTGAGCTGGCAGCAGTATGAGGTGACCACAGAGTAGCCCAGTGACAGAGTGATGTGCTGGTAGCAGCTTGAGGAGACCACAGAGTGGCCCAGTGACATAGTGATGATCTGAAAACAGCATGAGGAGACCACAAAGTGGTGAGGTGGCAGCAGCATGAAGATACCACAGAGTGGAGAGGTGGCAGCAGCATGAGGAGACCACAGGGTGGCCCTATGACATAGTGGTGAGCTGTCAGCAGTATTAGGAGACCACAGAGTTGCCCAGTGACAGAGAGGTGAGCTGGCAGCAGCATGAGGAGACCACAGAGTGGCCCAGGGACAGAGTGATGAGCTGGCAGCAGCATGAGGAGACCACAGAGTGGCCCAATGACAGAGTGGTGAGCTGGCAGCAGCATGAGGAGACCACAGAGTGGTGAGGTGGCAGCAGCATGAGGAGACCACAGAGACATACTGTAGTGGTGAGCTGGCAGCAGCATGAGAAGACCAAAGAGTGGGGAGGTGGCAGCAGCATGAGGAGACCACAGAGTGGTGAGGTGGCAGCAGCATGAGGAGACCACAGAGTGGCCCAGTGACATACTGTAGTGGTGAGCTGCCAGCAGCATGAGAAGACCACAGAGTGGGGAGGTGGCAGCAGCATGAGGAGACCACAGAGTGGCCCAGTGACATAGTGGTGAGCTGGCAACAGCTTAGGGAGACCACAGAGTTGCCCAGTGACAGAGTAGGGAGGTGGCATCAGCATGAGGAGAGCACAGAGTGGTGAGCTGGCAACAGCATAAGGAGACCACAGAATGGCCCAGTGACATAGTGGTGAGCTGGCGGCAGCATGAGGAGGCCACAGAGTGGTCAGGTGGCAGAAGAATGAGGAGACCATAGAGTGGTGAGGTGGCAGCAGCATGAAGAGGCCACAGAGTGTCCCATTGACATAGTGGTGAGCTGGAAGCAGCATGAGGAGACCACAGAGTGGCCCAGTGACACAGTGGGGAAGTGGCAGCAGCTCAAGGAGACTACAGAGTGGTGGGGTGGCAGCAGCATGAGGAGACCAAAGAGTGTCCCAGTGACAAAGTGCTGAGCTGGCAGCAGAATAAAGAGACCACAGAGTAGCCCAATGACAGAGTGGGGAGGTGGCAGCAGCATGAGGAGACCACAGAGTAGCCCAGTGACATAGTGGTGAGGTGGCAGCAGCATGAGGAGACCACAAAGTGGTGAGGTGGCAGCAGCATGAAGATACCACAGAGTGGAGAGGTGGCAGCAGCATGAGGAGACCACAGGGTGGCCCTATGACTTAGTGGTGAGCTGTCAGCAGTATGAGGGGACCACAGAGTGGCCCAGTGACACAGTGGTGAGCTGGCAGCAGCATGAGGTTATCACAGAGTAGCCCTGTGACAGAGTGGTGAGCTGGCAGCAGCATGATGAGACCACAGAGTGGCCCAATGACAGAGTGGTGAGCTGGCAGCGGCATGAGAAGACCACAGAGTGGTGAGGTGGCAGCAGCATGAGGAGACCACAGAGTGGCCCAGTGACATACTGTAGTGGTGAGCTGGCAGCAGCATGAGAAGACCACAGAGTGGGGAGGTGGCAGCAGCATGAGGAGACCACAGAGTTGCCCAGTGACAGAGTAGGGAGGTGGCATCAGCATGAGGAGACCACAGAGTGGTGAGCTGGCAACAGCATAAGGAGACCACAGAATGGCCCAGTGACATAGTGGTGAGCTGGTGGCAGCATGAGGAGGCCACAGAGTGGTCAGGTGGCAGCAGAATGAGGAGACCATAGAGTGGTGAGGTGGCAGCAGCATGAGGAGGCCACAGAGTGTCCCAATGACATAGTGGTGAGCTGGAAGCAGCATGAGGAGACCACGGAGTGGCCCAGTGACAGAGTAGGGAGGTGGCATCAGCATGAGGAGACCACAGAGTGGTGAGCTGGCAACAGCATAAGGAGACCACAGAATGGCCCAGTGACATAGTGGTGAGCTGGTGGCAGCATGAGGAGGCCACAGAGTGGTCAGGTGGCAGCAGAATGAGGAGACCATAGAGTGGTGAGGTGGCAGCAGCATGAGGAGGCCACAGAGTGTCCCAATGACATAGTGGTGAGCTGGAAGCAGCATGAGGAGACCACGGAGTGGCCCAGTGACACAGTGGGGAGGTGGCAGCAGCTTGAGGAGACTACAGAGTGGTGGGGTGGCAGCAGCATGAGGAGACCAAAGAGTGGCCCAGTGACAAAATGCTGAGCTGGCAGCAGAATGAAGAGACCACAGAATGGCCCAGTGACATAGTGGTGAGGTGGGGGGCAATACCAGTACCAGCTGAAGATGGTGGGTGGCAGTAGGAGAGCCTGGCAGCAGGTGTGTGGCATCAGGCGGGTGGTAGCATCAGAATAGTAGCTGAAGAAACAGGTGTCACGAGGGTGTCAAGAGCCACGCCTGACTCCGTTATACCCGGGGTCAGGAAGTTGCAGCGGGTGGCTGCGCGCTCTATGTATAAAGATAGTGCTGTTTCTTAATGGTAGCTTTCTGGGTTTGCCTTGCAACCCTTTTTGGCTCACTCAGGGATCCGTAGCTTCTTCTCCTCAGCTGTTTCTTGTCTAGCACTCCCAACCTCCTTATATTCCCCTCTCCCACTTCTCTGGTTGCCAGATATAGAGCTTCCTGCCTGGACTTCTATACTGACCCACTGGAGCTGTGTAGCTGAGATTCCTGGTTGTTGTTCCAGAGCGTTACCCTCCGGATCCCTGTTGGGCTTTTGTTGGCTGCTGTTGTCGCCCACCTGGGATTATATGTTTTGTCTGTATTGTCTGTCCTCTCCTTGGTGTTTTCCTTTAGTGTTAGTGGTGCGGACTGTGTTCCCACCGCCCTATTCACTACGTAGGGCTCATCTTAGGGAAAGCCAGGGTTTAGGCACGTGATCGGCGCACGGGTGAGGAACCCGTCTAGGGACGTCAGGGCAGTCAGGTGCCAGCCTCAAGGTGAGTTAGGGGTCACCACCTTTCCCTCTCCCTTGGACAGGGCCTTCCCTTTTCCCTCCCTTTGCGTCACGTATGTGATCGGCACGCCGGTCATGACAACAGGTCTCTATTGACAAAGTGTAGTGTTGGTACCATGGATGATCTAGTCTGATGCATCAGGCACTGTTGTGTGGAAATCCTGGCTGATCCATGCCTGATTCATCTTCACAAAGGTCATTTTCTCCACATTTTGGGTGGATAGGCGAGTTCTCCTTGGGGTAACTATGGCGATTGCCGCACTAAACACCCACTCTGATGCCACACTGCTGGCCGGGCAGGAAAGCTTTTGCTAGGGCAAACTCATCCAGTTGCGGCCACAAATCGAGTTTGGCTGCCCAGTAGCCCAGGGGATCTTCGATGTGGGATGGCAGGGTGCACTCCAAGTATGCCACAACCTGCTGGTTCAGCTTCTGCTCTATGTCTACCTGCTGCTGCTGGTGAGTAGTTTCTTCAGTAGGCGGGTGAAGAAATCTGCTCATCAGCGACTCTAGACTTAAGTTGCTGCTGATGGAGCTGGTACTGCTCCTGCCCTCCTCAGCAGCCATGGCAGTGGAACATGAGCGCTGAGGGCCCCCCTGGTCAGACTTGCGTGAGGATGGGCGATGGTGCACATAGGCAGCAGCCAACTGACTACATAGGATGTCTCGATAGTACTTCAGTTTGTCCTCCCTCTCATCGGGTGTAAAAAAGGCCCCCATTTTGGACTGATAGCGAGGGTCTAACATGGTGGAGAGCCAGTAGTCATCTCTCTGCTGAATGGTGACAATTCGGCTGTTACTATGAAAGCACCTGAGCATGCATCGGACCATTTGCGCAAGTGCCTCCATCTCCACTGCATACTGCCACAGTGTGTGTGGGTCATCTGCCTCTTCTTCCTCATCGCCCTGTAGCTCCTCCTGCTGCTCCTGCTCCTCCTCTCCTGTCAACTGTGTAGAAAAACCACTCATTTCTCTACACATTGCTTGTGCTCGAATTTCCTCCTCCTCTTCTAATTCAGCCCCCATAGGGCTCATATGGCCATGAGATGCGGTCGTCACGTCTCCTGTCCTCTGTCCAGCCAGATTTAGCAACATCTGCTCCAGAACATGAATCAGTGGAATGACGTTGTTCATCCCGTAGTCCTGGCGACTGACGAATAAAGTGGCCTCCTTAAAGGTCCAGAGCAAATGGTAGCTTTCACGCATGAGCTGCCACTGGCTAACATCGAAGTTACACAGGGGAGTACCTCTGTCCACCTGTATCATCAAGAAATCGTTTATGGCCTTTCCAGCATATTGAGGGTGGAAACGTCACATATCAGCCTATGTTGGGGGATGCCGTTCTGCCGCTGCAGCTCAAGGAGGGTGTGCTTTCCGGTGTACGAGTGGCTGAAGTGCATGCAAAGTTTCCTGGCCATTTTCAAGATGTCTTGCAGATAAGGGGGAAGACTTCAGGAACCGCTTTAAAACCAGATTGAACACCTGCGCCATGCAGGGCGCATGGCGCATGGCTCAGCCCTTCTTGACGCAGCACTAACACCATGTTATTCCCGTTGTCGGTCACCATGGTTCCAATTCTGAGTTGTCGAGGAGAAAGACAGGATTCGATTTCTTGATGAAGGATGCAGAGCAGTTCCTCCCTTGTCCATGCTTCACCTTCTGACCACAAATTCGGCAAATGGCCATGTTCACCTCCTCCGGCGTCTTAACAAAAAATATCCACACCGCCGAGTATGTCATTTTTCCCTCAACACTCCACACTGACAGCCTGCTACAACTGTCTCTGTGAACCCCTGCATCGTTATTTTCCGGGCAGGTAGGCTCCTGCGAAGTGAGTGGTCTACCCCAGGCACGTTTGTCTCCCAACGTTCCACTGTTGCCACCCTGTTGACTCATGGCCACGCTACCACCTTGCTGGCTCAGCTGCTGCCTCACGCGCAAGCTGCCACCCTCTTCTCTTGATGATGATGAAACCCCTTCTTCACCTGGCTCCCAAGTGCGATTAGCTACATCATCATCATCCGCTACTGTCTGCATGTCACTGATGTCCCCCTCAACGGTCTCAGGGCCAGGAGCCTGACTGCTCGCAACACCTGCTCCCACGCACTCTCATCACTACTTGCCTGCCTAGCAGAGGAAGCGGCGGATGTCTCCTCCAGATCTTGGCTGGCCAGTAGCTGCTGACTGTCCTCTAGTAGCTCGTCCTTGCTGAAAAGTGAAGCTGAGCCTATGGCATATAATACTTCTCGCGCTAAGGGAACAGAAAATTACAGAGGAAGGTTGAGGACAGTTGGGGCACAGCGCCTGCTCCCGGGCCATGGCAGCTAAGCGTTGTGTCAGAGGAACCCACCGACTCTTGGCTGGGGGTGTCTGATGTCACTTGCGATGAATTTGAAGACCTAGTCAACCATTCAAGCACCGCTGGGTTGCTGGTCAAGACACGACCTCTAGATGACACTGGGAGCTGCCATCCCCCCTTATTCTGCTGCTACTTCTGCCTGCGACAGAAACATTTTGGCCACTGCCCATTCCCTTGGAAGGGCCTGTCACTTGTCTGCCTGACATACTGTATAATAAAATAATTAAATTAAAATAATACACCCCAAAAAAGGCTGTAGTACAATATAACTTCACTGCAGAATGGCAATTAAGACAAATTCTTTTTCCTATTAATACACCCTCCAAAACATAATATAACAATCTAAATTCACTGCAGAACAGCTAATAGAATGTACGTATATTTCCTATTAATGCATCCCGTAAATGGCTATAATACAATGTAACTTGACGGCAGAACGGTAATTAAGACATATTCTTTTTCCTTTTAATACACCATCCCAAAAAAGTATAACAATCAAAAATCACCGCAAAACAGCTAATTGGACGTACATATATTTCCTTTTAATACTCCCCGTAAATGGTTGTAGTACAATGTAACTTCACCACAGATCGGCAATTAAGACTGATTCTGTTTCCTATTAATACACCCCTCAAAAAATAAAAGAATAACAATCAAAATTCACTGCAGAACGGCTAATAGGACGTACGTATATTTCCTATTAATACACCCCGTAAATGGCTGTAGTAAAATGTAACTTCACCTCAGAACGGCAATTAAGACGTATTCTTTTTCCTATTAATACACCCCCAAAAAAAAATATAACAATCAAAATTCACCGTAGAACGGACAGAAACATTTTGGCAACTGCCCGTTAACTTTGAAGGGCCTGTCACTTGTCTCTCTGACATACTGTATTATAAAATAATTAAATTAAAATAATAGACCCCAAAAAAGGCTGTAGTACAATGTAACTTCACCGCAGAATGGCAATTAAGACGCATTCTTTTTCCTATTAATACACCCTCCTAAAAATAATATAACAATCAAAATTCACTGCAGAATGGCTAATACGACGTACATATATTTCCTATTAATACACCCCGTAAATGGCTGAAGTACAATGTAACTTCACCGCAGAATGGTAATTAAGACATATTATTTTTCCTATTAATACACCCCCCAAAAAAAGTATAACAATCAAAATTCACCTCAGAACGGCTAATAGCACGTACGTATATTTCCTATTAATACACCCGACTAATAGCACGTACGTATATTTCCTATTAATACACCCCATAAATGGCTGTAGTACAATGTAACTTTACCACAGAACACCAATTAAGAAGTATTCTTTTTCCTATTAATACACCCCTAAAAAAAAGAATAACAATCAAAATTCACCACAGAACGGCTAATAGGACGTACGTATATTTCCTAATAATAAGTACAATGTGACTTTACCTCAGAACCCCCAAATAGGACGTACTCTTTTTCCTATTATTACACCCCGTAAATGGCTGTAGAACGGCAATTAAGACGTATTCTTTTTCCTATCAATACACCCCCCAAAAAAAGTATAACAATCAAAATTCACCGCAGAACGGCTAATAGGACATACATATATTTCCTATTAATACCCCCCGTAAATAGCTGTATCACACAGCACCCCAATAACGAGAAAGGTTTTCTGGAATTACTGAGCTATCATTTAGTGCAATTTGGATCCCCAGTTAGTGCAGAAAGGTGTAATAGAATAGCTCCTATTACCCAGGATGTACACTCCCCTATTGGACCCTGTTCTCCTTTTATAGTGTAGATAATGCCTCCCTATCCCTTCCCTACACTATAATTAATCTTTCCATGAACTTCTAAATCGTTTTTTCAGCACAATAAAGTCTTTCCTAGCACTGTCCCTAGCGCCTGTCGCATCTGTCTCTGCACTAAGTACACTGAAAAATGCAGAATCCAAGATGGCTGAGGCTATTTATAGGGCTGTGACATCACAGGGGCTGGCTGCTGCTGATTGGCTGAATGCATGGCATTGTTGGTGATCCCTCATTCCCAGAGTTCTTTGCTCCATGTCCTAACATGTGTAGCAGCCATTTTAGGAAAAAATGCGATTCGTTACCACGAAGTGTGAGGAAGTTCAGCTTCGGTGTGAATGGAATTTTTCCTGAAATTCAGATCAAATTACACTTCGTCAACTTTGATTCGCTCATCTCTAATTAAAATTATCCTGCTGAAAAATTCCATATGGAAGCCCTGCCAAGAGAGGCAACACATGAGACTGGACATATCACTAAGATGTTAAGGTGGATTTACATGGGACATGGAGAAGCTGATTGTTGGGAAGGAAGCATTCCTTCCCAACAGTCAGCTGCTTGTTAAGTAGAGATGAAGCACTGTATTTACATGCAGCGATCACCTCCACAGTATGAGGATGAGCGATCGCTGGGGCAATTGCTCGTCATCATACAAATTAATTTCTCCTAGGCAGCAGAGTGCTGTTTAGACAGCACGATCTGCTGCACAGAATGATGATTGAGATGTCCACCCCTTCGATCATTGTACCCAATGAACGAGCTAAACTCTCATGACACCTTTAGACAGCCAGATTATTGGGAATGAGCATCCCAATAATTGGCCGAATATTCGGGCCATGCTTATCTACTTTTAGTCTCCTTTGTATCACTACTAGGGGTGACAACTGTCATATGCAAAGGTTCCCCAGATCATCACACAAGCATTTGATGCAATGTGTTTCTCTACAGCAAAGGCAGGATTGAACCACTCACCATGAGGCCTCCATATTCAAACCCAATCATCATGGGATCCTAAACAGAACCTAGATTCGTTGCTAAAAATGATATAGTTCCAGTCTGTAGCAGTCCAGGATACTCATTCATGACACCGATGAAAATGAAGGCGATGGTGGCTGGCTATGAATGGCAAGGCATGTAATGGGAGCCATGGTACCAAACTACCTTCTGCTAAGCACCTAAAAATGATCCGGCCAGAGATAGGGGTTTGTAATAAAGGAGCCACCCATGTCTGGATGTGAATGATGAAACCATGGGACCTACTCATAATTGTCGGCTGATCAAGTGATCCTCTCTGCTGGTTGTCTAGTGCAGCCCGGAGTCTGTTCTGTGTGTGTGCCCTCGTGTAACCACTCCTCCCATCACCTCCTAATAGCTAGGTCAGAATTACCTAGTTGGGGGAATATTATTGAAATGTACATTCTGCTTCTCTAAATCCAGTGATGCTCCCACCTCACAACTGAGCAAAAGGTCTTGCATTGTAGAGGGATGTCTAGTGCTGTGGCTTGGTTTGGGTTGGCTCCAGCACTACCCTGGGTCTCCCAGACATTGTTGAGGTGTCACCAAGAGTTGCTGCTCTCCGGAGGAGATAGTAAGATGCAGGGCTGGGACAAGGCCATTTGGTGCCCAGGGCGAAGATGGCAAACTGCGCCCCCCCCCCCCCCCCCCGTTTTTAAGAAAGAATCAATGTTGTTTCAAAACAAGAATATACTTAAAGCAATAGAACAAAGGACTGTGGGACTTTGAAAGTCACAGACACTATAAAGTCCCCCCCCATCATCATGTGCCAGTATAAAGTCCCCCCCATCATCATGTGCCAGTTTTGTAATAAGCCCCCCCAATGTGCCAGTAACACTATTGTAAAAAAAAACAAAAAAAAAACACTTATACTTACCTAAGTGTCAGCGATGCGATGCAGCCTCTTCCTGTGTCCCACGCTGTAATGTAAGGCTCAGGCGGCACGATGACGTCATTGCGCCGGCCTCTGATAGGCTGCCGGCCTAGTGCCTGCAGCCAGGGGCGTACATAAAAATCACTGGGCCCCATAGCAGGAATCTAAATTGGGCCCCCATTCCCCTTTTATAGCCCCTCCCTTTGTTCCATGAACTATTCTTGCTGCTGCGTTTTATAATTTATGCCATCAGGGCCGGAATGGGATTACAAAACAGCCCTGGCACACAAAAGAGGTATAATAGATGCAGATGTATATTATATACAGCAGTGTACAGTTATGTGAGGTACGCGGTATAATAGATGCAGTGTGTACAGGTATATAGTATATTCCCTAGTGTTCTGATATGTGAGGTACAGGGTATAATAGATGCAGTGTGTACAGGTATATAGTATATACAGCAGTGTACTGATATGTGAGGTACGGGGTTTAATATATGCAGTGTATACAGTATATACAGTAGTGTAATATGTGAGGTACGAGGTATAATAGATGCAGTGTGTACAGGTATATAGTAAATACAGCAGTGTATTGACACCTCGTACCTCACATATCAGTACAATGCTGTATATACTATATATCTGTACACACTGCATCTATTATACCTCGTACCTCACATATATAGTATATACAGAAGTGTACTGATATCTGTACACACAGCATCTATTATACCTCATACCTCACATATCAGTGCACTGCGGTATATACTATATATCTGTACATATTGCATGTATAATACTGTGTAATATATGCAGTGTGTGTGCATGTATGTGTGTGTATATATATATATATATATATATATACAGAGCAGTGTATTGATGTGACACATAGAAGGTATAATACTGTAGATGCAGTGTTTATAGAAATATGTGGTCAGTTATGCATTATAGTCACTGTGAGGTACATGAGGTAGTGGTAACTGTCTGAAGTAGTATACATGAGTGAGCAATGAGTAAAAACAGGGCATGGAGGGGGGGGGGGGGTAAATGATGAAAAGTGGAGGACCTCCTCTTACCTCTCCTTTCCAGTCTGTATGGATCAATACAGAGCTGCTTGTGAACTTTTAATACTTGCTGTTAGGGGTTGAAGGACCTGTGATGATGTCATCACAGGTCCTGGCAGATGTACCTTTGAAACCTAGGAACTACACCATTTTTGGTGCAGTTCCTTTGCTAGATTCTGCAGGACCTGTGATGTTGAAGATGATGTCATCACAGGTCCTGGCAGATGCACTGTTCTAACCTGGGAACTACACTTTACACTGTGCAGTTCCCTTACAGGACCTGTGATGACATCATCAAAGGTCCTTTAGCTTTAGAAAGGTAAACAGGAGTAATTAGGGGGCGGGGCCTCTCCTCCACTTCGGTGCCTGCCTGCAGCCTATCAGAGGAAAGGGAAGGGACACGCCTCTCCCTCCCCTGCACCTCCGCTGGCACAGACAGTTTACAATGGAGATGAGCGCAATGGAAGCGCTCATCTCCCTGTGCCCGGCGGCGGCTGCTCACTTGAGGGGGGGGTCATTTTAGTTGGGGGGGCACATGGGGGGGCACAGCATGATGTAGGGGGGGCCGTGGCCCCCTCTGGCCCCCCCCTGGCGACGCCACTGCTGCTGGCACTTTACCTGCGCCCCCCTCCTGTCCGCAAATGGTAGCGCCCAGGGCACCCGCTCCTTCGGCCCCTGCCTTGTACCGGCCCTGGTAAGATGTGATGCACCCCAATGGGAAATAAGTCCAGAGAGTGCAAAACAATACAGGCAATGCACTAAGCTGACTTCTCCAGACTCTTAGATAGTAACATAATTTATAAGGCTGAAAAAATACATCTGTCCATCCAGTTCAGCCTATTATCTTGCAAGTTGATCCAGAGGAAGGCAAAAAATACCCTGTGAGGTAGAAGCCAATTTTTCTCACTTTAGGGGAAAATAATTCCTTCTCGACTCCAATCAGGCAATCAGAATAACTCCCTGGATCAACAACCCATCTCTACTAACTATAACCTGTAATATTATTACACTCCAGAAATACATCCAGGTCCCTCTTGAAAAAGAAGGTTCCAAGCTGAGGAAAGGCCTGAGCTAGCTGTCTCTCTCTCTCTCTCTCTCTCTCTCTCTTTCTCTCTCCTAGAAAGCTGGTACCCTGGCCAAAAGGCTTGGTGGCCCAGGACCTGTGGCTTAGTCATCCAGCTGGCTACTTGGTCAAAGGGCTGGTGACCAAGGCTGCATTGAATCACTATAGAATGGTCCCTATATTTTATTTAGTTTTATTAGTTGTGACTTACTCCCTTATGTCACAGAAAGGAGGAGCCACCTGATATCTGCCCATGACATGTATGGTCTCAGGTTGTATGTGTTCACCAAGGTGGCGCAATGCAGACAGGCATCGTTCCTTTCATTTACTGTGGCCTACACAGGACTGTCACAGAGAGAAGGTGTGTACGGCCATGCATTGCACGCTGCAAGTCTCCTGTTGTGGTGTAGGGGGAGAGGATGGCCTAGGGAATTATTGTGACCTTCTCCAGCACATCACAAGGAGGAGACATGCCCGACCGTGTAATGCTTGCTGTATGTCTCCTGCTGAGATTTGGCCTCTAAGGAGGGGAGTAACTGGAATACTGGCTTAACACATGGCATATTGTATTTAATGGAAGTAGCCTTTGCCTGTCACTGGCTTCCGGATGCTGGTAACAACAAGCGTTGCCTCAGTTTACCACATGCTCGCCAGCACCTGCCTCTGTTCATTATTTTTTCCACACAAGGAGGGCGTGAGTGACTTTATTATGAGGCATGGTTTATTTTTTTACATGTTTAGCCGGCTATCTGGCTTCACTGTTTATTTAAGCATTTACTGAGTGGCCCTACCAGGAGCCCTGATTTTGCTTCGTATCAGTGCATCTTTGATATATTTTTTGTATATCTTAGTTTCATCTAGCGGTGTTTGTCAGTGCCTTTATTTTTTAACTCTGTTTTCAGCTCATAGTGTTTTTATTAACTACTGGTTGCTTTTGTCTCATTGGCCCACTGATGAACCCGGTTAGAAGAGAAACGAGTCGGAGCAGATACTCGGCTGCCATTTGACACGTGAGCAGAGACCGATGCTCCATTTTTTCATATCTTTTTTTCTATAGGGCTATCTAAGTGTCTAGGGATAGGCACAAGCATGGAGTACATCCATCATCAAGGTATGACAAGGGCTAGTCTAGGGTTTAAATTAGGGAAAGCGATCCCCTTTCTCTCCCCCCTCCCCTGCCTGACATCTTTTGCGTTATTGATCCTACACAGGATTTGTTTTTGCTTTTAATTGCTTCACCTTCAGCCCCCATTTTTTGTGTTACTAGGTTTTAGTTTTATTTATGTAATAAAAGTTATGTTTTATGATGCTTTCAGTGATAGAAGTTTGAGGTAGTTTCATAATAATTTGATAAATGGGATAAAATAAATTCAATAAATGTAATAAAATAAACTACCAGCATATTATATATTAAAATACATCATTTTTAAAAATAGAAATAATATATTGTCTGGATTACCTAAAAATTAAAAATTCATAGATGACAATACCAATAAATGAAAAAATACATTTTATTAGAAGTCCAAAAATTTTGTAACTGTGATATTATTCCTGAGGCTACTCGCTACTGCTGTTTGCTAGCACATATATCTCCAGTGTCTCCCTGGAGTGACTGCGCAGATGTGCTCACATCAGTACGTAATCTCACCATGCAGCAAACTCCAGCAAAAAGGCGTTGACTCACCACTCAGGATACAGCAGACATGAGCTTGCAGAGTTGTATAGTTCCACAAGCTAGCAATCATTGGAAGGACAGGGATATTTGCAAGCACCTCAGCCTAGCAGTTAGTTGTTGACATCGGCAATAGTAGTCATGCATTGCCAGTGCTTGTTAACACTTAAAACCCAATAGCCATAGGATTGCTGAGTAATGTAGTTCCATAGGCTGCAGACAAAGAAGAAATAGACTGCTTGTTACCGCAAATTGCTGACAGTGGTAGCAGAAACACAATCCACTTGGCTCATAGCAGTCTTGGGCTTGTTGGGTAGAATAGTTCCACTAGCAGCAAATAGAGTAGTAATGAATTAACAGTGGTAGCTAGCTTACCACTTACAACACAACAGTCTTAGGATTGCTGAGTAAGGTACTGTATTTCCACAGGCAGGAAATAGATGTCATAACACGCAATCTGAATGTGGTTTGGAAATATAAGATAAGCTAGACATATTTCGAGGACTCTGCGGGTCTTTACAAAGGCCAGCTTTTTACGCCAGGCTTTGCTTCCCTCCCTTTGTTTATGGCATGAAATATATATTGGGGAGTTTGGCAGTCACATTTTATGATGTACCATGTGACAGCACTTAGGGGTAGATTTATCAAGACCGGCGTTTCTATGTTTGATATCCCCTGTGCCTGCAGTCTGTGCACCTAAGCAGAAATCTATGGCAGTCCTGAGCCGTGCCAGAAAACTGGCGTAAATGAAGAAAAATTTGTTTGGGCAGCTGACCACACCTCTTTTCTTCCCTTACCACACCTTGCTGGATTCTCTTCTACAGTTATTGGTGCCAACAGGACCATAGTCTTGACAGAAAACGTCAGGGTCACATTACTGTGAAGCTAGCATCCTGTCAGCATCTTGATTATGTAACTCTCAAGAACAACACCATGTCAACTGGCTTGTTGGCACCTGTGGCCCTCCTCTGAGCTGTTGACATCTTTAAGGACAATTTTAGGCTGTATAGGAGGGTTGTAGCCACTAACACAATGGTTAAGTTAAAAAACAAAACAAAACATATCAACGGAACTGAGGGACTCTTTCTAGAGTTCCCGGTATGTCCTGTCACTGTCAACCCAAAATACAGTGCTGGTGCATTGCTTTGGCACCATGATACCGCTGTGTATAGCTAAATCTTTCACACTGAATCTCATTTGCTAGGTGTACTCCTAATTTTATACCCTTCCAGCCATAGGGGCACCTGATTAAATTGCATGTTATTGTTATTTAATCTTTTATAGGTGCAGAGACACCTCAATGATTAGCCAAATTCTGCTTGTCCTCATTTCTGTGATCCTGCTTTCAGCTAGCGAGGAAAGACAGCAGTCAGCTGAGGGCTTCAAATCCTTCTTTTTAGTGATCAGTGGAGGTCTCAGCACCCAGACTTACACTGATCAAAGCTTCTGATATATGTCTATATCAAGAGCTTTGTGAAAAGGCAGTCAAACTTTCAGAAAGATCTGCATATCTTTTTGAATATGAGCACTATGCTTGCTTTACACAAGTGCAATGGAACCAGTATTTAGAGTTGATAAATATTATAGGAAATAACTGAAGTTAGAGGACTCTTTGGTGTATGTAATCTGTTTGAGGACCACATTTAATTTTTGTACATGCGCTTGGAACATTCAGCCAGTCAAGTGAATATAGCTTATAACTCATTTATCTCGCTCCCCTTTTGAAATACCTGTTCTTTTCAGGTTATGCTGAACTGGCATGTTTATGGGGGAGTCACAGAACAACATTGTTGAGCCATCAATTATATGTGGACAGTCACCTTGATCACATTTCTGTCCATCCTCAGAGCAGGTGTCTCTGGTGCATAGATAATCGGCCTATAAATACAGACCTTGTTCTGTTCAAAGTCTTTGTCTTTCTAAAAGTACAAACATTTAAAAGGGGATAGGACAGAGGGAATTTTGAAAATTTTAACCTGTATTATTTAAACCCAATTAACAAAATGGCATACTAAAATGCAAACCTTGAAAGGGCAGATTTTTTTTTCTTTCATTTTAACAGTTATGTCAAGATCCATTGAACTGTGAAACCGAAGAAGTAGAATTTCTCTCAGGCATCAGCTGTAAGTGACTCAGAAAAATGTTTTAACATTGAGCCATAACATGCTGCCTTTCTAATCATAACGCAATTACAAGTAGCTTTCAATCAGGTAGCAAGGGAAAGATTCTTTTTATATTGTAGCTAACTTGTGCAAGGCTACTCAAAGACAACTCTATTAAATCCTAAGCAATACTAAAAGCTGCTCGGCCTTGCAGTTTAGTGCAATCAGATTGAAAGAATATACCCTTCAATCTGAGGCTGTAAAATTTTAAAATTAAATTCCTTGAGGATTCTGCTTCACTGCAGGTATTATAGCCTTTAAATTAATTATTGTGTTAAACTGTCAGTGCAATATTTTATCTCACATCGCTCTGCTTCCTCCTTTCCTAAGAATTATTTGTATGCTTTATTAAGTGTATATCTAGTATACAGTTTTTTTTTTTTTTAGCACTGCTTATTTATAGGTGCTGTGTAGATAATAATAATCAGTAATAATTCGAGAATTACCAAATAACTTTTGAAAGCTGGCAGAACAGAAACAATGCCCTTATCTTATATATTAAAGGTTTGCACCGAAACCATTAACTTTTTGATACAAAACTTTTAGTTCAATTAGTTTACAACTAGTTGAATTTCTTCATTGTGAGCATGGATTTTTTGTACAGTGTAAAATTGAGTAAGATGTCGCACTAAGAACACTCAAACGACACCAGGTGCTCCTGTAAATTGAGGCCACTCACTCAATTTAGAAAAGCATATACGTATATAGGTGAACAGGGCACTCAAGGATAGCTGCGACCGTGTATTTAAGGCAAAGATGAGCTTTATTGATAATATAAATATATTTGATGCATATAACAATCAAGAATGCAGTAGAATAAATAGGTTATTAAATCCATTACCTTTGTATCGACCAAGTGTTCGTCCGAAATAATCACAAGAGCCTTCAAGTGTACTTACTCCCAGGATCTGCCTTTAGATATTTGTAGCAGTATTCAATCAGGAGATTAAAGCCGGCTCTCTGTTCGGTTATGGTCGATTTAATGGTAAGGTAGGTTTTTCAGTACAAAGATGGGGTGTAGCACCAGACGCGTTTCGGGGTCCAACCCCTTCCTCAGTGGTATGCCCAAAGATGGGGTGTAGCACCAGACGCGTTTCGGGGTCCAACCCCTTCCTCAGTGGCATACCACTGAGGAAGGGGTTGGACCCCGAAACGCGTCTGGTGCTACACCCCATCTTTGTACTGAAAAACCTACCTTACCATTAAATCGACCATAACCGAACAGAGAGCCGGCTTTAATCTCCTGATTGAATACTGCTACAAATATCTAAAGGCAGATCCTGGGAGTAAGTACACTTGAAGGCTCTTGTGATTATTTCGGACGAACACTTGGTCGATACAAAGGTAATGGATTTAATTCGCTTGCAAGCTTTTCAGCAGTGAGTTGCTGCCATTCACGTCGCTTTGGCGGGACGCCGCCGCGACTATTTGAATAACTGCAAAGCATATGACTGTTGTCTCAATATGAAAGTAAAAAACGAATAGACTTATTGCAAACAAGTCTTTGGATGTTCACAATCATTGGATCCAAGATTTACAATATTGGACTATTGAATATTTGCTGATTAATCGAATAATAGCCTTTGCTCTGTCGAATATTCATTATATTTATTTGTTAATAACCTATTTATTCTACTGCATTCTTGATTGTTATATGCATCAAATATATTTATATTATCAATAAAGCTCATCTTTGCCTTAAATACACGGTCGCAGCTATCCTTGAGTGCCCTGTTCACCTATATACGTATATTTTTTGTACAGTATTTTTTTTTCTATTAGCAATTAAAATCTTTGTAAATTGTGGTATTTATTTTTCAATTGGTCCTAGACTCCTAAACGTTTCTCCCAATAAGTTGCCTTTTCTTAGTCTATTTTCAGGCCCAAAATTCTGTGCTGATCAATTTCTTTATATATATTTTTTATTTGCATAGGGGTCGGATGTCTATTTTCTTGACATAGAGATGAATTTTATATACATCCCATTGACAAGATTAAATGCTAACATTTCAGACCAAACCGAGTTCGTTCCAAACTATTTTTCAGATGGCAGACGAACCCAAATCTTTTTAGGTTCATTTCAGACAAATCCACTAAAACCACACATAGCGCTGTTTTAGTGCCCCTAACAAGAAAAAAACACTAGGAAGGTAGAAGACCAAAAGAGAAAGTGGGGGGAAGGGCTTTGCCTTGATTGACTCCCAAGCTGACAAATAGCCTGGCTGAGCCAATCAGTGCTGTAGCAGGCAGGCAGCCATTCTGTGCTGGGCTGTGAAAAGGGGTGGTTGGGTTTTAAGGTGCCTACGAGAAAAACGATCTTAAGGAGTCAGGGAAAGTGAAAAATCAATCAGGGACAGTCAGAAATCAATCAATTTTATTAATCAAGTTTATTGCCAGGGACAGTGAAGGAAAAGGCTAGGATTCCGAAGAAGAATTGTGTGTGTGTAGAATAGGAACAAGCAGGGAAGTTGACAGCCAGGGAGAGAGAAGACAGGAGCTGTGGCTGGCTGTGCCTCCTAGAAAAACTGCAGCTGCTGCAGTACAGACCTCAAAAGCAGCTACCTGCAAGGAAATACTTTCATTTCCCACCCCCCCATTTTCCCAGAAATTCTTTTTTTGTGGTCTTAAATTTAATTAACATGGTAACATTGTTTATAAGGCTGAAAAAAGACATCTGTCCATCCAGTTCAACCCCTTATCCTGCAATTAAGCAGCATATATATATGATTACTACAGCAAAACACAAGTTATAGCAGCAATCTATCTGTGAGTGTTAATGTGAAATTGAGAGTCAAGCCTAAAGCATCCGTTTCCATGAATTCCATTTACACATGGTTGGAATTCATTTTTTTTTGTTGAGGGATTGTTCAATTTAATTAATATATGTGATTGCTACAAGACACAGGGTAGGGCAGCAATCGACCTGTGAGTGATAATGAGATATTGAGTGTCAGGCCTCAATCGACCGTTTAGTTTCCACATGGTTGGAATAAAAATTTTTGGGGCTTGTTCAATTTAATTAAACCAGCATGGCAATCCATGGACAGGTTCCTGTCCCCAACAGCAGCAGGGCACTACCCCTCCTTCCTATCACATGCCTGGTCAAGTGATGGCTCACTCTGTTTTGAGCTGATTGGCCTGGCAGAGAGTTGCCACACCGGCGAGCAGTTGCTGAAGTACATCAAGCAGCAAACGTCCCGCTGGCTGTCATCTGTCCAACTCCAACTGGGAAAGGCGGTCAGCGTCAATGGACAGAGCATCATGGCCGCCATAAATCTGGGCAAAACACATGCTTTCTGCATGATGCACATCATCAACTGGGTGGTGCAGCGCTTTCCAAATAAGTACACTGTTTGCGCAAGGTGCTGGCAAAGTCCAAGAGAGTGACAGCCTTCAAAAAGGCCACAAAGTATGTCAGCAGGGACAACTGCAGCATGAACTACGTCATCCCTCTCATATTTATCTTAGAACAAACGCTGACGCTCATTAAGCAGGGGATCACAGCTGAAGAAGAGCAGCTGCAATCTGACATGGAGGAGGAGGATGATAAAAATGAGGTTGAGCAGCTGCCACTGCAAGAGGAGGAGATGGAAGACCAAGAGGACGATGATGAGGATGGTACTGGCCAACACACCCAATTGTATCAGTGGGGGACAGAGCCAGAAAGAACTGGCTCCTCAGGCACACTGGCCACAATGGCGACCTGTATGCTTGCTTGCTTACACAGTGACAGGCATACTGTTGACATCAAGTAGTCTGATGGTAACTGGATAGCCATGCTTTTGCACCCTCGCTACCAGGGGTATAATGGGGGAATGCTTTCTTCTCGCAGAAACGGAGGACAAACTACGCTATCACCAGGTAACACTGTGTATGCAGCTTGCTGCAGCTTATGGCAAGCAGACGCGTGTCGCCAGTGTGTCTGAAAGGGCTCTTCTCTACCCCACACCGAGTCACCCCCCTCCTACCGCCACAAGCAGCATCAGCCATTTTAGTTTTTCTACATGCAGCGCCAGACCGAGGATAGTCAGCTAGCCGACAACTCTTGTCTCAACGCTCAGGTTCAGGCCTACCTAAACTCTAGCCAGTCTCTGACACATGCCTTGTTCCCTCATCATGTTCTGTACAGCTGCGGCTGTCGCCGCTGCCTCTATCATCCCACCACCGCCACCATGCCACTGCTGTGACCTGCTAGCCATCATTTTCCATAAGACTGCTGCTGCCTCCATCATGCTGCTACCTTTCTGCTGAGATGTTACATATGGCTGTTGCTGCAACTGCTGCTGCTGCTCCTCGCTGTTAATCCCCTACTGCCACCACCATTAACGCAAAGCATCTGCCGCCACTATTACTACTACTACAACTACTACTACTACTGTTGCTATTACTACCCATAGACAGCCTTGTATGTTCTATGCTATACTGCTTCTGCTGCCACCACTATTGCAGCTGCATGCCACTATATCCGGACTGTAACGTTTCCAAATCCACATTACACTGCTGCTGCTCCCAATTGAAATAGAGAATTTTTTTTCTTCAGACACTCAACACTTGTGTTTGTTGTACGGGCAGGCATTCTGACCCTGTCAAGGCATAATTTTTGTCCGCTTGGTCTCCCAAGTCACTTTTTAATATTTTTTTTTATCTCATAACACTGTATGCGTTTAATACATCATCTGGCCCTGATAAGGGACAATTTTTAGTAGCTTTGGAATATAAAAATGCACTACACTTTGCCGACTTGGTGTATTTTTAGGCACGTTGTATGTTAACGCCATCAAACGTGCTTTTACCCATAGTCACTCAGATATAATTTACTATTGTTGTTGTTGCGTTCCAGAGCTTGGGGAGCCGGGAGGACAAATTTTCCTAAGAAATTTTCCTAAAAATTAGGAGTCCTAGGAGGCTAGAAGAGGTTATATACCAACTTTCAGGGCAATTGGTGCTACTTTGGTTCAGCCCGAATCGGTTTGGGTCAGAACCAAACTTTTTTTTAAATTTGGCGAATTGGACCCTAAATGAATCTCAACTGGTTTGCTCATTTTTTATATTCTGGCTGTCTGCAGCCATCACTAGGGGGAGCTAAGGAGTTTACTGCCTACTGTATTAGAAATGTATTCAATACAGAAACCGCCTATACTTCCTTTAGTGGTGGCTGCAGAGGGGAAGAAGTTTATTATTTAAAAGGTTGTTGTCTCATGAAGACAACCCCTGTCCATGGACATCATAGAGCTCATGACTACTGTTGAGCAAATGGAAGCATCTGAAGTGGAATTTGAACCAAAGTTTAGGAAAAATTTGATTCGCAATGAATCTGAATTTCCTGGCGCTTCATGGTAACAAATCAATTATTTTGCTAAAATGGCGGCTACGTGTGTTGCAAAGTGAAAGTAAGAAGCCTGGGAACAAGAGATCACCCATAATGCAATGCAGCCAGCTGATCAGCAGATGGCCATCTCCTATGCTGTCACAGCTTTATAAATATAAGTAAATATTGTGTTTTCCACTTTGTTTTATAGATAATTAATTCCATTAGGCGTTAATTCTCAAATTGGGGTGAATAAGCTGTCTATTTTTACTGTTATTGGGATGACCACCTTGTCTCTTAGATAAGCAATCCCATTAGGCCTTGATTTTCAAATTGGGGGTGAATAAGCTGCCTAATTCTTCTGTTACTCGTGTGTCAACATTGACATTGAATAACATATTTTACATATACAGTTACTGTTACTGTACAGTGAATTCAACAGACAGGTGCCAGGGCCCTCCGAGGGAAACGGCAGTGGCAAAAATGTTGCTGGAGCTGTCAAAAGTAACAGTAGAAGGGGGAGTAGTAGCATCAGCCGCAGCCTGTATAATATGTAGCGCTTCAGTCACCTGTAGCAAATACAAGTCCACACCAGGAGCTCTGCTTAACCCAGCACTGACAGTCTTTCAAACGTGAGGACTTTTGCGTTCTTTTTACCTCATTGTGCCAATATTGTATGTGAGTGAGCAATAGAAGTCATACTCACAGGTTGCTGGTACAAAGCCTTTTGTTTCTATTTATTTCTTTAATTTATTCCAGTATAAAATTGAACATCATGAGGGATGCTGAGACAGACATCGTTCACACCTCCTCCCCTCCATGAGACGTTTTGGGAGAACACGCCCCCTTAGCATCAGCCACAACAACAGGCCAGAGCTTCCATTGTCATCCAGAGTTCATATTTTGAGCAGCAATCCATCAGACACCAACAGCCAGGAGTTGGTGGGTTCCTCTGACGCGACACTTAACATAGAAACATAGAATGTGTCGGCAGATAAGAACCATTTGGCCCATCTAGTCTGCCCAATATACTGAATACTATGAATAGCCCTTAGCCCTATCTTTTATGAAGGATAGCCTTATGCCTATCCCATGCATGCTTAAACTCCTTCACTGTATTTGCAGCTACCACTTCTGCAGGAAGGCTATTCCATGCATCCACTACTCTCTCAGTAAAGTAATACTTCCTGATATTACTTTTAAAACTTTGCCCCTCTAATTTAAAACTATGTACTCTTGTAGCAGTTTTTCTTCTTTTAAATATCCTCTCCTCTTTTACCTTGCTGATTCACTTTATGTATTTAAAAGTTTCTATCATATCCCCTCTGTCTTGTCTTTCTTCCAAGCTATACATGTTAAGGTCCTTTAATCTTTCCTGGTAAGTTTTATCCTGCAATCCATGTACTAGTTTAATAGCTCTTCTCTGAACTCTCTCCAAAGTATCAATATCCTTCTGGAGATATTGTCTCCAGTACTGAGCACAATACTCCAAATGAGGTCTCACTAGTACTCTGTAGAGCGGCATGAGCACCTCCCTCTTTCTACTGGTAATGCCTCTCCCTATACACCCAAGCATTCTGCTAGCATTTCCTGCTGCTCTATGACATTGTCTGCCTACCTTTAAGTCTTCTGAAATAATGACCCCTAAATCCATTTCCTCAGAAACTGAGGTTAGGACTATATCACAGATTTTATATTCTGCTCTTGGGTTTTTACGCCCCAGGTGCATTATCTTGCACTTATCAACATAAAATTTTAGTTGCCAGATTTTTGACCATTCCTCTAGTTTTCCTAAATCCTTTTCCATTTGGTGTATCCCTCCAGGAACATCAACCCTGTTACAAATCTTTGTGTCATCAGCAAAAAGACTCACCTTACATTCGAGGCCTTCTGCAATTTTGCTGATAAAGATATTAAACAATATGGGTCCCAGAACAGATCCCTGTGGTACCCCACTGGTAAAAAGACCATGGTCTGAATATACTCCATTGACTACAACCCTCTGTTGTCTGTCCCTCAGCCATTGCCTAATCCATTCAACAATATGGGAGTCCACGCACAGACTGGAATTTATTGATAAGCCTTCTATGTGGGACAGTATCAAAAGCCTTACTAAAGTCTAGATAAGCGATGTCTACTGCACCTCCGCCATCTATTATTTTAGCCACCCAATCAAAAAAATCAATAAGATTAGTTTGACATGATCTCCCTGAAGTAAACCCATTCTGTTTTTAATCTTTTAATCCATGGGATTTTAGATGTTCCACAATCCTCTCCTTAAGTATGGTTTCCATTAATTTCCCCACTATTGATGTCAGGCTTACTGGCTTATAGTTGCCCGATTCCTCCCTACTACTTTTCTTGTGAATGGGCACAACATTTGCTAATTTCCAATCTTCTGGGACAACTCTTGTTACCAGTGATTGGTTAAATAAATCTGTTAGTAGTTTTGCTAGTTCACCGCTAAGCTCTTTTAATAGCTTTGGGTGTATCCCATCAGGCCCCTGTGACTTATTTGTATTAATTTTAGACAGCTGACTTAGAACCTCTTCCTCAGTAAAGACACATGCATCAAAAGATCCATTAGTCTTCCTTCCTAACTGAGGTCCTTTTCCTTCATTTTCCTTTGTAAAAACTGAACAGAAGTATTCATTGAGGCAGTCAGCTAGTTCTTTATCTTCTTCCATATACATTCCTTCTTTTGTTTTTAATTTGGTAATTCCTTGTTTTAGCTTCCTTTTTTTATTTATGTATCTGAAGAATGTCTTATCGCTTTTTTTCACTGACTGAGCTAATTTCTCTTCTGCCTGTGCTTTAGAAGCTCTTATAACTTGTTTGGCCTCTCTCTGCCTAATCTTATAAATTTATGCTATCTTTTTGTTTTTAATGATTTTGGCCACTTCTGCTGAGTACCACAGTGGTCTCTTCCTTTTTTTGCTTTTACTGACAAGCCTAATGCAATTATCTGTTGCCTTCAATAGTGCCACTTTTAAGTAGTCCCATTTCTCCTGGACTCCATTGAAACTGTTCCAATCTGATAGGGACTCGTATACCACTAATCTAATTTTAGAAAAGTCAGTTTTTCTAAAATCTAAAACTTTTGTTTTTGTGTGGTGTGACTCAGTCACTGTACTTAGAGTAAACCACACTGACTGGTGATCACTAGATCCCAAGCTTCCCCCCTACAGTAATATCAGATACTAAATTCCCATTTGTGAATACTAAATCTAAAATGGCCTCCTTCTGGGTTGGCTCCTCAACTACTTGCTGTAGAGATAATCCCAGTAGGGAATTTAGAATATCTGTACTCCTGGCAGAACTAGCTTTGGTTTTCCAGTTTACATCAGGAAGATTAAAGTCTCCCATAATGATAACTTCCCCTTTCAATGTCATTTTAGCTATTTACTCAACTAGTAGATCATCTAATTCTTTGACTTGGCTAGGTGGTCTATATATCACACCTACACGAGTTACCTTATGATTATCAAGCTGCAAGGTAACCCAAGCTGACTCTAAATTGGTCTTGCTAACTTGTATCAAATTAGATTTTATGCTATCTTTCACATACAGGGCCACCCCTCCCCCTTTCTTGCCTTCTCTATCTTTCCTATATAGAGAGAACCCTGGTATTGTTATATCCCAGTCATTACTCCCATTGAACCATGTCTCAGTAACAGCCACTAAATCTATATTCTCAGATGCCATTATAGACTCAATTTCATTGATCTTATTCCCTAAACTGCGAGCATTTGTAGACAAGACTCTGAGCTTGTCATTTCTTAACCTATGTGCTACTGGCATCTTCTGGCATTGTTCCGGGGACAGTCATACTGCTGGATTATCACTCTTTTGCCCCCCTTTCCTAGTTTAAATGCTCCTTAGTAAATACTTTGAACTGTTCACTGAGGACATTCGTTTCCTTGAGAGAAAGATGCAAACATTCTTTTTTGTACAGTTCTTTCCATTCCAACGAGAGCTAACATGAGACACAAAGCCAAACCCTTGGTTCAGACACCATTTACCAAGCCATACATTGAATTCCTTAATGCTCATCTTCCTGTCATGCTGAAGGTTATGCACAGGCAAAACTGCACAGAATGAAACAGTTGATGTAACCTCCCATATATCATTACCAAGTGTGTGAAAAGCTTCCTTCACCTTTGAAGCCTCATTGCAAGCCAGATCATTTGTCCCAAGATGGACAATAACATCCACCTCCCTTTCCTGCTTTGCTTGCCTAACAATATTAAGGATACGTCGTCAATCCATGCTAGCGGTAGCACTAGGGAGACATCTCACAAGACCATTTTCCTCAAACTTCACACCTCTTATGATAGAATCGCCCACCAACAGCTGCTTACTATCAGTCCTCACCTTATCCTTTTTGTCTTTGGCTGCAGTCTTGCATACTTTAGGCATGGGAGATGATTGTTCCTCACCAACTGTACCTGAGCCATCCTCCATGTTGCTCTTGTGCTCTGAAAGTGCTGCAAATGAATTATGGAGAGCGACAGACTGTGGGACATGTCTTCTATCAACAACTCTCAGTCTACCAGAACCTGCAGTAACCCATCTTCCATTTCTAGGGGGACTCTGTGGCAGTGGCATTGCAACATTCCCAGCCTGAGTTTGTTTAACAGTTAATTTAAATAGGTTCTGGGGAGCTTGGGGGGTGCAGCGGAAGAGGCGTTAGCAGTGGAAAAGGAGGAATCAGCCGATGAGGAGACGGAGGATGGAGTAGGAGGAGGAGAAGAAAAGTCAGGCCTGCATGTAATCCGTGGCAGTAACACCAAATCCACAGGGGTGCCACGGGGATACATGCTTGATGCCCGTCAGAAGGTTCACCCAGTGGGCAGTAAAAGATATGTACCTTCCCTGCCAGTGTTTGCTAGACCACGTGTCTGCGGTCAGATGTATCTTCTGGGAGAAATATTTCCTTCCGGGGACCTTACATTGCGGTGGGCCAATGGCCACAAATTTTCTAAAGGCCTCCGAGTCCACCAATTTATATGGCAGTAGTTGGCTGGCTAGCAGTTCTGACAAGCCAGCAGTGAGCCGTTGGGAAAGAGGATTATCCAGCGTTATAATTTTTTTACTCTCGAATATTTGGGCCATGGAAGCCTGCCTTGTGCCAGATGAACGCAACGACGGCACGGTGGAAGGTGGAGTGGAGGACAAATGGGAGGAGAGAGGAGAAGGAGAAGGAGAAGAGGCAGGACGTGGAGCGCCCGGGAGTGTGGCTTTGTGGGTTCTGACGGTGTTGCTCCCACTGGGCTCGGTAATGGGAAGCAGGAGTCTTCTTAAGGCGGTCGTCCCTAGGTGAGTGTTGGGCTTACTGTGACTTATGCGTTGACACTACAGGCTGCAGATGGCAACACTATTAGCAGCTGACACGTTAAAAAAAGCCCACACTGTGGAGCCATGTGTCAGCGTCCTGGGAGCACAAGATGTGACCCTGCATGGTGGATGGCTCGCTCCAGATACATTTGCAGTCTGCTTTTTTTGCCTCCTGTGCACTGCGAGTACTGCTTCTCCTCCTTCTCCTCCCTATCTGCTGCTCCATCTCTCCCTTTGAACTCTCCTACTCTTCCTCTATTGTGGGCACCCATATGATGTTCATCGACACGTCATCATCGTCGCCTTCACCAACACTGACATTAGAGATCTTGAAGTAGGCAGCAACAGCGGGGACCACCCTCCTTGGGCTGATTGGGTACTGTTGTCAGACCGCTGGGTGGCGGCCATTGCTACCTCCTCTTCCTCATCCGATGCCAAGAATGGCATCGGTAAGGTCTGGAAATCTATGGGAAAATAATTCCTCTGACTCGAGTGGAGCAGTGGAGGGGCTATGGTGGTGGAGGTGGTGTCTTTGGGGTTGCACACAGCAGAGAGTGAGTTTGTCCCTCTGTATAGCTGCGGTATCTCAGCAGAGCCGCACACAAATGCTGCACAATACAAATGCACTATATAGAAATTATATTATAGGTATATCACACCCCTGCCTTAATCATATTTTTTGGAGGGCAACTGTTATATCACACCAGTTGCAATTAGTTATTCCAATGGCATTTGTCCCTCTGTATAGCTGCTGTATTTCAGCAGAACCGCACACAAATGCTGCACAATACAAATGCACTATATAGAAATTATATTATAGGTATATCACACCCCCGCCTTAATCATATTTTTTGGGGGGTAACTGGTATATCACACCAGTTGCAATTAGTTGTTCCAATGGCGTTTGTCCCTCTGTATAGCTGCGGTATCTCAGCAGAGCCGCACACAAATGCTGCACAATACAAATGCACTATATAGAAATTATATTATAGGTATATCACACCCCTGCCTTAATCATATTTTTTGGAGGGCAACTGTTATATCACACCAGTTGCAATTAGTTATTCCAATGGCGTTTGTCCCTCTGTATAGCTGCTGTATTTCAGCAGAACCGCACACAAATGCTGCACAATACAAATGCACTATATAGAAATTATATTATAGGTATATCACACCCCCGCCTTAATCATATTTTTTGGGGGGTAACTGGTATATCACACCAGTTGCAATTAGTTGTTCCAATGGCGTTTATCCCTCTGTATAGCTGCGGTATCTCAGCAGAGCCGCACACAAATGCTGCACAATACAAATGCACTATATAGAAATTATATTATAGGTATATCACACCGCTGCCTTAATCATATTTTTTGGAGGGTAACTGTTATATCACACCAGTTGCAATTAGTTGTTCCAATGGTGTTTGTCCCTCTGTATAGTGCGGTATCTCAGCAGAACCGCACACAACTGCTGCACAATACAAATGCACTATGATATACTTTCTATGTTTGAAAGTATATTATAAGTATATTACACCCCTCAGTATGTCACACCTATCGATAACACACCTTTACCAGTCTTTAAAAAGAAGTTTTGCGGCCCTATTAGCTAGCGTTTGGTGTCTCTATACTCTCTAACAGTCTGTCCCTGCTCCACATAGCGACCTTTCCCTACACTGGCAAAAAACAGAATGTAAAATGCCAGCCAGATCGGGTTTATTTATAGGTTAGGGGGTGTGTGCATGTGTTGAAATGTCTTAATTTGCTGTCCTGTCCCACCTTATGGATGTGTCATGGGTCAAAGTTCTGCACAATGCAAAGAATATTGCGCCGGCGGACATCGCCATATGTTCGCCTGTTCGGCGAACAGCGAACAAGCAAAGTTTGCCGCAAAACAAATGCTGGGCGACCCGCAAGGCCATCTCTACTGCTGAGACCCTCGCCACTCTGTCATAGGGCTACTACTTGTATCAGTAGATAACATAACAGGTTCTCTAGCAAATTATGTGCAAACAGCAGCCGGTGTAAAATGAGACCACTATCACTGTATAATAGAATGGGTAAAACAATACCTTATCTATTAATAAGGTATTGATAGAATCAATGTGGACACCCCACAAACAGTGAAATGAGACTGCTCAGTCTCAATTTAGTAGAATCAGTGACTAATAGGATCTATGTGAAAACAGCAGACTTTGTAAAATGAGACAGCTCTTTCACTCTATAGAAGAATCTTGCGTGGTTACATTACGCAAACATTGACCTGTAAGGCTGAGTTCACAATTCAATTATTTGGTCAGTTAATTCCAGCAGTTACTGTATGGTAAGCAAAAATCAGGAGCCAATCCTACACCTTCATTTATTCTGTGTTTTGGACCCATTACTGACCAAATGAGTGTAAACTGAGCCTAGTAGTGAGGCACGCTGATCCTTATACTGTACATGACCTGCCTCTCATACTGACGCACAGTAACTGTTTCACTACTGGAAAGGACTAGCTATGCATGTTGCTGCAATGCACAATGATGTACACTGAGATACATTCTGTCTGCAGGATGGGAAATAGCTGATTTAATGGGCTTCATGACAAATTAATTTGGAATAAAGCTAATTTTTCGGAAAAATTCAGAGAAGCATTCAAATTAAATTTTTGAAAATCTCACTCATCTCTACTCATAACTTCTGCTTAGAACTTTATTTTATTAGCCAAGATAGAAATTCACTCTCTATGGAGAATAAGTCTGCCCAGAGAAGTTTTTATCTAGCAAAATCAGCTTGCAAGGATTGCTGGAGGCCTGCGGTGGCTGCAATAAACTATGTTTCATCAGAGACCACCACTTTAACTCTTTGCCTGGTCTCTATATAGATACAGATATTACTTTAGTTTGAAGGTGAGAGGTGTGGATTTATTAAGTATTTTTGCCCTACATCTTCCATGTTACATTGTCATATGTTTTTAATGGTTTTTAATACATTTGTGTGATTATGTTTTGTATATTAACACATTTTGGGGATTTAATCATGTGACTTTTTGGTCTGCACCATTACTTTCAATGTGCCCTTCATTGTTTTTGATTGTAGTGCTTTTGCATATTGGCAGCACACTCTTCCTTAATTGGTATTGTGGAACCCATCTTACATTGTTGCTATATAGATATTGCAAACATTAACTTGACACTTAACATGCTAAATAGGCCATGGCAGTACACACCTAAAACTGCAAAGGCCATTTAAAAATTCAAGTTTGCTGCCACTGCATATTTAGCATGTTGAGTCAACTTAAAGCTTGCTACATCTGTATATTAAGAAATTAGAATACTATAGTTCTTTAATCCCTTCCCGACATATGAAGTAATAGTACGTAATGGTGGCAAGTGACTTGCCGCATTTTGATGTACTATTACGTCATGGTGATCGGGCGGGCACCAGAGCGGTGTGCGCCCGATCACTGCAGGGCCCGGCAGTCCCTGATAGCAGGGCCCCTCCTGTATCCGCCGGCATTGCTGTAAAAGCCGATGCCGGCGGATTAACCCCTTCTATGCCGTGGTCAGTGCTGACCATGGCATAGATGGTGCATGTGGCGGGTGAGGGAGCCCATCGGGTCCCCATGCTGCTGTGGCGGGGACCCGATGGGAGACAAGGCAGCCCGATGCCATGCACAGGCAGCCCCAGGCTGGGTCTCCTAGGCAACCTGTTAGTGTATTACTCAGTGTAATACACTAACAGGCAATGCATTACAATACAGATGTATTGTAATGCATTGCAGAGAGGATCAGACCCTCATAAGTTAAAGTCCCAGAGTGGCACAGAAATAAAGTTTAAAACAAAAGCTAATAAAAGTGTTTTTTGCAAAAAAAATTGAGTTTCAAGTAAAAAAAGTAAAAAACACCCATTTACCCTGATTTTATAATAAAAAATAGAAAAAAGGAAAAAGCACACATATTAGGTATCACTGCATCTGTAATGACCAGCTCTATAAATATATCACATGATCCACCCTGTCCGATTAACACCATAAAAAAAACTTTGTCCAAAAAAGCCATTTTTGTCACCTTACTTCACAAAAAGTGCAACACCAAGTGATCAAAAAGGCCTATGTGTCACAAAATGGAACCAATAAAACCGTCACCTCATTCCACAAAAAAATAGCCCCGACATAAGAAAATCGCTCAAAAAATAAACAAACTATAGCTCTCAGAACATGGAGACACTAAAACATCTTTTTTTGTTTCAAAAATGCTATTATTGTGTTAAAGTGAAATAAATAAAAAAAAGTATACATATTAGGTATCGCCGCGTCGGTAACAACCAGCTCTATAAAAATATCACATGACGTAACCCCTCAGCCGAACACCGTCAAAAAAATAAAATCAAAACAGTGCCAAAAAAAGACATTTGTCACATCACAAAAATTGCAACACCAAGCGATCAAAAAGGCGTATGCCCCCCAATATAGTACCAATCAAACCGTCACCTCATCCCGCAAAAAATTAGACCGTCAAAAAAAAAAAAAACTATGGCTCTCAGAGTATGGAGACACTAAAACATAATTTGTTTCAAAAGTGGTATTATTAAAACTTAAATAAATAGGAAAAAGTACACATATTGGGTATTGCCACATCTGTAATGACCTGCTCTATAAACCTGTCACATGACCTATCCCCTCAGATGAACGCTGTAAAAATAAATAACTAAAAACTGTGCCAAAAACAACAAATTTTTCAGTCACCTTGAATGGTCAAAAAATTATATGTACCCAAAAATGGTACCAATGAAAACATCAACTCTTCCTGCAAAAAACAAGCCCCTGAACAAGACAATCAGCAGAAAAATAAAAAAAATATGGTGTTCAGAAAATGGAGACACAAAAACATAATTTTTTTTTAAAATGCCTTATTATGTATAACTGAAACAAACAAAGAAAGTAGACATATTTGATATCATTGCATCCGTAACAACCTGCTCTATAAAAATAGCGCATAATCTACCCTGTCAGATGAATGTTGTAAAAAAATTTCAATTAAAACGGTGACAAAACAGCCATTTTTTGCTTACCTTGCCTCACAAAAAACGTAATATAGAGCAATTAAAAATCATATGTACCCCAAAATAGTACCAATAAAACTGGCACCTTATCCCCTAGTTTCCAAAATGTGGTCACTGATTTTGACGGAGCCAGAGAACTCCTCTTCAAGCATATCACTGACCCAGAGAGTGGGAAGTAGCTGATTGTGTCAGAATGGGCATGTAACTGGCTCTTCTGCTAACACAGTACTGGCACTGAAATCATGCTTATGGTTCAGTTTATTTATTTATTTAACTATATTAGAAGGTTACATTTATTCACATTTGCTAAATGAAATACATTTTTATGTCCTCTGACACCCCTTTTAAAACTGATAGTGGAAGCAGCAGACTGGTTAACAGATGGTCTGGCTTTCTAGATGGCTGTATAATGCAAGAAGCCTCTTGTGCAGTGAGTCTGCCTAGAAATTACTACTACATGGTGTCAAAAGCATCAATACATCTGGAGAGCATCAGGATATTTTATTTACTAGTCGGACCTTTGTCTTCAGACATCAGTCAAGAAACAAATCGTTTGATGCCATTAAGACTATTGAAGCAATTATACGTTCATTATCAAGACCATGACACACTATTTCTTAGAACAAATTTACATGGAATTATTGCACCTTAAGACCCTTAAGTGCCATTTAAATCAGCATTCTTGTAATATATGCTTTAGGGTGCATTCACATGACAGTATTATTTCACAACTTTACAAATTCTTCTGTACATAATTCACAGTGATCCACCCACTGATAGTATGATCGTTACTATTATTATTTATTTGAAAGTGCTATTAACTCCATGGAGCTGTACATCTAATTTGTCTGTGTTCCCATCATGTTATTGCCCTACGTTTAATATATACACTGTGGAAAAAAGATGTATAAGCACAGTATGCCATGCTTTTCCATCCTGCAGTCCAGTAAAGAAAAGTATATGTTAACGCTTACTTACATATATGTTACGTTTACTTTATTTTTTTTCAGGCGGTAGGCTTTCCAGAAGAGGTGGTTTTTCAGGTTGCTTTTTTTAAGGTTTGGATGTTGGGGGAATAGTCTGATGTGCTAGGGTTGCAACTTTTGAAATAAGGGGGATGCACGTGAGAAATCTTGCAGGCGATTGTGTGAGGAACAGACAAGAGGAGAAGAAAGAAGCAGGTCTTATGAGGATTGGAGATTACGTGTGTGGATGTATTGAGAAAGCAGGTCAGAGATGTAAGGAGGGGACAAACTGTGGATGGCCTTATATGTAGTTCCACTATACCTTTCTTGAACTCCTCTAGGATAATGAAAATCCTACTCAAAATACCCCCAACTTTTTTTAAAACATAAAATACACAATAATAAACCTTGACTACTGTGTTTATTATACCATTTGCTTATCCATCACCAAGGGTTTACAGGTTTTCTATGTTTCTTAACAGATATGCTCATTTATGTTCTTACCACATGTACATCTTCCCTATGATTGTTTTTCAGTTTGGACTCTCCTAACCCTTTTTCACTGTGTGAATAAATCACTCTGGTTTACATGCTGTATGTAGCACTTCTTGTTGATGTACCCAACCAATCCCATGAAGCACTCCTCCTTTCTCTGCCACAGCTCCAGTACCACCCCTAACAACATCCATCTAGTTTATTTCTTCTCCCATTCAGCTTGTTACATAGATACTCCCTATCACTGCCCACTTTGACACGCCCATGGACATAGCATGACAGGAAATAAAGAGCTGTATGGACATAAGATAGGAGCAATAAAGGTAAAAGAAAAGCATTACAATGTTCAGTTGCCTTCATAAATGGTTATTTTGAAAGATGTTGATATTCTTCCCAAGACCCCCATATGCATGTACAGTATCTCACAAAAGTGAGTACATCCCTCACATTTTTGTAAATATTTTGTTATATCTTTTCCTGGGACAACATTGAAGATATGACACTTTGATACAATGTAAAGTAGTCAGTGTACAGCTTGTATAACAGTGTAAATGTGATGTGCCCTCAAAATAACACACAGCCATTAATGTCTAAACTGCTGGCTCCAAAAGTGAGTACACACCTAAGTGAAAATCACCAAATTGTGCCCAAAGTGTCAATATTTTGTGTGGCCAGCATTATTTTCCAGCACTGCCTTAACTCTCTTGTGCTCATGGGGTTCACTAGAGCTTCACAGGTTGCCATTAGAATCTTCTTACACTCCTCCATGATGAAATCACGGAGCTGGTGGATGTTAAAGATCTTGCTCTCATCCACCTTTCATTTGAGGATGCCCGACAGATGCTCAATAGGGTTTAGGTCTGGTCTCCAGCACCTTTACTCTCAGTTTCTTTAGCAAGGCAGTGGTTGTCTTGGAGTGTGTTTGGGGTTGTTATCATGTGGGTATACTCCCCTGCGGCCCATTTTCCGAACTGAACAATCCACAGAACCGCATTTGGCCAATATTGCCTCCATGTTACTTGCACATGTGGTCGACCAATATGAGTGCTCTCACCTTAGTTCTAAGTGAGCATGCATGCTCACCCGTTTACAACAGGTAACAAAAGGAAGAGACAGAGAAAAAATGTTTTTGCGAAAGGAGACAGAAATTATCATAAAAACCGGGGTGTTGCGCCCTCTAGGGTTAAACGACAGGAATGACCTTAGTGTGTTTTTATGAAATATCTCCTAAGGAAGCGCAAAACTGTAAGGTTAGGGTGAAATTACTGGTCTCTCAGGTATACATTTTTATCCTTGTTTTTAGTGCTATGATTTGTATCATGTGCTGTATAATGTGGTTAATTAGGTGCCTTTAAGGGGCGTGCCACAGTTTGTGTGGGAAAGTGCAGGTATGCAGGAAATGGCCCTCGTCTAGATGTTCATGTCCATGTTTATGTAACCCACAGAAAGCAATAAAGCAAGAAGATCCTGGGTGAGTGCCATGTTATGCTCTACTACACATTGTATTAATGGCTGTGTGTTGAGTTATCTTGCGGGCAGACCAAATTTACACTGTTATACAAGCTGAACACTGACTACTTTACATTGTATCAAAGTGTGATTTCTTCAGTGGTATCCCCTGAAAAGGTATAATAAAATATTTACAAAAATGTGAGGGGTGTACTCACTTCTGTGAGATACTGTATGCTTTAAATTAAACATGTCCAGTCCTTCTTCTCCCAACATGATCTGTCGTGGAACAATTGGCAGGCCCCCATATACATAAAATGGGTGACCGGTCCTACTAAACTTGTCAGGTTTACCTTGTACTCTAAACTTGAAAACAGAAGTTCGCTCAACACTACTACTTTCATATTAGTTTTTTGGCTTTCTGGTTTTGAGATCCGGCAGAGGATTTCAAAACCAGGACAAAGTGCTTCAGTTTTGTCCCCATTCATTGACAATGGGGACACAATTGATTAGGATGCATCAATATGCATCAGTTTTGTTTTGTTTTGTGACTGGACACCAATCAATAGTGTCGCATATGGGTTTTTCAATACCGGAAAAAAACTGATACATCATCCATTTGATTTTAATGCTGGATCCTGTTTGTTCAATTTTGATTTAATACAACCAGATACGAACGGAACGGATGCTGGAATCCTCTGCTGGATCTTAAAACATTAAGGCCTTATTCACACAGTCAGTGTTTGGTCAGTGATTTCCATCAGTGATTTTGAGCCAAAACCAAGTGCGGGTCCGAAACACATAACAGGTGCAGAACTTTCCCTTCTACCTTATGTCTGTGTAGGATCCACTCCTGGTTTTGGCTCACAATCACTGATGGAAATCACTGACCAAACACTGACTGTGTGAATGAAGCCTAATAAAAAAAAGTCAGATGTGAAAGTAGCCTTACCTATTATGACATCACTCAACCTAAAGAGGGCTTCCAATTGTTGAATATAAAACATTTACAGAATTGTAAGAGAGCTTTATCTTGAAGTCTACATTGATCTTTAAAATTTTTTTTTTTGTAAAAATGAACCACCTAGACATGAGTCATTGGTAGTTGCAGAAATAAGGATACAATGGAGGGAATTTATTATGAGGGAAATATTTTTTGAGTCAGTTTTGATATACTAAGTCACATTTTGTGGCTTTTTGAAGCCAGAATTCTGGAGTGAAGTCATGATAAATCAGGGCCAATGACAGCTTTGGAGACTATGTTAAATTAAATGACTATTAAATATCAAAATGGATCCCGCCTTTATATATCATATGTGGCAGGCGCAGCACTATGAAGTGCCTTTTGCGCTGTGGCATTAGAAGAATTTTGATATCTCTGACTTTTAGTCTAATACTGTCTATTACTCTGTAATTCCTCTAGCGCCGTTCTATGGAAACGGTAGGTTTAAAGAGCACACCAAATGCTTCAAATAACTTCTTTATTAACTTCAACTTTTCTTCATATATAACCCTGCCACCTCTGCAGCAGATAGTCCATGTAAAAAACACGGGTTGAAAAGATATCACAAAATGGCGGTATGCATGAGATGGTGGTTCAACTGTTCAATCTTGTCATTCAACATAAAATCGTGGATATACAGTCAGGTCCATAAATATTTGGACATCGACGCAATTCGAACATTTTTGGCTCTTTCCACTACCACAATGGATTTGAAATGAAACAAACAAGATGTGCTTTAACTTCAGACTGTCAGCTTTAATTTGAGGCTATTTACATTCAAATCAGGTGAACGGTGTAGGAATTACAACAGTTTGCATATGTGCCTCCCACTTGTTAAGGGACCAAAAGTAATGGGACAATTGGATTCTCAGCTGTTCCATGGCCAGGTGTGTGTTATTCCCTCATTATCCCAATTACAATTAGCAGATAAAAGGTCCAGAGTTCATTTCAAGTGTGCTATTTTCATTTGGAACCTGTTGCTGTCAACTCTCAAGATGTGATGCAAAGAGCTGTCACTATCAGTAAAGCAAGCAATCATTAGGCTGAAAAAACAAAACAAACCCATCAGAGAGATAGCAAAAACATTAAGCATGGCCAAAACAACTGTTTGGAACATTCTTAAAAAGAAGGAACGCACCGGTGAGCTCAGCAACACCAAAAGACCTGGAAGACCACGGAAAACAACTGTGCTGGATGACCAAAGAATTATTTCACTGGTGAAGAAAACACCCTTCACAACAGTTGGCCAGATCAAGAACACTCTCCAGGAGGTAGGTGTATGTGTGTCAAAGTCAACATTCAAGAGAAGACTTCACAAGAGTGAATACAGAGGGTTCACTATAAGATGTAAACCATTGGTGAGCCTTAAAAACAGGAAGGCCAGATTAGAGTTTGCCAAATGACATCTAAAAAAGCCTTCACAGTTCTGGAACAACATCCTATGGACAGATGAGCCCAAGATCAACTTGTACCAGAGTGATGGGAAGAGAAGAGTATGGAGAAGGAAAGGAACTGCTCATGATCCTAAGCATACCACCTCATCAGTGAAGCATGGTGGTGGTAGTGTCATGGCGTGGGCATGTATGGCTGCCAATGGAACTGGTTCTCTTGTATTTATTGATGATGTGACTGCTGACAAAAGCTGCAGGATGAATTCTGAAGTGTTTCGAGCAATATTATCTGCTTACATTCAGCCAAATGCTTCAGAACTCATTGGACGGCGCTTCACAGTGCAGATGGACAATGACCCAAAACATACTGCAAAAGCAACCAAAGAGTTTTTTTTAAGGGAAAGAAGTGGAATGTTATGCAATGGCCAAGTCAATCACCTGACCTGAATCCGATTGAGCATGCATTTCACTTGCTGAAGACAAAACTGAAGGGAAAATGCCCCAAGAACAAGCAGGAACTGAAGACAGTTGGAGTAGAGGCCTGGCAGAGCATCACCAGGGATTAAACTTAGAGTCTGGGGATGTCAATGCGTTCCAGACTTCAGGCTATAATTGACTGCAAAGGATTTGCAACCAAGTATTAAAAAGTAAAAGTTTGATTTATGATTATTATTATGTCCCATTACTTTTGGTCCCTTAACAAGTGGGAGGCACATATGCAAACTGTTGTAATTCCTACACCGTTCACCTGATTTTGATGTAAATATCCTCAAATTACAGCTTACATCTTGTTTGTTTCATTTCAAATCCATTGTAGTGGTGTATATAGAGCCAAAAATGTTAGAATTATGTCGATGTCCCAATATTTATGGACCTGACTGTATTTCTCTATTGAGTATCTGTGCTCTCACTTTAAGTTATTTAAGCACTTTATGATCTCTCTGAGAGGTATATCTGAGGTCTAACTAATAGTTCTGCTTGCAGTAAGCAGTTAGCAGTGACTATTTCCAGATTGGTTGAGTATGATTTGGTATGGTTGTATGCAATTTGGATTGCAATATGGAATCTGAATGCTTGCAATTTATATTTGCAATTGTATGGTTGCACTTGAATTTGTATTTGGTGGAACTGTAAGTAAACACATATATATCTAGTTCAGTATACAGTTCTAATCACAATACTAACAACAGGAACATTATATAACTGTTTTAAATACCTATTTTGGCCTCTTGTTCCCATAAAAACGCAGCTGTCATTGGAGTGAATGTCTCTTTAGCTCCTGTCTCTGGTGAATAATGATTCTAGCAGCTCCTGCTAGGGGAATTCCCAGATAGGCTGTCTGTGAGGCTGGCTGTGATTGGTGATAACTCTTGCTATGTGAGAAGCTGGCTGTGATTGGTCTAGACTTCTGCACAGCAACAACAGATTAACACTATGCATTCTGTTGTTTCTGCTGTGTCACTGAGCTTACCTTATATTACAAAATGAATCTTAAAGGCATATTATCTTTTTCTGCTTCTCTGAACACAAACAATAACAGTTATATGACATCCAAAACATGATGTCACAGTAAATAACTCTGCTTTTGTCTTTAACACATAAACATAGAAACTGTATTAAGGCTATTGGCAGGTCTAGCTGTATACACATATAAGGCTATACTAGCAACGTAGGACAGGTCTTAGCTGGCCAGCTACACCATAAACGAAATACAAAAATTTATTATATTAACTATAAAAAGTAAAATCACTACAAGATAAGAAAATAATCTTAATTCGAAATGAATCTCCAGAAATTTGTATCATCTCAAAATCCAAGAAACACTTCACAACTGACCCGTTAAAGGACATCTGTCAGCAGACTTTTATGCCTGAAACTGATTGACCTGTTGCATATGCACTTGGCAGCAGAAGGCATCTGTGTATGTCCCATGTTCATGTGTCTGCATTGGTGATAGCAGTGGCATGCCCACGTTGTTTGGCACCTGGGGCAGGTCATTTCTCTGGCACCCCCTCTCCCCAATACTTGACCACATACCTCTTAAATCCAGGGACATCTCCTGTCATGTAGACCTTCTCTTTCCTCTTCTCCTCCGTTAAAACACCATGAGAAATTCTTTCAGCCGCATCTCGTCTCGACAGAGTCTGTAACACAGACACGTTAGATTTCTAAATTTATCCATAAACCTCCCCATCCTGGTGTCCCAACAGTGTTATCCTGCTGCCACTCCCAATACTGAGCCCGTTGTGCTCCCCAATGTCCCAGGTACTATACTGCTAAAAAAATAGTGACCCTAAAAGACATAATTGGGGTCATTTATCAAACTGGTGTAAAGTAGAACTGGATTTCCAAAAGAGCTGTCAAATATGAAAGGTGAGATCTGATTGGCTGCTATGGGCAACTAAGCCAGTTCTACTTTACACCAGTTTGATAAATTACCCCAAATGTTCCTATAGTGTCTACAGCAATTATAATGTCCCCTATAGTGCCCCCAGTAATAAAAACACCCTACATTGTGGTCCAGGTAATAATCCCTGTATAGTGTCCCCAGAAATAATAGAATGGCCCCTACAGTGCCTCCCCAATAGAAAGGCCCCTATGCTGCCCCCCACACAGTAATTTCCCCCACACTGCCCCCCACACAGTAGTGTCCCCCACACTGCCCCCATACAGTAGTGTAACCCACACTGCCCCCATACAGTAGTGTCCCCCACACTGCCCCCATACAGTAGTGTCCCCCACACTGCCCCCCACACAGTAGTGTCCCCCACACTGCCCCCCACACAGTAGTGTCCCCCACACTGCCCCCATACAGTAGTGTAACCCACACTGCCCCCATACAGTAGTGTCCCCCACACTGCCCCCATACAGTAGTGTCCCCCACACTGCCCCCATACAGTAGTGTAGCCCACACTGCCCCCACACAGTAGTGTCCCCCACACTGCCCCCCACACAGTAGTGTCCCTCACGCTGCCCTCACACAGTAGTGTCCCCCACGCTGCCCCCACACAGTAGTGTCCCCCACAACTGCCCCCATACAGTAGTGTTCCCCACGCTGCCCCCACACAGTAGTGTCCCCCACACTGCCCCCCAAACAGTAGTGTCCTCCACATTGCCCATATAGTAATTTTCCACCCACATAGTAATCCCTCCCCGAAGTAATCCCTCCACACAGTATCCCACCATATCCCCCCCACATCCTCCTGTGTGCACCCCCCTCATGTCCCCACACTTCCCCCATACAGCAGTGTCCCCATACAGTAGTGTCCCCCAGACTGCCCCCATACAGTAGTATCCCCACACAGTAGTGTCCCCCACACTGCCCCCCACACAGTAGTGTCCCCCACACAGTAGTGTCCGCCACACTGCCCCCACACAGTAGTGTTACCTCCGCTGCCCTCACACAGTAGTGTCCCCCATGCTGCCCTCACACAGTAGTGTCCCCCATGCTGCCCCCACACAGTAGTGTCCCCCACACTGCCCCCATACAGTAGTGTCCCCCACACAGTAGTGTCCCCCATGCTTCCCCCATACAGTAGTGTCCCCCACACTGCCCCCATACTGTAGTGTCCCCCACACTGCCCCCATACAGTAGTGTCCCCCACACTGCCCCCCACACAGTACTGTCCCCCACACTGCCCCCACACAGTAGTGCCCCCCATACTGCCCCCCACACAGTAGTGCCCCCCACACTGCCCCCCACACAGTAGTGTCCCCCATGCTTCCCCCACACAGTAGTGTCCCCCACACTGCCCCCCACACAGTAGTGTCCCCCACATTGCCCATATAGTAATTTTCCCCCCACGTAGTAATCCCTCCCATAATAATTTGCCCCACATACAATATCATCATGACATCATTCCCTGTGCTGGGATTTCACTACTGCATAGGCTTCAGGCTTATTTAGGCCTGAAGCCTATGGGGGTGATTGGCGGCGGGTCAGGGAACTATGCGCTCCGCTCCCTGCCCCGCCGCAGTATGTGGGTGTCAGCGCTTCAGCAATGAGCGCTTCCATCTGTATTGATGGAAGCGCCCATTGCTTCTAGGCCTGCTGGCACCCCCGTGAGAGCCGGCACCTGGGGCGGACCGCCCCCCCGCCCCCCCTGGGCACGCCACTGGGTGATAGGATAAGTCTCTAGGAGCAATGGGGATGTTGCCATTACCCCTAGAGTCTTTGCTCTCTATGCAACTGGCCAGGTGTGATCACGTATACACTGCCAGTCAAAGTGCAGAGGGTGTGGAAGTTGCAGAGAGACCTGAGCCTCTAGGTGTAATGAATACACCCCCGTTGCTCTTAGAGGCTCAATGGAATATATTAAAACTTCTTTTTTCTTAGCAATGTGCGAACATATGAATAAAGCTCCAACACAAATGACTTTTGCTTCCAAGTGAACATGCAATAGGTCAGCCTGTTTCATAGATACAAGTCTGCTGACAGATGCCTTTTAATAATGATCTAATTACATAGAAAAAGGAATCCATCTTAATTCCAGATCAACAACCTGGATTTTACTAAATATCCATAAGATACTTCACAATGCTCCCTACCATCAGATACTTTATAGAATGGATTATTTCACCATCAAAAGATAATAATTAGTTGACATACAACCTGCAAAAACACCTGCACTAAGGATGCAGGCTTCAGTGCCTATTTCAGGAATATACCAATACAGGCCACTAGGTGGCAGCATTGTATTTATATAGTGCAAATTAAGTGTTTAATGATGCCTATATAGCCATCAATGAACACAATGGGCAATCTAATGATTGGCAGTTATTGTCACCCAAGGTGACTTAAAAAAAGTAAAAAAAAAGTTTTTACAAATATAAAAAAAAATAAAAGTTAAAATCACCCCCCTTTCCTTAAAATAAAAATACTTAACCAATTAAAAAATACCATGGGCATCGCCGCGTGCAAAAATGCCCATACAGTTAAAATATAACAATATTAATGGCATAACGGGAAAAAAAATAAAAACAGCTAATTTGCCATTTTTTGTCACTTCAACTACCCAATAATTTTTTTATAAAAAGTTATCAAAAAGTCACGCACACTTCAAATTGGTATCACTGAAAAAAAACAGATCGTCCTGTAAAAAATGATCCGTCACACAGCCCCATACACATAACTACAAAAAAGTTATAGGGGTCAGAATGTGGTTATACTTTTTTTTTCCTCAAAGGTTTTAATTTTTTTTCAGTATTAAAACGCATGACACATTATACAAGTGTGGTATCGTTGTAACCATACTAACCTGAAGAATAAAGATAACAGATTAATTCTACCGCATAGTGTACAGTGTAAAAAAATAAAATAAAAATCTTTATCAGAATTGCTTTTTTTAACAATTCTACCCCATTTGGAATTTATTTTCTGCTTCTTACTACATGGTATGCAACCGTAAATGGTGCCATTAGAAAGTACAACTTGTCCCGCAAAAAATAAGCCCTCATAAGGCTATGTGAATGGAAAAATAAAAAAGTTAGGACTATGGGAAGGCGTGGAGTGAAAAACGAAAACACAAAAATGGAAAATCTCAGGGTCCTGAAGGGACCTATACATCAGGTGATACACAGTGCACATAATATTAACCCTCAGCGTGACTCCATATCCCAATTCATCAGTGGTAATTGAATATAAATAATCTAAACTTATATGATGCTCCTCTAGACATAATTATAAATGTACATAATATAAAATTACAGACATAATGTTCCTGTGTACATATTCTCTCAAGCAATCGCTTCACTAAATGGCAGACAGTGCGCTCAATAAAACGGAGTGCACATGTATTGGAATACTGCAGACTCGGCGTGTCCCGCGTGTCACTGCGCCTGCGCAACAGTTCACTCGGCCCTTCTTGTCTCCCTAGTGTGATATCAAAGATGACCTACTGCGCATGTACCATCAGTGCAATACATTAACACATCAGTGCTGAATTCTCCCACACAGTGGGGCAGATATAACAATATATAACGTTGCAGTAAACCCTCTTTAATATTTTTCATAGGCTCCCACACAGATAGATTGGATTAACCATTATCAAAAGGAGGACACCATTCAGGATATTGTACAATACAGTAATTTAGATCAGTTTTAGATTGAGGGGGATCAAAGTCATAGTATAAAGAAAATTTGCTGATGAGACCCAGATCTATAGGCAGCGTTCACATATGACTGAGATTGGGGCATATCTGCCCTATCGGTGAAGAAATGTCCCCAGCTGTCTAATTCAGACAATCTATGTGTACACCCAAAAAAGAGGGGCGTGACCCTCAGTTTATGAGGGGAACACTGCCACTAATTAGGTGTACACCTAGATTCGTGAGTACTACTACTATTTCTTTTTTGTGTAAAATATAGACATATTGGGTATCCATAATGACCTCGTCTATAAAAATATCACAGATGAACGCCGTAAAAAATAAACAAAAACCGTGTCATAATAGCAAATTTTTGGTCACTTTGCCTTACAGAAAGTGTAGCAGCAAGCAATCAAAAAGTACAATATACCTCACAATGGTACCACTGAATATATCACCGCATCCTGTTAAAAATGAGCCCCCACACAAGACAATCATCAAAAAAAATATATATATGGCTCTTAGAAAAAGGCAACACAAAAACAGCAGTAAGGGCTCATTCAAACGGCTGTTGCCCCTCCGTTGCCGTATTGCGGCCCACATACGGCGGGTCCACAATACGTGGGGCACTGGCCGTGTGCATTCCGCATCATAGATGCGGACCCATTCACTTGAATGGGTCCGCAAATCCAGAGATGCGAAACGGAAAGCATCCCTACGGAAGCACTACGAAGTGCTTCCGTGGGTTCCGTTCTGTGCCTCCGCACTGCAAAAAGATAGAACTTGCTCTATCTTTTTGCGGAACGGACGGATCGCGGACCCCATTCAAGTCAATGGGGTCGTTATCCGCATGCCGCAATCCTATGGCCGGTGCCAGTGCATTGCAGACCGCAATTTGTGGTCCACAGCACGGGCACGGAGGGACAACGGTCGTGTGAACAAGCCCTAAGATTGCAAACACAAATAAAAAATTTACATATTAGGCATTTCTTTGTCCATATTGATCTTCTCTATAAAAATATCTACCCCTTCAGGTGAATGCTGTAAATAAAAATAAAACTCAACTTGTCTTACAAAAAGCATAAAAGCGAGTGGTCAAAAAGCATTATATACCCCACAATGGTACCACTGAAAACATCAACTCATCCTGCAAAAAATGAGCCCCCACACAAGATGATTGACATAAAAAAAAGGCTCACAGAAAATGGCAACATAAAAACTGCATTTTTTTCAAAAATTCTTGTGTAAGATTGCAAACAAAAATTTAAAAAGTACTAATATTAGGTATTGCTGTGTCTGTAATGATCTGCTCTATAAAAAATATCTAATGATCTACCCTTTCAGGTGAACGCTGTAAAAAAGAATCTAAAAAAATGTCAAAACAGCCACTTTTTGTCACCATGCCTTAGAAAACGCAGTCAAAAAGTTTTATGCACCCCAAAAAGACACCAATGAAAACTGATCATGCAAAAAAATGAGCCCACACACAAGATGATCGGCAGAAAAAATAAATAAAAATATGGCTCTTTTTTTTTTAAATGCTTTGTGCAAAAGTGGTAAAACGTAAAGAAAACTATATAAAATTGGTATCTCTGCAATCGTATCTGACCAGCAGAAGAAAGATAATGTAATTTTTTCCACACAGTGCTGCCCCAATAACAAATCCCAAAAAGTAAAAGCAGAGTTTCTGCCTTATCTTTATCCGACTTTCCAAAAAGCGAAATAAAAAGCAATCAAAAAGTCTTATGTACCCGATAATAGAACCAAGGATAAAGCTCCATTGAGAGAAAAATAAAATGTATGGTTGTCAGAAAATGGCTGTACTGGTCTCCAGAGGTTGATCAAAAGCAACACGGCACCCATAAACCATTCCATCAAAATATGCCCTCCAAAAACCATATGGCACTCCCCCTTTCTGATCCCTGCCGTGTGTCCAAACAGCAATTTACGGCTTTACATGTTGCTGTCTTCAGAAACTGCTTAACAAAATTTTTGGTGCTTTTTCTCCTGTTACCCCTTGTAAAAAAAAATAATGGGGAGCTCATGCAACATTCTATTGTAAGAAATCAAAATTTTCATTTCCATACCCAAGTGTTTCTAAATTCCATTAAAAGCCTGTGGCGTCAAAGTGGTCAGTACACCCCTCAATAAATTCCTTGAGTGTAATTTCCAAAATAGGGTCACTTTTTGGGGGATTCTACTGTGGGGGTGATTTAGTGTGCCTTCAAATGTAACATGGTGCCCAAAAACCATTACAGCAAAATCTGCCCTCCATATGGCGCTCCTTTCCTTCTGAGCCCTGCCGTGTGCCCATAGAGCAGTTTGTAAAATCAGTTTTGAATAACTTGAGGGGTGTCGTTTCTAAAGTGGGGTGATTTCTGGGTGGTTTCTACTACGTAAGCCCCACAAACTGACTTCAAAACTCAATGAGTCCTCAACCACCTCACATCCGCCCATAGGATATAAACGTCTTATTGGTGGATGTTTATCTCTGAATGGACGTTCTGGAACGTCCATTCAGAGATGGCAGTTGCACACTAATCGTGCAGCTGCCGAGCGGGGGGCCCGCTGTGAATGACAGTAGGGCACCCCAGGGGAAGGCAGGGACAGTGAGCACTGTGTATACAGATCAGGAAGCGCTATGTGACCGCCGGGGGAGTGCAGGAGCTGTCGGGCCTTCCACAGACCATGATCAGCCCTGCACTGAGGCTGTACAGCACTGTATTATGCTGTACAGCCTCTCTGAGGGGTGTATTTCCCATGTAACTGGGGCTACTATGTCAGCCCCAGTTACAGGAGAAATCAATAGTGAAAAAAAAAAAAAAAAAGTGAAGTTAAATATCCTCCAGAGGTCTTGTATAACCTTATGTGGGACACAAAGTGTAAAATAAAAAATAAAAAATAAAGTGTTTAAAAAAAAAAAGGTTTCACATCTAAATAAAAAAAATTCCCCAATTAAGTATAGACATATTTTGTATTGCCACATTCGTAATGACCAGCTCTATAAATATATCTATAAATATATCACATGATACACCCTGTCCGATAAACATTAAAAAAAAATACTGTTTCAAAGAGGGGCAGTATACTAGTGTTAGGGACCCATCTGCGGAAGCCACCTTGACGCCTGGTAGATGGGCCCGACACACGTTTGATCAAATATGTGCGCTGAGAGCTTTCATTGACTCATTTAAAGTAGGTATTGTACCACTTTTATTTAGAATGACCCCCATTTCTTAGCACTATTGTTTGTAGGTATAATGGTGTGCAGCCATTTTCTTTTTTATAATCATGTTTGCTTCATGGATATGCACCTGTGAAGGTTCTAGTCTAAATTTTAGACAATGGAGACACTAAAATATGTTTTTTTTTCTTCAAAACTGCTATTATTGTGTTAAAGTGAAATAAATAAAAAAAAGTAGACATAGGTATTGCAACATCCATGACAACCAGCTCTATAAAAATATCACATGATCTAACCCCTCAGATGAACACCATAAAAAAAAAAAAACTGTGCCAAAAAAGCTATTTTTTGTCACCTAACATCACATAAAGTGCAACACCAAGCGATAAAAAAGTAATATGCCCCCCAATATAGTACGAATCAAACTGTCGCCTCATACTCCGTAAATGAGACCCTAACTAAGACAATAGGTCAAAAAATAAAAAAGCTATGGCTCTCAGACTATGGAGACACTAAAACATCATTTTTTTTGTTTCAAGAATGCTATTATTGTGTAAAACTTTAATAAATAAGAAAAATTATACATATTAGGTATTGCCACAACCGTAACGATCTGCTCTATAAAAATGTCACATGACCTAACCCCTCAGGTCAACGCTGTAAAAATAAATAAATAAAAACTGTGCTAAAACAACCAATTTTTTGGTCACTTTGCCCCATAAAGTGCAATAATGAATGATCAAAAAAATCATATGTACCCAAAAATGGTACCAATAAAAACATAAACTCTTCCTGCAAAAAACGAGCCAAATTATGGCGTTCAGAAAATGGAGACACAAAAATGCTTTATTATGTAAAACTGAAGCAAGCAATCAAAGAAAGTAGACATATTTGATATCATTGCGTCCGTAACAACCTGCTCTATAAAAAATAGCACGTGATCTACCCTGTCAGTTGAATGTTGTAAAAAATAAAAAATGAACAGTGCCAAAACAGCAATTTTTTGGTTACCTTGCCTCACAAAAAAACATAATATAGAGCAATTAAAAATCATATGTACCCCAAAATAGTACCAATAAAACTGTCACCTTATCCCCTAGTTTCCAAAATGGGGTCACTTTTTGGGAGTTTCTACTGTAAGGGTGCATCGGGGGGCTTCAAATGGGACATGGCATCTAAAAACCAGTTCAGCAAAATCTGCCTTCCAAAAACCATATGGCGCTCATTTTCTTCTGCGCCCTGCCGTGTGCCCTTACATCAGTTTACGACCACATGTGGGGTTTTTCTGTAAACTGCAGAATCAGGGTAATAAATGTTGATTTTGTTTGGCTGTTAACCCTTGTTGTGTTAAAAAAATGGATAAAAATGGAAAATCTGCCAAAAAGTTAAATTTCATCTACATTTTCCTTTAATACTTGTAGAACACCTAAAGGGTTAACAAAGTTTGTAAAATCATTTTTGAGTAACTTGAGGGGTGTCGTTTCTACAATGGGGTCATTTATGGGGGGTTTCGACTATGTTAGCCCCACAAAGTGACTTCAGACCTGAGATCGTCCTTAAAAAGTGGGTTTTGGAAATTTTCTTAAAAATTTTAAGAATTGCTTCTAAAATTCTAAGTCTCCTAACGTCCTAAAAAAATAAAATGACATTTACAAAATGATGCCAACATAAAGTAGACGTATGGGGAATGTTAATTAATACATTTTTTAGGAGGTATCACTTTCTGTTTTAAGAGCAGAGAAATTTAAATTTAGAAAATTGCGAATTTTTCTATATTTTTGGTTAATTTTGGATTATTTTATAAATAAAGGTGAAATATATCGACTCAAATTTACCACTGTCATGAAGTACAATGTGTCACGAGAAACAAGCTCAGAATGGCTTGGATAAGTAAAAGCGTTTCAGTTATTACCACATAAAGTGACACATGTCAGATTTGCAAAATTAGGCCTGGTCGGGAAGGGGGCAAATGGCCCAGATGTGAAGTGGCAAAAAAAGTGAATTTTGGAAATTTCCTTAAAAATTTAAAAATATGCTTCTAAAAATCTAAGCCTCCTAACATCCTAAAAATAAATTTACATTCGCAAAATGATGCAAACTTAAAGTAGACATATGGTGAATGTTAAAGGGGTTGTCTCATCATAGACAATGGGGGCATATCTCTAGGATATGCCACCATTGTCTTATAGGTGCGGGTCCCACACCTGCACCTATATCGAGAACAGAGCCCTGCAAGGTGGTGGCTGGAGGCCTCCGGTCTGGCCACCACCAAGCCGGCTCCCTATAGAAGTGAATGGGAGCGTACTGCGCATGTGCGGCCACCGCGCCCATTCATTTCTATGGGGCCGATGGAAATAGCCGAGCCAGCACTCGGCTATTTTCGCCGGCCCAATAGAAAATTAATGGAGGGCGGCTGCGCATGCGCAGTGCACCCTCCTTCACGTGCGGGGTTCTGTTCTCGATATAGGTGCGTGTCCCAGCGGTGAGACCTGCATCTATAAGACAATGCAGGGATATCCTAGCGATATGCCCCCATTGTCCATGAGGAGACAACCCCTTTAATTAATAGCTACTTTATGAGGTATCCATCTTAAAAGCAGAGAAATTCAAATCTAGAAAATAATGCTTCATAATTTTCGGTACATTTTGAATTCTTTTTTATTAATAAAGGTAAAACAATTAACTGAAATTTGCCTTTAACATAAAGTGCATTGTGTAAGGTGAAAACAATCTCAGATTTGCTTGGATAAGTAAAAGAATTTCAAAGTTAGGCCTCATGCACACGACCGTTGTTTTATTCCGTGTCCGTTGCGCCGTTTTTCGTGATTTTCAATGGGTTAATGCTAATGGGCTAATGCACCGTTTGCATCTGCGTCCGTGATCCGTGGTTGCAGTCCGTCAAAAAAATATAACCTGTCCTATTATTTTCGTGGAAAATGACTATTCAAGTCAATAGGACCGCTAAAAAACGTGGAGGCACACAAGATTGTCATCCGCGTCCGTTTTTTTCCTATCATTTGCATGGCAAACCTGTCTTAGACTTTTTTTTACATCCCTTTATGTCTGGTGGTCCTCCAAGAATCAAGGAAGACACACGGAAACAAAAACGGAAACGGATCACGGAACAACGGAACCCCATTTTGCGGAACGGAACACAACAATGGTCGTGTGCATGAGGCCTTACTTACACATAAAGTGACGCATGTTAGATTTGCAACAATAGGCTCTGTCAGGAAGGTGAAAAATGTCTGGGTCCTGAAGGGGTTAAACACACTATTTATTAATGCCATCAAACATGTGTTTACCCATAGCTATGTACGTCAGTATCATTCAGACATGCTTTACTATTTCTGTCATTGTGTTCAAGAGTAGTGTTGGGCGCGAATATTCGAATCGCGAATTTTAATCGCGAATATCGTCACTTTGAGAATTCGCAAAGATTTAGAATATAGTGCTATATATTCATATTTGCGAATATTCTAGATTTTTTTTTCATCAGTAACCTCCCTTCTTGCTTGTGGGCCAATGAGAAGGCTGCAATGTCTTTGTCTGAGCTTAGCAACATCCCTAGCAACCAATAGGAAAGTTGCCTACCCCTTACTATATAAGAAACTCCCCAGCCGCCATTTTCTGTAGTTTTATGGAGTTCTGAGAGAGACAGCAGTGTCATTGCTATGCTCTGTGCTTTACTGTTTAATTACATTAGATAGTTAGTTAGTTAGCTTATATATATAATACAGATATTTAGTGGGAGATAGTCAGTGTAGGTTAGATCGTGATATAGTGTAGCTGATAGGTTCCAGTGCAGGGTGTTAGGTAGGTTCTGCTGTCCTTACATATATGCTACGGACATAGTGCTGTGATGTCACATCAATACTTAGTGCACTAATCAGTAATATGTAGTCAGACCTGCTAAAATGTGAAGTTGCACATATTGCACAAAAATATGCGCATCATTAATTGCCGATTTGCGCAATCGCGAATATATTGGAGCATTCTCTCTGCATATAAAGTTATTGTGATGTTCTCCCGTGCCAACCATTTTCTCCAGTCTCTGGAAACTTCTAGCAGCTTGAAAAATGTAGCAACAGTGACCCATGCCTGTATTGTGTGCGCAATAAGCACATATTACTTTGCCAATTTTCCCAATCAAGAAAATAATTGCAAATTCTCCAATTCGCGAATATATGAATCGCAAATACGAATATTGCCCCTGTCGCTCATCACTATTCAAGAGCTGGGGGGAAGGCAAAGCAAAAATTCATAAAAAATTAAGAAAAATAGATATGTTTTTCTAAAAATTCTTATTCCTAGGGGACTACCAATTTCCAGGGAAATTGGAGCCTATTTGGTTTGGCCTGAACTGATTCGGGTCCTTAACCGAACATTTAAAAAAATTCTGGACCAACCTGGACCAAACCTTGTCAGGTTCTCTTATTTCTTATCTCTCTTATCTTTGAGATTCCACCTTATCCATATTATTAATCAATTTTACATGTGCCTTACATACATTGCAATGGAGTCACTGTACCCAATTTCACAAAAATTAATTGAGCCACTTAGTTATAGAAGATCTCCTAATTCCATTTAATTAAATACAATTCATACTTTATATGATCCTTTTTTTATTTATTGCTAAACAGGACTGATATGGGCATATGGCTGGCACTGTAGATTGTAGATTTTGAGTGGCCATTTACTAACTAAGCTCTTTTTTCACATTACACAGTCAGCTCAGTATTTTATTGAGTATATGTCCGTAGACAAATTAATATATCAAATGTGTCTTCCTGTGCTGGGATTTAACCTATTTAAGGGATTGATTTTTAAGAGCTGTATGTGACAACATCTCAATGTCAAAAAGGAGATATATATGCAAATAGACATACTTGCAGAAATATTGTGGAACTAGCAGCTCCACATTGTTATGACTGTTATGATTATGATTATAATTTTCACAAAACAAATAATGTATTGTGAATTACACATATGCCTAACTGATGATCTTTCAGAATGGATTTACCGTAGGTGTATAAACACCTCAACTACTGTGTTTCTCCGAAAATAAGACAGGGTCTAATATTATTTATTTCTCTGAAAAGGGTTAGGACTTATTATTGGGTAGGGCTTATTTTTGCTCCATGAACATATTTTATATAGACACATGCCAATTACAAAACAGTCCCTGGACAGTGTTTATATTAAATATGACTATAACCCCCCTCACCAATAGGAATGCAATCATATACTGCAGTACATGGGTGCATTCCTATGGATGAGGGGGGTTATAGTCATATTTGCCACACATTTTTCATTCTGGTACCATACAGGGAGTGCAGAATTATTAGGCAAGCTGTATTTTTGAGGATTAATTTTATTATTGAACAACAACCATGTTCTCAATGAACCCAAAAAACTCATTAATATCAAAGCTGAATATTTTGGGAAGTAGTTTTTAGTTTGTTTTTAGTTTTAGCTATTTTAGGGGGATATCTGTGTGTGCAGGTGACTATTACTGTGCATAATTATTAGGCAACTTAACAAAAAACAAATATATACCCATTTTAATTATTTATTTTTATCAGTGAAACCAATATAACATCTCAACATTCACAAATATACATTTCTGACATTCAAAAACAAAACAAAAACAAATCAGTGACCAATATAACCACAGTTTCTTTGCAAGGACACTCAAAAGCCTGCCATCCATGGATTCTGTCAGTGTTTTGATCTGTTCACCATCAACATTGCGTGCAGCAGCAACCACAGCCTCCCAGACACTGTTCAGAGAGGTGTACTGTTTTCCCTCCTTGTAAATCTCACATTTGATGATGGACCACAGGTTCTCAATGGGGTTCAGATCAGGTGAACAAGGAGGCCATGTCATTAGATTTTCTTCTTTTATACCCTTTCTTGCCAGCCACGCTGTGGAGTACTTGGATGCGTGTGATGGAGCATTGTCCTGCATGAAAATCATGTTTTTCTTGAAGGATGCAGACTTCTTCCTGTACCACTGCTTGAAGAAGGTGTCTTCCAGAAACTGGCAGTAGGACTGGGAGTTGTGCTTGACTCCATCCTCAACCCGAAAAGGCCCCACAAGCTCATCTTTGATGATACCAGCCCAAACCAGTACTCCACCTCCACCTTGCTGGCGTCTGAGTCGGACTGGAGCTCTCTGCCCTTTACCAATCCAGCCACGGGCCCATCCATCTGGCCCATCAAGACTCACTCTCATTTCATCAGTCCATAAAACCTTAGAAAAATCAGTCTTGAGATATTTCTTGGCCCAGTCTTGACGTTTCAGCTTGTGTGTCTTGTTCAGTGGTGGTCGTCTTTCAGCCTTTCTTACCTTGGCCATGTCTCTGAGTATTGCACACCTTGTGCTTTTGGGCACTCCAGTGATGTTGCAGCTCTGAAATATGGCCAAACTGGTGGCAAGTGGCATCTTGGCAGCTGCACGCTTGACTTTTCTCAGTTCATGGGCAGTTATTTTGCGCCTTGGTTTTTCCACACGCTTCTTGCGACCCTGTTGACTATTTTGAATGAAACGCTTGATTGTTCGATGATCACGCTTCAGAAGCTTTGCAATTTTAAGAGTGCTGCATCCCTCTGCAAGATATCTCACTATTTTTGACTTTTCTGAGCCTGTCAAGTCCTTCTTTTGACCCATTTTGCCAAAGGAAAGGAAGTTGCCTAATAATTATGCACACCTAATATAGGGTGTTGATGTCATTAGACCACACCCCTTCTCATTACAGAGATGCACATCACCTAATATGCTTAATTGGTAGTAGGCTTTCGAGCCTATACAGCTTGGAGTAAGACAACATGCATAAAGAGGATGATGTGGTCAAAATACTCATTTGCCTAATAATTCTGCACTCCCTGTATATTGCCCCTGAGCTGTCCTTACCCAAGGGACCTAGGCAGCAATCTACGGTACCAGGGAGAGCAGATACGGCATGGGAAAGATGTATGGAGCTCCTCCAGGCAGCAGAGAGGAGATCCTCCTGCTGCCTCCTTCATGTAAGTAAGAATGTGCAGACTGGCGGCAGTACAGGGCATACAGAGAAGCCGCCAGCTCGCCCTACGTGAAAGTGAAGGGAAGCACAGGCTGCCGGCATAATTTAGCATTTAGTGAAGCCGCCAGCCCGCCCGTCAGGTGCTGCTTAGTGCCGCTATGTATGTGCGGGCTGGCGGTTTCACTGAAGACTAATTCACTGAAGCCTGCGCTGCCCGCCCACAGTTTCATGGCAGCTCAGGAGCCATTAGTGAGCGCTCCAGAGCTGCTGCAGCCCACACATTTCCCCCACCTTCCCTTTATATAAAATAAAATACGGCTTTATCTAGGGCTTATTATCGGGGTCCGGCTTATTTTTGGGGAAACACGGTAAGGCTGAGTTCAGGGGCGGACACACACAACAGAGAGCCCCTGTGCAAAGAATTTACCTGCCCCTCCCCCTTTCCCTCAGTGCATTGTGGAAAGGGGCAGGGGTGCTCCTAGCCTTTCTGTTGCCAGAGGCAAAAATTGAAATGACGCACCCCCAATGCCAAATTCTCCACCTAATCCCTTCCTTTCAGCCCTACAGTTAAAGACATACAACCATTACATACAGCGCTACAAACATTCAGGAGAAAACATTGCACATACCTCTTACATCCAGTGACATCTTCTCTGATGTAGACATTCTCTTTCCTCATCTTCTCCATTCAGACCAAACCGCCATCTCTTGTCTCTCTGCAGAGTTTGACAAAAAGACGGTAAATAAATAAAATAAAAAACTAACTAGCAAAATAAAAATAACTGTGCCCAGGTAATAGTATTTCTGACAGTAATAGTGTATCCATAATGTCTCCCCAAAAATAACTGCGCTAAGCTGATGCTGTGCCAGGGTGACCCCCACAGTAATAGTGCTCCCCAAAGTCCCACCAATATAATTAATTATCTGCCAGAGTGCGCTCAGTGTTAACAATGCCCCCAATAGTAATAATGTCCATATTGTGCCCCAAAAGTAATAGTGCCCCCATAATGTCCATACTACTAATCATGTTCCCCTTAGTCTCCCAGTAGAAATTTTTTTCCTTACAATGTGTGCCAGTAGAAAAATGTCCCCTTATAATGTGCACCAGTACAAAAATAACCCCTATAATGTGAGATAATACAAAAAATACCCTGCTTGCTTTCATATCAGATCCCCATATCAGATCTCAAATCAGATCCTCATATCAAAATGCCATATCAGATCCTCAGACCCCCATATCAGATCAGACCCTCATATCAGATCTTCAGACCCCCTTATCAGATCCCCAGACCCCTATTTTAGATCCTCATCCCCCTTATCAGATGCTCAGACCTCTATATCAGATGCTCAGACCCCATATCAGATTCTCAGACCCCCATATCAGATGCTCAGGCCCCATATCAGATACTCAGGCCCCATATCGATGCTCAGACCCCATAGCGATGCTCAGACCCCCATATCAATGCTTAGAACCACATATTAGATGCTCAGACCTCATATCAGATTCTCAGACCCCCATACCAGATGCTCAGACCCCTATATCAAATGCTCAGGTCTCCATATCAATGCTAAGACCCCTATATCAGATGCTCAGGCCCCATATGGATGCTCAGACCCCTATATCAGATGCTCAAACCTCTATATCAAATGCTCAGGCTCTGATATCGATGCTCAGATCCCCATATCAGATGCGCAGACCCCCATATCAGATCAGACCCTCATATCAGATCTTCAGACCCCCTTATCAGATCCCCAGACCCCTATTTTAGATCCTCATCCCCCTTATCAGATGCTCAGACCTCTATATCAGATGTTCAGACCCCATATCAGATTCTCAGATCCCCATATCAGATGCTCAGGCCCCATATCAGATACTCAGGCCCCATATCGATGCTCAGACCCCATAGCGATGCTCAGACCCCCATATCAATGCTTAGAACCACATATTAGATGCTCAGACCTCATATCAGATTCTCAGACCCCCATACCAGATGCTCAGACCCCCATATCAAATGCTCAGGTCTCCATATCAATGCTAAGACCCCTATATCAGATGCTCAGGCCCCATATGGATGCTCAGACCCCTATATCAGATGCTCAAACCTCTATATCAAAGGCTCAGGCTCTGATATCGATGCTCAGATCCCCATATCAGATGCGCAGACCCCCATATCAGATTCTCATACACTCATATCAGATGCTCAGGCCCCCATATCAGATGCTCAGGCCCTAATATTAGATGCTCAGACCCCATATCGATGCTCAGACCCCCATAGCGATGCTCAGACCCCCCATATCAGACCCTCATATCAATGCTCAGATCCCCATATTAGATGATCAGACCCCCATATCAGATGCTCAGACACCCATATCAGATTCTCAGACCCCCATATCAGATGCTCAGGCCCTATATCAGATACTCAGGCCCCATATCGATGCTCAGACCCCATAGCGATGCTCAGACCCCCATATCAATGCTTAGAACCACATATTAGATGCTCAGACCTCATATCAGATTCTCAGACCCCCATACCAGATGCTCAGACCCCCATATCAAATGCTCAGGTCTCCATATCAATGCTAAGACCCCTATATCAGATGCTCAGGCCCCATATGGATGCTCAGACCCCTATATCCGATGCTCAAACCTCTATATCAAATGCTTAGGCTCTGATATCGAAGCTCAGATCCCATATCAGATGCGCAGACCCAATATCAGATTCTCATACACTCATATCAGATGCTCAGGCCCCCATATCAGATGCTCAGGCCCTCATATTAGATGCTCAGACCCCATATCGATGCTCAGACCCCCATAGCAATGCTGAGACCCCCATATCAGACCATCATATCAATGCTCAGATCCCCATATTAGATGATCAGACCCCAATATCAGATGCTCAGACACCCATATTAGATGCTCAGACCCCTATATTAGATGCTCAGGTCCCTATATGGATGCTTAGATCCCCATTTCAGATGCTCAGGCCTCTATATCAGATACTCAGGCTCTGATATTGATGCTCAGACCCCCATTTTAGATGCTCAGACCCCCATCAGACCTCAAATCATACTCAAAATAAACAAACATACCTCTCCTGCTCCACTGCTCTCAATGTCGGCTGTCCTCTCCTGAAATCCCCCCCAAAAAATTCCTGATATTTTCCCTTATGATGGAGGATGCAGTGTTTATACTTTTTGTATTGCTATTACTGGTGTCTGTGAGGACTAATTTTAACACCGCTTATTCCAAACGTAACTTTTATTTTAATTTACTTATAGTAGTCAGTCATTTAGAAAAGCGATTTAAAACTTTAGCTAGTCACTCAGTTTACACTATCCGGATTGTGGATGTTCCTACTATTATCTCATAGCTAGGATGGATACATAATTTCACTGCTGGCTGCGCGCTGCCAGTGTATCAGCGGATACAAAGTCAGCCAGCAGTGAAATTATGTATCCATCCTAGCTATGAGATAATAGTAGGAGCCTCCTGAAATCCCTGCTCGTTGGTCTCCTCTAGCCCACGCTGCACTGGCACAGAGCAGACCAGGGAAGAGGGGTGAGTACAGCGCTTACATTGCTTAACTCCTCAACCTCCTGCAGCCATAATGGAAGTGCTCACAAGTATTCAAGAATGGGCCCCCTCTCATGCTGGACCTCTGTGTAGCTGAACCGGCTGCCCTGGCGCTAGATCGGGTTCAAATCTGCACTGTGAACTCTGTCACTATAATCCAGTCACTGTAACTGGCATACGTGCTGGCTTTCAGCCGGAACAACGGAATGCTACATTCTTTGTCCATCCAAAAGTTGGCATATAAGCAGGAAAGTGGCCGGATTTCTGCAGGATCCCATTACAGTGAAAGGGGATCTGTTGGTGCACAGTGGCATCTGTCTATACCCGATACGGTGAACTCCATCAATCTGTTCCTTCGCTGGAACAGACTGCCGGAGTTCACAGTGCAGATGTGAACCCAGCCTAAGATAATTTCATTATATATAACACAAGACAAAGTACAAAGACAAAAAAGCATTTAAAACATTGAAGGCTGAGGGATCAGAAAAAGCATTACTGGCTTACAAAATGGGAATGTAACAAAGGTATAAAGTTAAATAAATTAGCTTCATGAAAACACCACTGCTAACAAAATTAAAGTAAAACACCAAAACTTTCCTAATAATATAATAATGATAATAATCTTTATATTGTGCCAACATATTTCGCAGCTCTTTACAATCAGGGGGTTCATGTTCAAACAAAATCATACATTACCGGTACATAAAAAATCTATTAACAAAAAAACCAAGAGGAATGGAGGCCCTGCTCACAAGAGTTTACAAGCTATGAGGAGATAGGGGTGACACAAAAGGTAAAAAGTGCTTCTTTTATAGAAAGGTCGAGCCATCTTAATAAAATAGGAGGGTATATATAAAGCTTCATGAGCCAGTCACCATTCCATGATAGGCCATCCTAAAAGGATGTGTTTTTAGAAAGTGCATAAAACTTTGGATGTTGGGAGTTAACCTAATTAATTGAGGTAGGGCATTTTCTATGAATTCCAAACGGCACGTAGAAGATAACTACGGGAATATAATTATAGAAGACAAAGGGAAGGCAGAGATATCAAACTTGTACTTATCTGTATTCACTGATAAGCTGCTAATACCAGATATCATTCAGGGGTCAGTAAACGAGGTTCTCCAGAACACAAGAAGAAGTGCAACTGACTATCAACAAATTAAATATTGATAAAGGCCCTGGCCCAGATGACATTCTTCCATGGGTATTAAAGAAATTGAGCTTGGTATCTGATAGAGCACTGTATCTCTTCTTTTTAAACTCTCTTGTAAAGGGTCAGTGTCAGAGGAGTGGTGGATGGCTTATGTTGTACCAATATTTAAGAAAGGTAAAAAGATGGAACTGTGTAACTACCATCCATTTAAGTTTGACATTTGTAGTAAGGGTTGGACTGGGGTCCACCATTAGAAATTATTCTTGAGGCCCAAGCTCTATATCATAAATAAAGTTTATTAGGTTTTAAATAAAAGAAATAGACCCTTGAAGCAAGAGCATGGCTCCAAAGTAGGCATAATGGCCTCCCATAGTGCTCCCAGTAGGTATAATGCACCCCTGTATTGCCCTCAGAAGGTATTATACCCCTTGTAGTGCCATCCATAGCTATAATGCCCTTTGAAATGCACCCAGTAAGTATAAGGCCCCTCTCAAGTGCCCACGGTGGGTATAATTTAAGTGTTTCCAGTAGGTATAATGCTGTCTTAAATGCCACCAGTAGGTTTAAAGCCCCCTTTAAGTGCCCAGTAGGTATAAAGCCCCCCTTAAATGCCCCAGAAGGTATAATGCCCCCCTTTAGTGACCCCAGTAGGTTTAATGCCCCTATGAAGTGCACCCAGTTGGTTTAATGGACCTCTGAAGCATCCCCAATTGGTATAGTACACCCCCTGTTGTGTAAAGTACTTATAGTGCCCCCAGTACATGTAGAAACCTTCCAGTAGTTATACTGTCCCCCCAATTTAGTGACCAGTACCACTTCCTCCTCCCCACAGCCTGTGAGTGGTCGGCATCTCTACTCAGGCGCTCAAAAAAATCCATGCATTCCTGCGTCTTGGCGCAGCCACACACATCGCGCCACCTGACACAAGCAGTCGTGATGATGTCATTATCTTGTGACTGCCTGGACTAGTTTACTGTGCCATAGGCCTCAGGACTAGTGGCCTTGGGCTGTGAGAGTAAACAGTGGGGCAGGGGGCCATCGGCTCCTATGTCCTGCCACAGTAGACTGCTGCAGGAGATCTATGGTGCAGTGGCTGATGAACTGTAGTTAGTAGCTAGTAACCAGTCTGAATGTAGAAAATAAACAAGTCCCTCTATACTCAAGAGCAGCATGGGAGTTGTAGTACATGCAACAATATCACAAGTACCAGGGCAATCTTTTACCAATAGCTGCATATAGGCGACAGACAAGCAATGATGATAATAGGAGTAGTAGTGCCTGACTTCCTTCCAAACACTTTGCAACTTTTTCCAAGATGATCACAGGTGTGCAAAACTCTCAAAAATGTAGTAGGTGTCTGAGAGTATAAACATTCCACAGGCATAGCAAGAAAGTGTGATACTGTAGGTGCACAAGCCATCCACCTGCAAAAAGCTTCACAATCAGCTCTTGAATTTCCAAACTGAGGAATGCAGATCATCAAACAGTCAGGCAAACCATTATATGTGTGAAAGGTGCCGTTAACTTCCATAAAATCTCTATTGGCCATAAACAGCAAATACTTTGGAATGCCTTGTGTTCCTAGACAGTCTATGAATGTCTTTTTCAGCTTTCAGGAATTGTTCTCTCAACAGGAATAATGTTTCTCCTGGAACTGGGCTAACATCTTCCCCGCAAAGCAGGCAGAGATAGATACTTTAATAGTCACTAGAAAGCTTCTCTCTCAAAGGGGAAAATTCCCTCTGCTGATTCAGGGCATAATTAACTAAACAGTGCCAATGAAAGACATACAGCTTTTGGGAATAATTACAAAGCATAATACAAAGTATAAAAAGTTAAATAACATCAAATGTGATGTGTCTCAGACAGTATGACCTTGGCACAACATATCAGACACTGAAAATCCACGTGTAGAAAAATAGCAGTTTTTACTTTGCACGGTCTGCTGTGCATTCATTTTTTGAAAAATACCTGTAGAGTCAAAATGTTCACTCTGCCCTATAATACTTTGAGGGACGGAGTTTCCAAAATAGTGTCATTTCTCAGGGGTCCAATTTATTATTTTGCTACAGGGGCTCCAGTTGTCAGCACAAGTTGTGCAAATCACCACATTAGGCCTTGAAATGTTCATGGTGCTCTAATATTTCTGAGCCCTATCATATAATCAGGCAAAATAATAAGTCCACATGTAGGGTGTTTGTAAAGCCATAAAGCACAGTATCGTAAAAAGAGGATTTGCTTTTCAACCTGGCACTGAATATGCATATCTATGTAAAAATTGCAAAAGTTAACTTTGCAAAACACTCATGTGGTCAAAATCTCACAGCACCCCCTGGCAAATTCTCTGAGGGCTGTGGTTTCCAAAATGGGGTAACTTCTTGGAAGTTTCTTTTTTATTTCACCTTGAATGCTCTGCAAGTCTGCAGCTGTTAGCCAGTGCTGTATAAGTCACCAAACTGGGCCTCAAATACGCATGGTGCTGTTTCTCTTCTGAACATTGTAGTGTGCAAACAGCAGTTTTTATGACCACGTAGGGAGTATTGTCGCAGGAAAAATCTTGTTCAGTAACAAAATTTGGGGTGCTTTTTCTCTTTTCATGACTTGTGAAAATGAAACATTTGAGGCTAAAATGATAGATAATTGAAATACAAATAATTTTTAAATTCATGTCCCAATCTTAAAACATTCTTGTGGGAAAATTTGTGTCAAGCCAATTATTATACCCTAGGCAAATATCTTGAAGAGTGTAGTTTCCAAAATGGGGTAACATTTGGGGTTTTTACAATGTAGTGCTACCTCAGGGGCTATGTAAATGTCACATGGCACTCAAGAATCATTTCAGAAATCTGCCCTCAAATGCTAAATTGTGTTCATTCCCCACTGAACCCTTAGGCGTGCCCATGCAGCAGTTTATGATCATATATGGAGCGTTGCCATATTCAGGAGAAAATGAGTAACTCATTTTGGGGTGCTTTTTCTCCTGTTACCCCTTGTGAACATGAAAAATATGGGGCTAAAGCAAAATTTTATTGGAAAAAAATATTTTTCATTTTTACAGCCAAGTCTTTCTAAATTCTATGAAGCTCATGTGGGCTCAAAACACTCACTACACCTCTTGATAAATTCCTTGAGGGTGTATTTTCCAAAATAGAATCACTTTTTGGTGGGTTTCCACTGTTTTCAAATGCGACATGGCGGCAAAATGTACCCTCCAAAAGCCAAATGACAGTCCTTCCCTTCTGAGCCATGCTATGTGCCCATATAGCAGTTTATGACCACATAAGGGGTGTTACAGTATTGAGTAAAAAATGCTTAACAAATTGTGGAAGAAAGCAACATTTTATTGGAACTAATTCAATTTTTCATTTTCACAGCCAAGTTTCTAATTGTATAAAATGCACGTTGGGTCAAAGTGCTGAGTATGCTCCTCAAAAGATTCCTTGAGAGGTTTAGTTTTCAAAATGGAGTCACATTTGGGGTGTTTCTATCGTAGGATCTCTTCAAATGCAGCATGATGCCCAAAAACCATTCCAGCAAAATCTGAACTCCAAAATCCATATGGCCCTTCTTCCCTACTGAGCCCTGCCATGTGCCCATACAGCAGTTTGCGTGCACATGTGGCATGTTTCTGTAAACTGCAGATTTAGGGTAATAAATATTTTTTTGTATATTCTTTATTTAGGAAGAAAGTTTTCAATACAGGATGGGTAATAAATATTGAGGTTTGTGTTGCTGTTAACCCTTGCTGTGTTATAGAGAAAATGTTTTAAAATAGAAAATCTGCACAGAAAAAAAAATCTTAAAATTTCACCTCCATTTTGATTTGATTCCAGTGGAACACCTAAAGGGTTAGCAAAGTTTCTAAAATCAGTTTTCAATAATTTGATCAGTGTAGTTTCTATTATGTAAGTCCCTCAAAATTACTTCATTGAATTAGTCCTTCAAGTCGGTTTTGGAAATTTTTGGGAAAATGTGGAAAAAATTGCTTCTAAAATTCTGAGCATTCTAACATCCTAAAAAACAAAATGACATTTTCAAAATGATTCCAACATAACACAGACATGGTAAATGATAATACATTTTTTTGCATGTATTACTCTCACTTAGGCCTCATGCACACAACTTTTTTGGTCTGAATCTGATCAGCATTTTTTGCATATCGACCCATTCACTTTTATGGAGCTGCAAAAAATTCGGACAGTACATGGATGTCATCCGTGTGTTGTCCACATCCATGTGGCTGTGCCGCAGATTATAAAACATGCCATTTTGCGAACAAGAATAGGGATTTTTACAATAGGGACCACAAAAAGTGTGGGATACACATGGACGAATCTATATTTTGTGGATTTGAGGACAATTTGAGGACTTACTGCAAAACGGATATAGTCATGTGCAGGAGTCCTTAACCCCTTAAGGACACAGCCTTTTTACACCTTAGGACCAGGCCATTTTTTGAAAATCTGACCAGAGTCCCTTTAAGGCTGCGTTCACACGGGCGAGATTTCCGCGCGGGTGCAATGCGGTAGGTGAACGCATTGCACCCGCACTGAATCTGGACCCATTCATTTCAATGGGGTTGTTCAGATGAGCGATGATTTTCACGCATCACTTATGCGTTGCGTGGAAATCACAGCATGCTCTATATTCTGCGTTTTTCACGCAACGCAGGCCCCATAGAAGTGAATGGGGTTGCGTGAAAATCGCAAGCATCCGCAAGCAAGTGCGGATGCGGTGCGATTTTCACGCACGGTTGCTAGGTGACTGTCTATACACTGTATTATTTTCCCTTATAACATGGTTATAAGGGAAAATAATAGCATTCTGAATGCAGAATGCTTAGTAGAAGGTCAATTGAGGGTTAAAAAATAAAAAAAATTAACTCACCTTGTCCTCTTGTTCGCGTAGTTCTCCCGGTCTTTAGTTCTTTAAAAAGATGAACTATGGGCTAAAGGACCTTTGATGACGTAAGATCACATGCTCCAATCACATGGTCCATCACCGCGGTGATGGACCATGTGATTGGAGCATGTGATCTTACGTCATCAAAGGTCCTTTAGCCCATAGTTCATCTTTTGAGAAGTAAAGAAGAGACCGGGACTTACGCGAACAAACGGAGAAGGTGAGTTAATTTTTTTTATTTTTTTTAACCCTCAACTGATCACCTACTATGCATTCTGTTTTCAGAATGCTATTATTTTCCCTTATAACCATGTTATAAGGGAAAATAATAACATCTACAGAACACCGAACCCAAACCTGAACTTCTGTGAAGAAGTTCGGGTCTGGGTACCACAGTCGGTTTTTTATCACGCGCGTGCAAAACACATTGCACACGCACGATAAAAACTGAACAACGGAACGCAATCGCAGTCAAAACTGACTGCAATTGCATTCCTACTCGCGCGGGTTTGCCGCAACACACCGGGACGCATCCGGAACTAATCCGGACACGCTCGTGTGAACCCAGCCTAAGTGCTGATAACTTTAAAACGCTTTGACTTATCCAGGCCGTTCTGAGATTGTTTTTTCGTCACATATTGTACTTCATGACACTGGTAAAATGGAGTCAAAAAAAATATTTTTTTTTGCACCAAAAAATACCTAATTCAACAAAAATTTGAAAAAATGTTGCAAATTTCAAAGTTTCAGTTTCTCTACTTCTGTAATACATAGTAATACCCCCAAAACTTGTGATGACTTTACATTCCCCATATGTCTACTTCATGTTTGAATTGTTTTGGGAATGATATTTTATTTTTTGGGGATGTTATAAGGCTTAGAAGTTTAGAAGCAAATCTTGAAATTTTTCCGAAATTTACAAAAACTCAATTTCTAGGGACCAGTTCAGGTCTCAAGTCACTTTGCGAGGCTTACATTATAGAAACCACCCAAAAATGACCCCATCTAAGAAACTACACCCCTCAAGGTATTCAAAACTGATTTTGCATACGTTGTTAACCCTTTAGGTGTTGCACAAGAGTTATTGGCAAATAGGGAGGAAATTTGAGAATTTCATTTTTTTGTCTAATTTTTCATTTTAACCCATTTTTTCCACTAACAAACCAAGGGTTAACAGCCAAACAAGACTGTATCTTTATTGCCCTGACTCTGCCATTTACAGAAACACCCAATATGTGGCCGTAAACTACTGTACGGCCACACAGCGGGGCGTAGAGTGAAAGGTGCGCCGTTTGGTTTTTGGAAGGCTGATTTTTATGGACTGGTTTATTTACACCATGTCCCATTTGAAGACCCCTGATGCACCCCTAGAGGAGAAACTCCCTAAAAGTGACCCCATCTAAGAAACTACACCCCTCAAGGTATTCAAAACTGATTTTACATACGTCGTTAACCCTTTAGGTGTTGCACAAGTTATTGGCAAATGGCGATGAAATTTGAGAATTTCATTTTTTTGCCTAATTTTCCATTTTAACCCATTTTTTCCACTAACAAAGCAAGGGTTAACAGCCAAACAAGACTGTATCTTTATTGCCCTGACTCTGCTGTTTACAGAAACACCCCATATGTGGCCGTAAACTACTGTACGGGCACACAGCGGGGCGTAGAGCGAAAGGTGCGCCGTTTGGTTTTTGGAGGGCTGATTTTGCTGGACTGTTTTTTTGACACCATGTCCCATTTGAAGCCCCCCTGATGCACCCCTAGATTATAAACTCCATAAAAGTGACCCCATCTAAGAAACTACACCCCTCAAGGTATTCAAAACTGATTTTACAAACTTTGTTAACCCTTTAGGTGTTGCACAAGATTTAATGGAAAATAGAGATACAATTTCAAAATTTCACTTTTTTGGCAGATTTTCCATTTTAATATTTTTTTCCAGTTACAAAGCAAGGGTTAACAGCCAAACAAAACTCATTATTTATGGCCCTAATTCTGTAGTTTACAGAAACACCCCATATGTGGCCGTAAACTACTGTACGGGCACACGGCAGGGCGCAGAAGGAAAGGAATGCCATATGGTTTTTGGAAGCCAGATTTTGCTGGACTGGTTTTTTGAAACCATGTCCCATTTGAAGCCCCCCTGATGCACCCCTAGATTATAAACTCCATAAAAGTGACCCCATCTAAGAAACTACACCCCTCAAGGTATTCAAAACTGATTTTACAAACTTTGTTAACCCTTTAGGTGTTGCACAAGATTTAATGGAAAATAGAGATACAATTTCAAAATTTCACTTTTTTGGCAGATTTTCCATTTTAATATTGTTTTCCAGTTACAAAGCAAGGGTTAACAGCCAAACAAAACTCATTATTTATGGCCCTAATTCTGTAGTTTACAGAAACACCCCATATGTGGCCGTAAACTACTGTACGGGCACACGGCAGGGCGCAGAAGGAAAGGAATGCCATACGGTTTTTGGAAGGCAGGTTTTGCTGGACAGTTTTTTTTTACACCATGTCCCATTTGAAGCCCCCCTGATGCACCCCTAGAGTAGAAACTCCAAAAAAGTGACCCCATTTTAGAAACTACGGGATAGGTTGGCAGTTTTGTTGGTACTAGTTTAGGGTACATATGATTTTTGGTTGCTCTATATTACACTTTTTGTGCGGCAAGGTAACAAGAAATAGCTTTTTTGGCACGTTTTTTTTTTTGTTATTTACAACATTCATCTGACAGGTTAGATCATGTGGTAATTTTATAGAGCAGGTTGTCACGGACGAGGCGATACCTAATATGTATACAATTTTTTTTATTTATGTAAGTTTTACACAATGATTTCATTTTTAAAACAAAAAAAATGTTTTAGTGTCTCCATAGTCTAAGAGCCATAGTTTTTTCAGTTTTTGGGCGATTATCTTAAGTAGGGTCTCATTTTTTGCGGGATGAGATGACGGTTTGAGTGGGGGTGCATATGACTTTTTGATTGCTTGCTATTACACTTTTTGTGACGTAAGATGACAAAAAATGGCTTTTTTTACACCGTTTTTATTTTTATTTTTTTACGGTGGTCATCTGAGGGGTTAGATCATGTGATATTTTTATAGAGCCGGGCGATACGGACGTGTCGATACCTAATATGTATACTTTTTTTTTATTTATGTAAGTTTTACACAATGATTTCATTTTTGAAACAAAAAAAATCATGTTTTAGTGTTTCCATAGTCTAAGAGCCATAGTTTTTTCAGTTTTTGGGCGATTATCTTGGGTAGGGTATGATTTTTGCGGGATGAGATGACGGTTTGATTGTTACAATTTTGGCGTACATGCGACTTTTTTGATCACTTTTATTACCTTTTTTGGGAAGTAAGGTGGGCAAAATTTCAATTTCATCATAGTTTTTTATTTTTTATTTTTATGGTGTTCACCGTTCGGGTAAAGTAACATGACCGTTTTATAGATCAGGTCGTTACGGACGCGGCGATACCAAACATGTGTAGGGAATTTTATTTTTTTCATTTTTTATCAGTGATAAATGTGTTTTTTGATTTTTACTTTTTTTTTCACTTTTATTCACTTTCTTTGACCCAGACCCACTTGGTTCTTGAAGATCCAGTGGGTCTGATGTCTGTATAATACAGTACAGTACAATATATATTGTACTGCACTGTATTTTACTTACACTGAACAGATCTATGCTTTTAGCACAGATCTGTTCAGCACCATGGACAGCAGGACGCCTGAGAGGCGTCCTGTTGCCATGGGAACCTTCCCCGTCTGCTCAGAACTTCGCAGACGGGGAAGGGTAAGGAGGGGATCTCTCGGGGGGCTGTCTGGGGGCTCTCTCCCTCTCCATCGGGGGGCTGCAAAGGCACAGCAGCCCCCCGATGGGAGAGGGAGGGAGCTCCCTGCGCTGTTAACCTTTTCCATACAGCGGTCCGTACGGACCGCTGTATGGAAAGGGTTAAACGGCTGACATCGCATCGCAGATGTCAGCCGTTTATACCAGGGTGCCAGCAATGTGCTGGCACCCTGGTATACCCACTAGAAACCAACGATTATACAAGGGGAGGCGGGCGGGGGATCGCGATCCCGCCTGCCGCACCGCCCGCCTCCCGCACCGCCCGCAGCCCTCCCCCTGCACCTCCCGCCACCATAAAATCATTCGGGGGTGCAGGGGGGGGGGTGAATAAAACGTTTTTTTAGGCATATAAAGTTTCTGATCCGCGGGGACCAGAAACTGCAGAAATCGCAGCAAACCGCAGGTCTGAATTGACCTGCGGTTTGCCGCGATCGCCGACATGGGGGGGTCACGGGACCCCCCCGCGCATTTAGCCTAGGTGCCTGCTCAATGATTTGAGCAGGCACCGGGTTCCGATCACTGCCAGCCGCACGGCAGTGATCGAAAATACACAGGGCGTACATGTACGCCCTGTGTCCTTAAGTACCAGGGCACAAGGGCGTACCTGTACGCCCTATGTCCTTAAGAGGTTAAAATCAAGAAATTTAGATTTTTTTTTTATAAAGGTAAAATATATTGATTCAAATTTACCACTAACGTGAAGTTAAATGTGTCATGAGAAACATTCTCCGAATCGGTTGGATAAGTAAAAACATTCCAAAGTTAATGCCACATAATGCCACAACAGATTTGCAAAATTACACTCAGTTCATAAGCTGAAAACTGTCTGTGTCCTGAAGGGGTTATTATATATGGAACTTAGTATGAATGGTATTCTTTTTACTATATTAATGCCAAATCTGTCATACAAATGTCTGTAATGATAGAATTATTCCCTTTTTTGTTTAACTGATCAAGCTTGGATTTTCTTTGGCATTTGATAAGCATAACGGTTCTATATGAATCTCTGATATCAGAAAGTTGGCTTTTATGAATATATATTTCAGAAATTTAAGAGAATGAAAGAGAATAGAATAATAGTTTAATTTTTATCACTTTACAGTAACATTTTATATACCGCATTTTTCGCCCCATAAGACACACTCCCCCCCTCAAAAGTGGGGGGAATTGGCAGTGCGTCTTATGGGGCGAATGCTACAATTTTTACATCACTAACACTTATATATCGCCGTCTGCAATGCTGCACAGCGCGGTGATGTATCAGGGGGAGGGAGGAGCGGCTGGAGGCCGGCAACTGCTGGAATGGCAGCGGGGCCCGGTGCAGTCACTGTGCTCTTACGCCGGGCCCCGCCGCTCACAGCAGTATTCATATGTAAACTGTAATCTTTAACCTCTTCTTAACTTTAGTTACAGTAGCGCTATCCCGTGTACTACTACTTACTATCAAGCTCCCGTAGCAGGCAGAGCGGCCGGCAGCTGTAACGTCACTCACTCACGTCAAGTGCCTGCTCCGCCTGCTTCATTAATGAAGCAGGTGGAGCAGGCGTGTGACGTGAGTGACGTTACGCTGGCGGCCGCTCTGCCTGCTATGGTATGGGAGCTTGATAGTAAGTAGTAGTACACGGGTCAGCGCTACTTTAACTAAAGTTAAGAAGAGGTTATGGATTACAGTTTACATAATAATACTGCTTTGAGAGGAGGGGCCTGGTGTATTGAGGGACATTGTTATGGGGGGATCTGTGGGTGACACATATATAGCATAAAATTCTATATATGTGTCATCCACAGATCCCCCCCATAACAGTGTCATCCACAGATCCCCCATAACAGTGTCATCCACAGATCCCCCCATAACAGTGCCATTCACAGATCCCCCTTCCAATAACAGTGCCATCCACAGATCCCTCCACAACAGTGCCATCCACAGATCCCTCCACAACAGTGCCATCCACAGATCCCCTCCCCATAACAGTGCCATCCACAGATCCCCCTCCCCATAACAGTGCCATCCACAGACCCCCCCTCCACATGACAGTGCCATCCACAGATCCCCCTCCCCATAACAGTGCCATCCACATATCCCCCATAACAGTATCATCCACAGATCCCCTCCATAACAGTGTCATCCACAGATCCCTCATAAGTGTCATCCACAGATCCCCTACATAATAGTGTCATCCACAGATCCCCATAACAGTGTCATCCACAGATCCCCCATAATAGTGTCATCCACAGACCACCATTAGTTCAAAACCCACCAAAAGCACACCTTTTGGTTAAAAAAAATTTTTTTTCCCTATTTTCCTCCTCAAAAACCTAGGTCCGTCTTATAGGGCGAAAAATACGGTAACTTTTCTATCAAGTAAAAACAAGACATTTGCTAACACATACACATTTTTTATGATTTTTACCCTGTGTTTGGAAAATCTGTGTGGACTGACTTATACATGATCACCTCTATCTGGATCTGTGGAACCACTAGTTGACAGATGGAGGCCTATCTGGTGTCAGCTTCACTTTAGGCTACTTTCACACTCGCGTTTTGTGCGGATCCGTCTTGTATCTGCACATACGGATCCGCACGAATAATGCAAACGCTTGTATCTGTTAATAACGGATCCATTTGCATTATTTATTTTTAAAAAAGTCTAAGTCAAAACGGATCTGTCTTGACTTACATTGAAAGTCAATGGGGGACGGATCCGTTTTCAATTGCACCATATTGTGCCAGTGAAAAACGGATCCGTCCCCATTGAATAACATTGTAAGTCTAGACAGATCCGTTAGGCTCCGCATAGTCAGACGGTCACAAAAACACTGCAAGCTGCGCTTTAGTGACAATCTAAAAAAGCAACAGAGGCCAAACGCGGCCAAATTGATGCATTCTGAACGGATCCTTATCCATTCAGAATGCATTGTGGCTTAACTGATCCGTTTTGGGCCGCTTGTGACAGCCCTGAAACGGATCTCACAAGCGGACCCAGAAACGCCAGTGTGAAAGTAGCCTTATTTGTGTCTTGTTGAACATCTTTATGAACAGCTGCCTTGTTGCTCTTCAAGAAATCGGATCACATCAACTTTTAATAATATAAGATAAAAGCAGAAAATACAGACAGAATAATTTGTCTGAGCCAGTGGTTTGTCAGTGGAATGGGTACATTAGCACCTATTCACTTCAAAAATAATCCTGTACCCCAATAAATGACAACTATATGGTTCCGAAGTGAGTGAATTATTACTAAGGTCAAAAAATGTACTTTTTTGGTATTGTATCATAATCTGACTTGTGATGATATATCTGCTAGTGCTGAAAATGCTGATGCTTCACCTTGGTTGCTTTGAAATATTAACATTGCAAGTGACAAGGCTCTTCTTTTTTGATGCTTATTTTATATGTGAATTGGCCCCACAGCACATAAATTTGAGGTATTGCTTAAAGTTAGTTTAGCTACTCCATATCTCAAGGGAGGAAGCCTAGCGAAGAGTTCGGCTTGCTTATATTTCTTTTATAATTTTGACCTTTTTAAGTAAAGGTTATATGCACTTTACAAGAAAAGCATTGTCTCACTGTGCAATTTCTCAACATTGTTTGGCAAGTTCCTAGTCTAATGTACCAGTTCAACTTTTACATTTGTTAGACTTTTGCACTTAGACCCAGTGTTTTTGATCAACAAAGTATGGTCTGTATTTTTTTATTATCTTGGGATTTCTTTCCTCGTGAATAATGAAGCAAATTACTCATATAATACAAATGGTGTTCAGCTGAATTCTTTTCTCTGTTAGTGTATTAAAGGTATGCTACTGTATAATCTTGAAGTGCCCAAAATGATGGCTGCGTTGAGCGAAAGTATTTAGCCTTAAGGAATGCTGTGTTGAAAACTGAAATTAATTTGAAACATATTCTCATATTTTATATCAAGAACAAATGTGAAGGGTATTTATTATTAGCACTACAGTAATTTACATCATGTAGTGACTTGATACATTTTATCTTATTGGAAGAAATTTTAATTAGTGGAAATAAAGGGAAATACAATGGGCCTTTCGTCAACAGTGTAACTACTTTAGTCAAGGTTGTAAATACTGGAGCCTGATGGAGCCTAAAAGATCTCTCTGTCCTAAACAAGAAGACCAGTGCTAGTAATGACACTTGATAGTCTGCATTGGTGCTCAGGAGTATATGTCTCTACTTATATTCCTGCCTCTATATTTACAGATGATTAATACCATACTGGGAGAATAAGTTAAAGAAAATGCGTCATCAGAAAATTACCTATTGTTTAAATTAAGTTTTTATGTTAGACATCATTTTAATGACTTTTTGGTAGTTATTTTTGATTTTCCATGTCAATATCTCTATTTAAAAAATAACCGAAAATCCTTCAGTTTTCTGCACTAGCTGCTAAGCCTAACAATAGGCACTACTTCTTGGTCTGTACAGATCACTTTTTAGTAGTCATCTCATTATCATTACAGGCAGGATTAGAATTACACCTATAAATATATATAGATAACACAGTTTCCACCATTCAATTCATAGTAGGTGATATCACAGCTTATCTCCTCCCTCCTGACCTCTGCACAGGTCACAGAGCCTGCCTAGAAAACTCTCCCAAGTCAAGTTAGCTCCTTTGGATGTCTATGGCTCATTTGGATGTTGTAAAGCATATCTCTAAATGCTGTTAACACCTTAGGCAATATGACTGCCACCATGATTATACAGTATTAAAAAAATCTACAATCAGAAAATAATAATAGATTATGTGTATGTGTATCAATATCTGGGTTTGACTGGCAGAAATGAATTATAAGTGGCGTATTCCCTTTAAATGCTATTGGCCATTTATTGAATAATGGTTTGTGTAAGTTAAAAAGGAAATAATATTATTAGAATCAAACTTTTCAGTCCGTTCAATGTAGATACAAGCTTTCACATGTACGTACACAGGCTCTAAGCACCTGCTCCTTTTCCTGTGTGAATAATCTGCCACCTTTTTAAAAGACCTTCACAATTGAATTCTGGTTAATTATAGTAGACAGCCTAAGATTTCAGCTGTTGCTTTTGAGCTGGCAGTGAATACTTTTATAGTACTGACATGCCGAACTTCACGACATATGCCAGCGCTGTGAGGGAGATGAATCTGATGAGAGAGGCTGGCGCCGTTCTCCCCCGACCATGACTGGCAGGTTTCTTTTCTGTGCGTAACAGGAAAGAAAACTGCCTGTTCAGGGTAGGAGGAAGGGGACGACGGGGCCAGAGAGTCTCATCAGACTCTCTTGTTATGAGGTTTGGCATGTCTGTATAAATATACTGACTGCCAGCCGAAAAAGTGACTGATCACTTCAGGGCTTTCCCGCGGCGGGGCTTATATGCCCCGATTTTTCCAACTGAAATGTTAGTAGGTATGTTAATTGGGAGGGAGGCTGCATTGTTTGGTGGAAGAAACCTTTTTTGCCGCCATTTTGAAATTCACTATATTGAATTTATCTCAGGTTTATCCAGTGGGAAGGGAGTCATGTTATATATCAGTCTTAGCTAGAATATACTCGCACACAGCGGAAGTCTCAGCTTTGATTTTTCTTAACCTAATTATGAGCTAAGCAAGGTCAAAGTTTCCTAAAGTGCTTTACATGACGTGTTCTGTGTGTCCTTCATTCTGGTTGCACATGGTTAAACATTTGATCCAGTTTTCGTGAACGTGCTGAAGAACCACGGGTGACTTCTTTACAGCACTGTAGGGTTCATCATTTCAGGTGAGTCATATTGCATATGAAACAAGGTAAAAAAAAGCATCTGCTAAGGAAAATTTGTCTTTACCTCTTTCTGATTGGACATCTTCAAATTGCTACAGAAAGCATTTTTAGGAGATTTCTTACATTCAGACAAGTGCCTCATTCCTCCATGCCTTCAGTTGGAGAGAGGCTGTTACACACTAACCAGATAATGTTCCAAGGACCATAAAAAGCAAATATGCCTAGCTATGGCACTATTTAGGAGTGAAGATGGGATTTTTCTTTGGTAGATTCAGTATTTTGTGGTCTATTCCATTTTCCCATAGCGGTACCCCAGCTTTCCAATGACCCTGGAAGGCAAATCTGTATTGGTAGATTTTAGTATTCTGTATCCTCTACTAAAGCTCGATATGGTTGCAATCCAACTATCTGTGGCACTATTTAAAAGTGAGGAGGGGGTATAGTTCCTATTACAGGTCTATGTAATGTGTTACCAAGGTTTCCTGGGATCCTGAATGACAAATCTGTATAGCTGTGCTACAGTATAGACAATTTGTCACTGAGATTCTTACTCATCTTTTCCAATCCCCTAGCTAGGAAATCCACGTAGGTTTTCAACAGTAATGTATACTTACCAAATCCTAAAAAGGCTTATCTGGCATAGAGATGTCCCGAACTATTCGCCGGCGAATAGTTCCCGGCGAACATAGCTTGTTCGCGTTCGCCGCGGCGGAGGAACATATGCGATGTTCGGTCCGCCCCCTATTTGTCATCATTGTGTAAACTTTGACCCTGTACCTCACAGTCAGCAGACACATTCCAGCCAATCAGCAGCAGACCCTCCCTCCCAGACCCTCCCACCTCCTGGACAGCATCCATTTTAGATTCATTCGGAAGCTGCATTCTTAGTGAGAGGAGGGACAGTGTAGCTGCTGCTGATTTAATAGGGAAATCGATAGCTAGGCTAGTGTATTCAGTGTCCACTACAGTCCTGAAAGACTCATCTGATCTCTGCTGTAAGGACAGCACCCCAAAAAGCCCTTTTTAGGGCTAGAACATCATTCTGCTTTTTTTTTTTTTTGACTGTGAATAAATAGCAGTCAGTTGCACTCACGTGTTTGTGTGTTTAAGGCCCAGCTGAAAGTCCATAGTGTCACTTCAGCGCCGTTCATTTCTGGTCTCACATTCGATTACATTTAAAGAAAAAGAACAATTTTGACTGTGAATAAATAGCAGTCAGTTGCACACACGTGTTTGTGTGTTTAAGGCCCAGCTGCCAGTGCATAGTGTCACTTCAGCGCCATTCATTTCTGGTGTCACATTCGATTACATTTAAAGATAAACAACAATTTTGACTGTGAATAAATAGCAGTCAGTTGCACACACGTGTTTGTGTGTTTAAGGCCCAGCTGCCAGTGCATAGTGTCACTTCAGTGCCATTCATTTCTGGTGTCACATTCGATTACATTTAAAGAAAAACAACAATTTTGACTGTGAATAAATAGCAGTCAGTTGCACACACGTGTTGTGTGTTTAAGGCCCAGCTGCCAGTGCATAGTGTCACTTCAGGGCCATTCATTTCTGGTGTCACATTCGATGACATTTAAAGAAAAACAACAATTTTGACTGTGAATAAATAGCAGTCAGTTGCACACACGAGTTTGTGTGTTTAAGGCCCAGCTGCAAGTCCATAGTGTCACTTCAGTGCCATTCATTTCTGGTGTCACATTCGAGCTTGCACGCATAGTACAACTTAACTAATCTAAAAAAAAATGACAGGTAGAGGCAGGCCACCCCGCAGGGGCCGTCGTGGTCGTGGTGCTGTGATTCCCTTTGGCCCTAGAATAATGCCCAGTGTTCAGAGGCCACGTACCCTGAACTGGAAAAGTACTGAGGACATAGTTGACTGGCTAACACAGGACACCAAATCTTCTACAGCTTCCTCTCGGAACCTTGACGCACCATCCTCCTTCAGCTCAGCTTTGGGCACCTCTCAAGTTACCACTCGCCCACCTGCCGCCACCACCAACACTAGCACCACAGCCGCTTCACTTGATCTGTCAGAGGAGTTATTTACACATTAGTTGGAAGAAATGAGTGATGTGCAACCATTATTGCCAGAGGATGTAGATAACAGGGATATGTCTCAGTCAGGCAGCATTACACACATGGACGTATGGTGTGATGATGATGATGTTGTACCCGCTGCTGCTTCCTTTGCTGAGTTGTCAGATACAAGTGAAGCGGTTGATGATGACGATGTGTCCGTGGATGTCACGTGGGTGCCCGCTCGAAGAGAAGAAGAACAGGGGGAAAGTTCAGATGGGGAGACAGAGAGGAGGAGGAGACGAATTGGAAGCAGGGGGAGGTCGTCGCAAGGAGCTAGTGGCACAGTCAGACAGCATGCATCGGCACCCGGGGTCAGCCAGACAGCACGCCAATCAAGACTGCTGGTATCTAGGGCAGAAGGGGAAGGGGACCCCATTTACTCACCTCTGGCCCCTTTAACCGACCTTGACCAATAACAAAAACACTGACAACTGTATCATTTTATTGCTGGGTGGTGATCGGCTACAGCTTCTTTATTAAAGCGGCAAACCTTAATAAACCATAATATCGGATCGGTATGCCAAAGGCTGGACTCCCAGCGGGCAAGTTAAACCGTAATCATCAGAGCGGTATGCCAACCGCTGGACTCCCAGCGGGCACGTACGTCATATGCCACCACCATATCTCTGCTGAACTCAAATGCCGCCAGCTGTGAATTCATAAACTTGACCATAATTCTTCTTTCTCCAAAGCCGAAATCATCAGAGCGATGTCCAAAATGCTGGACTCCCAGCATGGATTCTTAAGAATAGAAAAAACAAAACAGAATAACCAAGTCTCCATAGCCAAACATAACCCCAAACCCTGCTCTGTCTCCCAAGGATCACCACAGAGGGAGGGAGGGCCAATCTGCTTACACTGGCAAGAGGAAGTGCCAGCACCGGGAGAGAGAATATGTATCTCCAGGATCCCCTGGACCGCCCACATCCTGTCTAAGAAGGCTCCCCAGTGCATTAACCTTTAATGGCCCTAAACAACCACCTTTTTAAGCACTAATGTAATGGGGCCAGCTCCCTAAACGCCCAAAGGGGGGAAAGGGGAGGGGGGACCATCAGTCCCTAATCACCCTCCTTATACAGTCAGGTGCTTACCATGCATGCAGTTGCCACCACCAGAATGCCGTCATTGCAGAGCTCAGCAGTGTGGCATTTTTTGTGTGTGTCTGCCTCTGACAACAGCGATACCATTTGCAACCTGTGCCAAAAGAAACTGAGTCGTGGGAAGTCTAACACCCACCTAGGTACAACTGCTTTGCGAAGGCACATGATCGCACATCACAAACTCCTATGGGATTAACACATGAGTACAAGCAGCACACAAACTCAAAGCCGCCATCCTCCTCCTGGTCCAGCATCTTCAGCCACGTCAACCACTGCTGTCCTCCTTGCCCCCTCTCAACCATCCGCCACTCCGTCTCTCGCCTTGAGCAGTTCCTGCTCATCTGCCCACAGTCAGGTGTCTGTCAAGGACATGTTTGAGCGTAAGAAGCCAATGTCACAAAGTCACCCCCTTGCCCGGCGTCTGACAGCTGGCTTGTCTGAACTCTTAGCCCGCCATCTTTTAGCATACAAGCTGGTGGATTGTGAGGCCTTCCAAAAAATTTTAGCTATTGGGACACCGCAGTGGAAGGTACCGGGCCGAAATTTCTTTGCACAAAAGGCAATCCCTAACCTGTACTCAATTGTGCAAAAGGAAGTAATGGCATGTCTGGCACACAGTGTTGGGGCAAGGGTCCATATGACCACTGATACCTGGTCTGCAAAGCACGGTCAGGGCAGGTATATCACCTACACTGAGCATTGGGTAAACCTGCTGACGGCTGCCAAGCATGGAATGCGTGGCTCTGCAGAGGAGTTGGTGACACCGCCACGACTTGCAGGCAGGCCTTCTGCCACCTCCTCTACTCCTCCTACTCCATCCTCTTCCATAACCTCCTCGGCTGAGTCCTTTTCTGCTGCTGCGTCTTGCTCCACATCAACGGCACCCCCCCAGCTCCCCAGAGGCTATTCCACATCCCGGATACGACAGTGTCACGCCGTCTTGGGGTTGACTTGCCTGAAAGCAGAGAGTCACACCGGACTAGCTCTCCTGTACGCCCTGAACGCACAGGTGGATCAGTGGCTGACTCCGCACCAACTGGAGATCGGCAAAGTGGTGTGTGACAACGGAAGCAATTTGTTGACGGCATTGAATTTGGGAAAGTTGACACATGTGCCGTGCATTGCACATGTGTGTAATCTGATCGTACAACGCTTTGTGTATAAGTACCCAGGCTTACAGGATGTCCTCAAGCAGGCCAGGAAGGTGTGTGGCCATTTCAGGCGTTCCTACACGGCCATGGTACACTTTTCAGATATCCAGCAGCGAAACAACATGCCAGTGAGGCGCTTGATTTGCGACAGCCCGACACATTGGAATTCAACACTCCTAATGTTCGACCGCCTGCTCCAACAAGAAAAAGCCGTCAACGAATATTTGTATGACCGGGGTGCTAGGACAGCCTCTGCGGAGCTGGGAATTTTTTTGCCACGTTACTGGACGCTCATGCGCAATGCCTGTAGGCTCATGCGTCCTTTTGAGGAGGTGACAAACCTAGTCAGTCGCACCGAAGGCACCATCAGCGACATCATCCCATTTGTTTTCTTCCTGGAGCGTGCCCTGCGAAGAGTGCTGGATCAGGCCGTAGATGAGCGTGAAGAGGAAGAGGAAGAGTTGTGGTCACTATCACCACCAGAAACAGCCTTATCAGCATCGCTTGCTAGACCTGCGGCAACGCTGGAAGAGGAGTGTGAGGAAGAGGAGTCAGAGAATGGAATATGGCTTTGAGGAGGAGGAGGAAGACCAACCACAACAGGCATCCCAGGGTGCTCATTGTCACCTATCTGGTACCCGTGGTGTTGTGCGTGGCTGGGGCGAAGAACATACCTTCAATGAGATCACTGAGGACGAGGAACGGGACATGAGTAGCTCGGCATCCAACCTTGTGCAAATGGGGTCTTTCATGCTGTCGTGCCTGTTGAGGGACCTTCGTATAAAAAGGCTGAAGGAAAACGACCTGTACTGGGTGGCCACGCTACTAGACCCCCGGTATAAGCAGAAAGTGCCTGAAATGTTACCGAATTACCGGAAGTCGGAAAGGATGCAGCAGTTCCAAAATAAATTAAAAAGTATGCTTTACACAGCGTATAAGGGTGATGTCACAGCACAACGGGAATCTAACAGGGGAAGAGGTGAAAGTAATCCTCCTCTTACCACAACCACGCCGGCTTTTTAAGTACTACGCATCGCCACAGCCCTTCGGGGTCCACCCTCAGAGAATGACTCGACCGACAGGTAGCAGACTACGTCGCCTTAACTGCAGATATTGACACTCTGAGGAGCGATGAACCCCTTGACTACTGGGTGTGCAGGCTTGACCTGTGGCCTGAGCTATCCCAATTTGCAATAGAACTTCTGGCCTGCCCCGCTTCAAGTGTCCTGTCAGAAAGGACCTTCAGTGCAGCAGGAGGTATTGTCACTGAGAAGAGAAGTCGCCTAGGTCAAAAAAGTCTAGATTACCTCACCTTTATTAAGATGAATGAGGGATGGATCCCGAAGGGACTGACAGTGGGCGATAGATTAGACTAAAAAAGGCCTGATGAGATGAGCTGCCTTGGGCTAAAAATGGTCCACACGCTGCTGTATTTTATCTCTGAATGCCGGATGACTTGCGTGACTTATCCCCCACCAACTAGGGTTCAAGCCGCAATGTTTTAGGGCACTTTCTGCCTGGAAACATCAATTTTTCTGGCCGCTGCGGCTGCAACAATACCTAGTTTTTCAGGCATGAGTACATGCCTAATTTTTCTGGCCTCTGGTGCTGCACTGTGGCTTCAAAACCCCCCCAAAAAATGCACATACATGTGTCAATTCCCCTTCGTGATCGTTACCTTGTTGTGGTGAAGGGGCTTGCGTATCACAATGAAGCGATCACCTCTATGAGTGTGTTGGCAATGTTGGCACACCCCAGATGATAAGGTCGTTGCTTCATTGTGAACAGACCAAAAGCGATCGGCTGGATAATTTTGCATAGAAAAAACATTAATTTTCTTTGTGATCATCTAAGGTGATCATTAAAGCCTACTAGGCCAACAATAAGCCCACACTGCAGAATCATTGTTTTCTGGGTCACTTAACTGTCACTGAACTACCTCAGCACGACCATAGGCTTTGAAAAAACCCCATCGCCTGCAATCTCCCAAACGTGCGCACGAGCACAGTCATCACTACACCAAGATTGACGCATAGAGGTATAAAATTTATGTCATGAGTGTCTCAACTATATTGACAACTCTTTGCGGTTGTCTAAAATCTATTCCATACACGTCCCCTGATAGGGGACGTAACAGGGATTAAACTGATAGGAATAGTACTACTTAACACACCTTATTATTATTATTATTATAATAATAAGACGTAACAGGGATTAAACTGATAGGATTGGTGTGTTAAGTAGTACTATTCCTATCTGGTAGCACAGTAGATTGCACGCGCAGTGCCCCAAATTGGAAGTAGGAGGACCGATCAAGCATCTTTTTCCATCTCCCGGTTCCTAAAATCGATTCCATATACATGTCCCCTGATAGGGGATGTAACAGGGATTAAACTGATAAAATTAGTACTACTTAACACACCGCTCCTATCTGGTGGCTCAGTAGATTGTACGCGCAGTGCCCCAAATTGGAAGTAGGAGGACCGACCAAGCATCTTTTTCCATCTCCCGGTTCCTAAAATCGATTCCATATTCAAGTCCCCTGATAGGGGACGTAACAGGGATTAAACTGATAGGAATAGTACTACTTAACACACCTTATAATAACGCAGAGAGAGGCAATGCAGAGAGAGGAGTCTGAAGAAGAGTCAGAGGAGGAAGGTGGCTTTGAGGAGGTGGAAGACCAACCACAGCAGGCGTCCCAGGGGGCTTGTTGTCACCTTTCGGGGACCCTTGGTGTTGTACATGGCTGGGTGGAGGAAGAGACCTTCAATGATGTCAGTGAGGACAAGGAACGGGACATGGCTAGCTTGGTATCCAACCATGTGCAAATGGGGAGTTTGCAGTTGTGCAAATGGACTGTTTGCGGTTGTTTGCGGTGCGTTAAACGGGGAGTTTGGTCTGTCACTGTGAAGCGGGCGTAACCCTTACACTACCTGATCGATACAACATCATACCTGATGTTTTAAAGCACATTATTCCAAACAATTTAGGAATGTTAGGTGATTTATGACCTTTATGGATTAAAACCAGACTCTGCGTCAACTATGTAATTTTCCATGGGAGTTTTGCCATGGATCCCCTTCCGGCATGCCACAGTCCAGGTGTTAGTCCCCTTGAAACAACTTTTCCATCACTATTGTGGCCAGAAAGAGTCCCTGTGGGTTTTAAAATTCGCCTGCCTATTGAAGTCTATGGCGGTTCGCCCGTTCGCAAACAAATGCCCTGATATATTATGGGAATCTATCATGTGGTACCAGGACAACATAATCTGTGGACACCAATGCAACTCTACAGTCTTGTCACCCAGCTTTTTCAGGACACTGAACAGCAAGCTGATGTAGCTACTGTATATGAAACAATTTATCACTACATACAGTACACTAACTAGGCAAATTTAGGATTCAAGTTAAAGGGAGTAGAGGATACTAGCGCTGCCATTATAGGAGGAGCCATACACTATTGTAGTATGTGGGTCCCGTCGCTGCTGGGTTCAGAAAGGGTTAATTGCCAGCACGCTTAAAATTGACTTAAAAAATGTATAGTAGATGAACCCACGCTGACTGAAGGACGAGCCAAATGATCAGTGAGTGAATTATAGTAGATCGCAATGTGGAAACCCTAGCTGTATTTCATTGACACACAAATGCATAAAGAACTCAATACAGTGCAGATAGTACTTGCCAGTAATGCTGCAATAGGAGTTCTGTCCGGGGGGAGTCTTCCCTATGTACTCTGTCTGTGTTAGGAAGATCTTCTGATTCCTCCTTCTCACACGTGCGGCTCCGGCCGGCAGCTCACACGTGCGGGGGGAGCGGCGTTGTTGTTTCCAAGGGAGCGCTGCGGTGCGATGTCACACACTGAACTATATGGAAGCCTCAAAGGTCGAGTTCACAGGTGGACCAGTGAGGCTTCCGTAGAGTTCAGTGTGTGATGTCACACCGAAGCGCTCCCTTGGAAACAACAACGCCGCTCCCACCGCACATGTGAGAAGGAGGAAGCAGAAGATCTTCTGAACACAGACAGAGTACATAAGGAAGACTCCCCCCGGAAAGAACTCCTATTGCAGCATTACCGGCAAGTACTATCTGCGCTCTATTGAGTTTTTTATGCATTTCTGTGTCAATGGAATACAGATAGGGTTTCCACATTGCGATCTATTACAATTCACTCACCGATCATTTGGCTCATCCTTCAGTCAGCGCGGGGTTCATCTACTATACATTTTTTAAGTCAAATGTAGGATTCAGGAATCTGGGAACGCTGGGTAACAACCATGTAATGGAGGCCATGCTTGGTACATACATTCTGTATACACTATGTTCATAAATAGAATATCAGGACAACTGTGAATATTGTGGGGTTTCGCTCTGGTAGACAGGATTAGCGGACGCAGTATAGAGGCAACAACAAGTTCTTTGGATCAAACAGTTCAGTGTTTTTTTCACACTTTAGGCAAGTGTCAAAACAAGCAGTCATAAACAAGCAAAAAGTCACCTTGCGGTGTTGGTTGTAATTCACACCATGTGGCAATTCTGCCTCAAAGAGTCCTTGACCATAGCACCACCAACCTGTTTTCACGCCAAACAGGTAGCAAGCCTTCCTCCAGACACAAGGCTCCCAGATCCCAACACAGAGATCCCGCTTCTGAGCCCAGCTGCCTATTTAAGGACAGCCAGGTGCTGCCAAAACCCAGAGTGGCATTTAAAATCCAGTCCGGTATTTTACCTCACCTGGCTGTAAATCAGCCCAGCAGCAAATGCTGGGAGGAAAATACCTGTTTTCCCAGACAAAACCTCTCACTGTGTCACAATATATGCTATATATTGATCTCCTGCATACCTCCACATGCTACCCAGACTTCTGAATCTGCCAAAAGGCAAATCTGCACAATTATGTGGTGAAGGGAGTAATTATCACTTCGTAACTGGGCAGATTAGCTATTCAGCTGTATGTACTATGCGTGGTATAGTATATATACTACAGATGGTACTATTGGCACTATGGCTGACACTGCTACCACATTTATTTAATAATATTGCTAACTAGGAGATTCATTCCAACAAAATGGCCATACTCACTGTGTAGACAAAAATGATCCAGACTAAACCCAACCCCCTCCTGCTAACATTCCTGGCTCATGTTTACTAGCTTCAGACGGGGAGAGAGATGAGAAGAGGTCATGGCTGAAGCCCGACTCCTGTTATATTGTATTTTTCATGGCCTGCAATTGTGATATCTGACAAAACAAAATTAAATAACAGACACATACGAATATAATGCTATGTATTGTTGGCTGTTCTTTTTTCTTTGTTTGGATTCTGGGTTTAATGGCTCTTTAATGACCAAGATTGGAGTAATATCAGATCCATTTCATTGGCGACGGGTGTCAGCTTTATTTCACAGCCAGCACACCCCACATATTGAGCAGGATCACCTTGTCAGTCCGCTTCATACATCCCGTACAGTATAGTTATGCCCAATGCATGAAAAGGTTAACACTTTTGTTATTGTATTAGTCCCTACTTGTACAATTTATATTTTTATCCCGATTTTTTCACCTTGCCTGATATTTACACTACAAAACAGAAAATCATGTACAGAAGTCTCTGATATTTTATCCAAAGTTAGCACATTCAAGGAGACTGCTGCCTTGAGCACTGGAATTGGACAATGTTTCATATATCATTTGGATGATCTGATATCTGTGGATTGTAATTTGTTTACTTGTGATACATAACAATTAATGTTTTCTGTAAACAGCTTAATCTTGACAACTGGTCTATGCTTCATTCTATGACAGTTTGATGTTTTCTTGGCAGCAGAGTGACAACGTGAAATAATGTCTTATATTTAGCACTTATTTGAATTTTTTTCTCATTCTCCTAAATTGACCTTTGTATTTCTCTTAGCATACACTGGGGGGGACATTTATTAAGATTGGCAATTCAGCAACGAATTGGCATTGTGGCTAATCTAGGAGAGGGAGTGGGAGTGATGTTCTTCCCTGCTTCTCTTAGGAATGGGAGGATGTCCATGGTGGAGGACATGGAGGAGCCAGATAAACTTCTTGTGTGGGAACCAGACCAACACACACGTGGAGTTGTCAATAGGACTTGGTCTGCTGCAGAAAACATTGACCCAGTGGTCAGTGAAAGACCTATACTTCCCCTACCTGTAACAGCTGCTCCTGGTGTCCACATTGTTATGCTAGCTAGCCATAATTTCTGTTTTCCCACAGGAACTGGTAATGCTGATTTATGTGCTGCAATAGAGCCAAGGTGCCTACATTTTTGTTTGAATTCCAATGGCTTACTGTAATCCTGCAGATCTTGTAATATCAAAAAAAGAGAGAGAGAACCTGGATCGCACATGCACATGCTATGCTTTGATCTATAACTACTTCTCAGCATAATTAACATTGCTTCTCAGCGTAATAAATAGTATACAGCCCCCTAAGATACATACTATGCATGAGGCATTAGTATATATTGGCATTAGTATATATTTGGAGTTCCTGAGAGCTTCTCACATGGTGCGGTACATCGTGGTTGTCGTTGATGCTGTGGTGCTGTGCAGGTGGGGCCCAGTGGCTGGGTGGCATGGCAAGGCAGCAATAGGTTCCCACTCAAAGAGGCAACCTTGTCATGGTGAGTGGGCTTATGCTTTTTGATCAAAATGTATACTAATGCCTCATTTATAGCATTCAGCTCAGGGGGCTGTATACTATTTATTATGCTGTTAATTGTGCTGAGAAACAGTCATAGATCAAAGCATAGCATGTAGATGTGCGATCCAGGTTTTCTTCTTTTTTGGTATATCCTGCAGATCTTGCACACAGCAATTCTTTTGTCTTTAGGCACTGTGGAGACAAACTGCCAGATGGGAGATACTTGCCCAGACCTACTGTAGCTGCACCCAAATTTGACTTAGGTCTGGCATATTTTAAGCCTGCCTCTACAGTACCAGCGGCATCACCAGTTTTTGTGCTGACCACAATAAAAGTGGACCTATCCCTGCCCTGCCAGGTTTTGGTCGTATGTTGCCTCTGTTCTTTATTTCTGCCGTCACCACTGTCCTCCTCTGCACCTCGATGAGATCCTGTGCAATACATATAGTCCTCACTCTTTCTGACACTTTGATAAGACTGTGATAAGTCCTGATGGGCTCCTTGGCCCCCCAGTTCCCTCCTCTTCATGGCTGTGCAAATGCTAACTGTTCTTACACAACTCTCTTAAGTATCTCCGATAGTGCATGGTGGGGTTTTGATGTCTCTTAGAAAAAAAATAAGACCCTCCACTAGGAGTTGGCAGTGAAGACAGAGATGATGCAACTGAAAGGCTTCATTGGGGTTGCAAGGAGGAGGAACAGGAGGAATGTTGTGATCCCTGGCTCTAAGGCACAGTGTTAGACTCAGAGGTCATATCCACATGATACCTGCTGTGACTGAAATGAGGTGTGGGCCATCCAATCCACAATTTCAGCCTCTTTGTCCTCAGTGATAATTAGTGTTGATCACGAATATAAAAATTTCACATTTTTATCGCGAATATAGGTACTTCGAAAATTCGCGAATATTTTGAATATAGTGATATATATTTGTAATTTCGAATATTCGATGTAACGGAACGCCTAGCACCCCGACCGGGTACCTCCGTCGATAGATGCTCCTAGTGCTTCCAGAGGACTCCAAGCACTCCACTTGACACAGTCAGCGCTGCAGACCCCACGAACCGCCGAAGCTTGGTGGGTGGAGGTCTCGCCGTCTCCTACCCACCCTGGACCTACGACAAGGCTCCAGGCTTCAGTGGGTGAACCTCTCCTACATCCAGAGAGCAGGAACCATGAACAAGCTCTTACAAGAGCTTCTACTCAGGGGAGTATTGTGATATAGCAATCCCCAAGAGTGTAGTTATCGCATTCCCCAAACATGAGCCAAAACTTCATGAAGGTATAGAGCAGCACACTTTATTGAGGGCTACCCGCCCGTATTTATGCAGGTCCCCATCTGGTGGACACGCCCCTAGGGGACCAGAAGGAAGTCTGTGACACAGGACAGATATGCAGCAACTCAGGATACACAGACACAACACATCCCCACAATGCATCATGGTTTCCTCCTCTCTGCCCTGGAGACACCCGAGGAGCAATTCAATTATCTCTCAGGACAAAGGGAAATCGCCAATACACATGTGGGGACAACAGGACAGAAATCACCACCCAAACACACAATGTCACACCCCCACAGCAAACACAGACATTTAACATATTCCCAGATAGCTCAAGTCTGAGTGCATATCATTAGGTGAATGGCACTCAGAATACACGAATACAATAAAATTAGCTATCTGGGTACCCTCACATAACATACACTACAATTCCAAAGACAGAAAAATACATGAACTTATATAACTATGCCGCTATTGCATAAAACCGGTGCATACAACATGGGACCGTAATCACATTGTAAGAGGCTGGCAAGTAGTCCTCTCCAAGCACTCGTGGCAACCTCAAAAGAGGGGAGTTTGTCACATTAGATTTCTTTTTTTTTTTCTATTCGATTTTTTTTTTTTTTTAATCAGTACACATGATCCCTCCCTGCTTGTAGCTTGTGGGCCAATAAGAAGGCTACTTGACTTTAGGAGTAGTGTTGTTTGCGAATTTTGCTCCATATTCTTTTTTTTTTTGAATATTCGCTATATTGCTATATATTCTTGTTTTAGCAATATAGCGAATATTCGGGAAAAAAAAACAACGAATATAGAGCAATTTAGCTAATATAGTGCTATAATCTTTTTTTTTATAGTTGTAATTTTTTTCCAATCTGAACTTCAGATGAGAAAAAAATTAAAACTATTAGACAAAGAAGATTATAGCACTATATTAGCTAAATTGCTCTATATTCGTTTTTTTTCGAATATTCGCTGTATTGCTATATATTCTTGTTTTAGAATATTACGAATATTCGAAAAAACAAAGTTATAGCAATATAGCGAATATTCAAAAAAAACTAATATAGAGCAATTTAGCTAATACGCCTATAAAAAATCTTTTTTTTATAGTTGTCATTTTTTTTCCAATCTGATCTTCAGATAAGAAAAAAATTACAACTATTAGACAAAGAAGGATATAGCACTATATTAGTTAAATTGCTCTATATTCTGGGTTTTTCGAATATTCGCTATATTGCTATATGTTCTTGTTTTAGAATATTACGAATATTCGAAAAAACGAAGTTATAGCAATATAGCGAATATTCGAAAAAAAAAACACGAATATAGAGCAATTTAGCTAATATAGTGCTATAATATTCTTTGTCTAAGAGTTGAAAAATAAACTATGAAAAATAAAATTACACGATCATTACCTTGCCGATTTATTTAGTAAAAAAAATCGTAGAATATAACGAATATTCTAATTATTTGCGAATATTTGACGAATATTCTACGAAATATTCGCGAAATATTGCGAATTTGAATATGACCCCTACCGCTCATCACTAGTGATAATTAGAGTTGAGCGAACACCTGGATGTTCGGGTTCGAGAAGTTCGGCCGAACTTCCCGTAAATGTTCGGGTTCGGGATCCGAACCCGAACCGTACTTCGTCCCGAACCCGAACCCCATTGAAGTCAATGGGGACCCGAACTTTTGGGCACTAAAAAGGCTGTAAAATAGCCCAGGAAAGAGCTAGAGGGCTGCAAAAGGCAGCAACATGTAGGTAAATCCCCTGCAAACAAATGTGGATAGGGAAATGAATTAAAATTAAAATAAAAAATGAACCAATATCAATTGGACAGAGGTCCCATAGCAGAGAATCTGGCTTCACGTCAGCAGAGAATCAGTCTCTTCATGCCATAGCAAAGAATCTGGCTTCATGTCAGCACAGAATCAGTCTCTTCATGCCATAGCAGAGAATCTGGCTTCATGTCAGCACAGAATCAGTCTTCATGTCATAGCAGAGAATCAGGCTTCACGTCACCCACCACTGGAACAGGCCACTGTCACACATTTAGGCCCCGGCACCCAGACAGAGAAGAGCGGTCCCGTAACAGAGAATCTGGCCTTATGTCAGCGCAGAATCTGTCTTCATGTCATAGCAGAGAATCAGGCTTCACGTCACCCACCACTGGAACAGGCCACTGTCACACATTTAGGCCCCGGCACCCAGACAGAGGAGAGCAGTCCCGTAACAGAGAATCTGGCCTTATGTCAGCGCAGAATCTGTCTTCATGTCATAGCAGAGAATCAGGCTTCACGTCACCCACCACTGGAACAGGCCACTGTCACACATTTAGGCCCCGGCACCCAGACAGAGAAGAGCGGTCCCGTAACAGAGAATCTGGCCTTATGTCAGCGCAGAATCTGTCTTCATGTCATAGCAGAGAATCAGGCTTCACGTCACCCACCACTGGAACAGGCCACTGTCACACATTTAGGCCCCGGCACCCAGACAGAGGAGAGCAGTCCCGTAACAGAGAATCTGGCCTTATGTCAGCGCAGAATCTGTCTTCATGTCATAGCAGAGAATCAGGCTTCACGTCACCCACCACTGGAACAGGCCACTGTCACACATTTAGGCCCAGGCACCCAGGCAGAGGAGAGAGGTCCCGTAACAGAGAATCTGGCCTTATGTCAGCGCAGAATCTGTCTTCATGTCATAGCAGAGAATCAGGCTTCACGTCACCCACCACTGGAACAGGCCACTGTCACACATTTAGGCCCAGGCACCCAGGCAGAGGAGAGCGGTCCCGTAACAGAGAATTTGGCCTTATGTCAGCGCAGAATCTGTCTTCATGTCATAGCAGAGAATCAGGCTTCACGTCACCCACCACTGGAACAGGCCACTGTCACACATTTAGGCCCAGGCACCCAGGCAGAGGAAAGAGGTCCCGTAACAGAGAATCTGGCCTTATGTCAGCGCAGAATCTGTCTTCATGTCATAGCAGAGAATCAGGCTTCACGTCACCCACCACTGGAACAGGCCACTGTCACACATTTAGGCCCAGGCACCCAGGCAGAGGAGAGAGGTCCCGTAACAGAGAATCTGGCCTTATGTCAGCGCAGAATCTGTCTTCATGTCATAGCAGAGAATCAGGCTTCACGTCACCAACCACTGGAACAGGCCACTGTCACACATTTAGGCCCCGGCACCCAGACAGAGGAGAGCGGTCCCGTAACAGAGAATCTGGCCTTATGTCAGCGCAGAATCTGTCTTCATGTCATAGCAGAGAATCAGGCTTCACGTCACCAACCACTGGAACAGGCCACTGTCACACATTTAGGCCCCGGCACCCAGACAGAGGAGAGCGGTCCCGTAACAGAGAATCTGGCCTTATGTCAGCGCAGAATCTGTCTTCATGTCATAGCAGAGAATCAGGCTTCACGTCACCAACCACTGGAACAGGCCACTGTCACACATTTAGGCCCAGGCACCCAGGCAGAGGAGAGAGGTCCCGTAACAGAGAATCTGGCCTTATGTCAGCGCAGAATCTGTCTTCATGTCATAGCAGAGAATCAGGCTTCACGTCACCCACCACTGGAACAGGCCACTGTCACACATGTAGGCCCCGACACCCAGACAGAGGAGAGGTTCATTCAACTTTGGGTTGCCCCGCAATATAATGGTAAAATGAAATTAAAAATAGTATTGAATGAGGAAGTGCCCTGGAGTAGAATAATATATTGTTACGGGTAGGTAGTTAATATCTAATCTGCACAAGGGATGGACAGGTCCTGTGGGATCCATGCCTGGTTCATTTTTATGAACGTCAGCTTGTCCACATTGGCTGTAGACAGGCGGCTGCGTTTGTCTGTAATGACGCCCCCTGCCGTGCTGAATACACGTTCAGACAAAACGCTGGCCGCCGGGCAGGCCAGCACCTCCAAGGCATAAAAGGCTAGCTCTGGCCACGTGGACAATTTGGAGACCCAGAAGTTGAATGGGGCCGAACCATCAGTCAGTACGTGGAGGGGTGTGCACAGGTACTGTTCCACCATGTTAGTGAAATGTTGCCTCCTGCTAACACGTTCCGTATCAGGTGGTGGTGCACTTAGCTGTGGCGTGTTGACAAAACTTTTCCACATCTCTGCCATGCTAACCCTGCCCTCAGAGGAGCTGGGCATGACAGAGCTGCGTTGGCGACCTCTTGCTCCTCCTCTGCCTTCGCCTTGGGCTTCCACTGGTTCCCCTGTGACATTTGCGAATGCTCTCAGTAGCGCGTCTACCAACGTGCACTTGTACTCGCGCATCTTCCTATCACGCTCCAGTGTAGGAAGTAAGGTGGGCACATTGTCTTTGTACCGGGGATCCAGCAGGGTGGCAACCCAGTAGTCCGCACATGTTAAAATGTGGGCAACTCTGCTGTCGTTGCGCAGGCACTGCAGCATGTAGTCGCTCATGTGTGCCAGGCTGCCCAGAGGTAAGGACAAGCTGTCCTCTGTGGGAGGCGTATCGTCATCGTCCTGTGTTTCCCCCCAGCCACGCACCAGTGATGGGCCCGAGCTGCTTTGGGTGCCACCCCGCTGTGAACATGCTTCATCCTCATCCTCGTCCTCCTCGTCCTCCAGTAGTGGGCCCTGTCTGGCCACATTTGTACCTGGCCTCTGGTGTTGCAAAAAACCTCCCTCTGAGTCACTTCGAAGAGACTGGCCTGAAAGTGCTAAAAATGACCCCTCTTCCTCCTCTTCCTCCTGGGCCACCTCCTCTTCCATCATCGCCCTAAGTGTTTTCTCAAGGAGACATAGAAGTGGTATTGTAACGCTGATAACGGCGTCATCGCCACTGACCATGTTGGTGGAGTACTCGAAACAGCGCAACAGGGCACACAGGTCTCGCATGGAGGCCCAGTCATTGGTGGTGAAGTGGGTCTGATCCACAGTGCGACTGACCCGTGCGTGCTGCAGCTGAAACTCCACTATGGCCTGCTGCTGCTCGCACAGTCTGTCCAGCATATGCAAGGTGGAGTTCCACCTGGTGGGCACGTCGCATATGAGGCGGTGAGCGGGAAGGCCGAAGTTACGCTGTAGCGCAGACAGGCGAGCAGCGGCAGGGTGTGAACGCCGGAAGCGCGAACAGACGGCCCGCACTTTATGCAGCAGCTCTGACAAGTCGGGGTAGTTGCGAATGAACTTCTGCACCACCAAATTCAGCACATGCGCCAGGCAAGGGATGTGCGTCAAACCGGCTAGTCCCAGAGCTGCAACGAGATTTCGCCCATTATCGCACACCACCAGGCCGGGCTTGAGGCTCACCGGCAGCAACCACTCGTCGGTCTGTTGTTCTATACCCCGCCACAACTCCTGTGCGGTGTGGGGCCTGTCCCCCAAACATATGAGTTTCAGAATGGCCTGCTGACGTTTACCCCGTGCTGTGCTGAAGTTGGTGGTGAAGGTGTGTGGCTGACTGGATGAGCAGGTGGAAGAAGAGGAGGAGGAAGCTGAGTAGGAGGAGGAGGAGACAGGAGGCAAAGAATGTTGCCCTGCGATCCTTGGCGGCGGAAGGACGTGCGCCAAACAGCTCTCCGCCTGGGACCCAGCCGCCACTACATTTACCCAGTGTGCAGTTAGGGAGATATAGCGTCCCTGGCCGTGCTTACTGGTCCACGTATCTGTGGTTAGGTGGACCTTGCCACAGATGGCGTTGCGCAGTGCACACTTGATTTTATCGGACACTTGTTTGTGCAGGGAAGGCACGGCTCTCTTGGAGAAGTAGTGGCGGCTGGGAACAACATACTGTGGGACAGCAAGTGACATGAGCTGTTTGAAGCTGTCTGTGTCCACCAGCCTAAATAACAGCATTTCATAGGCCAGTAGTTTAGAAATGCTGGCATTCAGGGCCAGTGATCGAGGGTGGCTAGGTGGGAATTTACGCTTTCTCTCAAATGTTTGTGAGATGGAGAGCTGAACGCTGCCGTGTGACATGGTTGAGATGCTTGGTGATGCAGGTGGTGGTGTTGGTGGTACATCCCATGTTTGCTGGGCGGCAGGTGCCAACGTTCCTCCAGAGGCGGAGGAAGAGGCCGAGGCGGCGGCAGCAGCAGCAGAAGAGGCCGAGGCGGCGGCAGCAGCAGAAGAGGCCGAGGCGGCAGCAGCAGAAGAGTTAGCAGGGGGAGCCTGAGTGACTTCCTTGTTTTTAAGGTGTTTACTCCACTGCAGTTCATGCTTTGCATGCAGGTGCCTGGTTATGCAGTTTGTGCTAAGGTTCAGAACGTTAATGCCTCGCTTCAGGCTCTGATGGCACAGCGTGCAAACCACTCGGGTCTTGTCGTCAGCACATTGTTTGAAGAAGTGCCATGCCAGGGAACTCCTTGAAGCTGCCTTTAGGGTGCTCGGTCCCAGATGGCGGCGGTCAGTAGCAGGCGGAGTCTCTTGGCGGCGGGTGTTCTGATTTTGCCCACTGCTCCCTCTTTTGCTACGCTGTTGGCTCGGTCTCACCACTGCCTCTTCCTCCGAACTGTGAAAGTCAGTGGCACGACCTTCATTCCATGTGGGGTCTAGGACCTCATCGTCCCCTGCATCGTCTTCCACCCAGTCTTGATCCCTGACCTCCTGTTCAGTCTGCACACTGCAGAAAGACGCAGCAGTTGGCACCTGTGTTTCGTCATCATCAGAGACGTGCTGAGGTGGTATTCCCATGTCCTCATCATCAGGAAAAATAAGTGGTTGTGCGTTAGTGCATTCTATCTCTTCCACCCCTGGGGAAGGGCTAGGTGGATGCCCTTGGGAAACCCTGGCAGCAGAGTCTTCAAACAGCATAAGAGACTGCTGCATAACTTGAGGCTCAGACAGTTTCCCTGATATGCATGGGGGTGATGTGACAGACCGATGGGCTTGGTTTTCATGCGCCATCTGTGCGCTTTCTGCAGAAGACTGGGTGGGAGATAATGTGAACGTGCTGGATCCACTGTCGGCCACCCAATTGACTAATGCCTGTACGTGCTCAGGCCTTACCATCCTTAGAACGGCATTGGGCCCCACCAAATATCGCTGTAAATTCTGCTGGCTACTGGGACCTGAGGTAGTTGGTTCACTAGGACGTGTGGCTGTGGCAGAACGGCCACGTCCTCTCCCAGCACCAGAGGGTCCACTAACACCACCACGACCATGTCCACGTCCGCGTCCCTTATTAGATGTTTTCCTCATTGTTCCCGTTCACCACAATTTTGAGAATGGCAAATTTGGGAATGCTTTTTCAACCCAGAACAAAAAGTCTGCTTTTACGGTCACTACAAATAACTTGACCAGCAAAAACAGTGCAGATTTGGTTGAATAGAGATGTGAGACCTGTTTTTTTTTGCGCTGTGTGACAGGTATAGGTTTAATCACAGAATGACACTTCTATCAGCACGCTAGCGTGTGTCTTAGGTTTTTCTGAATGACACTATCAATACCTTCAATGTAAGATTTTCTTTTTGGGATAGATTTCAAGTAGGCCTCAAATACCAGAAACTAGTTATTTTGAGAATGGGAAAATTGGGAATGCTTTTTCAACCCAGAACAAAAAGTCTGCTTTTACGGTCACTACAAATAACTTGACCAGCAAAAACAGTGCAGATTTGGTTGAATAGAGATGTGAGACCTGTTTTTTTTTGCGCTGTGTGACAGGTATAGGTTTAATCACAGAATGACACTTCTATCAGCACGCTAGCGTGTGTCTTAGGTTTTTCTGAATGACACTATCAATACCTTCAATGTAAGATTTTCTTTTTGGGATAGATTTCAAGTAGGCCTCAAATACCAGAAACTAGTTATTTTGAGAATGGGAAATTTGGGAATGCTTTTTCAACCCAGAAAAAAAAGTGTGCTTTTACGGTCAATACAAATAACTTGACCAGCTAAAACAGTACAGATTTGGTTGAATAGAAATGTCAGGTCTATTTTTTAGGCGCTGGGTGACAGGCTCAACTTGCCCCTGATGTAATATATGGCCAAAAAATAACCACACTGTTGATGGTTAAATGCACTTGGGTGACACAGGCTCAGCCTGCACCAGATGTAGTATATGGCCAAAAAATAATCAGACTGTTGATGGTTAAATGCACTTGGGTGACACAGGCTCAGCCTGCACCAGATGTAGTATATGGCCAAAAAATAATCAGACTGTTGATGGTTAAATGCACTTGGGTGACACAGGCTCAGCCTGCAGCTGATGTAGGATATAGCACAAAATAACCACACTATCGATGGTTAAATACACTTGGGTGACACAGGCTCAGCCTGCAGCTGATGTAGTATATGGCCAAAAAATAACCAGACCGTTGATGGTTAAATGTACTTCGGTGACACAGGCTCAGCCTGCAGCTGATGTAGGATATAGCACAAAATAACCACACTATCGATGGTTAAATACACTTGGTGATAGCTCGTGCTGGCGCACCACAAGTCACAAAATGGCCGCCGATCACCCCAGAAAAAAAGTGATCTAAAAACGCTCTGGGCAGCCTCTAAAAAGTGAGCAAGTCAATAATAGCACTTCAATGATCCACAGCTGCAGATCGATCACAGAATGAAGTCTTTTGGAGGAGTTAATCTGCCTAATCTCGCCCTAACGTCGCAGCTGCAACCTCTCCCTATACTGATCATAGCAGAGTGACGTGCGGCGCTACGTGACTCCAGCTTAAACAGAGGCTGGGTCACATGGTGCACTGGCCAATCACAGCCATGCCAATAGTAGGCATGGCTGTGATGGCCTCTTGGGCCAAGTAGTATGACGCTTGTTGATTGGCTGCTTTGCAGCCTTTCAAAAAGCACCAAGAAAGCGCCGAACACCGAACCCGAACCCGGACTTTTACGAAAATGTTCGGGTTCGGGTCCGTGTCACGGACACCCCAAAATTCGGTACGAACCCGAACTATACAGTTCGGGTTCGCTCATCCCTAGTGATAATGTGGTACTCATCTGAAGCCAGGGAGAACTGTGGTCTACTATTACTTATGGCAAGATGGCTGTTACTGCTACTGCTGTTAGCACTACTACCCACGTTCTAACTGTTGGATGATGAGGCATGGGTCTTTTTTCTTCCACTCTTCTGTTTACCAGACTATATCAGGCAGTGGGAGTAGACCTAGTGTGCCAACTAACTGGTTTGACCCTTTAACTCTTATACAGGGATCTGGACTTCGCTACAGGAAACTAACCAGGCCGCTATCTCCTGGAATAGTCCTGGTGTGTTTGGCAGCTGACCCATGGGAGTCAGAGACACTGGTGCTAAGCACCAAAGGAGCAGACAATACTTGTAGTCAGGAGATAGGCTGGGATCAGAGCAGGCAGAGTTGGTCTGTATCGGTAAAACAGATCTGAGGTCAAGGCAGGCAGCGGAGGATCAGATTCAGTAAACAGACATAGTTTATACATAGCTATACAAAAAAGCACACCTTTACTAGGACTAGCGAACACTAGAGTACCTAAATCTCAGGCAAAGGTGTGGAACTAACAGCCCAGTATAAAGCCTCATTCACACGTAAGTGTTTTGTTCAGTGATTTCCATCAGTGATTGTAATCCAAAACCAGGATTGGAGCCTATACAGACATAGGGGCACATTTATTACGTTTTAGACGCAGGTCTTAATAATCCCTATACCTGGTGGTGTATCCGCCGGAGTTTTGAAGAGGCCCTGGCCTCTACATAACTTTTGCAGATCCTCCGCCAGTTCAAAATATAAGAGCTTCCGAGCTGTCTTACATTTAGAACTGTTTCTGGTGGCCCGCACGCTTCCCTGCCACTCCACACCTACTTTTTTAGACCTGCTGTGAGCGTGGAGAACTCACAACAGCTAGTTATGCCGCAATCTGTGCCTGAACTACACCGAATATAAGTATATTTCAGCTTAATAAATTACCCGAATAAGGTATAATGGAAAGATCTGCACCTGTACTGTTTTTAGAGCCGCACCTTGTTTTGGCCCAAAATCATGGATGGAAATCACTGACCATAAAACTGACATGTGAATGAGGCATGAATAGGAGACCTGATCAGTGCCATTGTCATCAGCTGGACAGAGAACGAGAGAAAAAGATATACTGAAGCAGTACCACAGAGAAGTTCATTGTGGTCATTCTAAATAAAAGTGGAACAATACCGACTATAAATGAGTTAATGGAAGCTCTTAGCAAACATATTTGCTCAAACATGTGTCGGGCCCATCTACCAGGCATCAAGGTGGCTTCCGCAGATGGGTCCCTAACACTAAATTTACCGCCTCTTTTAGACTGAACACTCCCATCTACCTGGGACTTCTGAGCAGAGTACGTATGTAGCTGGTCTCTACACTACCCTGAATATTGTAGGCTTAAGTAAGTCCAAAGAGAGGCAGTATATTTAGTGTTAGGGACCCATCTGCGGAAGCTACCTTGACGCCTGGTAGATGGGCCCGACACATGTTTGAGCAAATATGTGCGCTAAGAGCTTCCATTAACTCATTTATAGTCGGTATTAAACCATTTTTATTTAGAATGACCCCCATTTCTTAGTTCTATTGTTAGTATGTATAATAGTGTGCAGCCATCTTGTTTTTTGTGAAATGAGAAAAATATATAGATAAAACTATTGTTTAGAAATAGAAAACAGAAAATTGGCATGTGCGTATCTATTCACCCCCTTTTTTAGGAAGCCCATAAAAAGAACTGATGCAACCAATTACCTTCAGAGGTCACATAATTAGTGAAATGATGTCCACTAGAGTTGAGCGGACACCTGGATGTTCGGGTTCGACCGGTTTGGCCGAACTTGAGAAAAAAGTTTGAGTTCGGGACCCGAACTTGACCCCGAACCCCATTGAAGTCAATGGGGACCCAAACTTTTGAGCACTAAAATGGCTGTAAAAATGTCATGGAAAGGGCTAGAGGGCTGCAAATGGCATCAAAATGTGGTTAAGAGCATGGCAAATGCTCTGCAAACAAATGTGGATAGGGAAAGGGCTTTAAATAACATAAAATAGGTAAAAATAAGAAATAATAATCTTGATCTAGGAGGACGAGATCCATATGGAGTAGGAGGTTGAGGAGGCGGTGGATGTGGCGGTGTTGGTGGAAGCAGCGGTGGAGGAGGAGGTAGCCTACACTGGTTTTTGGTTTAAAATTTAATTTTTAAAATTTGGGTACACCCCAAAACATTGGGAAATATAAACTGTTATAACCCCCTTCAGTCATGCTAAACATACGTTCAGACAATACACTGGCTGCAGGGCAGGCCAGCACCTCCAAGGGGTAAAGGGCAAGCTCAGGCCATGTGCCCAATTTGGGGACCCAGAAGTTGCATGGGCTGACCCCTGTCAGTCAGTTCGTGTAGGCGTGTGCACACTTACTGCCCCACCATGTCGCACGTCCCCGTGATGGTCACGATTCAATTTGATATCTGCTCTATCAACTTTCGATGTTATTTTATGTGCCTACCATGGTGATCACGGGTGGCGTGGAATCAAGGTTTCAGGCCAGAGAGGGAGCATGAGAAAGAGAGACCACATCCAAGGGAGGATTCATTTTTTCAAATTTAAAATTATAGAGTTGAAATATGGGAGAAATTATTAAAGCATAAAAGTGTGACAACTTTTCAAAGTTTAAGCATTGAATGAAAGGATGTGGTGCGCATTAATTACTGAATAATTTATAAAATTTTATTCCCTGTCACCTATGCACAGCAGGTGTTTATTCACATCTAAAATTGTATAATGTCAACCCAAGAATGTAACAGAAAAATTATTGAAATTTATTAAGCTGTCAACTAGGTAGAGGAGGGGTATATTACACCCAAAAATTGGTTAATTTCACCAGAAAATGTAACTGACAATTTTTTTATTTTTTTTTTACCGGTCTACTAGGTATAGCAGTCGTACTATACACACCAAAATTGTTGAATTTCAACCGAAAATGCCAATAACAATTTTTTATTTTAACCGGCCTACTAGGTAGAGCACTGGTACAATACACCCAAAAATTGGTGAATTTCACCCAAAAATGTTAATGACATTTTTTTAATGTTTTTAAACCCGTCTACTTGGTATAGCAGTGGTACTATACACCAACAAATTGCTGAATTTTACCAGAAAATGTAACTGACAAAGTAGTTAAATGATATAAAATAAAATACGTACAAAGAAAATAAATTTGATTTATGAGTTGGAGTTCCATATGGAGTAGGAGTTTGAGGAGGCGGTGGACGTAGCGGTGTAGGTGGAAGCGGCGGTGGAGGAGGACGAGGTAGCCAACACAGGTCTTTGGTTTTAATTATTTTTTTTAAACTAGGGTACACTCTAAAAGAGTGTGAAATATCCAAAATACAAGAATTAGCAATTGCGCTGCAGTATAACAATGGCTGGTTAGTGCTGGTATACATGTCTATTCTGCACAAGGTACGGACAAGTCCTGAGGGATCCATGCCTGGTTCATTTTAATGAGCGTGAGCTTGTCCACATTGGCTGTGGACAGGCGGCAGCGCTTGTCTGTGATGACGTTCCCTGCCGTGCTAAACACACGTTTAGATAATACACTGGCTGCAGGGCAGGCCAGCACCTCCAAGGCGTAAAGGGCAAGCTCAGGCCATGTGCCCAATTTGGAGACCCAGAAGTTGAAGGGGGAAGACTCGTCATTCAGTATGTGTAGGCGTGTGCACACATACTGCTCCACCATGTTGGTGAAATGCTGCCTCCTGCTAAGACGTTCCATATCAGCTGGTGGTGCTGGTTGTTGTGGCGTGCTGACAAAGCTTTTCCACATTTCGGCCATGCTAACCCTACCTTCTGAGGTGCTGGCAGTGCCCCAGCTGCGTTGGTGACCTCTTCCTTGTCCTCTGCCTTCACCTTGTGCTTTTACTGTGCCCCCGCTGTCAGGTGGGAATGCCACCAGCAGCGCGTCTACTAGCGTGCGCTTGTACTCGCGCATCTTATGATCACGCTCCAGTGACGGAATTAAGGACGTTACGTTGTCCTTGTAATGGGGATCCAGCAGCGTGGCCACCCAGTAATCAGCACAAGTTAGAATGTGGGCAACTCGGCGGTCGTTGCGGAGACACTGCAGCATGTAATCGCTCATGTGTGCCAGGCTGCCCAGAGGCAACGAAAAGCTGTCCTCTGTGGGAGGTGTATAGTCTGTGTCCTCTGTATCTCCCCAGCCACGCACCAGTGATGGCCATGAGCTGGTCTGGGTGCCACCCTGCTGTGAACATGGTTCCTGCTCCTCCATCTCCTCCTCCTCATCCTCCACCTCGTCATTCTCCAGAACTGTGCCCTGGCTGGACAATTGTGTACCTTGGGTTTGTGGGTGCAGGAACCCACCCTCGGAGCCACTTGTGAATGACTGGCCGGAAACCCTATGAAATGATCCCTCTTCCTCCTCCTCCTCCTGTGCCACATCCTCTTCCATCATCGCCAGGAGCGTTTTTTCAAGGAGGCATAGAAGTAGAATAGTAACGCTGAGAACGGCGTTATCGGCACTGGCCATGTTGGTGGAGTACTCGAAACAGCGCAACAAGGAACACAGGTCTCGCATGGAGGCCCAGTCATTAGTGGTGAAGTGGTGCTGTTCCGCCGAGCGATTAACCCATGCGTGCTGCAGCTGAAACTCCTCTATCGCCTGCTGATGCTCGCACAGTCTGGCCAGCATGTGCAAGGTTGAGTTCCACCTTGTGGGCACGTCGCATATGAGGCGGTGAGCGGGAAGGCCGAAGTTACGCTGCATCACTGACAGATGAGCAGCAGCAGGGTGAGAACCCTGAAAGCGCGCACAGATGGCCCGCACTTTATGCAGCAGCTCTGACATATCGGGGGAATTTTTAAGGAATCTCTGCACCACCGAATTCAGCACATGCGCCAGGCAAGGGATGTGCGTCAAACCGGCTAGTCCCAGAGCTGCTACGAGATTTCACCCATTATCGCACACCACCAGGCTAAGCTTGAGGCTGACTGGCACAAAACACTCATCGGTCTGTTGTTCAAGGCCCGTTCACAGCTCCTGCGCGGTGTGGGGTTTGTCCCCCAAACAGATATGTTTTAAAACTGCCTGCTGTCATTTTCCCCCTGGCTGTGCTGAAGTTGGTGGTGAAGGTGTTACGCTGACCGGATGAGGAGCTGGTAGAGGATGAGGAAGCAGAGTAGGAGGAGGAAGCAACAGGAGGCAAACTGAAGCGCCCTGCAATCCTCGGTGGTGGAAGGACATGCGCCAAACTGCTATCTGCCTCAGGCCCAGCCGCCACTGCATTTACCCAGTGTGCTGTTATGGAGATATAACGTCCCTAACCGTGCTTACTGGTCCACGTATCTGTAGTCAGGTGCACCTTGCCACAGATGGCATTGCACAGTGCACACCTGATTTTGTCCCCTACTTGGTTGTGCAGGGAAGGGATGGCTCGCCTTTAAAAGTAGTGGTGGCTGGGCACGATGTACTGTGGGACAGCCACCGCCATAAGGCCTTTAAAACTATCCGTCCCCACCAGACGGAATGACAGCATTTCAAAGGCCAGTAATTTAGAAATGCTGGCATTCAGGGCTAGGGATCGCGGGTGGCTAGGGGGTACTTCCTCTTCCTCTCCAGAGTTTTGGAGATGGAGAGCTGAACGCTTCCTTGGGACATTGTGGAGATGCTTGGTGACCCAGGTGTTGGTGTTGCTGGCAGATCCTCTGTTTGCGGGGTGGCAGGTGGCACTGTCACTCCAGAGGTGGATGAAGAGGCCGAGACTGCAGCAGAAGAGGAAGCAGAAGGAGCCAGAGACCTTTCTTGGTTTTTGAGGTGTCTACTCCACTGCAGCTTGTGCTTTACACTTAAATGCCTGGTCATGCAGGTTGTGCTCAGGTTGAAAACGTTTATGCCTTGCTTCAGGCTCTGATTGCACAGCGTGCAAACCACTCGTGTCTTGTCGTCAGCACATTGTCTGAAGAACTGCCACGCCAGGGAACTCCTTGGAGCTGGCTTTGGTGTGCTCGGTCCCTTGCTGCGGTGGGCAGTAGCAGGCGTACTGTCTAGAGGATGGCCGCTCCGCGTTTGCACCCTGCTCCCTCTTCTGCTGTGCTGGTGGCTTTATGCGACCACCGCCTCTTCCTCCGAACTACATAGGTCACTCTCATGACCTTGATTCCATGTGGGGTCGAGGAACTCATCGTCCTCCACATCATCTTACACCCAGTCTTCACCCCTGCCTTCCTTGTCGGTCTGCACACTTTCGAAAGCCCAAGCAGTTGGCACCTGTGTTTCGTCATCATCTGAGACGTGCTGTGATGGTCCTCCCATGTACTCATCTTTAAAGAAAAGTGGTTGGGCATCGGTGCACTCAATCTCTTCCACTTCTGGGGCAGGGCTAGGTGGATGGGAAACCCTGCTAACAGAGTCATCAAAAAGCAGAAGAGACTGCTGCATGACTTGGGGCTCAGACTGCTTGGCTGATTTGCAAGGGGGTGAGGTGAAAGACTCATGGACATCGGCTGCAGGTGCCAACTGTGGTCTTTCAGCAGGAGACTGGGTGGGAGACAATGTGAATGAACTGGATCCACTGTCAGCAACCCAATCTACTATCGCCTGTATTTGTTCTGGCCTCACCATTCGTAGAGCCGCTTTAGGCCCGACCAAATATGGCTGCAGGTTCTGTCGCTGTCACTGCGGACAGGATATAAGATACATAAATCACAAAACAAGTTTTCTAGGTGAGAAGCTGGGGATAAGGTCACCTCCTAAGCTAATCCCTAACTGCTCTCCCTATTCTGCTTTGCCCACATTCAGACCTTGAAGGTAGGAATAATGTGTCCTCGTGCCTGGGCTGAGAATACCCTAAAATCCCTGAGATGGGGAAAGGGGAAAAAGGGACAGCCTGCTCCCTCAGAACCAGGAGGGGACAGACAACACACAAAAGCCGAGACAGCAAACCAAAGAAATAAGAAACCAACTTATCTTATCGGAGCCGGAAAAGCCAATCCTTCACTCCTTACTTCCACAGACTGACTGAGCTATAAACCGCACAGCCCCCTGGGAGGGAAAGTAATTTAAGCCAATGACCCCACCCAGAGCATCTGAAGGGAGGCGGATCTAGCACAACTCCAAAACAAAACAAATGATTAGACACGTTCTGCTAATCTGACAGACCTCCGCACATCGTCTGAGCAGGGCATGACAGTACCCCCCCTTCTACGGGTGACCTCCGGACACCCCGGACCAACCTTATCTGGGTGGGATCTGTGAAAAGCCCTAACCAGTCGGCTGGCACTGACATCCAGCGCCGGAACCCACATCCTCTCCTCAGGGCCGTATCCCCTCCAGTGTACCAGGTACTGAAGGGAACCCCGAAGAACTCTAGAGTCAAGAACCCTGGAGATCTCGAACTCTAAATTTCCATCGACCAGAACAGGAGGAGGGGGCAATGGCGATGGTTCCACCGGTCTCACATATTTTTTCAAAAAAGACCTATGGAATACATCATGGATCCTCCAAGTCTGCGGAAGATCCAGCCGAAACTGTACCGGATTGATCACCGCAGATATTTTGTACGGGCCAAAAAATCTTGGACCCAGTTTCCAAGATGGCCTTCTCAGTTTAATATTTTTAGTGGACAACCACACCAGATCTCCCACACACAGGTCCGGACCAGTCACACGTCTCTTGTCAGCCATTCGCTTATACCTCTCACCCATCATCTCCAAATTCACTTGGATCCTCCGCAAGATAGAAGACAAGGCAGAAGAAAATCTCTCCTCCTCTGGCATCCCAGAGGAACTAGTCCCAGAAAAGGTACCAAACTGAGGATGAAAACCATATGCGCCAAAAAATTGTGACTTACCCGTGGACTCCTGCCTACGGTTATTCAAAGCAAACTCTGCTAGGGACAAGAATGAGGACCAGTCCTCCTGATTCTCCGCTACAAAGCACCTCAAGTAGGTTTCCAGGTTTTGATTAGTACGCTCTGTCTGTCCATTCGACTGCGGATGAAAAGCCGAAGAGAACGAAAGTTGAATGCCAAGCCGAGAGCAGAACGCCCTCCAAAACCTGGGGACAAACTGCGTGCCCCTATCAGAAACCACATCCGAAGGAATACCATGCAATTTCATGATATTATCAACAAAAATCTGCGCAAGAGTCTTGGCATTAGGCAGACTAGTTAACGATATAAAGTGAGCCATCTTGCTAAAATGGTCAACTACCACCAAAATTACTGTTTTCCCCGAGGAACTCGGCAGATCCGTAATAAAGTCCATAGACAAGTGCGTCCAAGGACGAGACGGAATAGACAAAGGAAGGAGTGAACCAGCCGGTTGAGTATGAGCAACCTTAGATCGTGCACAGGTTTCACAAGCTGCCACGTAATCCTCAATGCTCTTACGTAACCCGGGCCACCAGAACCTCCGGGACACAAGGTCACAAGTGGACTTTCCACCAGGATGTCCAGCAAGGACAGTATCGTGATGTTCCTTGAATACCTTGTATCGCAGTTCTTCGGGAACAAACAACCTCCCTGGGGGACAAGAACCAGGAGCCCCCTCCTGGGCTCCCAACACCTCCATCTCCAATTCGGGGTACAGAGCGGAGACCACCACCCCATCAGCCAAAATCGGAGCAGGATCCTCTGAATTACATCCCCCAGGAAAACTGTGAGACAACGCATCTGCCTTGATGTTTTTAACCCCCGGGTGAAAAGTAACCACAAAATTGAACCTGGTAAAAAACAGTGACCATCTGGCCTGTCTAGGGTTCAGACGCTTGGCAGATTGCAGGTAAGTCAAATTCCTATGATCCGTATATACAGTAATGGGGTGAGACGCCCCCTCCAACCAGTGACGCCATTTCTCAAAGGCCAACTTGATGGCCAGCAACTCTCTATCTCCCACATCATAATTCATCTCGGTGACCGATAGCTTCTTGGAAAAAAAAGCACACGGGACCCACTTGCCTGGAAATGAACCCTGTGACAGCACCGCTCCAACCCCCACTTCTGATGCCTCAACCTCCACCACGAATGGCTGAGACACATCGGGCTGCACCACAATGGGAGCAGACGCAAAACACTCCTTAATAGTCTAAAAGGCCTGCAATGCCTCATCCGACCAAACAGAGACGTCGGCGCCCTTCTTTGTCATATCAGTCAGAGGTCTTACAATGGTAGAATAGTTCAAAATACATTTTCTATAATAATTAGTAAACCCCAAAAACCGCATCAAAGCTTTCTTATTCTCTGGTCGGTCCCATTCCAGAACCGTCCGGACCTTTTCGGGATTCATACGAAAACCAGAGTCAGAAAGCAAATATCCCAAAAACGGAAGGTCCTGCACAGAAAACACACATTTCTCCAATTTGGCATATCATTTTCAATTCCCGGAAATCCAAACAAGGTCTCAGCAATACATCCTTTTTCTTTACAAAGAATAAACCTACTGCCATCGGAGACTTAGATGGCCTAATATGACCTTTTGCCAAACTCTCGGCGATATACTTCCGCATGACCTCTCTTTCGGGTTGAGAAACATTGTAAAGCCGAGACTTTGGCAACTTAGCCCCAGGGATGAGATTAACTGCACAATCATAGTCACGATGAGGGGGCAATTCCTGAGCCCCACCCTCCGAAAAGACATCCGCAAAATCTAAGAGATACTGAGGTAGAACCGTAGTGGACACACCAGAGATAGATGTGCCAAGACAATTATCCAAAAAAAATTCACCCCAACCAATGATTTGTCTTGCTTGCCAATCTATAATTGGATTATGTTTTGTCAACCACGGTAACCCTAAGACTATAGGAGCGGGCAAATCCTTCATGACAAAACAAGACATAATCTCAACATGTGAATCACCCACCCTTAACTGAATACCATGAGCAATATGAGTGAGACTCCTTTGAGAAAGAGGGGAAGAATCTATTGCAAACACCGGAATCTCTCTTTCTAAAGTGCAAGTACTTAGACCCAGATTTTGAAGAAAACGAAAGTCAATAAGGTTTACCTCAGCACCACCGTCAATGAATACCTCAACAAAAAAATTTCTTGAGTCTAGCGCCACCATAGCTGGAAGGAGAAAATGAGTATTACAGGGAGCTTGCATACCTGCTTGCTCCACCACTCCATTCACGCTACCAAGAGTCAGGACGGTTTTCTTTTTCTCTTTCTTTTTATCATGCGGTTTAACAAAAGGACAAGCAAAAACAAAATGACCACTTTTCCCACAGTAGTAACATAGTTTATGCAATCTCTTAAAGTCTCTACTACCAGAACGGAAAGATATCTGACCCGGCTGCATGGGTTCCTCCCCTACCCCAGAGCTATATGTAATATCACCCTGGGAAGCAGGTGAGACGAAGCCACTCACAGAAGGGATCCCTTGCGCGGGGGGAGCCTTACACCTCTCTCTGATACGTCTATCTAACCGTACTGCCAAAGACATAGCATTCTCTAAAGTATCAGGGTACTCATGAAAAGCCAGGGCATCTTTCAACCTCTCAGATAACCCTTGACAAAACTGACTACGTAACGCAGGGTCATTCCACTCTGACTCTAGCCCATCTCCTAAACTCAACGCAGTAAACCTCTGCAGTATGTTCACCCTGTAACAAATTACGCAATTTAGATTCCACCATCGAGACCCGATCTGGGTCATCGTAAATTAATCCCAGGGCTTTGAAAAATTCTTCCACCGACCGGAGGGCCAGAGAACCGGGAGGCAGAGAAAAGGCCCAGGATTGCGCGTCCCCTTTAAGCAGAGAAATGATTATACCAACCCTCTGACTTTCATCACCTGCCGAAGATGGACGCAGCCAAAAATACAATTTGCATGACTCTTTAAAGCGGATAAAATCATCCGCACCCCCTGTAAATCTCTCAGGAAGAGCGACTTTAGGCTCCCCACAAATTTGACCTGCACCTGATGCCAGAACACTCTGACACCGTGTGACCGAACTACGCAGATCCGCAACCTCTAGGGATAATCCCTGCATGCGGTCAACTAGAGCATCAATTGACGCCATCACAAAACCGCTGAGTAATGGCAGTCACAGTATGGCAGGTTATCATGTCACGGCGGACAGGATATAAGATACATAAATCACAAAACAAGTTTTCTAGGCGAGAAGCTGGGGATAAGGTCACCTCCTAGCTAATTCCTAACTGCTCTCCCTATTCTGCTTTGCCCACATTCAGACCTTGAAGGTAGGAATAATGTGTCCTCGTGCCTGGGCTGAGAATACCCTAGAATCCCTGAGATGGGGAAAGGGGAAAAGGGACAGCCTGCTCCCTCAGAACCAGGAGGGGACAGACGACACACAAAAGCCAAGACAGCAAACCAAAGAAATAAGAAACCAACTTATCTTATCTGAGCCGGAAAAGCCAATCCTTCACTCCTTACTTCCACAGACTGACTGAGCTATAACCCGCACGGCCCCCTGGGAGTGAAAGTAATTTAAGCCAATGACCCCACCCAGAGCACCTGAAGGGAGGCGGATCTAGCACGACTCCAAAACAAAACAAATGATTAGACACGTGCTGCTAATCTGACAGACCTCCGCACATCGTTTGAGCAGGGCATGACAGTCGCCTACTCGCACCTGGCGAAGGGTTTTCACTTGTGCGTGTAGCTGGCACAGATCGACCACGTCCTCTCCCTGCAACAGGAGCTCCACCAGCAGCACCACGACCTGGGCCACGTCCCTTATTTGACGCTCTCCTCATATTTCTCAAATTTAGGATCTTGCCCTAAATGGGTGTTTAATTAATAGTAGAAGAGAACGACAGTATGTAAAGGGTGTATCTCACACGGCCTGACCCACAGTAGTCCTCAATTAAAGATTTGTTTGCCCAAAATGGCTGTATTTCAAATGCCTGAATCAAATTCCTGTATGTAAAGGGTGTATCTCACACGGCCTGAACCAGTGTAGGCCTGAATTAAAGATTTCTTTGCCCAAAATGGCTGTATTTCAAATGCCTGAATCAAACCCCTGTATGTAAAGGGTGTATCTCACACGGCCAGAACCACAGTAGGCCTGAATTAAATATTGGTGCACCAAATGGCGGTATTTTAAATCTCTGAATCTAACCCAAATGTATTAAGGGTGTTTCTCACAATGACATATGCAGCAAAGGCTGCCAAATAAACATTTTTTGCCCAAACGGGTGTTTGTTTAATAACTCAATATGGCAGCGGTATATAACCCAGGAATTTCAAACATGCTTATGCTGCAAGGCCTGAAATATTGTGTATTTTGCTCCAAAAAGGGTGTTTTATTAATAAAAGAATATAAGCCCTGTATATACAGGGTGTATCTCACACGGCCTGAACCACTGTAGGCCTGAATTAAATATTGGTGCACCAAATGACGGTATTTCAAATCTCTGAATTTAACCCAAATGTATTAAGGGTGTATCTCACAATGACATCTGCATCAAAGGCTGCAAACTAATTTTCTTTTGCCCAAACGAGTGTTTGTTTAACAACTGAATTTGACAGCAGTATATAACCCTGTAATTTTACACGTGCTGATGCTACAAGGCCTGAAAATAGTGGTTTTTGGCAAAAAAGTGTGTTTTCAAAACCCCAGAAAATGATGGGTGTATTTCTAGCTTAAATTGCACACTGACTAATCCAGATGTTGTATATTGCCAAAAAAGTGATTTTTTGGTAACAGAATATGAAAGCTGTATATATTAAACTTGAATTTAACACTTGCAGATCAGGAAAATACATTTTTTTTTGGTAAAAAAGTGTGTTTTTAAACCCCCAGAAAATGATGGCTGTATTTCTAGCTTAAATTGCACACTGACTAATCCAGATGTTGTATATTGCCCAAAAATTTTTGATTTTCAATGTCCCAAAAGCTCAGATGCAGTGCTGGTGCACTGAGCTTGCATAAAATGGTCACCGCTGCCGCCCACCTAACTAACAGATGGATAAAAGTGTTTTTTTTTTGGTCAATGGGCTCAGGGCAGGGTAAAAAGATTGTGCCCTGCACCCACACAACTATTTGTATGTAGATCGCTGAGTTAGATTCTCTCCTATTCTCTCCCTGAAATCACCAGTCCAGCAGCATCCTCTCCCTACACTTGTAACAGCAGAGTGACGTGCAGCGCTACGTGACTCAAGCTTATATAGAGCCTGGGTCACATGCTACTCTGGCCAATCACAGCCATGCCATTAGTAGGCATGGCTGTGATGGCTTCTAAGGTCAGACAGTTAAACGCTTGTTGATTAGCTGCTCTGCAACCTTTCAAAAAGCGCAGAGAAATCGCCGAACACCAAACTCGAACCCGAACTTTTACTGAAATGTTCGGGTCCGGGGTCCAAAAATCCTAAAGTTCGATACGAACCCGAACTTTACAGTTCAGGTTCGCTCAACCCTAATGTCCACCTGTGTGCAATCTAAGTGTCACATGATCTGTCATTACATATACATTCCTTTTTTGAAAGGCCCTAGAGGCTGCAACACTGAAGCAAAAATCATCACTAACCAAACACTGCCATGAAGACCAAGGAACTTTCCAAACAAGTAAGGGACAATGTTGTTGAGAAGTACCAGTCAGGGTTAGGTTAAAAATAAAATATCAAAATCTTTGATGATCCCCAGGAGCACCATCAAATCTATCATAACCAAATGGAAAGAACATGGCACAACAGCAAACCTGCCAGGAGATGGCCACCCACCAAAACTCATGGACATGGCAAGGAGGGCATTAATCAGAGAGGCAGCACAGAGACCTAAGGTAACCCTGGAGGAGGTGCATAGTTCCACAACAGAGACTGGAGTATCTGTACATAGGACGACAATAATACGTACGCTCCATAGAGTTGGGCTTTATGGCAGAATGGCCAAAAGAAAGCCTTTACTTTCATCAAAAAACAAAGACACGTTGTGAGTTTGCGAAAAGGCATGTGGGAGACTCCCAAAATTTATGGAGGAAGGTGTTCTGTCTGATGAGACTAAATTGAACTTTTCGTCCATCAAAGAAAACGCTATGTCTGGTGCAAACCCAACACATCACATCACCCAAAGAACACCATCCCCACAGTGAAACATAGTAGTGGCAGCATCATGCTGTGGGGATGTTTTTCATCAGCCAGGACTGGCAAACTGGTCAGAGTTGAGGGAAAGATGGATGGTGCTAAATACAGGGATATTCTTGAGCAAAACCTGTACCACTATGTGTGTGATTTGAGGCTAGGACGGAGGTTCACCTTCCAGCAGGACAATGACCCCAACCAAACACACTGCTAAAGCAACACTTGAGTGGTTTAAGGGGAAACATGTAAATGTGTTGGAATGGCCTAGTCAAAGCCCAGATCTTAATCCAATAGAACATCTGTGGTCAGACTTAAAGATTGCTGTTCTGGTATCGCCCATACGGCTCAGGTAGGAGAGTGTAGGGTCCCGGGCTACTTGAGAAACCTTGTCGTGGTGTCCAGGCTTAGACATGTTCTACACACCGTAGGACATGTTGACTAATCTCTCAATTTTAAAATCAGTTTGAGGATTTAGTGAGACTGCAGAGTGCACCTGTGTTATTGTTTTGTTATATTGTTATATTAATTATGACATCCGCACTTGTTACCTTGTGTAGGATGTCTATTGTGGTACTTGTGGTTCGCCGCGGGCATCCTCCATTGTATGCATTTTTCTGGGGATTGCCATTAGCAACGGGCCACAAGTGCAGGATTTGCTCCCCTATATATATGCACAACTGCATGTGGGTTTGAGCACCTCCTGCTAATGCCAACCTGTCTTCTTAGTTTGTACTTCACAATAAAAACAAAAACAAACATCTTCAAAGTTGTGGGAATGTTCTGTAAATTAAATGATGCAAATCCTCAAACAATCCATGTTAATTCCAGGTGGTGAGGCACCAAAACACGAAGAATGTCAAGGGGGATGAATACTTTTGCAAGGCACTGTAGGTGTGCTATCGATAGGTGTGACATACTGAGGGGTGTAATATACTAATAATAGACTTTCTAACATAGAAAGTATATTATAGTGCATTTGTATTGTGCAGCAGTTGTGTGCGGTTCTGCTGCGATACTGCAACTATACAGAGGGACAAACGCTATTGGAACAACAAAATGCAACTGGTGTGCTATACCAGTTGCCCCGAAAAAAATCTGATTGAGGCAGGGGTGTGATATACCTATAATATAATTTCTATATAGTGCATTTGTATAGTGCAGCATTTGTGTGCAGTTCTGCTGAGATACCGCAGCTATACAGAAGGTCAAACGCCATTGGAACATCTATTTGCAACTGGTGTGAAAATTTGAATATCGTGCAAAGTTTATTTATTTCAGTAATGCAACTTAAAAGGTGAAACTAACATATGAGATAGACTTATTACATGCAAAGCAAGATATTTCAAACCTTTATTTGTTATAATTTGGATGATTATGGCTTATAGCTTATGAAACCCCAAAGTCACAATTTTGAGGCACCCTTTGCTCAGAGGGTATGAATTAATTAGCTGACTTGAGTGTGACACTTTGAACCTAGAATATTGAAACTTTTCACAAAATTCTAATTTTAAGTTGCATTAATGCAATTCCTTTAAATTTGCATTACTAAAATAAATGGACTTTTGCGCGATATTCAAATTTTTCGAGTTTCACCTGTATATACCTGCTTCCACAAATACTGCTGTTCTCTAGGAACTTTGGCACAGGGTCATTTTGAAAATGACAGGCAGAGGAAAAGGCAGGCCGTTCCACAGGGGTGATAGGGGTCGGGCAGGTGCACAAGTTCGGAGCCTAAGTGGGAAGTTGGAGAAGGTGCATGCGATCACGTCAAAGAATGCACCAGAGTTGGTTGGGAAGCTCAATTAGCCTTCCACTTCTGCACCCTCCTCACTCTCTGCTGTGTGCACCCCAAAAGACACCACCACCACCATAGCCCCTCCACTCGAGTCAGAGGAATTATTTTCCCATCAATTTCCAGACCTTACTGATGCGCAGCCATTCGTGGCATCAGATGAGGAAGAGGAGGTAGCAACGGCCGCCACCCAGCGGTCAATCGACAGTACCCAGATCAGCCCAAGGAGGGTGGTCCCCGCTGTTGCTGCCTACTCTGAGATCTCTAATGTCAGTATTGGTGAAGGTGATGGTGATGACTTGTCGATGGATGTCACGTGGGTGCCCACAAGAGAGGAAGATGAGGGGAGTTCAGAAGGAGAGACAAAGCAGCAGATAGGGAGGAGAAGGAGGAGAAGCAGGCAGAACTCGCAGTTCACAGGAGGCAAAAAGCAGACTGAAAATGTATCTGGAGCGAGCCATCCACCATGCACGGTTACATCTTGCGCTCCCAGGACGCCGGCACATGGCTCCGCAGTGTGGGCTTTTTTAACGTATCAGCTGCTGATAATAATGTTGCCATCTCCAGCCTGTACTGTCACCGCATAAGTCATGGTAAGCCCAACACTCACCTAGGGACAACCGCCTTAAGAAGGCAACTGGCCTACCATCACTGAGCCCAGTGTTAGCAACGCCGCCAGAACCCACAAAGCCACACTCCCGGCGCTTCACATCCTGCCTCTTCTCCTTCCCTTTCTCCTCTCTCCTACCATTTGTCCTCCTCTCCACCTTCCACCGTGCCGTCGTCGTGTTCATCTGGCACAAGGCAGGCTTCCGTGTGCCAAATGTTTGAGCGTAAAAAAAGGACGCCGGATAATCCTCTTGCCCAATGGCTGACTGCTAGCCCGCCAACTACTGCCATATAAATTGGTGGACTCGAAGGCCTTTAGAAAAATTTTGGCCATTGGCAGACGGCAATGGAAGGTCCCCGAAAGGAAATATTTCCCCCAGAAGGGTATCCCTGAACTATATGGCCACGTTTAGCGGCAAGTTAATATATATCTGGCACACAGTGTCGGTGCCAAGATACATCTGACCACAGACACGTGGTCTAGCAAACATGGGCAGGGAAGGTGCATAACTTTTACTGCCCACTGGGTAAACCTTCTGACGGGCATCAAGCATGTAACCCGTGGCACCCCTGTGGATTTGGTGTTACCGCCACGGATTGCATGCAGGCCTGCCTCTTCTTCTTCTCCTCTTACTCCACCCTCCATCTTCTCCCTGGCTGACTCCTCCTTTTCCACTGAACCTATTCGACGTGCCAGGTGAGACGTTGCTATGCTGTGCTGTGGCTGTTGTGCCTGAAAGCCAAGAGCCACGCCGGTCCTGCACTACTTTCAGCTCTGCGGTCACAGGCCGATGAATGGTAAACCCTGCTCAATTTGACAGTTGGTAAAGTGGTGTGCGACAACGTTGCCAATCTGCTGAGCGCGCTGAAACAGGGCAAAATTCGTTGCCAAATACCCCAGGTCGAGGACGTCTTGCGGCAGGCCAGGAAAATCTCTGGCCATTTTAGAAGATCTTACACGGCCATGGCTCGCCTTGCTGTTATTCAGCAGCGACACCACTTGCCCGTCAGACGTCTAATTTGTGACTGCCTGACGCGCTGGAACTCCACCTTGTATATGCTTGATAGGCTTCTCCAGCAGAAACATGCTGTTAATGACTACCTGTACGAACTCTGTGGGAGGACAGGTTCTGGGAGCTTGTTTTTTTTTCACCGCGCTAGTGGCTGCTCATGCGTGACGCATGCAGACTTCTGCGGCCATTTGATGAGATCACCAAACTGGTCACCGCAGCCAGGGCACCATCAGTGACATTGTACCTTACACCTTATTTCTGGAGCATGCATTGTGTTGTGTCATTGATCAAGCCGTCGAGGAGCAGGAAGATGAGGAAGTCGCAATGCTGAATGAATTCCCGGAGGGCTACTCCATCTGAGACAAGTCAGCAGCAGTCTGAATGGGGGGAGGAGGAGGACAAGCAAGAAGAGCAGGCTTTAAACTTTTCTATGATCCCTGGTGTTGTCCGTGGATGGGGGGAGGAGACCCAGAACAACATTGTCCTTGGCGATGAGCTGGAGCCAGGCTACTCCACCACTTCCAATTTAGTGCAAATGGGGACCTCAATGCTCCAGTCTTTGAAGAGGGACCCCCGTATAAAAAGCATAAAGGGCAAGGACCAGTACTGGGTGGCAATGTACTTAGACCCCCGGTAGAAACACAAAATGGTGGACATGTTACCAGCATCACAGAAGGCTGTCAGAATGCAGCATTTCTAGGCCTTTCTGCGAGAGATGCTGCACTCTGCTGTTGCGGGCGCTGGCAGAGGAATTTCTACCCACAGAAAAACTGTTGTGAGTACCAATCCTACAGTGCATGCAAGAAGAGGGCGGATTGTAGATGTGTTGGCACTTCAGATATGAGATCATTCTTGCAGTCAACCCATCGTCAGCCGCCCTCCAGATCCAGCCTCAGGGAACTCCTAGATCGACAGGTGTCCAACTACATTGGGTTAACACTTTGAGAAACGAGGAACCCCTTGAATTCTTGGTGTGCAGTCTTGACTAGAGTTGAGCGAACCCGAACCCGAACATTTACGTAAAAGTTTGGTTTCGGGTTCGGTGCCAATCAACAAGCGTCATACTACTTGCCCCAAAAGGCCATCACAGCCATGCCTACTATTGGCATGGCTGTGATTGGCCAACTGCAGCATGTGACCCAGCCTCTATTTAAGCTGGAGTCACGTAGCGCCGCGCGTCACTCTGCTCGGATTAGTGTAGGGAGAGGCTGCAGCTGCTGTGAGGGAGAGATCAGGGAGAAATATTATCAAGAACTGTTTTTTGTACTCAGCGATCTACAGCAAAAGTGTTTTGTGGGTGCAGTGCACAATTTTTTTAAGCCTGCCCTGAGCCAACTGTTGCTGAAAACTAACTTTTTTTTCTTCAGTTAGTCAATATCAATACATGATCGGCAGCCATTTTATGCAACGATAGTGCACCAGCACAGGCTATCTGCATGTCTGCAAGTCCAGAAATACAGCTTTTTGCTTAATGGGGTTAAAAAAATACATCTGTTAAATATAGTGCACATCTGGGATTACACGTGCATAAGTGACTGTCACATTTAGGCCACAAATACGGCTTTTTGGTTACTGGGGTGAAAAAACCCTCTAATATACTGCACATCTGGGATTACACGTGCATAAGTGACTGTCACATTTAGGCCATAAATACGGCTTTGGCATACTGGGGTGAAAAAAGCCTCTGATATACTGCACATCTGTGATTACACGTGCATAAGTGACTGTCGCATTTAGGCCACAAATACATCTTTGGCATACTGGGGTGAAAAAACCCTCTAATATACTGCATATCTGGGATTACACGTGCATAAGTGACTGTCACATTTAGGCCAGAAATACGGCTTTTTGGTTACTGGGGTGAAAAAAGCCTCTGATATACTGCACATCTAGGATTAGACATGCATAAGTGACTGTCACATTTAGGCCAGACATATGGCTTTGGCATACTGGGGTAAAAAAGCCTCTCATATACTGCACATCTGGGATTACACGTGCATAAGTGACTGTCACATTTAGGACAGAAATACAGCTTTTTGGTTAGGGTGAAAAAACCCTCTAATATACTGCATATCTGGTATTGGACAAGCGTAAGTGACTGTCACATTTAGGCCAGAAATACGGCTTTTTGGTTACTGGGGTGAAAAAAGCCTCTGATATACTGCACATCTGGGATTAGACAAGCATAAGAGACTGTCACATTTAGGCCAGAAATATGGCTTTTTGGTTACTGGGGTGAAAAAATCCTCTAATATATTGCACATCTGGGATTACACATGCATAAGTGACTGTCACATTTAGGCCATAAATACGGCTTTGGCATACTGGGGTGAAAAAAGCCTCTAATATATTGCACATCTGGGATTACACGTGCATAAGTGACTGTCACATTTAGGCCAGAAATACGGCTTTTTGGATACTGGGGTGAAAAAACCCTCTAATATACTGCAAATCTGGGATTAGACAAGCATAAGTGACTGTCACATTTAGGCCATAAATACAGCTTTTTGGCTACTGGGGTGAAAAAAACCTCTAATATACTGCACATCAGGGATTAGACGTGCATAAGTGACTGTCACATTAAGGCCACAAATAAGGCTTATAGGATACTGTGGTGAAAAAAAAAACTTTTTTCATATATTGCACATCTGTAATTACACGTGCATAGGTGACTGTCACATTTAGGCCACAAATAAGGCTTTTAGTATACTGTGGTGAAAAAAAAAACTTTTTTTCATATATTGCACATCTGTGATTACACTTGCACAGGTGACTGTCACATTTAGGCCACAAATAAGGCTTTTATGATACTGTGGTGACATTTTTTTTTTTCATATTCTGCACATCTGTGATTACACTTGCATAGGTGAATGTCACATTTAGGCCACAAATACGGCTATTAGGAGACTGTGGTGAAAAAAAAACGTTTTTTTCATATACTGCACATCTGTGATTACACGTGCATAGGTGACTGTCACATTTAGGCCACAAATAAGCCTTTTAGGATAATGTGGTGAAGAAAAAACTTTTTTTCATATATTGCACATCTGTGATTACACTTTTAAATGGCGGTTAATTATTTTTAACAGACTTAACCACTTTTTACTTTGCTTTGTGAACGCTAACTATGAGGCAAACATCTAATAAGGGACGTGGTCATGGTCGTGGTGGTGGTGTTGGTGGAGCCTCTGGTGCAGGGAGAGGACTAGAGATGTCCCGAACTATTCGCCGGTGAACAGTTCCCCGCGAACATCGCTTGTTCGCGTTCGCCGCAGCAGGCGAACATATGCGATGTTAGGTCCGCCCCCTATACGTCATCATTGAGCAAACTTCGACCCTGTACCTCACACTCAGCAGACACATTCCAGCCAATCAGCATACCCTCCCTCCCAGACCCTCCCACCTCCTATAAAAAAGCAAGGACGGCAGCCCTCTTAGATTCATTCTGAAGCTGCAGTGTTAGTTAGAGTAGGGAGAGTGCTGCTGCTGCTAAATTAATAGGAAAAGCGTTAACTAGGCCAGTGTTCTGTGTAAACTCCAGTCCTCAAAGACTCATCTGGTGTAAAAACAGCGTCCTGACAGCACCCCAAAAAGCCCTTTTTAGGGCTGGTACATCAGTCTGCTTTTATTTATTTTTTCTATATATATATTGCAGTTGCCTGCCCGTGTGTGAGAGGCCACAGGCCCACAGACTGTACTGTGTTCACACCACTCATATAGGGTGGCACAGTACCTTGCAGATAAAGAGTCATTCAATTTTTCCTCTGTAATATAATTGCAGTTGCCTGCCAGTGAGTGTCAGGCCCACTGACTGTACTGTGCACACTGCCAGTGCCCACCACTCATATCGGTGGCACAGTACCTTGCAGATAAAAAAGTCATTTAATTTTTCTTCTGTAATATAATTGCAGTTGCCTGCCAGTGAGTGTCAGGCCCACTGACTGTACTGTGCCCACTGCCCACCACTCATATAGGGTGGCACAGTTCCTTGCAGATAAAAAAGTAATTACATTTTTCCTCTGTAATATAATTGCAGTTGCCTGCCAATGAGTGTCAGGCCCACTGACTGTACTGTGCCCACTGCCCACCACTCATATAGGGTGGCACAGTACCTTGCAGATAAAAAATTCATAACATTTTTTCTCTGTAATATAATTGCAGTTGCCTGACAGTGAGTGTCAGGCCCACTGACTGTACTGTGCCCACTGCCCACCACTCATATAGGGTGGCACAGTACCTTGCAGAAAAAAAATGTCATTTAATGACCTTCAATGAGATCAGTGAGGACGAGGAACGGGACATGAGTAGCTCAGCCTACAACCTTGTGCAAATGGGGTCTTTCATGCTGTCATGCCTGTTGAGGGACCCTCGTATAAAAAGGTCGTTGCTTCATTGTGAACAGACCAAAAGCGATCGGCTGGATAATTTTTCATAGAAAAAACATTAATTTTCTTTGTGATCATCTAAGGTGATCATTAAAGCCTACTAGGCCAACAATGGGCCCACACTGCAGAATCATTGTTTTCTGGGTCACTTAACTGTCACTGAACTACCTCAGCACGACCATAGGCTTTGAAAAACCGCCATCGCCTGCAATCTCCCGAACGTGCGCACGAGCACAGTCATCACTACACCAAGATTGACGCATAGAGGAATAAAATTTATGTCATGAGTGTGTCAACCAATGACAACTCTTTGCGGATGTTTGCGGTGCGTTAAACGGGGAGTTTGGTCTGTCAGAGTTTGGTCTGTCACTGTGAAGCGGGCGTAACCCTTACACTACCTGATCAATACAACATCATACCTGATCGTATACACACACTGGATGTTTTAAAGCGCGTTATTCCAAACAATTTAGGAATGTTAGGTGATTTATGCCCTTTATGGATTAAAACCTGACTCTGCGTCAACTACGTAATTTTCCATGGGAGTTTTGCCATGGACCCCCCTCCTGCATGCCACAGTCCAGGTGTTAGTCCCCTTGAAACAACTTTTCCATCACTATTGTGGCCAGAAAGAGTCCCTGTGGGTTTTAAAATTCACCTGCCTATTGAAGTCTATGGTGGTTCGCCCGGTTCGCCCGTTCGCAAACATTTGGGTAAATTCGCGTTCGCCCTTCGCGAATGGAAAATTTTATGTTCGCAACATCTCTAGAGAGGACGTGGCCGTTCTGCCACAGCTACACGTCCTACTGAACCTACTACCTCAGGTCCCAGTAGCCGCCAGAATCTACAGCGATATTTGGTCGGGCCTAATGCCGTTCTAAGGATGGTAAGGCCTGAGCAAGTACAGGCGCTAGTCAATTGGGTGGCCGACAGTGGATCCAGCACGTTCACATTATCTCCCACCGAGTCTTCTGCAGAAAGCGTACAGGTGGCGCCTGAAACCCATGCCCATCAGTTTGTCACATCACCCCCGTGCATATCGGGGAACCTGTCTGAGCCTCGAGTCATGCAGCAGTCTCTTATGCTGTTTGAAGACTCTGCTGTTAGGGTTTCCCAAGGGCATCCACGTAGCCCTTCCCCAGGGGTGGAAGACATAGAATGCACTGACGCACAACTACTTATGTTTCCTGATGAAGACATGGGAATACAACCTCAGCACGTCTCTGATGATGATGAAACACAGGTGCCAACTGCTGCGTCTTTCTGCAGTGTGCAGAACGAAAAGGAGGTCAGGGAGGAAGACTGGGTGGAAGACGATGCAGGGGACGATGAGGTCCTAGACCCCACATGGAATGAAGGTCGTGCCACTGACTCAGAGTTCGAAGGAAGAGGCAGTGGTGAGACCGAGCCAACAGTGTAGCAAAATGTCACGGATGATATTGCAGATAGCTGGAAGTTATGGATAAACATCCGACTGGCTTGATCCCAAACTAAGGAGCATAAAGGTGACCCCTGGAAAACCCTAAGAGCTCACCCTGACTGCTAAGCTCATACAAAGGTCTCAGAGGTAGATGATTGCATGCCCTCGTACCTAGACTGTGTGACACCTGAAAACCCTATAATAGTGAGGGGACACGACCACCGGCTCCCTGCACTTAATACGGAGGGAGTCAGGGTCACCTAGAATCAAGCCAGCAAGTAAACACAATACAAGAAAGGACTTATCTGAACAAGCAGTAACAGAAGTCTCCAGCAGTGATCACTTCAATCCAGGAAGTAATATAAACGGCAAAGTGAGGCAGTATGGAAGGGAATATAAAGGGAGGCAATTAGTGTGAATAAGTGACAGCTGGAAGAAGGGAAGGAGATGACAAAGTGAAACCAAAACAAAGAACATCATGCAAGAAGTACAGAAGAACGTCTGCCAGACCTTCTCAGAGAGCTGGCGGTGACACAAAAGCGGGAGCAGGGTGCAAAAGCAGAGCAGCCGTCGCCAAAACAGTTCGCCTGCTACTGGCCACCGTCAACAGGGACCGAGCACACCAAAGGCAGCTTCAAGGAGTTCCCTGGCATGGCACTTCTTCACACAATGTGCTGACGACAAGACCTGAGTGGTTTGCACGCTGTGCCATCAGAGCCTGAAGCGAGGCATTAACGTTCTGAACCTTAGCACAACCTGCATGACCAGGCATCTACATGCGAAACACAGGCTGCAGTGGAGTAAGCACCTTCAAAACCAAGAAAGGGCTCAGGCCCCTCCTGCTCCCTCTTCTGCTGCTGCCCTGGCCTCTTCCTCCGCCTCTGGAGGAACGTTGGCACCTGTCGCCCAGCAAACAGAGGATGTGCCACCAACAACACCACCTCCGTCACCAAGCATCTCCACCATGTCACACGGAAGCGTTCAGCTCTCCATCTCACAAACCTTTGAGAGAAAGGGTAAATTCCCACCTAGCCACCCTCAATCCCTGGCCCTGAATGCCAGCATTTCTAAACTACTGGTCTTTGAAATGCTGTCATTCAGTCTGGTGGAGACGGACAGCTTCAAACAGCTCATGTCGCTTGCTGTCCCACAGTACGTCGTTCCCAGCCCGCCACTACTTCTCCAGGAGAGCCGTGCCCTCCCTGCACAACCAAGTATCGGATAAAATCAAGTGTGCACTGCGCAACACCATCTGTGGCAAGGTCCACCTAACCACAGATACGTGGACCAGTAAGCACGGCCAGGGACGCTATATCTCCCTAACTGCACACTGGGTAAATGTAGTGGCGGCTGGGCCCCAGGCGGAGAGCTGTTTGGCGTACGTCCTTCCGCTGCCAAGGATCACAGGGCATCATTCTTTGCCTCCTGTTGCCTCCTCTTCCTACTCGGCTTCCTCCTCCTCTTCTACCACCTCCTCATCCGGTCAGCGACTGACCTTTACCACCAACTTCAGCACAGCCAGGGGTAAACGTCAGCAGGCCGTTCTGAAACTAATGTGTTTGGGGGACAGGCCCCACACCACGCAGGAGTTGTGGCGGGGTATAGAACAACAGACCGACGAGTGGTTGCTGCCAGTGAGCCTCAAGCCCGGCCTGGTGGTGTGTGATAATGGGCGAAATCTCGTTGCAGCTCTGGGACTAGCCGGTTTGACGCACATCCCTTGCCTGGCACATGTGCTGAATTTGGTGGTGCAGAAATTCATTCACAACTACCCCGACATGTTTGAGCTGCTGCATAAAGTGCGGGCCGTCTGTGCGCGCTTCCGGCGTTCTCATCCTGCGGCCGCTCGGCTGTCTGCTCTACAGCGTAACTTCGGCCTTCCCGCTCACCGCCTCATATGCGACGTGCCCACCAGGTGGAACTCCACCTTGCACATGCTGGAGAGACTGTGCGAGCAGCAGCAGGCCATAGTGGAGTTTCAGCTGCAGCACGCACGGGTGAGTCGCACTGCGGAACAGCACCACTTCACCACCAATGACTGGGCCTCCATGCGAAACCTGTGTGCCCTGTTGCGCTGTTTTGAGTACTCCACCAACATGGCCAGTGGCGATGACGCCGTTATCAGCGTTACAATACCACTTCTATGTCTCCTTGAGAAAACACTTAGGGCGATGATGGAAGAGGATGTGGCCCAGGACGAGGAGGAGGAAGAGGGGTCATCTCTAACACTTTCAGGCCAGTCTTTTAGAAGTGGCTCAGAAAGAGGATTTTTGCAACAGCAGAGGCCAGGTACAAATTTGGCCAGCCAGGGCCCACTACTGGAGGATGAGGAGGAGGATGAGGATGAAGCATGTTCACAGCGGGGTGTCATCCAACGCAGCTCGGGCCCATCACTGGTGCGTGGCTGGGGGGATACGGAGGACGCAGACGATACGCCTCCCACAGAGGACAGCTTGTCCTTACCTCTGGGCAGCCTGGCACACATAAGCGACTACATGCTGCAGTGCCTGCGCAACGAGTGCAGAGTTGCCCACATTTTAACGTGTGCTGACTACTGGGTGGCCACCCTGCTGGATCTCCGTTACAAAGACAATGTGCCGTCCTAAATTCCCTCACTGGAGCGTAATCGGAAGATGCGCGACTACAGGCGCACACTGGTAGACGCGCTCCTGAGAGCATTCCCGACTGACGCCGTGGGGACAAGTGGAAGCACAAGGCGAAGGCAGGGGAGGAGGAAGAGAACCCCCTTTTGCCGTGAATGAACCCCTGCTGTGCCTGGGTGACAGGGGCCTAAATCTCTCAAAATCCTCTATTGTATTGCTGGGTGACAAGAACCCCCTTTGCCGTGAATGAACCCCTGCTGTGCCTGGGTGACAGGGGCCTAAATCTCTCAAAATCATCTGTTCTATTGCTGGGTGACATGAACCCCCTTTTGCCGTGAATGAACCCCTGCTCTGCATTGCTGACAGGGAACAAAATTTTGTGAAAACATCTGTTACTGATCGGAAGATGCGCGACTACAAGCTCACGCTGATGATAGCATTTCCACCTGACAGCGGGGGCACAGTGGAAGCACAAGGCGAAGGCAGATGAGGAGGAAGAGGTTGCCAACGCAGCTAGGGCTCCACCAGCACCTGAGAAGGCAGGGTTAGCATGGCCAAAATGTGTAAAAGCTTTGTCAGCCTTGGAGGTGCTGACCTGCCCTGCAGCCAGTGTATAGTCTGAACGTGTGTTTAGCACGGCAGAGAGCATTATCACAGGCCACAGCCAATGTGGACAAGCTTACGTTTATTAAAATGAACCAGGCATGGATCCCACAGGACTTGTCCGTACCTTGTGCAGAATAGACATTTATACCAGCCTCAACCATCCATTCTTGTACTCAAGTGCACTTATTCTTTGTTTTATTTTGTTATATGTCCCAATATTTTGGGGGATACCCCAATTTAAAAATAAAAAATAACACAAATCAGTGTTGGCTACCTATTCGTCCTTCACCGCCGCTTCCACCTACACCGCCACGTCAACCTACACCGCCACATCCACCCATCCACCGCCTCCTCAACCTCCTACTCCTAGATCCAGATTGTTATTTTTAATTTTTCTGTATTTTATGTTATTTTAAGTCATTTCCCTATCTACATTTGTTTGCAGAACAGTTGTCATGCTCTTAAGCAAATTTTGATGCCTTTTGCAGCCCTCTAGCCCTTTCCAGGACTATTTTAGAGCCATTCTAGTGCCCAAAGTTCGGGTCCCCATTGACTTCAATGGGGTTCGGGTTCGGGGTCAAGTTCGGGTCCCGAACCCGAACAGTTTTTTCAAGTTCGGCCAAACCTGCCGAACCCGAACATCCAGGTGTCCTCTCAACTCTAGTCTTGACCTGTGGCCAGAGCTTGCACAATTTGCTATGGAACTCTTGGCTTGCCCCTCGTCGAGTGTCCTGTCCGAAAAGACGTTCATAGCAGCAGGAGGTATGGTGACCGATAAGCGCACTCGCCTAGCTCACGACAGTGTGGACTACCTCACATTTCTGAAAATTAATGAGGCATGGATCTCGGAGAAATTTAACACCTTTGACAACCACGTTTAATTGAATTTCCTCATTACAGGCCACAAATGTCCGCCACCACCCAGAACAAATAATGGTCCCTGTCTTATGTAAATACAGCGGTATAAAAGCCCTTTTCTGTCCGGTGAATGCCTAATGTTTGGGACCTCGGAGGAATGCAACACCTGTGACGGTCACGCTCACGTGTTATCGAATTTCAACTATTATCATTTGGGGTTTTTTCAAGAGGGGGGATTTCGTTAGCCATGTTTTTAATCAAATTTTTTTTATTTTTTTGTTTTTTTAAAGGGAGTCTTTCACCTAATCTGAGCGTTTTAGACTGCTCAGATCAGGTTATAGACTCTTTGACCCTCATTATAATCTTACATTTCTCTTCTGTGTCCCTCGTCCAGATCATGAAAATATCATTTTTTTAACTTATGCAAATGAGCTTCTGAAGGTGCCCAGGGGCAACGTTACTGGGCGATGTGCCCAGAAAACACACCTTCAGCTGACGGACATCACGAGCGGCACCAGAGGATGGCTGGCTGGGAACTGGCCTGCACCTGCGCACTGCTCTGCCTATTATAGGCAGAGGAACAGCTTTTCATATTGCGCATGCGCCGGCCAACTAAAGACAGTCGGCCGGCGCATGCGCAATATAAAATGCTGTTCCTCTGCCCATAATGGGTAGAGCAGTGCGCAGGTGCGGGCCAGTTCCCAGCCCGCCGTCCTCCTGTCCCCCTCGTCACGTCCGCCGGCTGGAGGTGTGTTTTTCTGGGCACATCGCCCAGTAACACCGCCCCTGGGCACTTTCAGAAGCTAATTTGCATAAGTTTAAAAAGTGTTATTTTCATGATCTGGACGAGGGACACAGAAGAGAAATGTACGATTATAATGAGGGTAAAAGGGTCTAAAACGCTCAGATTAGGTGAAAGACTCCCTTTAAACATATGTTTTTGACATCTATTTGTATTGGCCTGCAGTAAAATGATATCCAATGACCGTTTAATATACCTCCAGCCACATAATTACTTGTTCTTTTCTGTCCGGTGAATGACTAATGTTTGGGGCCTGTACTACACTGGCCTGCAGTAAAATTGATATTGAATGACTGTTTAATATACCTCCAGCCACATAAGTACTCACTACTAGGGATGAGCGAACCCGAACTGTATAGTTCGGGTTCGTACCGATTTTTGGGGTGTCCGTGACACGGACCCGAACCCGAACATTTTCGTAAAAGTTCGGGTTCGGTGTTCGGCGCTTTCTTGGCGCTTTTTGAAAGGCTGCAAAGCATCCAATCAACAAGCGTCATACTACTTGCCCCAAGAGGCCATCACAGCCTTGTCTACTATTGGCATGGCTGTGATTGGCCAGTGCAGCATGTGACCCAGCCTCTATATAAGCTTGGGTCACGTAGCGCTGCACGTCACTCTGCTGATACAAGCGTAGGGAGAGGTTGCTGCTGCGACGTTAGGGCGAGACTAGGCAGATTAACTCCTCCAAAAGACTTAATTCAGTGATCGATCTCCAGCTGTGGATCATTGAAGTGCTGATATTGAATTGCTCACTTTTTTTAGGCTGCCCAGAGCGTTTTTATATCACTTTTTTCTGGGGTGATCTGCGGCCATCTTGTGGCTTGTGGTGCGCCAGCACAAGCTACCACTAAGTGCATTTAACCATCAATAGTGTGGTTATTTTTTGCTATATCCTACATCAGGTGCAGGCTGAGCCTGTGTCACCCAAGTGCATTTAACCATCAATAGTGTGGTTATTTTTTGGCCATATCCTACATCAGGTGCAGGCTGAGCCTGTGTCACCCAAGTGCATTTAACCATCAATAGTGTGGTTATTTTTTGCTATATCCTACATCAGGTGCAGGCTGAGCCTGTGTCACCCAAGTGCATTTAACCATCAATAGTGTGGTTATTTTTTGGCCATATACTACATCAGGTGCAGGCTGAGCCCCTGTCACCCAAGTGCATTTAACCATCAATAGTGTGGTTATTTTTTGCTATATCCTACATCAGGGTCAAGCTTTCATCAAGTGCATTTAACCATCAATAGTGTGGTTATTTTTTGGCCATATACTACATCAGGTGCAGGCTGAGCCTGTGTCACCCAAGTGCATTTAACCATCAATAGTGTAGTTATTTTTTGCTATATCCTACATCAGGGTCAAGCTTTCATCAAGTGCATTTAACCATCAATAGTGTGGTTATTTTTTGGCCATATACTACATTAGGTGCAGGCTGAGCCTGTGTCACCCAAGTGCATTTAACCATCAATAGTGTGGTTATTTTTTGGCCATATACTACATCAGGGGCAAGTTGAGCCTGTCACCCAGCGCCTAAAAAATAGGCCTGACATTTCTTTTCCTCCAAATCAGTACAGTTTTAGCTGGTCAAGTTATATTTGGTGACCGTAAAAGCACAGTTTTTGTTCTGGGTTGAAAAACTATTCCCAAATTTGCCATTCTCAAAATTAGTAGTTTCTGCTATATCAGGCCTACTTTAAATCTATCCCAAAAAGGATATCTTAGATTGAAGGTGCTGATAGTGTCATTCTGAAAAACTTAACACACACGCTACCGTGCAGATACAAGTCTAATTCTGTGATTAAAGGTATATCTGTCACACAGTGTCACGACTGTGACTGATCCAGACAGGTCTTGGAGGAGAAGGTCGCAGCGACTTGCTACTCGCGATAGCTTGTGAGTTTGCTCCGTAGTTCAGGGTATGTCATCTGGGTTTTGCCTTGTGAACCTTTTTGTCCTGACTGGGAGTTTGTAGGCATCCTTCTCAGGTGAGTCCTGTCTGCCACTCCCAGCTACTATATTAGTTTCACTTTCACTTGCAGTCATTGCCAGATATAGTCCTTACTTCCAGTGCTACTCTGACCTTGGAAGGAGATCGTTTGATGGTGTTGCTGTGGAGCTCTTGTCCGGCGTGGACTGTCGTGTTTGGGATCGCCTTCTCTGCTCGTGACTGGATAAGTCTATCTCTGCTGTTGTTTGTTTGTTGCTGTCTTCCCCTGTTGTTTTCCTAGACATGAGTGATGGTGACTAGCGCTCCCATCGGCCTTTCCCCAGTCCAGTCTTGTTAGGGCGACTGAGGGTTTAGGCATCCTGCTCGCAGCACGGGTTCACACCCCGTCTAGGGTATCAGGGCAGACAGGTGCCAGCTTAGGGTTAGTCAGGGGTGGCCATTCTATTTCCCATCCGTAGATAAGGGTCCCCCTTCCCCTCCGTCTGGTGCGACACGACTGCTGCTGGGATAGCGGTCGTGACAGTATATCTGGCCATTAAAAAAAAAAAAAAAAAAATGACCTTTTTTTTTTTTTTTTTTTTTTTCTTTGTTGCTTGCTGTTTAGCTTTTGTATTTTTGTCTGTTCCACTATGGATCCGGTTTCGGTTTTGGCAAAACAATTACAGGGGTTATCCCTTGAAGTGGCAGGATTAAAAGCAACAGTGCTGCAGCAGCAATCCTTGGGTTCCACCGTTGCTACGGGAAACCAAGGTACTCCTGAGCCAAAAGTGGCTTTACCTGATAGGTTCTCAGGAGGGAGAGACCAATTTGTAACCTTCAGAGAAGCTTGCAAATTGTTCTTCAGGTTACGCCCTAGATCCTCCGGCGGTGAGGAACAACGGGTGGGCATTGTAATTTCTCTCCTGCAAGGAGATCCGCAGGCTTGGGCTTTCTCCCTACCATCAGACTCTCTGGCCTTACGATCAGTGGAGGAGTTTTTTGAAGCCCTGGGTCTCGTATATAATGACCCGGACAGGGTCTCACTGGCTGAGTCTATGCTACGTAGACTTCGGCAAGAGAACCGGTCTGCTGAACTATATTGTTCCGAATTCCGTAGGTGGGCTACTGATACGTTATGGAACGACTCGGCCCTTAGGAGTCAGTTCTGCCAGGGGTTGTCTGAAAAATTAAAAGACGCGCTGGCGGTATACGAGGTCCCTGGGTCTCTGGAGGCTGCTATGTCTCTGTCCATAAGAATCGACAGACGACTCAGGGAGAGACTATAAAATTTTACGGAGGCCTCTATAGGGCAGGGATCGGTTTGTTATGATCCAGTCGAACCAATGCAAATAGGGGGCGCCACTAGACGGGTGAATCCTCCTAAGTTCCGCTGTAGGTCAGAGGTTTGTTTTCGTTGTGGGGGGAGGGGTCATTTTGTAAAGGTTTGTCCCTCAGAACCCAAGAGACCACAAACAAAGGAGACGCCGGGAAACTAGAGTCCCCAGATTGTGCGGAGGATAACAGTCTGGGCGTATTCGTTTCCTCCATACGCATGTCTCAGTTTTTGTTGTCCGCTACAGGCGGGCAATAAGACTGAGATCTGTTCCGTCTTTTTGGACAGTGGGGCGGGGGTCAAATTGGTGGATTCACGGTTTGCTCAGGCTCTGGGTTTTACTCCAGAAACGGTATGCAGAACTATTCCTGCTTTTGCCATCGACTCCTCCCCTCTTACTCAGAAAGAGTTAACTCAGATCATTCATAATATCCATCTGCAGGTAGGGGACCTCCATAAAGAGCATATCTCGTGTTATGTCCTGGACGGTCTTCCGGCTCCTATGGTATTGGGGTTTCCCTGGCTGGTGACTCACAATCCAGTGGTGGATTGGCAGGCCGGGGAGATTGTGGAGTGGAGTGAACATTGTAAGGACAACTGCTTGAGTAGTAGGTGCTCTACACTCTCTGTAACATCTTTACCTGCCTTTCTGTCAGATTTTATGGATATGTTCTCTGAGAAGGGTTGTCAGGGGTTACCACCTCATCGTCCATATGATTGCCCGATTAATCTACTACCTGGGGCAAAACTACATAAAACCCGATTATACAATCTTTCCGGCCCGGAGAGGAAGACTATGAAAGATTATATTTCGGAGAGTTTGGCTAAGGGACACATCAGACCCTCTTCTTCACCTGTGGCTGCAGGGTTCTTTTTCGTTAAAAAGAAAGATGGGGGCCTACGTCCTTGCCTGGATTTCCGGGAATTAAACCGGATAACTATCCGAGATCCCTATCCTCTTCCTCTCATTCCTGACCTCTTTAATCAGGTTGCTGGTGCTAAATGGTTCTCCAAAATGGATCTCAGAGGAGCCTATAACCTGGTTCGAATCAAAGAGGGGGATGAGTGGAAGACGGCTTTTAATACTCCGGAAGGGCATTATGAAAATCTGGTCATGCCATTTGGTCTTACTAATGCGCCTGCGGTATTCCAACATTTTGTCAACGATATTTTTAGTCACCTTATCGGGAGATTTGTTGTGATATATCTTGATGACATCCTGGTCTATTCCCCGGATCTGGATACACATAAGATCCATGTGAGACAAGTGCTGCAGATATTAAGGGCCAACAAATTGTTTGCTAAGTTAGAAAAATGTGTGTTCGCCGTAAAAGAACTGCCATTTCTGGGGTATGTGTTGTCAGATTCAGGTTTCCGCATGGATCCAGAGAAAGTCCGGGCGATTATAGACTGGGATCTGCCTGAGATCCTGAAGGCGTTGCAACGCTTCCTGGGGTTTGCCAATTTTTATAGAAAATTTATAAAGAACTATTCCTTGGTGGTCAAACCACTGACGGACATGACCCGAAAGGGATCCGATTTTTCCAAATGGTCACATGCAGCCAAAACTGCCTTTGCATCTCTGAAGGAGAGATTCACCTCGGCCCCTATTCTCGTACAGCCAGATGTCTTGCTTCCTTTTATTGTAGAGGTTGACGCATCAGAGGTGGGGGTGGGAGCGGTACTATCTCAGGGCCCGTCCCCTGGTGAATGGCGTCCGTGTGCTTTCTTTTCGAAGAAATTGTCTACTGCAGAGAGGAACTATGATATTGGCAACAGGGAACTTTTGGCTATTAAGTTGGCTTTTGAGGAGTGGCGTCATTTTTTGGAGGGGGCGGTTCATCCCGTCACGGTGATTACTGATCACAAAAACTTATTATATCTGGAGTCTGCTAAACGTCTCACCCCTAGACAGGCTCGGTGGTCGTTATTTTTTACTAGGTTTAATTTTGTAATAACCTATCGCCCGGGGGCAAAAAATACTAAGGCGGATGCATTGTCTCGAAGTTTTCCTGGAGGGGGTGATGTTGAGGTACCAGAGCCCATTTTGCAAAAGGGGGTGGTGGTCTCTGCATTACACTCAGGTTTAGAGGGGAGGGTGTTGGAAGCTCAGGGGGATGCCCCGGCCTCCTGCCCCTCGGGTAAACTGTTTGTGCCAGAAAATTTACGCCTGGAGATACTAAAAGAACACCATAACTCCACACTGGCAGGACACCCAGGTAGTAGGGCAACCTCTGAATTAGTGTCTCGTCGGTTCTGGTGGCCTAAGTGGCGCCAGGAGGTGTTGAATTTTGTGTCTGCATGTGCTACCTGTGCTCGTTCTAAGGTAGATCATACTCGTCCGGCAGGGCGTCTTTTACCTCTAGCCATCCCCAAGAGGCCTTGGACGCACCTATCAATGGATTTCATTACGGATCTACCAGTATCAGCGGGGAAGACTGTTATTCTTGTAGTTGTTGACAGATTCAGTAAAATGGTGCACTTTATTGCTCTTGCCGCATTGCCTAATGCTAACACACTGGCTCAGGTTTTTATTGACCACATCGTGAAGCTTCACGGGGTCCCTTCCGATATTGTTTCGGATAGTGGTACCCAATTTGTTTAAAATTTTGGAAAGATTTTTGTTCTCGTTTAGGGGTTCATCTGTCGTTTTCTTCATCTTTCCATCCACAGTCCAACGGTCAGACTAAACGTACCAATCAAAACCTAGAGATATATTTGAGATGCTTTGTTTCCGAAAATCAGGAGGAATGGTTATCTTATTTACCGTTAGCCGAATTTGCCATTAATAATCGTCGTCAAGAATCCACCGATAAGTCACCATTTTTTGATGCGTATGGTTTCCATCCTCAGTTTTGTACGTTTAGTGAGGGGGGGCCGTCTGGGATTCCCGAGGAGGAACGATTTGCGTCTTCACTTTCTTCAGTGTGGCAGAGTGTGCAAGAAAGTTTGAAGAGAATGGGTGGTAGATACAAACGTGTGGCTGATAGGAGGCGCTCTGAAGGTCCGGACCTTGGGGTGAATGACTTGGTGTGGTTGTCTACCAGAAATATCAAGTTGAAGGTTCCCTCATGGAAATTAGGTCCGAGATTTATTGGTCCTTATAGGGTAATTAAGATCATTAACCCGGTGGCTTTTCGTCTGGAGCTACCTCAGACTCTAAGGATCCATAATGTCTTCCACAGATCTCTGCTTAAGAGATATGTAGAACCTCCTGAACCATTGCCACTACCGCCTCCACCGGTGGTTGTTGATGGCAGTCTTGAGTTTCAGGTAGAAAAGATTATTGATTCACGATATGTTCGCCGCTCTCTTCAGTACCTGGTGCACTGGAAAGGTTATGGTTCCGAAGAGAGAATGTAGGTTCCAGCATCAGAGATAAAAGCGGACAGACTCATTCGGGCTTTTCATAGCTCCCATCCGGAGAGGCCTGGTCTTGAGGGTCCAGGGGCCCCTCGTAGAAAGGGGGGTACTGTCACGACTGTGACTGATCCAGACAGGTCTGGAAGGAGAAGGTCGCAGCGACTTGCTACTCGCGATAGCTTGTGAGTTTGCTCCGTGGTTCAGGGTATGTCATCTGGGTTTTGCCTTGTGAACCTTTTTGTCCTGACTGGGAGTTTGTAGGCATCCTTCTCAGGTGAGTCCTGTCTGCCACTCCCAGCTACTATATTAGTTTCACTTTCACTTGCAGTCATTGCCAGATATAGTCCTTACTTCCAGTGCTACTCTGACCTTGGAAGGAGATCGTTTGATGGTGTTGCTGTGGAGCTCTTGTCCGGCGTGGACTGTCGTGTTTGGGATCGCCTTCTCTGCTCGTGACTGGATAAGTCTATCTCTGCTGTTGTTTGTTTGTTGCTGTCTTCCCCTGTTGTTTTCCTAGACATGAGTGATGGTGACTAGCGCTCCCATCGGCCTTTCCCCAGTCCAGTCTTGTTAGGGCGACTGAGGGTTTAGGCATCCTGCTCGCCGCACGGGTTCACACCCCATCTAGGGTATCAGGGCAGACAGGTGCCAGCTTAGGGTTAGTCAGGGGTGGCCATTCTATTTCCCATCCGTAGATAAGGGTCCCCCTTCCCCTCTGTCTGGTGCGACACGACTGCTGCTGGGATAGCGGTCGTGACACACAGCGCGTAAAAAATAGGCCTGACATTTCTATTCCTCCAAATCAGTACAGTTTTAGCTGGTCAAGTTATATTTAGTGACCGTAAAAGCACAGTTTTTGTTCTGGGTTGAAAAACTATTTCCAAATTTGCCATTTTCAAAATTAGTAGTTTCTGCTATATCAGGCCTACTTTAAATCTATCCCAAAAAGTATATCTTAGATTGAAGGTGCTGATAGTGTTATTCTGAAAAACTTAACACACACGCTACAGTGCAGATACAAGTCTAATTATGTGATTAAAGGTATATCTGTCACACAGCGCGTAAAAAATAGGCCTCACATTTATATTCAACCAAATCTGTCATTACTTGTGTGCCTGTATTAGTGTAATACGGTACCTAAATAGATAGCCAGACAGTGTTAGGTGTCTGTAAAAAAAGGCCTGAATTTTAATTCAATACATTGGCCCGAATAATATTTTTCTTATTGTGGTGAACGGGAACAATGAGGAAAACAACTAGTAAGGGACGCGGACGTGGACATGGTCGTGGTGGTGTTAGTGGACCCTCTGGTGCTGGGAGAGGACGTGGTCGTTCTGCCACAGCCACACGTCCTAGTGTACCAACTACCTCAGGTCCCAGTAGCCGCCAGAATTTACAGGGATATTTGGTGGGGCCCAATGCCGTTCTAAGGATGGTAAGGCCTGAGCAGGTACAGGCATTAGTCAATTGGGTGGCCGACAGTGCATCCAGCATGTTCACATTATCTCCCACCCAGTCTTCTGCAGAAAGCGCACAGATGGCGCATGAAAACCAAGCCCATCAGTCTGTCACATCACCCCCATGCATATCAGGGAAACTGTCTGAGCCTCAAGTTATGCAGCAGTCTCTTATGCTGTTTGAAGACTCTGCTGCCAGGGTTTCCCAAGGGCATCCACCTAGCCCTTCCCCAGGGGTGGAAGAGATAGAATGCACTGACGCACAACCACTTAAGTTTCCTGATGATGAGGACATGGGAATACCACCTCAGCACGTCTCTGATGATGACGAAACACAGGTGCCAACTGCTGCGTCTTTCTGCAGTGTGCAGACTGAACAGGAGGTCAGGGATCAAGACTGGGTGGAAGACGATGCAGGGGACGATAAGGTCCTAGACCCCACATGGAATGAAGGTCGTGCCACTGACTTTCACAGTTCGGAGGAAGAGGCAGTGGTGAGACCGAGCCAACAGCGTAGCAAAAGACAAAGAGGGAGCAGTGGGCAAAATCAGAACACCCGCCGCCAAGAGACTCCGCCTGCTACTGACCGCCGCCATCTGGGACCGAGCACCCCAAAGGCAGCTTCAAGGAGTTCCCTGGCATGGCACTACTTTAAACAATGTGCTGAAGACAAGACCCGAGTGGTTTGCACGCTGTGCCATCAGAGCCTGAAGCGAGGCATTAACGTTCTGAACCTTAGCACAACCTGCATGACCAGTGGAGTAAACACCTTAAAAACAAAGAAGTCACTCAGGCTCCCCCTGCTACCTCTTCTGCTGCTGCCGCCTCGGCCTCTTCTGCTGCTGCCGCCGCCTCGGCCTCTTCCTCCGCCTCTGGAGGAACGTTGGCACCTGCCGCCCAGCAAACATGGGATGTACCACCAACACCACCACCTGCGTCACCAAGCATCTCAACCATGTCACACGGCAGCGTTCAGCTCTCCATCTCACAAACATTTGAGAGAAAGCGTAAATGCCCACCTAGCCACCCTCGATCACTGGCCCTGAATGCCAGCATTTCTAAACTACTGGCTTATGAAATGCTGTCATTTAGGCTGGTGGACACAGACAGCTTCAAACAGCTCATGTCGCTTGCTGTCCCACAGTATGTTGTTCCCAGCCGGCACTACTTCTGCAAGAGAGCCGTGCCTTCCCTTCACAACCAAGTGTCCGATAAAATCAAGTGTGCACTGCGCAACGCCATCTGTGGCAAGGTCCACTTAACCTAACCACAGATACGTGGACCAGTAAGCACGGCCAGGGACGCTATATCTCCCTAACTGCACACTGGGTGAATGTAGTGGCGGCTGGGCCCCAGGCGGAGAGCTGTTTGGCGCACGTCCTTCCGCCGCCAAGGATCGCAGGGCAACATTCTTTGCCTCCTGTCTCCTCCTCCTCCTCCTCCTACTCAGCTTCCTCCTCCTCTTCTTCCACCTGCTCATCCAGTCAGCCACACACCTTCACCACCAACTTCAGCACAGCCCGGGGTAAACGTCAGCAGGCCGTTCTGAAACTCATATGTTTGGGGGACAGGCCCCACACCGCACAGGGGTTGTGGCGGGGTATAGAACAACAGACCGACGAGTGGTTGAGCCTCAAGCCCGGCCTGGTGGTGTGCGATAATGGGCGAAATCTCGTTGCAGCTCTGGGACTAGCCGGTTTGACGCACATCCCTTGCCTGGCGCATGTGCTGTATTTGGTGGTGCAGAAGTTTATTCGCAACTACCCCGACATGTCAGAGCTGCTGCATAAAGTGCGGGCCATCTGTTCGCGCTTCCGGCGTTCACACCCTGCTGCTGCACGCCTGTCTGCGCTACAGCGTAACTTCGGCCTACCCGCTCACCGCCTCATATGCGATGTGCCCACCAGGTCAACTCCACCTTGCACATGCTGGACAGACTGTGCGAGCAGCAGCAGGCCATAGTGGAGTTTCAGCTGCAGCACGCACGGGTCAGTCGCACTGCGGAACAGCACCACTTCACCACCAATGACTGGGCCTCCATGCGAGACCTGTGTGCCCTGTTGCGCTGTTTCGAGTACTCCACCAACATGGCCAGTGGCGATGACGCCGTTATCAGCGTTACAATACCACTTCTATGTCTCCTTGAGAAAACACTTAGGGCGATGATGGAAGAGGAGGTGGCCCAGGAGGAAGAGGAGGAAGAGGGGTCATTTTTAGCACTTTCAGGCCAGTCTCTTCGAAGTGACTCAGAGGGAGGTTTTTTGCAACACCAGAGGCCAGGTACAAATGTGGCCAGACAGGGCCCACTACTGGAGGACGTGGAGGACGAGGAGGACGAGGATGAGGAGGAGGTGGAGGAGGATGAGGATGAAGCATGTTCACAGCGGGGTGGCACCCAACTTAGCTCGGGCCCATCACTGGTGCGTGGCTGGGGGGAAACGCAGGACGATGACGATACGCCTCCCACAGAGGACAGCTTGTCCTTACCTCTGGGCAGCCTGGCACACATGAGCGACTACATGCTGCAGTGCCTGCGCAACGACAGCAGAGTTGCCCACATTTTAACGTGTGCGGACTACTGGGTTGCCACCCTGCTGGATCCCCGGTACAAAGACAATGTGCCCCCCTTACTTCCTACACTGGAGCGTGATAGGAAGATGCGCGAGTACAAGCGCACGTTGGTAGACGCGCTACTGAGAGCATTCCCAAATGTCACAGGGGAACAAGTGGAAGCCCAAGGCGAAGGCAGAGGAGGAGCAAGAGGTCGCCAACTCAGCTGTGTCACAGCCAGCTGCTCTGAGGGCAGGGTTAGCATGGCAGAGATGTGAAAAAGTTTTGTCACCACGCCACAGCTAACTGCACCACCATGTCTAAAGAAATAAATATATCACCAGTCCGCAATAATGCTATGCAGCAGGTCCGAAAAGTGATGTGGGTTCAATCACGTTATGAACAGGTACAATATATAGGATTCGGACTGCGCTTCTGGTCCAGGTCAGTATGCAAGTTCTTTAATCCTTCTCACTTCCTCGTTTGCAGAGAGAGCCTGAGGGCTGCAAATATCCCTCAAGTAGATATCCTGCAACCAATGGAATTATAATAGTGTAAATCCGTATGTAACAGTAACCTGCATTGCACTGATTGTACTCACACACTGCGTATCACACAAGGCGTAAATGTAATCTCTCCTTGGTAGGTTGCTCTTATTCTGTCGAAACAGCCACGTTTCCATACAATCTGGTTCAGTCCCCACACGGACTCAAATGGTATATACCACAGACAAATCTGTATATCTTTTCTTCAGATTCCTGGAAGTATTCTGTGGACAAGAATGGCTTCTGCAATAGTGAAGCTCCGTAATACTTCTTTAAAACTTTTTATTTGTCCATACTCACAAGACAACTTTCTTAAAACAGCTTTTAAAACACATAAAATTCCCAGCGTCTGCTGCTTCTGCCCGACCCGGGTTTCACTCCTAGAGCTTCGTCAGGGGCACACTTGTTTTCACCCTCCCCCTCCTTCTTATTCATTCCTTGCAACTAATCAGGAATCAGGTGTGTTCCTCCACAGTATTTTCCTATCCTGCTATTAACCCTATACTGGACTCTCCTCATCCCCAGGGGAAAGAAGACGCATCTAGTTACGTCCCCATTCACATGAGCATGCTTTTTAGTATAACGTAGAGAAGACCATGGATTTCCGCTTTTCATTTATAACCCAGTTCACACAGTGTTCTGGTGAACTGAAAAACGCAATCAGAAAGAACTGGTCGATTTTAAAAAATGACCCAATTTTGGGACGTGTTATTCCTGAGCAACCGACAGTCATCTATAAAAAGGCTCCCAACTTAAAAAATAAATTGGTACACAGCGCCAATCGTTTTGAAAATAAATATAAAAAGAAAAAAAAGAAAAATAGCTTTAATTGGTGTGGTTTTTGCATTCCATGCAAGAACAGAAAAAGAACTGAAAAATTACAAAAGAGTACGCTAATCAAAAGCACCAATAAAGATAAAAAATTAGAAGTAGTAGGTGAGATGACTTGCCATAGTAAAGGGGTTGTATATGTACTGGAGTGCCCTTGTGGCCTCCAGTATGTGGGACGGACTATTAGACCTCTAAAAGTCCGCATACAGGAACACATAAGAAATATAAAAAAAGGTCTTGAAAGTCATGGAGTATCGGCCCATTATAAAAAATACCACCAAAAAAACCCAGAGGGTCTAAAGTTTATGGGAGTGGAATCTGTACAAAACCATTGGAGGGGAGGCAGCCTTTTGGAAAAAATCAATAGGCAGGAAACCAAGTGGATATACGAATTAGGTACACTACAGCCGGGAGGTCTAAATGTAGATTTTGACCTGCAGGCTGTATTGAATCAGTGAAAAAACGTTATACTAAAAAGCATGCTCATGTGAATGGGGACGTAACTAGATGCGTCTTCTTTCCCCTGGGGATGAGGAGAGTCCAGTATAGGGTTAATAGCAGGATAGGAAAATACTGTGGAGGAACACACCTGATTCCTGATTAGTTGCAAGGAATGAATAAGAAGGAGGGGGAGGGTGAAAACAAGTGTGCCCCTGACGAAGCTCTAGGAGTGAAACCCGGGTCGGGCAGAAGCAGCAGACGCTGGGAATTTTATGTGTTTTAAAAGCTGTTTTAAGAAAGTTGTCTTGTGAGTATGGACAAATAAAAAGTTTTAAAGAAGTATTGCGGAGCTTCACTATTGCAGAAGCCATTCTTGTCCACAGAATACTTCCAGGAATCTAAAGAAAAGATATACAGATTTGTCTGTGGTATATACCATTTGAGTCCGTGTGGATACTGAACCAGATTGTATGGAAACGTGGCTGTTTCGACAGAATAAGAGCAACCTACCACGGAGAGATTACATTTACGCCTTGTGTGATACGCAGTGTGTGAGTACAATCAGTGCAATGCAGGTTACTGTTACATACGGATTTACACTATTATAATTCCATTGGTTGCAGGATATCTACTTGAGGGATATTTGCAGCCCTCAGGCTCTCTCTGCAAACGAGGAAGTGAGAAGGATTAAAGAACTTGCATACTGACCTGGACCAGAAGCGCGGTCCGAACCCTATATATTGTACATGTACACATGTCTGAAAAATTAGGTATTGTTGCAGCCGCCGGAAATTTTTTTTGAAGAAACCCAAAAAGTAATCCAAACGGAATACACATACATACACAAAATATGACATTTTATTGAATAATTACAGACAAATAATTACACAAGCATGAAAGACAAAAAATCTAAAAAATGTCAAGCAGCAATACAGGCGATGTCGCCAATGGTAGCTCACATGCTGACCGGCTTGGTGAAAGGTCCCTACAACAAAAATGAACTAGGCACTAAGTGAAGTAGCAACAGTGCCTAAAGAAAGGATATCAATGCACCAAACTTGCCCTAAAAAGCTATCTGATATACCAAAAAGCCCTGTATAAACAAGCATCCACATAAGGTCCCTGCAGGTAACCAGAAGTGAGCATACAGGTAGTAATGAACTAAAAGGCAGAACAGACAGTACCTGAGCTATGGTGCAGAAACAGGGATCCAACCTCCGGTCAGCTGTGAACGCACCCCGACGTACGTTTCGCTCCGCTTTCTCAAGGGGCTTTTTGGTATATCAGATAGCTTTTTAGGGCAAGTTTGGTGCATTGATATTCTTTCTTTAGGCACTGTTTTTTTTTTTTTTATTTAACATCTTTATTACTATACAAACAGTACACGAAAATATAATAAAAAATTGGTATACATTTTCAAACCCACTTTTCCTTTCCCCCCCACCTCTTCTCCCCCTGCCCAGCCCCCCCAACATATGATGCGTGCGCCCCCGCCTCCCCCTACTACCTCCCCTAAACGTTAAGGGAAGGGTGGAGAGAAGAGGGGGCAAAAAATAAATAAATAAATATTATATAGAATAGTGATTTTTACATTCATAAAGTCCTATCAAAGTTACCAGCCGTGCCATATCTTAGCCCATTTCTCAATTCCACCCCTTTGCTTATAGAGAATCCGCTCATAATTTTTCACCTTATTGACCAGATTTATCCATTTATTTACTTCTGGGGCCTGTCGTGCAAACCAACTCCAACTGATCAGGACCCTGGCCATTAATAATATTCTGCCTATTAGAATCTTTTGGGGTTTATGACTAGTTAATATCGAGAGATCATTCAATAAAAACAATTGTGGCTCAAGAGGAATCTGAGTTTTTAGTTTAGAAGTAAGAAACTGGTTAATACCACTCCACTATGCCCCGAGTTCTGGGCATGCCCAGATCATATGTATGTAATCCGCATCGGCAGTATCACATCGAGGGCAGTTGGAAGAATCTCTTATTCCACACTTGTTGAGCCAAGTAGGGGTAACATATAGCCTATTATAAATATTGAACTGTATTAGGACATGATTGAAGTTATGGGATAGTACATCTGGGTTAGTAAAAATACTCCCCCATCCTACACTTTGTATATTTGGGCAATCCCTCACCCAAGCCTTTTGCCCTGGTGATTGTGTCTCAGAAAACCGTGAATTAATTAATAGTTTATATATAATTGTAAATCTTCATTCTTACTAGTGCCTTCCCAAACCGCTCGTTTTGGGAAGTGCCGAACAAAGCTGAAAATACCTAAACCATAACAAATTCTCAACACTATGTGATAATTCCACAAACGGCATGATTTCTCCGTTATTAACAACCTGTGCCAGGGAAAGAATCCCATTTTTTTGCCAAAATTTATCCTGTGCTATACCATCTAATATCTGTAAGTGAGTGTTGTGCCAAAGAGGCGTGAATATGAGTGATCCTTGTACTCCCAACCATTCTCTAGTAACAGCCCATATTTTCATTAGGAGTTTTATAGTCCCTTTAGGCCCCCGTCCCTATTAGTTAATAACCCTGATTCCAGAAGCATAAATATATTATTATGTGGAGAGCTTCTTACTAGGCTACTTAAGAAGGTGCTATTTGGCCATTCATTGCACGTCCATAATTGGGCGGCAATGAAATAGCCCTTGAAGCATGGGAGGTTCAGACTCCCATGGTCCAAAGGCTTATAGAGGTATTCCAATTTGAGTCTCACTCGTTTTCTTCCCCAAATCAAATCATTGATTACTCTTTCCATTAATTTGAAATATTTATCCTCTGTCTATTCTTTAGGCACTGTTGCTACTTCACTTAGTGCCTAGTTCATTTTTGTTGTAGGGACCTTTAACCATGCCGGTCAGCATGTGAGCTACCATTGGCAACATCGCCTGTATTGCTGCTTGACATTTTTTAGATTTTTTGTCTTTCATGCTTGTGTAATTATTTGTCTGTAATTATTCAATAAAATTTCATATTTTGTGTATTCCGTTTGGATTACTTTTTGGGTCTCTATATGTTGACATACATTTCACCAACTGGTTTGTTGGTTTAATAGGTTGTACTAAATTTTTTGAAGGCCTCAGAATCCACCAGCTTGTATGGTAAAAGCTGGCGGGCTAAGAGTTCCGACAAGCCAGCTGTCAGATGCCGGGCAAGGGGGTGACTCTGTGACATTGGCTTCTTACGCTCAAACATTTCCTTGACAGACACCTGACTGTGGGCAGATGAGCAGGAACTGCTGAAGGTGAGAGGCGGAGTGGCGGGTGGTTGAGAGGGGGCAAGGAGGACAGCAGTGGTTGACGTGGCCGAAGATGATGGACCAGGAGGAGGATGGTGGCTTTGAGTTTGTGTGCTGCATGTACTCATGTGTTGATCCCATAGGCGTTTGTGATGTGAGATCATGTGCCTTCGCAAAGCAGTTGTACCTAGGTGGGTGTTGGACTTCCCACGACTCTGTTTCTTTTGGCACAGGTTGCAAATGGCATCGCTGTTATCAGAGGCAGACACACAAAAAAAATGCCACACTGCTGAGCTTTGCAATGACGGCATTCTGGTGTTGGCAACAGCATGCGTTGATTGGCATGCTGTCTGGCTGAGCCCGGGTGCCGATACATGCTGTCTGACTGTGCCACTAGCTCCTTGCGATGACCTCCCCCTGCTTCCAACTCGTCTCCTCCTCCTCTCTGTCTCCCCATCTGAACTTCCCCCCTGTTCTTCTTCTCTTCGAGCGGGCACCCACGTGACATCCACGGACAAATCGTCATCTTCAACCGCTTCACTTGTATCTGACAACTCAGCAAAGGAAGCAGCAGCGGGTACAACATCATCATCATCACACCGTACGTCCATGTGTGTAATGCTGCCTGACTGAGACATATCCCTGTTATCTACATCTTCTGACAATAATAGTTGCGCATCACTCATTTCTTCCAACTGATGTGTAAATAACTCCTCTGACAGATCAAGTGAAGCGGCTGTGGTGCTAGTGTTGGTGGTGGCGGCGGGCGGGCGAGTGGTAACTTGAGAGGTGCCCGAGGCTGAGCTGGAGGAGGATGGTGCGTCAAGGTTCCGAGCGGAAGCTGTAGAAGATTGGGTGTCCTGTGTAAGCCAGCCAACTATGTCCTCAGAATTTTTCGAGTTCAGGGTACGTGGCGTCTGAACACTGGGCATTATTCTAGGGCCAAAGGGAATCACAGCACCACGACCACGACGGCCCCTGCGGCGTGGCCTGCCTCTGCCTGCCATTCTTTTTTAGATTAGTGGTACTATGCGTGCAAGGTACAGTGCCACCCTATATGAGTGGTGGGCAGTGGGCACAGTACAGTCTGTGGGCCTGACACTCACTGGCAGGCAACTGCAATTATATTACAAAGGAAAAATTAAATAACTTTTTTAACAGCAAGATGCTGTGCCAACCTATATGAGTGGTGGGCAGTGGGAACAGTACAGTCTGTGGACCTGACACTCACTGGCAGGCAACTGCAATTATATTACCGAGGAAAAATTAAATGACTTTTTTAACAGCAAGATGCTGTGCCACCCTATATGAGTGGTGGGCAGTGGGCACAGTACAGTCTGTGGGCCTGACACACACTGGCAGGCAACTGCAATTATATTACAGAGGAAAAATTAAATGACTTTTTTAACAGCAAGATGCTGTGCCACTCTATATGAGTGGTGGGCAGTGGGCACAGTACAGTCTGTGGGCCTGACACTCACTGGCAGGCAACTGCAATTATATTACAGAGGAAAAATTAAATGACTTTTTAACAGCAAGAGGCTGTGCCACCCTATATGAGTGGTGGGCAGTGGGCACAGTACAGTCTGTGGGCCTGACACACACTGGCAGGCAACTGCAATTATATTACAGAGGAAAAATTCAATGACTTTTTTAACAGCAAGATGCTGTGCCACCCTATATGAGTGGTGGGCAGTGGGCACAGTACAGTCTGTGGGCCCGACACACACTGGCAGGCAACTGCAATTATATTACAGAGTAAAAACTAAATGACTTTTTTTATCTGCAAGGTACTGTGCCACCCTATATGAGTGGTGGGCAGTGGGCACAGTACAGTCTGTGGGCCTGACACACACTGGCAGGCAACTGCAATTACAGTCAGGTCCATAAATATTGGGACATGGACACAATTCTAACATTTTTGGCTCTATACACCACCACAATGGATTTGAAATGAAACGAACAAGATGTGCTTTAACTGCAGACTGTCAGCTTTAATTTGAGGGTATTTACATCCAAATCAGGTGAACGGTGTAGGAATTACAACAGTTTGCATATGTGCCTCCCATTTGTTAAGGAACCAAAAGTAATGGGACAATTGGCTTCTCAGCTGTTCCATTGCCAGGTGTGTGTTATTCCCTCATTATCCCAATTACAATGAGCAGATAAAAGGTCCAGAGTTCATTTCCAGTGTGCTATTTGCATTTGGAATCTGTTGCTGTCAACTCTCAAGATGAGATCTAAAGAGCTGTCACTATCAGTGAAGCAAGCCATCATTAGGCTGAAAAAACACAACAAACCCATCAGAGAGATAGCAAAAACATTAGGCGTGACCAAAACAACTGTTTGGAACATTCTTAAAAAGAAGGAACGCACCGGTGAGCTCATCAACACCAAAAGACCTGGAAGACCACAGTAAACAACTATGGTGGATGACCGAAGAATTCTTTCCCTGGTGAAGAAAACACCTTTCACAACAGTTGGCCAGATCAAGAACACTCTCCAGGAGGTAGGTGTATGTGTGTCAAAGTCAACAATCAAGAGAAGACTTCATCAGAGTGAATACAGAGGGTTCACCACAAGATATAAACCATTGGTGAGCCTCAAAAACAGGAAGGCCAGATTAGAGTTTGCCAAACAACATCTAAAAAAGCCTTCACAGTTCTGGAAAAACATCCTATGGACAGATGAGACCAAGATCAACTTGTACCAGAGTGATGGGAAGAGAAGAGTATGGAGGAAAGGAACTGCTCATGATCCTAAGCATACCACCTCATCAGTGAAGCATGGTGGTGGTAGTGTCATGGCGTGGGCATGTATGGCTGCCAATGGAACTGGTTCTCTTGTATTTATTGATGATGTGACTGCTGACAAAAGCAGCAGGATGAATTGAATTCTGAAGTGTTTCGGGCAATATTATCTGCTCATATTCAGCCAAATGCTTCAGAACTCATTGGACGGCGCTTCACAGTGCAGATGGACAATGACCCAAAGCATACTGCAAAAGCAACCAAAGAGTTTTTTAAGGGAAAGAAGTGGAATGTTATGCAATGGCCAAGTCACCCTGACCTGAATCCGAGCATGCATTTCACTTGCTGAAGACAAAACTGAAGGGAAAATGCCCCAAGAACAAGACGGAACTGAAGGCAATTGCAGTAGAGGCCTGGCAGAGCATCACCAGGGATGAAACCCAGCGTCTGGTTATGTCTATGCGTTCCAGACTTCAGGCTGTAATTGACTGCAAAGGATTTGCAACCAAGTATTAAAAAGTAAAAGTTTGATTTATGATTATTATTCTGTCCCATTACTTTTGGTTCCTTAACAAGGGGGAGGCACATATGCAAACTGTTGTAATTCCTACACCATTCACCTAATTTGGATGTAAATACCCTCAAATTAAAGCTGACAGTCTGCAGTTAAAGCACATCTTGTTCATTTCATTTCAAATCTATTGTGGTGGTGTATAGAGCCAAAAATGTTAGAATTGTGTCGATGTCCCAATATTTATGGACCTGACTGTATATTACAGAGGAAAAATTAAATGAATGAATTTTTTAACAGCAAGATGCTGTGCCACCGTATATGAGTGGTAGGCAGTGGGCACAGTACAGTCTGTTTGATAAAGGCTGCGGATCAGCCGAAACGTCACAACCTGCTGCACGTTGGTTCACTTGGCGATTCCCATTAAAGGGTTTTTTACCGGACATGCTGCCTCCATCTTCTTTTCTGGGACCAGTCTGTGGGCCTGACACTCACTGGCAGGCAACTGCAATTATATTACAGAAGAAAAATTAAATGAATGCATTTTTTAACAGCAAGATGCTGTGCCACCCTATATGAGTGGTGGGCAGTGGGCACAGTACAGTCTGTGGGCCTGACACACACTGGCAGGCAACTGCAATTATATTACAGAGGAAAAATGTTATGACTTTTTTAACAGCAAGATGCTGTGCCACCCTATATGAGTGGTGGGCAGTGTGCACAGCACAGTCTGTGAGCCTGACACTCACTGGCAGGCAACTGAAATTATATTACAGAGGAAAATTGTAATGAATTAATTTTTTAACAGCAAGATGCTGTGCCACCCTATATGAGTGGTGGGCAGTGGGCACAGTACAGTCTGTGGGCCTGACACTCACTGGCAGGCAACTAGAATTATATTACAGAGGAAAAATTAAATGACTTTTTTAACAGCAAGATGCTGTGCCACCCTATATGAGTGGTGGGCAGTGGGCACAGTACAGTCTGTGGGCCTGACACACACTGGCAGGCAACTGCAATTATATTACAGAGGAAAAATTAAATGACTTTTTTAACAGCAAGATGCTGTGCCACCCTATATGAGTGGTGGGCAGTGGGCACAGTACAGTCTGTGGGCCTGACACACACTGGCAGGCAACTGCAATTATATTACTAAGGAAAAATTCAATGACTTTTTTAACAGCAAGATGCTGTGCCACCCTATATGAGTGGTGGGCAGTGGGTACAGTACAGTCTGTGGGCCTGACACACACTGGCAGGCAACTGCAATTATATTACAGAGTAAAAACTAATTGACTTTTTTTTATCTGCAAGGTACTTTGCCACCCTATATGAGTGGTGGGCAGTGGGCACAGTACAGTTTGTGGGCCTGACACACACTGGCAGGCAACTGCAATTATATTACAGAGGAAAAATGAAATGAATGAATTTTTTAACAGCAAGATGCTGTGCCACCGTATATGAGTGGTAGGCAGTGGGCACAGTACAGTCTGTGGGCCTGACACTCACTGGCAGGCAACTGCAATTATATTACAGAAGAAAAATTAAATGAATGAATTTTCTAACAGCAAGATGCTGTGCCACCCTATATGAGTGGTGGGCAGTGGGCACAGTACAGTCTGTGGGCCTGACACTCACTGGCAGGCAACTGGAATTATATTACAGAGGAAAAATGTAATGAATGAATTTTTTAACAGCAAGATGCTGTGCCATCCTATATGAGTGGTGGGCAGTGGGCACAGTACAGTCTGTGGGCCTGACACTCACTGGCAGGTAACTGCAATTATATTACAGAGGAAAAATTTAATGAATTTTTTAACAGCAAGATGCTGTGCCACCCGATATGAGTGGTGGGCAGTGGGCACAGTACAGTCTGTGGGCCTGACACTCACTGGCAGGCAACTGCAATTATATTACAGAGCAAAAATTAAATGAATTTTTTTAACAGCAAGATGCTGTGGCACCCTATATGAGTGGTGGGCAGTGGGCACAGTACAGTCTGTGGGCCTGACACTCACTGGCAGGTAACTGCAATTATATTACAGAGGAAAAATTGTATGACTTTTTTAACAGCAAGATGCTGTGCCACCCTATATGAGTGGTGGGCAGTGGGCACAGTACAGTCTGTGGGCCTGACACTCACTGGCAGGCAACTGCAATTATATTACAGAGGAAAAATTAAATGAATTTTTTTAACAGCAAGTTGCTGTGCCACCCTATATGAGTGGTGGGCAGTGGGCACAGTACAGTCTGTGGGCCTGACACTCACTGGCAGGTAACTGCAATTATATTACAGAGGAAAAATTGTATGACTTTTTTAACAGCAAGATGCTGTGCCACCCTATATGAGTGGTGGGCAGTGGGCACAGTACAGTCTGTGGGCCTGACACTCACTGGCAGGCAACTGCAATTATATTACAGAGGAAAAATTAAATGAATTTTTTATCTGCAAGGTGCTGTGCCACCCTATATGAGTGGTGTGCATACAGTACAGTCTGTGGGCCTGTGGCCTCTCACACACGGGCAGGCAACTGCAATATACAGGGAGTGCAGAATTATTAGGCAAGTTGTATTTTTGAGGATTAATTTTATTATTGAACAACAACCATGTTCTCCATGAACCCAAAAAACTCATTAATATCAAAGCTGAATATTTTTGGAAGTAGTTTTTAGTTTGTTTTTAGTTTTAGCTATTTTAGGGGGATATCTGTGTGTGCAGGTGACTATTACTGTGCATAATTATTAGGCAACTTAACAAAAAACTAATATATACCCATTTCAATTATTTATTTTTACCAGTGAAACCAATATAACATCTCAACATTCACAAATATACATTTCCGACATTCAAAAACAAAACAAAAACAAATCAGTGACCAATATAGCCACCTTTCTTTGCAAGGACACTCAAAAGCCTGCCATCCATGGATTCTGTCAGTGTTTTGATCTGTTCACCATCAAAATTGCGTGCAGCAGCAACCACAGCCTCCCAGACACTGTTCAGAGAGGTGTACTGTTTTCCCTCCTTGTAAATCTCACATTTGATGATGGACCACAGGTTCTCAATGGGGTTCAGATCAGGTGAACAAGGAGGCCATGTCATTAGATTTTCTTCTTTTATACCCTTTCTTGACAGCCACGCTGTGGAGTACTTGGACGCGTGTGATGGAGCATTGTCCTGCATGAAAATCATGTTTTTCTTGAAGGATGCAGACTTCTTCCTGTACCACTGCTTGAAGAAGGTGTCTTCCAGAAACTGGCAGTAGGACTGGGAGTTGAGCTTGACTCCATCCTCAACCCGAAAAGGCCCCACAAGCTCATCTTTGATGATACCAGCCCAAACCAGTACTCCACCTCCACCTTGCTGGCGTCTGAGTCGGACTGGAGCTCTCTGCCCTTTTTCCAATCCAGCCACGGGCCCATCCATCTGGCCCATCAAGACTCACTCTCATTTCATCAGTCCATAAAACCTTAGAAAAATCAGTCTTGAGATATTTCTTGGCCCAGTCTTGACGTTTCAGCTTGTGTGTCTTGTTCAGTGGTGGTCGTCTTTCAGCCTTTCTTACCTTGGCCATGTCTCTGGGTATTGCACACCTTGTGATGTTGCACACCAGTGATGTTGCAGCTCTGAAATATGGCCAAACTGGTGGCAAGTGGCATCTTGGCAGCTGCACGCTTGACTTTTCTCAGTTCATGGGCAGTTATTTTGCGCCTTGCTTTTTCCACACGCTTCTTGCGACCCTGTTGACTATTTTGAATGAAACGCTTGATTGTTCGATGATCACGCTTCAGAAGCTTTGCAATTTTAAGAGTGCTGCATCCCTCTGCAAGATATCTCACTATTTTTGACTTTTCTGAGCCTGTCAAGTCCTTCTTTTGACCCATTTTGCCAAAGGAAAGGAAGTTGCCTAATAATTAGGCACACCTAATATAGGGTGTTGATGTCATTAGACCACACCCCTTCTCATTACAGAGATGCACATCACCTAATATGCTTAATTGGTAGTAGGCTTTCGAGCCTATACAGCTTGGAGTAAGACAACATGCATAAAGAGGATGATGTGGTCAAAATACTCATTTGCCTAATAATTCTGCACGCAGTGTATATACAGTATAGAAAAAATAAATAAAAGCAGACTGATGTACCAGCCCTAAAAATAGCTTTTTGGGGTGCTGTCAGGACGCTGTCCTTACAGCAGATGAGTATTTGAGGACTGGAGTGGACACAGAACACTGGCCTAGCTAACGCTTTCCCTATTAATTTAGCAGCAGCAGCACTCTCCCTGCTCTAACTAACACTGCAGCTTCAGAATGAATCTAAGAAGGCTGCCGTCCTTGCTTTTTTTAGGAGGTGGGAGGGTCTGGGAGGAAAGGTATGCTGATTGGCTGGAATATGTCTGCTGACTGTGAGGTACAGGGTCAAAGTTTGCTCAATGATGACGTATAGGGGACAGACCGAACATCGCATATGTTCGCCTGCCGCGGCGAACGCGAACAAGCGATGTTCGCCGGGAACTGTTCGCCGGCGAATAGTTCGGGACATCTCTAATAATCACTTGATCTTTTATGTACGTTGAATGCATAATTTTTGGGGGATGTAATCTAACTGGCCAACAGTAAAATTGTTATATGGTGACCGCCTAATGTACTTCCATCCACATAATTACTTGTTCTTTTCTGTACAGTGAATGAATCATTTTTGGGGCCTGTACTCCACTGGCCTGCAGTAAAATTGATCTCCAATGACCAGCTAATATACCTCCAGCCTCAAAATTACTTGTTTTTTTTTGTCCGGTGAATGCCTAATGTTTGGGGCCTGTACTCCAGTGGCCTACAATAAAAATTTTATCCATTGACCGCATAATGTACCTCGAGCCACATAATCACAATTTCTTTTATGTCAGGTGAATGCCTAATTTTTATGACCGTACTCCCGTGGCCTAAAATAAAAATTTTCTTGGCTCCAGCAGGGCACATTTTTGAGAATTTCCCTTTAAGACGCATAAAAATGGCCCCTGATTAAAATACATATTTTCATTTTTTATTTTTGCCATTGATCCCCCTCTCCATGTTGTGTGACGATTTGTGCACTTCTTGTATTTGGTGGCTGCAAATTTGACCTGAAGGTTTTTCAGGTACGCTCGCCTTTAAAGTGAATGGGGCCCTCCGCAAACTTGCGGTTCGTAAACATTTGATCGCGTTCGCAAATCGTCCTGGCCGATGTTCGTCCATCATTATTTATTAATGATCTTGTAGAAGGCTTTCACAGTAAAATATACATTTTTGCAGATGACACTAAACTGTGTAAAGTAATTAACATGGAAGAGGACAATATACTGCTACAGATGGATCTGGATAGATTAGAGGCTTGGGGAGAGAAGTGGCAGATGAGGTTTAACATTGACAAATGTAAGGTTATGCACATGGGAAGGAATAATGAAAATCACCCATACATACTAAATGGTAAAACACTGGGTAACACTGACATGGAAAAGGACCTAGGAATTTTTGTGAACAGCAAACTAAGCTGTAAAAACCAGTGTCAGGCAGCTGCTGCCAAGGCCAATAAGATAATGGGTTGCATCAGAAGGGGCATAGATTCCTGTGATGACAACATAGTCCCTCCACTTTACAAATCACTAGTCAGACTACACATGGAGTACTGTGTACAGTTCTGGACTCCTGTGAACAAGGCAGACATAGCAGAGCTGGAGAGGGTTCAGAGGAGGGCAACTAAAGTAATAACTTGAATGGGACAACTACAGTACCCTGAAAGATTATCAAAATTAGGGTTATTCACTTTAGAAAAAAGATGACTGAGAGGAGAACTAATTACTATGTATAAATATATCAGGGGTCAGTACAGAGATCTCTCCCATCATCTATTTATCCCCAGAACTGTGACAAGGGGACATCCTCTGCATCTGGAGGAAAGAAGGCTTGTACACAAACATAGAAGAGGATTCTTTACGGTAAGAGCAGTGAGACTATGGAACTCTCTGCCTGAGGAACTGGTGATGGGGAGTTCACTAAAAGAGTTAAAGTGGGGCCTGGATGTATTTCTGGAGTGTAATAATATTACAGGCTATGGCTACTAGAGATGTAGCTAATTGGAGATATAAATCTACCCAATTATATCTCCAATTCTCTCCCTATAGTGTCCCTGTAGGGTCACTATAGTGTCTCTAGTAACTGGCTTGTGTCTGCATTCTTTTTTTTTTTGTTAGACAGCCACAACACACACCATCACATCCACAAATGAGAACAGAATGAAATCTTGCTCCTTTTTTTTTTTTTTTAGCAAAAAATGTCTTTTAGCATCTGAGCCAATCAGGGCAAGCCATCCCCCTTCTTTCCCAGTGGCATGTGATCCTTCATCTTCTTCCTCTTTCCTGTTTATAGAACAAAATGGGATCCGCTCACCTCTAAATCCCTCAGGACAGGTGCTCCAATCCGAATTTGAGTCACCCCTCAAAGGTTTTTAGATAAGTATATAAAGAAGATGGATTGGTCACTCTTATATGGAAATATAGGATGTTTTATTTGTCAAATAAAACATCCTATATTTCCATATAAGAGTGACCAATCCATCTTCTTTATATCTTTCCTGTTTAGCCCATCAATTTTTACAGTAATGCCTTATTCACACGCAGTAGTGTGCCTAAGGTGTTTGGCACCCAGGGCTACCCAGTTATGCCCACATTGTGCCCCTTCACTGTATTCTCAGTAATTAAACCCTCAAGGCATCGCTTTACAGTAGCTATACCCATATCCTGCCCCCTGACAGTAGTTATGCCTGCACTTTGCCACCTCACAGTAGTTATGCCCACATTGTGCTCCCTCACAGTAGTTATGCTCACATTGTGCCCCCTCACGGTAGTTATGTCCACCCTGTGCCCCCTCATGATAGTTATGACTTCCCTGTACCCCTTCACAATAGTTGAACACATTGTGCCCACTCACAGTAGTTAGCCCTTTATTGTGCCCCATTCACAGTAGTAATGCCCTCATTGCCCACCTCACAGTAGTTATGCCCAAAATGTGCCTCCTTATAGTAGTTATCCATTCATTGTGCCCCGTTCACCGTAGTTATGCCTTCATTGTGCCACCTCACAGTAGTTAAGTCCTCATTGTGCCCCCCTCACGGTAGTTATGCCATTTCCATGCCACCATAACAGTTGTTATGCCCCGTCACAGTAGTTATGTCCTCTCTGTTACCCCTTCACAGTATTTATGCTCTCATTGTGCCCCCTCACAGTAGTTATGCCCTTATTGTGTCCCTCCTCACAGTAAATATGCCCTCTCTGTGCTCCCCTAACAGTTATGCCCCTTCACAGTAGTAATGCCCTCTTTTTGCCCCCTTCACAGTAGTAATGCTCACAAAAACAAAACAATAAGTACTCACCTTGTCCCATTCCTGATGATCAGATCCAGCACTCCCCTGCAGACACGGATTGTGCTGCAGAACTGTGTGGGAGAAGTACACAGGCAGATTCCCAGCCTTTAGGCTCCTCCAACACAGACCTGTATCTTCAGGAGGGAAGGAGCGTAGGAAGCTGATCGGTCAGTAAGTGAAAGGACTGCCGGCTCCCCGGCGCTCTAGCCATGAGCGATTCCATCTGTATTGATGGAAGCGCTCATTGCATCTGGCACTTCTCTGACAGCTGGCACGCCACTGTTCACACGTCAGTCTTGTGGTCAGTAATTTCCATCAGTGATTGTGAGTCAGGAGACTACAGAGAGATAAGGTATAATGGAAAATTTTGCACCAGTTCTGTGTTTAGAGGTGCACCTGGTTTTGACTCACAATCACTGATGATCAATGACCGAACACTGACTGTGTGAATAAGGCATTAAATGGCCCTAGGTACATTTATTTGTGTGAATTGTTCGAAATTACATTGTGAAATTTGTAACAAATCTGATTAGTTTACAATCAATTCACTCATCTCTAACTCTTTGTAAACAACACAGCCTGGAGGAAATACATTGACAACAGCAGAATACACAGGGCTAAGAAGTTTTGTTTTTGTCATCCATTGCACTCATAGATTGTTGCTATGAAACAGCCCAGGCGCATTTTTTTTAATGTTAAGGAGCCTAAAAGGGGCAGCAGTGATATCGGACACTATGAGAGGCAGCAGTAATATCAGATATCAGGATTACATGTGAAACTATGGATTTTACCAATTTATGTATAATTGTGAACAGGAAGAGAAAAAACACCTGAATTACAACTGTGAATGGACACAAGACAACAACGATGGCTTAATTACAATACCTCATTGGAGATAAGCATAGAAATACATTCCGTTTTTGAAATTGAACAATTACTTTCTATCTTAAAGGCTGTTAATCTCTTTATTGAATAACAAATACATGCTTCTCTCTTATGTAATTAATATAACCAGTTAAAGTCTATAGAGGGTTCCACTACTGAATCATACATTGAACGTGGCTACAAGTATTTCATTACCAAACAAATTTAGTAATTTCTGTAGACTTATGGAAAGTGCTATTCAACCCTGGGGAGACGTTTGGCAGCAAAACAGATTTTTGCTATGCATCTCATTTACATTAATTGAATATCTTGTTAGTCCAAACATGTATTTGATAGGCACTGTTCAGATCTTCAAAAGTAGTGAAATGAAGTCTGGTATTGCTCAGGGCACAAAAGCTCATTTTAAGTTTTTTCTATACCTTAACACAACTGTACAACCAAATAGAGCGGGCGGCACAGGCTGGTACAGTGGTCATAATGGGAGATTTTAACTTCCCAGACATTGACTGGGGTCATGATTCTGCCTCAACCAGAAAGGGGAGAAAATTTCTCAACTTGCTGCAGGACCACTTTATGGGCCAGTTTGTAGAAGCTCCCACTAGGGGCAATCAATGATCTGTTGGATCTGGTAATTTCTAATGATGCAGAGCTTGTTGGAATTGTTACTGTTCGAGAAAACTAGGTAATAGTGACCACAATATAATTACATTCCCCCTAAACTATAAGAAGCAAACTCTGGCAGGCAGAGCAAAGACACTGAATTTCAAAAAGGCCAATTTCCCTGGGTTGAGGGCAGCATAATACTGAGGATAAATGGGAGAGATTTAAATCCCATATTGAGTAATTGCACAAAACAATTTATTCCTTTAGGTAACAAGTATAAGCGGCTAAACTTAAATCCCCCATGGCTTACAGCTACTGTAAAAAGGGCAATAAAAGACCAAAAAAGGGCATTTAAAAAAAACTAATCTGAGTGGTCAGCTGGAGCATTTTAAGATTACAAAGGCCTTAATAAAATCTGTAAAATGGAGATAAAATTACCAAAAATACAAAACGAACAGCAGGTAGCAAAAGAGAGAAAAACAAATCCCCAAAAATGATTTAAATATATACTGTAAATGCTAAAAACCAAGGTCCGAGCAAGTAGGTCCCATAAATCAGTGGTCCCCAACTTTTTTTGCACCAAGGACCGGTTTCATGCAAGACAATTTTCCCAGGGACCGGCAGGCTAGGGGGGATCTGGTCGGCACTGACTGTTTCAAGCGCATAACAAAACACAAGGTGCATATTAAAATATATAACATTATGTATGAGGTGGCTGGGGCCAACGTGACATTATACTGTATGGGGCCACAAGGTGACATTATATTGCATGGGGCCACAAAGACATTCTACTGTATGAGGCGGCTGGGTACAAGGTGACATTATACTGCATGAGGTGGGCCAAATGGTAACATTATACTGCATGGGGTGGGCCAAATGGTGACATTATACGGCATGGGGTGGTCCAAATGGTGACATTATACGGCATGGGGTGGGCCAAATAGTGACATTATACTTTATGCAGTGGGCCAAATGATGACATTATACTGCATGGGGCAGCAAACCCCCCTCCATACAATATATTTTCAGTGTCTGCATGGCATAAATTGATAATCAATAAATCCCTGCAGCTGTGTCTTTGCGATATACATTTATTCCAGAAATGTCCTACAACCAGGACGCGTTTCGGTAAACCAATGTACCGTTTATTTTGAGCTGCAACCACATCTGTTTTCTTCAGACTGAACCACAGTGGCCCTCAAAATTTTGCCTCTGTTTGGCAAGGCCCTTGTCTGGCCTAAACTGTTATGGGATAGAGACGATCCTGTGATAAATGACCTTCAAGCATTCTGCTATGCTGGCAGTCTGTGTCCTTGCTATGATTGGATATGTCAGAGAGAAATTTTAGCCACAAGGAATTAAACGGTAAAAGCAACCAACTTGCACATTCTTAAGGAGTTGCTGAGATTAGTTTTACAATTTCTTTGTTTAGTAAATGTGTATATCTGCTATCTGGGTACTAAATATACTATATTATATATTAATGTAATATATGCACCATTTATATTTAATATTAAAATTAATTTGGACAGTAAGGCAGTTTTTGGGCAGCATATGCACTAAAATCTGGTCACAATATGAAATGTTTATGTTGGCACAACACATGCTATTCATTGATGGCACTATAAATTGTGCAATGTATGACCATACAATATAGGCACTATAAGGTACTATATACAGTGTGTTCATTTTGTTATGTTCAGGTTTTGTGCCAAAATAAAAAGAATCAAATTGTGCACTTAATACCACGTAATGAGAAAATGAAGACAGAATTTTAGAAATGCTTGCAAGTTTATTAAAAAGGAAAAATAAAATTTCACTTTACTGTGACATTTGAAATGTAACTTGGGGGCCTCCCATTTCTCTTGTTTATCTTCAAAATAGTTTGATACCTTGATTGGAGTCCACCTGTGGTGAATTCAGTTGATTGGATATGGTTTGGAAAGACACACCACTGTCTATATAAGGCCTCATGCACACGACCGTATTTTTTTGCGGTCCGCAAAACGGGGTTCCGTTTTCCCGTGATCCGTGACCGTTTTTTCGTCCGTGGGTCTTCCTTGATTTTTGGAGGATCCACAGACATGAAAAAAAAAGTCGTTTTGGTGTCCGCCTGGCCGTGCGGAGCCAAACGGATCCGTCCTGAATTACAATGCAAGTCAATGGGGACGGATCCGTTTGACGTTGACACAATATGGTGCCATTTCAAACGGATCCGTCCCCGTTGACTTTCAATGTAAAGTCTGGAGTCCCTTTTATACCATCGGATCGGAGTTTTCTCCAATCCGATGGTATATTTTAACTTGAAGCGTCCCCATCACCATGGGAACGCCTCTATGTTAGAATATACTGTCGGATATGAGTTAGATCGTAAAACCTCATTTCCGACAGTATATTCTAACACAGAGGCGTTCCCATGGTGATGGGGACGCTTCTAGTTAGAATATACTACAAACTGTGTACATGACTGCCCCCTGCTGCCTAGCAGCATCCGATCTCTTACAGGGGGTCGTGATCAGCACAATTAACCCCTCAGGTGCCGCACCTGAAGGGGTTAATTGTACTATCATATCCCCCTGTAAGAGATCAGGGCTGCCAGGCAGCAGGGGGCAGACCACCCCCCTCCCCAGTTTGAATATCATTGGTGGCCAGTGCGGCCCCCCCCCTTCCTCCCTCTATTGTAATAAATCGTTGGTGGCACAGTGTGCGCCCCCCATTGGTCCCCCCTCCCTCTATAGCATTAACAACATTGGTGGCCAGTGTGCGGCCTCCCATCTCCCCCCCCCCATCATTGGTGGCAGCGGGTTTCTAGCAATAGTACAATAGTAAAAGATTCATACTTACCTGGGAGCTGCGATGTTCGTGTCCGGCCGGGAGATCCTCCTACTGGTAAGTGACAGTTCATTTAGCAATGCGCCGCACAGACCTGTCACTTACCAGTAGGTGGAGCTCCCGGCCGGACACGAACATCGCAGCAGCAGGTAAGTATGAATCTTCTACTATTGTACTATTGCTAAGTAACCATGGCAACCAGGACTGTAGTAGCGTCCTGGTTGCCATGGTTACCGATCGGAGCCCCAGCGATTAAACTGGGACTCCGATCGGAACTCCGCTGCCACCAATGATGGGGGGGGGGAGATGGGAGGCCGCACACTGGCCACCAATGTTGTTAATGCTATAGAGGGAGGGGGGGCCGATGGGGGGCGCACACTGTGCCACCAACGAATTATTACAACAGAGGGAGGGAGGGGGGGCGCACACTGTGCCACCAACGAATTATTACAATAGAGGGAGGGGGGGGGCCGCACTGGCCACCAACCTATTATTACAATAGAGGGGGGGGGCCGCACTGGCCACCAATGATATTCAAACTGGGGAGGGGGGGGGGGGTCTGCCCCCTGCTGCCTGGCAGCCCTGATCTCTTACAGGGGGCCGTGATCAGCACAATTAACCCATTCAGGTGCCGCACCTGAAGGGGTTAATTGTGCTGATCACGGCCCCCTGTAAGAGATCGGGTGCTGCCAGGCAGCAGGGGGCAGTCTTGTACACAGTTTGTAGTGTATTCTAACTAGAAGCGTCCCCATCACCATGGGAACGCTTCTGTGTTAGAATATACTGTCGGTTCTGAGTTTTCACGAAGTGAAAACTCAGCTTTGAAAAAGCTTTTATGCAGACGGATCTTCGGATCCGTCTGTATAAAAACTAACCTACGGCCACGGATCACGGACATGGATGCCAATCTTGTGTGCATCCGTGTTCTTTCACGGACCCATTGACCCAGGTCATATTTTTTTCACGGCCAGGAAACACGGATCACGGATGCGGCTGCAAAACGGTGCATTTTCTGATTTTTCCACGGACCCATTGAAAGTCAATAGGTCCGCGAAAAAAAACGGAAAACGGCACAACGGCCACGGGTGCACACAACGGTCGTGTGCATGAGGCCTAAAGGTCGCACAGCTGACAATTCATATCAGAGCAAAAATCCAGCCATGAGGAGGAAATGACTGCCTGTAGAGCTCAGAGAAGGAGTTGTGTTGAGGCACAGGTCTGGAGAAGGGTCCAGAACATTTATACTGAGAAGGGTCCCACAAGCACCATGGTCTCCATAATTCTTAAATTGAAGAAGTTTGGAACAGCCAGGACTCTTCCTAGAGCTGGCCGCCCTACCAAACTAAGTAATTGGCGAAGAAGGGCATTGGTAAGAGAGGTGACCAAGAATCCAATGGTCACTTTGGCTGTGCACCAATGATCCTGTTTGCAGATGGGAGAAACTTCCAGAAAGTCAATAAAAGACACATGAAAGATTGCAAAAAAGCAACTAAAGGACTGTCAGACTGTGAGAAACAAGATTCGCTGGTCTGATGAAACCAAGATTAACCACCTCCCGTCTGCCCATAGACTAAAAACGTCCGGGAGGTGGTTCTCTATTTCTGAATGGAAGTTCCAGAAAGTCCATTCAGAAACTGCAGCTGCACGCTAATTGTGCAGCTGCAGATCGGGTTGCCCGCTGTCAGTGACAGCAGGGCAACCCAGAGAGAAGGCAGGAACAGTGCCCAGGTGTCCCTGCCTTCTGGATCGCTGCATACACATAGCGCTTCCTGTTGCGGCCCGGTGGTCATGTGATCGCCGGGAACGGAGAGTGCAGGAGCTGTGTAAGGTCTTTCAGAGACCTCAATCAGCCCTGCTCTGAGGCTGTACAACGCTGTATTGCACTGTACAGCCTCTCTGGGGAGGGTGTATTTCTCCTGTAACTGGGGCTACTATGTCCGCCCCAGTTACAGGAGAAATCAACTGTGAAAAAAAAAAAAAAGTGAAGTAAATGTCCCCCAGAGGTCTTGTATGATCTTATGGGGGACAAAAAGCTTAAAATAAAAAATAAAAAAAAATCGTGTTAAAAAAATAAAATAAAAAAAAGGTTTCACATGTAAAAAAAAATTCCCCAAGTAAGGAATAAAAAAAAAAATAGAGAAAATAGAAAAAATAAAATAGACATATTTGGTATTGCCGCGTCCATGACGGTCGGCTCTATAAATATATCACATGATCGACCCAGTCCGATGAACACCATAAAAAAATTAAAAGAAATACATTTTTGTCACCTTACATCACAAAAAGTGCAACACCAAGTGATCAAAAAAGGCGTATATCCCACAAAATGGTACCAATAAAACCATCACCTCATCCCGCAAAAAATGAGCCCCTACATAAGAAAATCTCTCAAAAAATAAAAAAAATATAGCTCTCAGAACATGGACACATTAAAACATATTATTTTGGGTTTCAAAAATGCTATTATTGTGTTAAAGTGAAATAAAAAAAAAGTATACATATTAGGTATTGCCGTGACCAGCTCTATAAAAATATCACATGACCTAACCCCTCGGGTGAACACCGTAAAAAAAAAAACTGTGTCAAAACAAGCAATTTTTGTCACCTTACATCACAAAAAGTGCAACACCAAGTGATCAAAAACTGTATGTCCCACAAAATGGTACCAATAAAACCGTCACCTCATCCCGCAAAAAATTTGCCCCTACATAAGAAAATCTCTCAAAAAACATGGACACATTACATTCTTTTGTTTCAAAAATGCTATTATTGTGCAAAACTTAAATAAATAAGAAAAAGTATACATATTAGCTATCGCCACATCCGTAACGATCTGCTCTATAAATGTCACTTGACCGAACCCCTCAGGTGAACGCTGTAAAAGTAAATAAATAAAAATTGTGTCACCTTGCCCCATAAAGTGTTATAATGAATGATCAAAAAATCATATGTACTCAAAAAAGTTTCCAAAATGGGGTCACTTTTTGGGAGTTTCTACTGTAAGGGTGCATCAGGGGGGCTTCAAATGGGACATGGCATCTAAAAACCATGTGGAGTTCCTTTTCTTCTGCGCCCTGCCGTGTGCCCATACAGCAGTTTATGACCACATGTGGGGTGTTTCTGTAAACCGCAGAATCTGGGTAATAAATATTGAGTTTTGTTTGGCTGTTGGATTAAAATGGAAAATCTGCCAAAAAAGTGAAATTTAAAAATTTGATCTCCATTTCCCTTTAATTCTTGTGGAACGCCTAAAGGGTAACAAAGTTTGTAAAATCGGTTTTAAGTAACTTGAGGGGTGTAGTTTCTACAATGGGGTCATTTATGGGGGTATCCACTATGTAGGCCCCAGAAAGTGACTTCAGACCTGAACTGGTCCTTAAAAAGTGGGTTTTGGCAATTTTCTTAAAAATGTGAAGAATTGCTTCTAAACTTTTAAGCCTTCTAACGTCCTAAGAAAATAAAATGACATTTCCAAAATGATGGCAACATAAAGTAGACATATGGGGAATGTTAAGTAATAAATATTTTATGAGGTATCACTTTCTGTTTTAAAAGCAGAGACATTTTTGGTAAATTTGGGATTTTTTCATAAATAAAGGTGAAATATATTGACTCAAATTTATGACTATCTTGAAGTACAATGTGTCATGAGAAAACAGTCTCTGAATGACTTGGATAAGTAAAGGCATTCCAAAGTTATTACCACATAAAGTGAGATATGTCAGATTTGCAAAATTAAGCCTGGTCAGGAAGGGGGCAAATGGCCCAGATGGGAAGTGGTTAAACATTTTGGTCTCCATTGTAAGTGTAATGTCTGGAAGGAACAAGGCACTGCTCATCACCTGCCCAATACCATCACTACAGTGAAGCAGGGTGGTGGCAGCATCATTCTGTGGTGGTGTTTTTCAGTGGCTGGGACAGGGAGACTGGTCAAAGTTGAAGGATAGCTGAATGGATCAAAGTACAGAGATATTCTTAATAAAAACTTAATCTCAGACTGGTCCAAAGGTTTATCTCCCTACAAGACAATGACCCTAAGCTCACACCCAACACAACACGGGAGTGGCTTAGGGACAAGTCTGTGAATGTCTTTGATTGGCCCATCCAGAGCCCAGAGTTAAACCCAATCAAACTGTCACGGAACCATGAACCAGACGTACAACAAGAGATAAGTGAAAATAAGAAGGCTTTATTTAAAATAAAGCTGTAAAGCAAAAGTCCAAACGGATGGTGAAACCGAGCAGAGTCTTTGCGAAGCCAGAGGTCAGGAACCAGAAGGGTAGTCAGACGAAGCCAGGATCAGGAACCAGCAGGGTAGTCAGACGAAGCCAGGATCAGGAACCAGCAGGGTAGTCAGACGAAGCCAGGATCAGGAACCAGCAGGGTAGTCAGACGAAGCCAGGATCAGGAACCAGAAGCAGCAGCAGTCTTAGAAGCATGTGAACACAAGAGGACCAAGCAAGGAACTGAAGCCACAGACCTCCTATATATATGAGCTAGGCATCCAGCTCCTCCCAGGGGAAGGAGGAGCCGCAGGGTGGAAGGCTACAAGAAACCCAGAAACCAAGATGGCCGCCAGCACATGTCAAACGAAGGAGAGCAGCAAGCAGGTAAGACCATGACAGTACCTCCCACTCAAGGGCCCCTCCTCCGCGGAGCACAAAACGGTTTCTGAGGGAAGCGTGCGTGGAAGGCTCGGAGCAAGGCAGGAGCATGGACATCTGCGGAGGGAACCCAGGAACGCTCCTCTGGACCATAACCACGCCAATGGACCAAAAACTGCAACCGACCGCGGACCAGGCGTGAGTCCAGGATATTGCTCACCTCATATTCCTCACGATTGCCCACTTGGACCGGACGAGGCCGAGGAACCGAGGAAGTGAAACGATTACACACCAGTGGCTTCAACAGGGAGACATGAAACACGTTGGAGATCCGCATGCCAGGAGGAAGCGCAAGGGCATAGGCTACCGGGTTTACCCTGCGAAGCACTCGGAAGGGACCAACAAAGCGAGGCGCCAGCTTGGGAGTGGGCACTCGAAGGTTGAGGTTGCGGGTGGACAACCATACACGGTCTCCGACCTGGTAGGAAGGAGCAGGCGCTCGTCTGCGATCAGCCTGGAGTCTCTGGCGCTGCGCAGAGACCTCAAGGGACTTCTGGATCTGTACCCAAGAAGCACGTAGGACGGAAAGGTGATCCTCCACAGCCGGAATATCCTGGGGAGAGAATACCTCCGGTAACACGGCAGGTTGGAACCCATAATTGGCCATGAAGGGAGACGTCCCAGAGGAAGAGTTCACCGCCGTGTTCCTGGCAAACTCAGCCCAAGGCAGGAGGTCAACCCAATTGTCTTGGTGATCGGAGACATAGCAACGAAGGAATTGCTCCAAGGCCTGATTGGATCGTTCTGCGGCCCCATTGGACTGAGGGTGGTAGGCCGAGGAGAAGGAGAGATGAATCCCCAACTGGGAGCAAAAGGCGCGCCAGAACCTGGACACAAAATGACTCCCCCGATCCGACACAATCTCCTTAGGCAAACCGTGCAACCGGAAGACCTCCCTGGCAAAAATCGTGGCCAACTCTTGTGCAGAGGGTAACTTCTTGAGAGGAACACAGTGGCACATTTTGGAAAACCGATCCACAATCATGAGAATGACCGTATGGCCTCGGGATGCAGGGAGGTCCACAATGAAATCCATCCCCAGGTGTGACCATGGGCGCTCCCCGGTGGCTATGGGTTGCAGAAGGCCCAACGGAAGGTGCCGAGGGGACTTACTCTGGGCACAAACGGAGCATGCCGCTACATATGCGGCGATGTCGGAACGTAGGGAAGGCCACCAGAACAGACGTGAAACAGCCCAGGACAGCTGATTCTTTCCAGGATGCCCCGCGGTCTTGGAGTTATGGTAGGTTCGCAACAACCGAGTGCGCAACTCCTCAGGCACAAAACATCTGCCGTTGGGTCTCCCAGAGGGAGCACCAGATTGAGCCGCCAAAATCTGCTCACCCAGGGGAGAGGTCAGGCTGGTGCGAATGGCGGCCAGGATCTGATTCGGAGGTATGACCGAAGTCGGAATCGACTCCTCCCTGGACAGCTCGGAGTACTGCCGTGATAAGGCATCCGCCCTGATGTTCTCGGAACCGGGTAGGTAGGAGACCACGTAATTAAAACGTGACAAGAACAGAGCCCATCTGGCCTGACGTGGTGTCAATCTCTTGGCCTCAGAAAGGTAGGTCAGATTCTTGTGGTCCGTCAGGATGAGAACCGGAACCACCGAACCCTCGAGCAAGTGCCTCCATTCTTTAAGGGCCTGCACGATGGCCAATAACTCCCTGTCACCAATCTGATAGTTGCACTCCGCGGAAGACAGTTTCCGGGAGTAAAACCCACAAGGAAGCAGAGGACCCTCTGGTGTTCTACGCTGAGACAGAAGGGCGCCTACTCCCGTCTCAGACGCGTCCACCTCGAGGACAAAGGGCAACCCAGGGTTGGGATGCGACAGAATCGGAGCCGACACAAAGGCGGACTTTAGGGCCTCAAAAGCTCGTATGGCCTCGAGCGGCCAGACCTGGGAATTACTGCCCTTCCTGGTCAGATCTGTGAGAGGCTTGGCCAGCATGGAAAAGTCCCTGATGAACTTCCGATAATAATTGGCGAAGCCCAAAAAGCGCTGCAGGGAACGAAGACCACTGGGCTGGGGCCACTGTAAGACAGCCGAAACCTTCTCAGGATCCATGGAGAACCCCTCAGCGGAAATGATGTAACCTAAGAAGGTTACCTGGGATCGGTGAAATTCGCATTTCTCAAGCTTACCGAACAGCTTGTTCTCTCGTAACCGTTGCAACACTCGTCTGACATCCAGAATGTGGGCCTCCATGGATTCAGAATATACCAAGATGTCATCCAAATAGACTACCACACACTGCTGCAACAGGTCACGGAAAACATCGTTGATGAATTCCTGAAAGACTGCGGGCGCATTGCACAACCCAAAGGGCATAACCAAGGATTCGTAATAACCGGTCCTGGTGTTAAACGCGGTCTTCCACTCATCGCCCGCCTTGATCCTTACCAGGTTATATGCCGCCCTCAGGTCGAGTTTGGTAAAGACCGTGGCCCCTTTAAGGCGATCGAACAGCTCGGAAATCAAGGGTATCGGGTAAGCGTTCTTGATCGTGATGCGATTGAGACCCCTGTAATCGATGCAAGGCCTCAACTCACCGCCCTTCTTTTTCACAAAGAAAAATCCAGCCCCTGCCGGGGACGAAGATTTGCGAATGTGTCCGCGTGAAAGCGCCTCCCTCACGTACTCCTCCATGGCCTCATTCTCCGCTACCGACAGTGGATAGACTTTGCCACGAGGAGGAACGGCACCAGATTGTAACTCTATGGCACAATCGTATGGGCGGTGCGGAGGTAGGGCAACCGCGCGCACCTTATCGAATACATCCCGGTACTCCTCGTATTCAGGAGGCAACAGAGAGTCCGAGGAAGTACACAGCAACTTGACAGACCCATGGATGCAACTAGCCCCACACTGCGGTGACCACGAGAGGATCTCGACCGATCTCCAATCGAAAGTCGGATTATGCTTCTGGAGCCAGGGGTACCCCAAGACCACCGAGTAGTGTGGAGACGAAATAACCTGGAGGCAGACCGACTCTCTGTGAATGGCACCAATGGCTATCCCCACTGGAAGGGTCTCATGAGTCACGTGTGGCGGCAGAAGGGGTCTGCCGTCTATCGCCTCAAGAGCCAGTGGGGAACCTCGAGCCTGCAGAGGAATGGAATTGGCGGCAGCGAACACACTATCAATGAACAAACCACCAGCACCAGAGTCCACCAACGCCTGGGTCGTCACCGAGCCCCCGACCCAGGAGAGGACAACAGTGATCAGTGGTTTGTCAACACGGGAAACCGGGGACAAGGAGACTCCACCCAAGATCTGCCCCTGACAGGATCTCAGGGTACGAGCGTCTCCCGGACGGTTCGGACATGCCAACCGAAAATGCCCACCGAGACCACAGTACATGCATCGGCCCTCGCGTCTCCGGAGTGCCCTCTCCCCCTCGGACAGGCGAGCAAACCCCAGCTGCATGGGTTCACCCCCAGACAAGTCATCCCCAGGAGGCGTGGGAGGAGAGGGAGGCACGGGTGGGACAGCAAAAGTAGGCACCAATCTGTTAGAAGACCTCCGCAGGTTCTTCTTAAAGGAAGGTCTCTCCCTGAGTCTGGTGTCAATCAAAATCAGGAAAGAAATAAGAGACTCGAGCTCAACTGGTAGGTCCTTAGCTGCAACCTCATCCTTCAAGGCATCCGAGAGACCATGAGAGAAAGCAGCGACCAGAGCCTCATTATTCCAGCCCACCTCTGCTGCCAGGGTACGAAACTCAATGGCGTATTCAGCTACGGATCGTGAACCCTGTCTGATGGACATAAGGAGCTTCGCAGCAGAGGCGGCACGAGCCGGCACATCGAATACCTTCCGAAGAGAAGCAACAAAACCGGAAAACTCGGCAACCACCGGATTGTTGTTCTCCCATAAAGGGCTGGCCCAGGCCAAGGCCTTGTCCGAGAGCAGCGAGATCAAGAAGCCCACCTTTGATCTCTCAGTAGGAAAGGCATGTGGCAGCAACTCGAAATAAATGCCTACCTGGTTAAGGAAACCTCGGCACTGAGTTGGCTCTCCCCCAAAGCGCTGTGGAAGAGGGGCAGAACCGGTCATACCCCGAAACACCGCAGGCGCAACAACAGGTGTCGGGGTAGACTCTGGCGCAACAACCGGAGCGGCAGTAGGAGCGAGCCCAGGAGCGACAACCGACCCATCGGCAACGGGAGCGAAATGAGCCGTGCGTTCAAGCAGGGTTTGCAACGCCACAGCGAACCGACCCAACAGGTGATCCTGCTGATCAAGTCTGGCAACCAGCGTGGGTAGCGAGGATGGCCCTGTACCGTCAGAATTCATGGCTTGGTCCTAATGTCACGGAACCATGAACCAGACGTACAACAAGAGATAAGTGAAAATAAGAAGGCTTTATTGAAAATAAAGCTGTAAAGCAAAAGTCCAAACGGATGGTGAAACCGAGCAGAGTCTTTGCGAAGCCAGAGGTCAGGAACCAGAAGGGTAGTCAGACGAAGCCAGGATCAGGAACCAGCAGGGTAGTCAGACGAAGCCAGGATCAGGAACCAGCAGGGTAGTCAGACGAAGCCAGGATCAGGAACCAGCAGGGTAGTCAGACGAAGCCAGGATCAGGAACCAGAAGCAGCAGCAGTCTTAGAAGCATGTGAACACAAGAGGACCAAGCAAGGAACTGAAGCCACAGACCTCCTATATATATGAGCTAGGCATCCAGCTCCTCCCAGGGGAAGGAGGAGCCGCAGGGTGGAAGGCTACAAGAAACCCAGAAACCAAGATGGCCGCCAGCACATGTCAAACGAAGGAGAGCAGCAAGCAGGTAAGACCATGACACAAACATCTATGGAAATACCAGAATATTGCTGTCCATTGACAGTCCCTATCCAACCTGATAGGGCTTCAGAGGATCTGCAGAGAAGAATGACAGACAATCCCAAAACCCAGGTGTACTAACTTTGTGATATCAATTCCAAGGAGACTAGAGGCTGTAATCACTGCCAATGGTGCTTCAACTAAGTCTTGAGTAAAGAGTCTGAATACTTATGTCAATGCAAGATTTTAGTTTCTCTTTTTTATAATTAAATTAAAATGTTTTTTAAATAGTTATTTTTACTTTCTCATTATGGGGCATTGAATACAGAATAACGGGGAAAATTTGAACTTTTATTATTTTAGCACAAGGCCACACCATAACAAAGGGGTTCATTTGCTAATTAGAAATATGCCTAAATGAGGCGTATTTCAGGTGCAGATGGTGGCGCAATGGTTATTTGCGCCGCTATCTGCGACTTTTCCCCGATCAAGGCAGATCGAAAATTGTGGGCATGGTGTGGGCGGGAAGGGGATGCCTGTTTAAGGTGTAGAAAAAGGTCTAAATGAAGAGAGGAAGGAAGTTGTATAACATTTAGAACTGGCGCTGGAGGCGCCGAAGTTATGGAGTGGCCTGCGCCTCTTCATAACTTTGTGAGAACAACCAACAGCTATGGGCCTTTATTTAGACCAGCATCTAAAATGCTGGCCTTAATAAATGTGCCCCAAAATGTAAAAAAAAGTGAAAGGATCTGAAGACTTTATGAATACATTGTATACAATATATATACAGTATATGTTATCACACATTTAGAAAGAGATTGAACTAGAAAGAAAGATGTGTAGATAGAATGAGTTAGCTAGAAATATAAGACAGAACATACAGGGAGCACAAGTAAAATAGCAGCAAGAAGGAACAAATTTTTGTGCAAGCACCATTTCATAAAAATAAAAGGGTGACTTTTGGGGATGATGCGCAGCACTCGCCACTTTTCCAAATAGTAGGGAAAGTATAAGCAAGGCTTTCTGTGGCCCGGAAAATACAGATTTTAATTTCAGACTGATTGTCAAGATAGTCTCCCTGTTGACAACTCGTTTAAGAGCTGTCAGCGTTTGTAGTGCCCTGAGGTGGAGAAGGAGGCTGCAGATCCCAGGCATAGCCGTTTGGGGCTGTTAGTAGTGACACCCGTATCTGCTGTATTGGTGTTGGGGCAGCGACAGTGACAGTTTGGGGAAATGTACGGCAGCGGAAGGTTGCCAAAGAACTCACCATGATATCCCACAGTCTGATAAAAGTGGCAGGGAGGATGAGGACTCCGATGACGAATGTGAGCTGATCTGAATAGAACCTGGGAGCCAGATCGGGATCCTAAGCTGGAGACAACATCAGAAGAGGAGGGTGATCACTAGTGATGAGCGGCAGGAGCAATATTTGAATTTGCAATATTTTGTGAATATTAGGGCGAATATTCGTCATATATTGATTCTTAATTGTGAAAAATCGGCAATGTAATAGGCGCATATTGCACGCTCAATACAGGCGTGGGTCACTATTGCTACATTTTTCAAGCTGGTAGAAGTTTCCTGAGACTGGAGAAAATGGTTGGCATGGCAGAACATTACAATAGCTTTATATGCAGAAAGAGTGCTTCAATATATTCGCGATTGCGCAAATCGGCAATTAATGATGCGCATATGTATGGATAGCAGAACCTATCACACTACCTAATACCCTGCACTGGAACCATCTACACTATATCACGATCTAACCTACACTGACTAACTCCCACTAACTTTCTGTATTATATATATTTTGTCACGGATGATGTTGCAGATAGCAGGAACTTATGAATAAATGTCCGACTGGCTTGATCCCAAACTAAGGAGCATATAGGTGAGCCCTAAAAAACCCTAAGAGCTCTCCCTGACTGCTATGCCCATGCAAGGGTCTCAATGGTAGACGATTGCATGCCCACATAACTAAGACTGTGTGACACCTCAAAACCCTATAATAGTGAGGGGACACGACCACCGGCTCCCTGCACTTAATACAGACGGAGTCAGGGTCACCTAGAATCAAGCCAGCAAGGAAACACAATACATGAAAAGACTTATCTGAGCAAACAGCAGCAGCAGCCTCCAGCAGTGAACATTTCATCCAGGAAGTAGTATAAACCGCAAAGTGAGGCAGTATGGGAGGGAATAGAAAGGGAGACGATTAGTCTAAATAGGTGACACCTGGGAGAAGGAAAGGAGATGACAGAGTGAAACCAAAACAAAGAACGTCATGCAAGAGGTAGAGAAGGACGTCTGCCAGACCTTCTCACAGAACTGGCGGTGACATATTTAACCCCTCAAGGACTTAGGACGTACCGGTACGCCCTGTTTCCCGAGTCCTTAAGGACCCAGGACGTCCTGGTACGTCCTGTGTAGTTTTGATCACTGGCGCACGGCCGTCAGTGATCGGAACAGGGTGCCTGTTGAAATCATTCAGCAGGCACCCTGTGACAATGCCTAGGGGGGTCCTGTGACCCCCCCGCATTGCCGATCGCTACAAACCGCAGGTCAATTCAGACCTGCGTTTTTTTGCACTTATGCAAGTTTCTGATCCCTGCGGTCCGTGACCGCAGAGATCAGAAACCTCAAAGTGCCCATATTTTTGAAAGTTAAGCCCTCTCCCATCGGGGGGCTGATGTTCCTTTGCAGCTCCCGGACAGGATGGGTTGACAGAGGGAGGGAGCCCTCCTCCCTCCCTTTCCCCGTCTGCTCAGTTTTGGCAGATGGGGAAGGTTCCCATGGCAACAGGACGCCTTCTCAGGCATCCTGCTGTCTATGGGGCTGAACAGATCTGGGCTAAAGGCAGAGATATGTTCAGACAAAGTGTGAGTGAAATACAGTGCAGTACACTATATAGTGTACTGTACTGTATTATAAAGACATCAGACCCACTGGATCTTCCAGAACCAAGTTGGTCTGTGTAAATTTCTTTTTTTTAAAAGTGAAAAAAAAGTATAAATAAATAAAACACATTTATCCCTGCTTAAAAATTGAAAAAATAAAATTCCCTACACATGTTATATATCACCGCATCCGTAACGACCCGATCTATAAAACGGTCATGTTACATTTCCCGCACAGTGAACACCATAAAAAATAAAAACTATGATGAAATTGAAATTTTGCTCACCTTACTTCCAAAAAAAGATAATAAAAGTGATGTACGCCAAAATAGTACCATTCAAACTGTCGTCTCATCCCGCAAAAAATTAGCCCCTACATGAGACAATGGCTCAAAAAATAAAAAAAATATGGCTCTCAGACTATGGAGACACTAAAACAATTTTCTTTGGTTTAAAAAATAATATTATTGTGTAAAACCTTAATAAATAAAAAAAGGTACACATATTAGGTATTGCCGTGTCCGTGAGAACCTGCTTTATAAAAATATCACATGATCTAACCCCTCAGGTGAACAACGTAAAAATAAAAAATAAAAATATAGTTTTGTGACCTTACTTCCAAAAAAAGGTAATAAAAGTGATCAAAAAAGTCGTATGTACCCCAAAATCATACCATTAAAACATTCATCTCATCCTTCAAAAAATGAGACCCTAACTAAGACAATCGCCCAAAAAATAAAAAAACTATGGCTCTCAGACTATGGAGACACTAAAATGATTTTTTTTGTTTCAAAAATGATATTATTGTGTAAAACTTAAATAAATAAAAAAAAGTAAACATATTAGGTATCCTGCGTCCGTAACAACCTGCTCTATAAAGATAGTACATGATCTAATCTGTCAGATGAACTTTGTAAATAATAAAAAATAAAAACGGTGCCAAAACAGGTATTTCTTGGCAAATTTTCCATTTTAATCCATTTTTTCCCGTACAAAAGCAAGGGTTAACAGCCAAACAAAACTCAATATATATTGTCCTGACCCCATATGTGGTCGTAAACCTCTGTACGGGCACACATCAGGGCACAGAAGGAAAGGAATGCCATATGGATTTTGGAAGGCAGTTTTTGCTGGACTTGTTTTTTGACACCATGTCCCATTTGAAGCCCCCCTGATGCACCCCTAGAGTAGAAACTCTAAAAAGTGACCCCATTTAAGAAACTACACCCCTCAAGGTATTCAAAACTGATTTTACCAACTTTGTTAACCCTTTAAGTGTTCCACAAGAGTCAATGGCAAATGGAGAGGAAATTTCTGAATTTCTATTTTTTGTTACTTTGCTTCACAAAAAGTGTAATATAGAGCAACCAAAAATCATATGTACCCTAAAATAGTACCAAAAAAACTGACACCTTATCCCGTAGTTTCCAAAATGGGGTCACGTTTTTTGGAGTTTCTACTCTAGGGGTGCATCAGGGGGCTTCAAATGGGACATGGTGTAAATAAACCAGTCCAGCGAAATCTGCCTTCCAAAAACCACACAGCGTTCCTTTCCCTCTACGCCCTGACGTGGGGCCGTAGAGTGGTGTACAACCACATATCGGGTGTTTCTGTATACCACAGAGTCAGGGCAATAAATATAGAGTTTTGTTTGGCTGTTAACCCTTGCTTTGTTAGTGGAAAAAATTGATTAAAATGGAAAATTTGCCAAAAAATTGAAATACTGAAATTTCATCTCCATTTGCCATCAACTCTTGGGAAACACCTAAAGGGTTAATAATGTTTGTAAAATCCCTTTTGAATACCTTGAGTGGTGTAGTTTATAGAATGGGGTCACTTTTGGGTGGTTTCTATTATGTAAGCCTCACAAAGTGACTTCAGACCTGAACTTGTCCCTAAAAAGTGGGTTTTTGAAAATTTCTGAAAATTTTCAAGATTTGCATCTAAACTTCTAAGCCTTGTAACGTCTCCAAAAAATAATGATCCAAACATAAAGTAGACATATGGGGAATGTAAACTAATAGCTATTTTTGGAGGTATTACTATGTATTATAGAAGTAGAGAAATTGAAACTTGGAAATTAGCTAATTTTCCCAAAATTTTGGTAAATTTGGTATTTTCTTATAAATAAAAAAGATTTTTTTTGACTCCATTTTACCAGTGTTATGAAGTACAATATGTGACAAAAAAACAATCTCAGAATGGCCTGGATAAGTAAAAGCGTTTTAAAGTTATCACCACATAAAGTGACACTGGTCAGATTTGCAAAAAATGGCCAAGTCCTTAAGGTGAAATAGGGCTGAGTCCTTAAGGGGTTAAGCTAACTAACTAACTAACTAACTAACAAACACTAACTAACTATCTAATGTAATTAAACAGTAAAGCACAAAGCACAGCAATCACACTGCTGTCTCTCTCAGAACTCCATAAAACTACAGAAAATGGCTGCTGGGAGTAAGTATAGTAAGAGGTAGGCAACTTTCCTATTGGTTGCTAGGGATGTTGCTAAGCTCAGACAAAGACATTGCAACCTTCTCATTTGCCCACAAGCAAGAAGGGAGGTTACTGATGGAAAAAAAAAATCTAGAATATTGGCAAATACGAATATATAGCACTATATTCAAAATCTTTGCGAATTCTCGAAGTGGCGATATTTGCGATTAAAATTCGCGATTCAAATATTCGCGCACAACACTAGTGATCACAGCAGCAATAAAGAAAAGATGCCACATACCTCCCAAAGTACAGCCAGGGTCATGTCTGCTTCGGGATCTGGTGATGGTGATGATACTGTGTGTGGGTTAGGGCCAAAAAGTGCCAAAGTAAAGCCGAGTTCGTCTGCCTCTAGCTCTGCATACTGTAAGTATCTCCCATATAGCATTTTTTTCACCATGCTGCCAGAAGACAAAAGTATTGCCTTGTGCAAGCTGTGCATGAGCAAAATAAGATGTGTGCAGTCAAACACAGATTTAGGCATCACTGCTCTATTGAACCACATGAAGCAGCATCACCCCATCCTGTGGGTAAGCAAAGGTGGCAGCCAGCTAACACAACAGGAGTTCCCTCCTTCTCCTGGTGCCCCATACGGCACCAGTGTCTTTCACATAGGCATCATCCCTTTCCGTTTCTGCTCAGACTACTCCACTCCATCGTCAGCCATCGATATCAGAATGCGTGACCAGGAAAGAACTCTACAATATATCCCTGCCTTGTACTCTCAAGTAGCGGACAACATGGGCTACTTCCTAGGATCCTCGTTGTGTGGCAAGGTTCACGCCATGTTGGACACCTGGAGCAGTTCTTATGGGCAGGGACAGTACATTTCTTTCACAGCCTACTGGGTCAATGTTTTTTTATGGCAGTGGTGAGGCAGCACCCCAGCAATGAGGCCATGTCCTTTAGATCCCCCACGATTGTGTCAGCCTGGATCCCACACCAGGCACTTATCCGCCTCCTCCTCCATGGACGCTGGCCTGTCCCCAACAGCAGCAGGGCACAGGATCGCTTGCAACCTTTCCTTCCAATCGCATGTATCAAACCAAGCGTTGCAATGCTGTTTTGGAGCTGATCAGCCTGGGCGAGAGTTAACCACACTGGTGAGCAGTTGCTGAAGTACATCAAGCAGCAAAGATCCCACTGGCTGTGAATTGATATGGGTCTGAACTGAACTTTTTCAAAAATTCAGAGAACTTGAACAGCACTGAATCTCGAGTGGTTCACTCATCTCTAGGTCTGTTCCTCTTAGTAAATTAGGTGCATCTCATTCCAATGCCACATAGATCAAGAATGACATATGCAATGCTAGTCTTGATAAGTAACACAAACATAGAACTCATACAGGACTTTAGCTTAACGAACATAAATCTTGGATCATAAGTACTCAGCACTTTGTTTTATAAGGCAAGTTCTAGTTTGCATGAATTCCCCTATACATTATCATTGTCTTGCATCTAAATTCCTTTGTTGACCTGGCTGCAGTTCTTGACATTGTAAATTATCAATCTCCTTTTACATTACTTCCTGGCTAAGAATTATATGACTCATCTCTTTTCGCATTCCCAATTAGCTTGGTCATACTATATATTATCCCAATCACACTATTTCTAGACAAGGTCTTGTTCTCAAGCATTTCATTTTACTGCAGGTGTCATTTTTGTGTGGCACTTCATGAATTTTTAAGCATATAGAAATTCATTATACTGTATTATAATATAGACATTTCATATCAATATTTAATGTTAAAGGGATTCTGTCATTAGATTTGAGGCCTATAACCCCTTTTCAGGTCCCTACTAATACCCTGAATCCGAAACTGACCTTATAAAATGTGCCTGTGGCTCTTTTAGCATATAAAACAGCTTTTTATAACCTGTCACTCACGTACCAAATGTGTCCAAGGGGACGTCTCATCATGCAGGGTGCCCGGCTGCAGCCGCCTTCCGACTAGAAATCGGTGCCCTCCCTTTCAATAGAGCCGCCTACCTCACCTCATCGCCGCCTCCCTCACCTCAGCGCCGCCTCCGAAATAGTCCGCTCTCCTCAGCCAGATCCCGCGCGTGCGCACTATGTATAACCTGATGCGCCCGTGCGGACTCCTGGCAGCGGCCTCGTTGAGCGAAGTGCGCATGCGCCGGCCGGCGCACTTCACTCAAAAGTGCCTTGACCGCCCTATTGCAGCCATCCAACCTCTTACAGCCGGGTGCAAAGCTGTTCGGAGGTTCGGAGCGCACAGGCTGCTTTTCTGCAGAGGCTCCCTTTTGATCTATTTCTAGTTATACCTAGTGCGCACACGCGGGATCTGGCTGAGGAGAGCGGGCGATTTCGGAGGCGGCGCTGAGGTGAGGGAGGCGGCGATGAGGTAGGCGGCTCTATTGAAAGGGAGGGCGGCGATTTCTAGTAGGAAGGCGGCTGCAGCAGGGCACCCTGCATGATGAGACGTCCCCTTGAACACATTTAGTACGTGAGTGACAGGTTATAAAAAACTGTTTTATATGCTAATAGAGCCACAGGCACATTCAATAAGGTCAGTTTCGGATTAAGGGTATTAGTAGGGACCTGGCCATATGTTTATGTTATAGGCCTCAAATCTCATGACAGAATCCCTTTAATAGTGCATCAAACATTTGTTAGGGCTCTTTCACACCTGCGTTATTGTCTTCCGGCATAGAGTTCCGTCGTCGGGGCTCTATGCCGGAAGAATCCTGATCAGGATTATCCTAATGCATTCTGAATGGAGAGTAATCCGTTCAGGATGCATCAGGATGTCTTCAGTTCCGGTACGGAACGTTTGTTGGCCGGAGAAAATACCGCAGCATGCTGCGCTTTTTGCTCCGGCCAAAAATCCGGAACACTTGCCGCAAGGCCGGATCCGGAATTAATGCCCATTGGAAGGCATTGATCCGGATCCGGCCTTAAGCTAACCGTCGTTTCGGCGCATTGCCGGAGCCGACATTTAGCTTTTTCAGAGTGGTTACCATGGCTGCCGGGACGCTAAAGTCCTGACAGCCATGGTAAGTGTAGTGGGGAGCGGGGGAGCAGTATACTTACCGTCCGTGCGGCTCCCCGGGCGCTCCAGAGTGACGTCAGGGCGCCCCAAGCGCATGGATCACGTGATCCATGTGATCACGTCATCCATGCGCATGGGGCGCTCTGACGTCATTCTGGAGCGCCCCGGGAGCCGCACGGACTGTAAGTATACCGCTCCCCCGCTCCCCGCTCCTACTATGGCAACCAGGACTTTAATAGCGTCCTGGGTGCCATAGTAACACTGAAAGCATTTGGAAGACGGTTCCGTCTTCAAATGCTTTCAGTACACTTGCGTTTTTCCGGATCCGGCGGGCACCTCCGGCAACGGAAGTGCATGCCGGATCCCAACAACGCAAGTGTGAAAGAGGCCTAAGATGTGCTAAATCCACACTGCTATGCAGGTGCCTTTACATTAAAGTTATGAATCAGTTACTGGCACTATACTTAGTGATAAGCATACAATATTTATTTTTCTTTTTTGGCACATTAGTACAATATTTGGCACCAATTTGTGCACAGCTCTCATGGCGTCTCATGTCTTTCACCAGAGGTCTGCTGTTTCATGAGGCATGCTTGGTCAAACAGTCATGGCCAGAAGACCAACAATAAAAAGCCAATATATACACTATAAGAACAAAAGTATGGGGAAATCTACAAATTATGCCTACAGTAGCTTTTATGACATGCCAGTCCAGACTGGGATGTCCAAATTCATAGGCATTAATATAGAGTTGGTCCCCCTGTGTCGCTAAAACAGTTTGTGCACTTCTGGTAAGGTTTTCAACACGATTTTGGAGTGTGAGAGTGGGAATTTTTGCCCATTCATCCAGAAGAGCATTTGTGACATCAAACACTGATTGGGTTGAGATCAATGCTCTGTGCTGGACAGTCAGGTTCACATTAATCTGACCTAACCATGTGCAGTCATGCAGGAACAGAAAATGACCTCCCCCCAACCTTTTCAAAACACTTCTCTTGCAAGTTTTGTACCCACTGTTACAACAGTGGGTAGGTGTCTGGTGGGAAACCGATCCTGTGACCAGAGACTATATCCATTACTCGGCCTCGCACACAATCTCTTCCCGTATTAACCATCTTTTCTCAAATATCCATCAGATCTTTACCTCGCGTATACTTATCCATCAGATCTTTACCTCGCGTATACATACTACTCCTTGGTCGGACCACAGTCCTGTATCTGTTTCTTGTTCCTCCCTCTTTTCTAAACCCCTGAACCCTACCTGGACCCTTAATGACTCTCTTCTAATGATCCCTGAGGTATTTTCCTCACTAAAAACTAGCCTAGAGGAATATTTTACTATTAATGCCCCATCTTTCTTCCCCAATCTCCCTGTGGGAGGCTCATAAACCGGTTCTTTGCGGACTTCTAATGCTTCTTTTCATTGCCATATTCTTACCCTCATAACTTTTTAATAGTTATGTCTACAGAGATGTGTGAACGCTCATTTTTTGCGGGACGATCTATAGTTTTTGTTAATACAGATGTAACAGGGTTAGCACTCCAGCTCTTAACTCAAATTTCTTAACTCATCGCGTTATCTTGAGACAAAAGCCATTGAAAAGCAATTGAAGGTGTTTGCTTAGATTAGATAACACAATACTTAGTACAGTGAACTCATTGTCATGTTCAAGAAACCAATTTGAAATGATTCGAGCTTTGTGACATGGTGCATTATCCTGCTGGAAGTAGCCATCAGAGGATGGATACATGTTCTCATTCTGTTTACGCCAAATTCGGACTCTACCATTTGAATGTCTCAACATAAATCGAGACTCATCAGACCAGGCAACATTTTTCCAGTCTTCAACAGTCTAATTTTGGTGAGCTCGTGCAAATTGTAGCCTCTTTTTCCTATTTGTAGTGGAGATGAGTGGTACCCGGTGGGGTCTTCTGCTGTTGTAGCCCATCCGCCTCAAGGTTGTGCGTGTTGTGGCTTCACAAATGCTTTGCTGCATACCTCGGTTGTAACGAGTGGTTATTTCAGTCAACGTTGCTCTTCTATCAGCTTGAATCAGTTGGCCCATTCTCCTCTGACCTCTAGCATCCACAAGGCATTTTTGCCCACAGGACTGCCGCATACTGGATGTTTTTCCCTTTTCACACCATTCTTTGTAAACCCTAGAAATGGTTGTGCGTGAAAATCCCAGTAACTGAGCAGATTGTGAAATACTCAGACCGGCCCACCTGGCACCAACAACCATGCCACGCTCAAAATTGCTTAAATCACCTTTCTTTCCCATTCTGACATTCAGTTTGGAGTTCAGAAGATTGTCTTGACCAGAACCACCCCCCTAAATGCATTGAAGCAACTGCCATGTGATTGGTTGACTAGATAATTGAATTAATGAGAAATAGAACAGGTGTTCCTAATAATTCTTTAGGTGAGTGTATGTATATATATATATATATATATATATGTTATATTTTAAAAAAATATATATGTTTTAACTTTTTTTTAGGTTCCCAAGTGCCCAAGTGGACAAAACATGCAATCATTAGATTGCAATTTGTATAGAGTAAAGTAATTTTCTCCAAAATCCTATACAGAAATAGGTGCACTTCCTGTCCAAAAAAAAATAAGTCGCCACCTGGATTTAACTAAGCAAATAGTTATGAGCCTCTTATTGGATAATTACTGCATGGGCGATTATCTTTCAACTGGCAATAAGTTATTTAATCCCAACTGGTGCAATGAATTGCTTCTCATTTGTTAAACAACCATGTCAAAGGACACATCTCGTGGTCGTGGAAAAGATGTTAGTCTGTTTGAGAAGGATCAAATCATTGGCATGCATCAAGCAGAGAAAACATCTAAGGAGATTGCAGAAACTACTAAAATTGGGTTAAGAACTGTCCAACGCATTATTAAAAACTGGAAGGATAGTGGGTACCCATCGTATTCTAGGAAGAAATGTGGTGGGAAAAAAATCCTGAGTGATCGACGATCACTTAAACGTTTGGTGAAATCAAATCGAAGAAAACAGTAGAACTCAGGGCTATGTTAAATAGTGAAAGTAAGAGCATTTCCACACACACAATGCGAAGGTAACTCAAGGGATTGGGACTGAACAGCTGTGTAGCTGTAAGAAAACCACTAATCAGTGAGGCAAACCAGGAAAAAGTCTTCAATTGGCTGGGGAGCATAAAGATTGGACTCTGGATCAATGGAAGAAGATCATGTGGTCTGATGAGTCCAGATTTACCCTGTTCAAGAGTAAGAAGGGTAAGAAGAAAGGCAGATGAAGTGATGCACTCATCATGCCTAGTGCCTACTGTACAAGCCTGTGGGGGAAGTGCTATGATCTAGGGTTGCTGCAGTTGGTCAGGTCTAGGTTCAGCAACAGTATGTGCTCCAAGAATGAAGTCAGCTGACTACCTGAACATACTGAATGACCAGGTTATTCCATCAATGGATTTTTTCTTTCTTGATGGCTTGGGCATATTCCAAGATGACAATGCCAGGATTCATCGGGAGCATGAGACCTCATTTTCACACATGGATTGGTCACCACAGTGTCCAGACCTTAATCCCATTGAGAATCTTTGGGATGTGCTGGAGAAGGCTTTGCACAGCAGTCAGACTCTAACATCATCAATGCATGATCTTGGTGAAAAATTAATGCTACACTGGATGGAAATAAATCTTGTGACATTGCTGAAGCTTATCGAAACAATGCCACAACGAATGCGTGCCGTAATCAAAGCTAAAGGCTGTTTTTTGGTGGCGACTTTTTTTTTGGACAGGCAGTGTATATTATAATTCAGTGCTGCCACCTACTGGCATGAATTGTAATATACAAGTAATGAGCCTGGAAGTCTAGTACAGGATCAGGCTTATTATTGATATGGAATGCCTTTCTCAATCTCTGCTGTTATATTTGACCACTACATCTGAGGGGTTAAATGTCCGCGATTGGCATTAGTATGAAACAGCAGACACCTGCTAGCTATGGAGCTTGCTCTGTTCCAGAGTGGGCACCTTCTTTAACCGCCTCCGGACCGCCTAACCCAGGATCGCGTTCCGGAGGCGGCAGCTCCAGGCAGAGTCACGCATCTATGCATCATCTCGCGAGATGCGAGATTTCCTGTGAACGCGCGCACACAGGCGCGCGCGTTCACAGGATCGGGAGGTGAGCGAGTGGATCTACAGCCTGCCAGCGGTGATCGTTCGCTGGCAGGCTGTAGATGCGATTTTTTTAACCCCTAACAGGTAAATTAGAAGCTGTTTTGATAACAGCATCTAATATACCTGCTACCTGGTCCTCTGGTGGTCCCTTTTGCTTGGATCGACCACCAGAGGACACAGGCAGCTCAGTAATAAGTAGCACCAAACACCACTACACTACACCCCCTCCTGTCACTTATTAACCCCTTATTAACCCCTGATCACCCCATATAGACTCCCTGATCACCCCCCTGTCATTGATCAGCCCCCTGTCATTGATCACTCCCTGTAAGGCTCCATTCAGACGTCCGTATGTTTTTTACGGATCCACGGATACATGGATCGGATCCGCAAAACACATACGGAAGTCTGAATGGAGCCTTACAGGGGGGTGATCAATGACAGGGGGGTGATCACCCCATATAGACTCCCTGATCACCCCCCTGTCATTTATCACCCCCCTGTCATTGATCACCCCCCTGTAAGGCTCGATTCAGACGTCCGTATGTTTTTTACTGATCCACGGATACATGGATCGGATCCGCAAAACACATACGGACGTCTGAATGGAGCCTTACAGGGGGGTGATCAATTACAGGGGGGTGATCAATGACAGGGAGGTGATCACCCCATATAGACTCCCTGATCACCCCCCTGTCATTGATCACCCCCCTGTCATTGATCACCCCCCTGTAAGGCTCCATTCAGACGTCCGTATGTGTTTTGCGGATCCGTGCATCCGCAAAACACGGACACCGCGGATCCGCAAAACACATACGGACGTCTGAATGGAGCCTTACAAGGGGGTGATCAATGACAGGGGGGTGATAACCCCATATACACTCCCTGATCACCCCCCTGTCATTGATCACCCCCCTGTAAGGCTCCATTCAGACATTTTTTTGGCCCAAGTTAGCGGAAATAGTTTTTTATTTTTTTTCTTACAATGTCTCATATTCCACTAACTTGTGTCAAAAAATAAAATCTCACATGAACTTACCATACCCCTCACGGAATCCAAATGTGTAAAATTTTTTAGACATTTATATTCCAGACTTCTTTTCACGCTTTAGGGCCCCTAAAATGCCAGGGCAGTATAAATACCCCACATGTGACCCCATTTCGGAAAGAAGACACCCCAAGGTATTCCGTGAGGTGCATATTGAGTTCATGAAAGATTGAAATTTTTGTCCCAAGTTAGCAGAAAGGGAGACTTTGTGAGAAAAAACAAAAAAAAATCAATTTCCGCTAACTTGTGCCAAAAAAATAAAATTTCGGTGAACTCGCCATGCCCCTCATTGAATACCTTGGGGTGTCTTCTTTCCAAAATGGGATTATATGTGGGGTATTTATACTGCCCTGACATTTTAGGGGCCCTAAAGCGTGAGAAGAAGTCTGGGATCCAAATGTCTAAAAATGCCCTCATAAAAGGAATTTGGGCCCCTTTGCGCATCTAGGCTTCAAAAAAGTGTCACACATGTGGTATCTCCGTACTCAGGAGAAGTTGGGCAATGTGTTTTGGGGTGTCATTTTACATATACCCATGCTGGGTGAGAGAAATATCTTGGTCAAATGCCAACTTTGTATAAAAAAATGGGAAAAGTTGTCTTTTGCCGAGATATTTCTCTCACCCAGCATGGGTATATGTAAAAGTACGGCGATACCAGATGTGTGACACTTTTTTGCAGCCTAGGTGGGCAAATTTGCCCACATTCCAAAGAGCATGGTGAAAATAGTGTAGTGCAGAAGTGTAAAAAGTGGCCTGGTCATTAAGGGTGTTTAAGCTAGGGGGGCTGAGGTGGTTAAAGACCCAGCGTCGGCTGTACAGCTACGGCATGTCGTGAAGGGGTGAAATCAGACTTATGTTAAACCAGACTAAAGAAATACAGGTCCCAGTATATGGTTGTATTATGATCACCTGGCTGTGTCTGAAAGAATATTACAACCTACTGTATCAACATCTTCAGAACATTTAACTGCTGCTTCTTGAATACTGTTCCTGTGCAGGTCTAATATGGTTAATAGTGCATCTAAATGCTTCTATAAGAAACAATGGTGTCGGTGATGTTTGAAGCTAAGCAACCTTGCAGTCCTTTTTGAGAATAGAATTAGTTTTTGAATTTCTTATACACTTGTTTTCTATTTTGTGTGCAAGCGTAATTTATTATGCTTGCGGTAGCCTGTGGAAACATTTGAAAATTAGATGATTCATTTCAAGAGTTTTATGCCAGTGAGAAAAATTTTAATCAGCCAGTTTCCCATTATCAATTATTGGCATTGCTTGCATACCAGCAAGGTCACTTCCTCTGCTAACACTGCACTTATTATAGTAAGTTACAAAACTGCAAGGAGTGGCTTTATAATTTAGTTTTTTGCAAACGGAATGCCCGTCTGGCCCATTAACTATAATGCGGTCTGGCGGAAATCTGACCGCAAGCCGGCAAATATGCTGAGAATAGGCTGGACAGAAACCGCTGAGTGCTGCGGTTTGTATCCGGCCTCTTCCTCTGACGGAACTGGCTGCTGGATCACACTATTGGAAATGAGAAACTAGCCTAACACTGTCACCCACCAACAAATGTAAGTTAGCCAGAATCCAACACAATGGTCTATACAATATATAATACTACTAGAGATAAGCGAATTTCTCAAAAATTTGATTTGAGTATAGGTCTATTGGATATAATATATTTCATACCTGATATGATTGACGGTTCGCCAAATTTCCCAAAAAGACTCGATTCGATTAAAATGTATCCAAATCGGAATTATTTGATCCAAATTTAAAAAACAGCTATTTCCTGGCTGCAGAGAGCCTCTAAAATGGTGTAGAACACTGTGCCTTGCAGAAACATGCATAGGGAGTCCGCTGTGCTAGTGAAACAATACTGTGAGTCAGTATGACACGCAGATAGCAGGCGCCACTCTTAGAATCAGTTCACACTTCACTGACCAAAACTGACCAAATAACTCAAGTCAACTTACAGGTCAATGTTAGCGTCAGGTATAAATAACCATGCAGTGGCCCAAGATTCTTCTATAGAGTGAAAGAGCACACTCCTTTTACACCGTCGTCAGCTGATTCCACATAGATTTCTACAAAACCTGTTCTATTACATGCTGAGACAAGTAGTGTCCCCTGTCAGAGTGGAGAGGGTGTCAGGTGTAAGTTTGTGTTGACGTCACAGTTTATTTTGCCCTTCTTCTCATCCGTCATAAAAACAACCCCAAAAAAACGGATCCTGACTTTTGAGCATCCTCCTTCACTTGGTCAGCATTTGCTCAGTAATCCATCAGTATTGCTAAGGCCAAAAACAAATAGGAATGGATCCAAAACAGAGATGACATGTTAATGGAATATTTGCATGTCTTCTGTGTTTTGTACCTACTCCTGCTTTTGGCTTCTAAATCATGATCCAGTCCTGATGCAAAATAGGGACTGTGTGATACAGGCCTTACGGCTGATCCAAACACAGGATCCATTGTGTTTCTCATGGCCCAGTGAGTGGTGAGTGTAGCAACAGCATAAGGAGTCAACACAGTGGCCCAGTCACAGAGCGGTGAGATGGGGGCCAAAAGCAGTGGCAGTAACAGCACAAGATGGTGGGTGGCAGCAGGAGCACATTGCAGCAGGTATGTGGCATCAGGCGGGTGGCAACATCCGAATAGTGGCTGAAGAACGGGTCTCTTTTGACAAAGTAATTTTATATATGAAATAAACACAAAACTGTTTGCATCAGGGTGCTAATTCACCCCAGAAATAAGGATGAATGGAAGTACTTTTATATATGAAATAAACACCACAATACTGTTTGTATCAGACCACACATTCACCTCAAAAGCAAGAATTAATGGAAGTACTTTTATATATTTAAAATTAACACACCCCAAAACTGTTTGTATCAGACTTAAAATTCACCCCAAAAGCAAGTATGAATAGACGTACTTTTATATATTTTAAATAAATACACCCTTAAAATTGTTTGTATCAGACAGCACTTTCAACCCAATAACAGATGCTAGGATTACTGCAATTACTGTTTAAAACAAGCTAACATCTGTAGTATTAGATCACTTTTAGTAACCCCAATTGGTGCAGCAAGGTGTAATAGAATAGGTCCTATTACCAAGGCTTTACACTCTCCTATTGGTCCCTGCTGCCTCCCTACAGTGTGGATAATGCCTCCCTATCCTTTCCCTAAGCTATGAATAATCTTTCCCTTAACCGCTCAATCGTTTTTTTTTTTAATTAAAGTCTTTTCTAAACACTGTCCCTAGTGCCTGCAACGTGTCTCCCTGAACTAAGTTCACTGTAAAATGGCTGAGACTGGGCATGAGGAGGCTTTTAATAGGGCTGTGACATCACAGGGGCTGGCTATCTGTGATTGGCCGTCTGCATGGCATTGTGAGTGCTCCCTCGCTCCCGGGCTTCTTACATTCACTTTGTAACATGTGCAGCAGCCAAGGAAGGAAATTTGACTTCTTGATTAAACAAAATTTTCCTGAAATTCGGATTGAATTTATAATACTAAATTGAATTACAAAAACAATGGCTCCCGGGTCAAAGAAATAGTATACAAATATTTAATAAAACAATAGATGATAAAATTGAAAGGAAAATTGAGGAAATAATACCATTATTTAATATGCAAGTATAACATAATAATACAATACTATTTAGGCTTTTAAGGTTGTATGGTAAATATAATTGATGCCTAAATACTTAATAGCAGTTTATGTCTGCAAATGGTAAAGGAGTAATCAATGATTCTGTCTTATTAATGAATGCAAGTGAAATATACAGTATGTATCATTGAATTTTGATTTAGATAATAGCACAATCATGCGTCTAACCACTCAGATGTTGCTCAAGTTGCACTTATGATGTCTAGACTTCATGCATGTGTCTCATTGTGAGGATGCTAGATTGGTAAATGAATGCAGATTATTCAGTTGCTGTCTTGGGCCCCTTTCACAAGAGCGAGTTTTCTGCTTGGTGGCGGTTGGACCCAGGGTCCTCTGGCCACCACTTCCCCGCTCCGTTCTCGGTATAGATGCGGGTCCCAGAGGTGGGACCCACACCTATCAGACAATGGGGGCATATCCTAGCATTATGTCCCCATTGTCTCAGATGAGAATACCCTTTTATAGAAAAAAAAGAACCTACAATCGTCACAGAAATAACTTGAAACTGACAAAAGTAATTATAAACAAAAATTCCCTGAAGATCAACTAATGAAAACCAGACATTGCTTTTGAACTGTGGTTCAACAGAATAAGTTCAAAAACAGGATAATGAAACTGGCCTGGACTAAAATAAATTATGTTATAAGGCAAGCTTTCGGACCTCAGTGTCTCGAAAGCTTGCCTTATAATGTCAATTATTTTAGTTAGCCATTAAAAGGTATCAAATTACAATATTTCATATTGTTTCTCTTTTTGAAAGCATCAAGACTGAACACATACAATGTTATGGTATAAAACATATTTTTTATAATGTCTTGTTGGTGGACCAAGCATCCAAAAATGATGCTTTGACAGGGTCATTCAGAATGCCTGCCCATACGACATGTACAAGTGTTAAGGCTCCATTCACACGTCCGCAATTGTGGTCCGCAACTGTACGGAATGGGTGCGGACCAATTTATTCTCTATGGGGACATAATGGACACAGTGTGCTGCCGGCATCCGCATTTCCAGAGCGCGCCGCCAATCTTCCGGTCCGCGGCTTCGTAAAAAAATAGAACATGTCCTATTCTTGTCCGCAATTGCGGACAAGAATAGGCATTTCTATGGGGGTGCCGGCCGGGTGTATTGCGGATCTGCCTTGCTCTACGGACGTGTGATTGGACCCTTAATTGTGGGAAGAAAAAATGGCTCATAGTGAAAAAGCCTATAAAAATTCTCCCTTTTAATTGGGAGCAGCAGCAGTGCAGTGTAGATATGAAGAGGGTAGGTCAATAAGAGGCACTTGGCTGCAAAAGTAGAGGCTGCAGAAGCAGCATAGCATGAAACATACAAATCAGTAAGTTGACATTCTATAGTTAGTAGTCGTAATAGTAGCAGCAGTAGTAGAAGTGGTAGTAGTGGCAGATGCATAGAGGTAATAGCGGTGGCAGTAGGGGGGATTAGCAGTGAAGAGCCGCAGCTATGGCGGTGGCGGCAGCAGTCATATGGTACATGTTGGCAGCAGCATGATGAAGGCAGCAGTAGCAGCTCTAAAGAACATGATGATCGGCAGGCTGCAGCAGTGTCATGATGGTGAGGGAGCATGATAGAGGCAACAGCAGCCGTACAGAACATGATGTTATCAGGCCGCAGTAGTGGAATGATGGAGGCAGAGGCATAACGGAGGAAAGATGGCATGGTCAGCAAGGCCAGATCTATTCATCAGCCTCAGCCAGGGAAGTATGAAAATCCTCCTCAATCCAGGCTTGGTTTATTTTAACAAAAGTGGTATTTAGGACACTGGTGAAAGACAACTTGGTCCGTTTGACGGTGCTAAAAATCCTCTCTGAGATTACACTAGAGGCTGGGCAAAAAAGATGAAAGAGCGTGCTGTGCAGGTTCGGGCTACTGTTCCAGTATGCCTACCCAGAAATCTATGGGGTCAGGGCACAGGATATTCACCAGAGACTGGTCAGAGTGTAGGTAGGCCTGAACCTGGGCGTTGAGGAGGGAGTTCTCAGCTTGCTGACTGGCCTCAGCCTAGTGCGGTATGTGGAAAAACTGCTCCATCATGTTGAGGAGACTGAAATGTCTGCTGCTGCGGCTTCTGATGTTTGTGGTGGCAGGAGAGGGGTTGACTCTGCAGTGGGCGGAGAAGGGCCTCCATTTCAGACACATTGGCAGCAGGCGCCTGCTCGCAGCTGCGTACACAGAATTACCTGGTAATAATGCAATTTGTCTTCCCTTTCTGCAGGTGGCAAACATTCCCCCATTTTGACTTTATAGCGGGGGTCTAAAAGTATGGCTATCCAGTAATCATCAGACTGCTTGATGTCAATGATACGCCAGTCACTGCATAAGGAATTGAGCATACAGATCAATATTCTGGCCACTGTGCCCGAGGAGCCAGTTTTTTATGGCTCCGTCCCCCACAAAGATTATTGGATGTCCTGGCAGCTACCATCGTCATCCTCTTGGTCCCCCCCCTCCCCATCCTCTCGCAGTGGCAGCTCTTCATCTTCATCCATGGCATATAGGGCTGACAGAAAGATGTGTTAGCTGTTCTTCCACCATTGTCCCCTGCTGTATGATAGTCAGCATCTGTTCTAAGATAAATATCAGGGGGATGGCATCTTTCATGTTGCAGTTGTCCCTGCTGACAAACTTTATGACCTCTTTGAAGGGCTTCAGCACCTGACAGGCATCTTGGAAGAGCTAACACTTCCTGACCTTGAAGAAGCATATGCACCATGCTGCTGAGACAGGCTGGTGCATGACAAAATTGGTCACGGCTTTTCGCTGCTCGTACAGACGCTCAAGTGGTTTACTAGCAGGCTGTTCTGTCAGGCAGGCAAGTCCAGGAGAACGTTTTTCGTAACATAAGATTGGTTGAAATGCTTGGACAGTCTCCTGGACACTGCCAGCACCTTTGCAAGCCAGTATACATATTTAAAAAGTGTTTCACAACTAGGTTGATGATGTGCACCATGCAGGGAGCATGTTTTATTTCCCTCAGGCTCAGGGTGGCCACGATGTTGCGCCCATTGTCGTTCAACACCTTGCCAAGTTGAAGTCTTCAGGGTGACAGCAAGTGCAATATTTGCTGCTTGATGTACTTTAGCAACTGCTCGCCTGTGTGGCAACTCTCCCCCAGGCTGATCAGCTCCGAGGCGGACTGGGAACTTAAAGTGTCCCTGGAAAGTATGCTAAAAAGTGGTCCCGTTTTTTAGTCGGGTCCAAATTGATGGAAGTAGGGCCTACACAAGTAGACGGCGCCAGCAATACCATATTGTGGCATATTATACCACCCCAACCGGGCCAAATGTCACAGTCCATCACAAAATACATCCCCAAAAACTTTCACTGCCAGCCATGAGGAGGGCTCAGGCGGCCCACCGGGAAATTTCCCTATAAGCTCTATGGCCAATCTGCATCTGTCAGCTATAACACGGTGTGACAATGCTTGACTTGATACATGTGATAGAAAGAAGGGGAAGTGGGAGCAATGTGATAGAAAGGAGGGGGAGTGGGAGCAACGCTGTGCCCTGCTACTGTTGTAGAGAGGCGAGCGTCCATAGAGGAGGAGGAGAAGGAGGTGGATAAGTGTCTGGTATGGGAACTAGGGCAACACAATTGTGGGGGGGGGGGGGTCAGAAGAACCTGGTCTCAATGCCAGGGTGCTGCCCTGCCGCTGCTGCAAAAAACATTGACCCAGTGGGCCGTGAAATACATGTACTTTCACTGCCCAAAAGAGCTGTTCCAGGTATGCTCTGTGGCGTGAACCTTGCTGCATAGCGAGAATCGCAAGATTTTTGCCTAGTATGTCACATTACCAGTCACAGATATTATCCTCCGCTACCCTGCATGTTGTAAGTTATGCTGGTTTTCAAAACTTTAGCCAAAAACAAATAATTAACTTAATGTGGAGATGCCCTGAAACAGAGTTCAGACTAGCATTTCAGGTGTTTTCACTGAGATTTCAAATACTACATCTATCCCCTGGATGGATGGACACATGTACAGTTTTGAGCTTATGACCCCCTCCCAAAAATAAATGTATTTCTGTTAAAATGGGTAAAAAAAAATAAAGAAATGTCTTTGCAGGTAGCTACTTTTGAGATTCTGCAACAGCCTTAGTTGGGCTAGGAGACACACCCAGCCATAGCTCCTCACATCTCACTCCCTGGCTGACATATTTCCCTGCCTGTTCCTATTCTATACATAATTCATCCTCTTTCTAATTCCCTTCAATGTCCCTGGCAGTAGAATACAGGCTTAGTTGTGACTTTTGACGTGTCCCTGTTTCCCTAAGATCATTTTTCTGGCAGAAACTGTAAGACCCATCCACCCCAATTTATAGCCCAACACAAAATGACGTTTGCAAGGGCACCTCCCTGCCTGCTGCAGTACTGATTGGCTCATCCAGCCTGTCTGTCAGCCTGTGAGCCAATCAGGGCAAGCCCTGCCCCCCACTTCCTCTCAGGGTCGTGTGAGTATCCTTCTTCTTCCTCCATTGTGCTTTTTCCCACTGACATGTGTAGTAAAAGGGCACTGTGTGCTGTTTTACTGGATTTGTCAGAAACCAACCTGAAGGTTCTGGTTCCTCTGCTGGATGAAATTTTGCAACATTCATAACCAACTTGGTTCATTACGACCTAATTCACCCATCTTTAATGTTCAACTAAGGTCTGTTCTGTATTTAGCATCACAGGTGTCTTCAAATCTGTAATCAGTTAGTCTGACTACTTAAAGAGTGAAAAGTAGTCACTGTGCTGTTTGTAGACACCCAAAGGGAAATCACAGGATAGAAACAGAGTGGTGTTTTCAACCCCATATAGTCCACAATACAACAAAGTTTGTCAAATTATGAAAAAACATTTGTCAGTTCTTCAAATGGACCAAGGTTTTGCTGAAGTAGTCAGTATGGGAATTGAGTGTGTAGCGAGACGAGCAAAGACATTGGGTAATACTTTATCCCCCAGTTTATTTAAAGATAACAGCACTGGCAAAAATAAAACTTGGTTACAACATAAAGGTGCATACAAATGTGGCCACAATGTCTGCACCTGCTGCTCTGTTATTCACTTATCAAAAGACTTTACTTCTTGCACAGAGAACCAAACATACATGAACAAACAATATATTAACTGTAACACACATGGTGTAGTTTACCTGATTACCTGCAAAACTTGCCGACTCTAATATGTCGGGTGTACATCTGGCCTCTTAAAAATTAGGATTAGACGGCATTTGTCGGATGCAATCAGAGATGACAATAAAAACATAAACACATTCCGCCATATCTCAGCAGTTTCCCATCATGTCTTACACCATCATGGAGGGGATGTGAGTCACATTATGGTACAGGGTATTGAAAAAGTTAGACTATATGATAGGGGTGGAGATTTGCAGAGAAAACTTTTCAATCGTGAGGCTTTTTGGATATTCAAGCTTAAATCATGTGTCCCCCATGGATTGAATAGAAGACAAGATCTAATCTTACATTATTAATTTATGTTTATAGATTGTCATATGTATTGTTGTGACAGCGCACAAAGTTTTAAAATTTAAAATTTTATGTAAGGTAATGCTTTGGTGTATTTTGTGTTCATTTGGTAACGTTGCTTTAGGGTCCTGTTCACACACAGTCTAGTTTCCTATGGTGGTCAAGGAGTTAATTTGGAAGTGGCTAGTATTCCTCTATGCCAATCACCCCCAGTGGGTGTGTCTTCTTCCCCCCCTTTCCACCATAAAACCTGACTGGTGTAGTCATCTAGTGACTCTATGATTAAGGGAGCTACAAGCGTGTAAAGCAAAAAGCGTCAGAGAGATGTGAGGCCTGTTTCGTATTTATCTTTTGTAACTGCTTTTAATGGAGAAAAAATAAAGTTGAATGGATTTTACTAATACCGGTGGCTGGAAATCGCTTACATTTATCACTGTGCTGTTTGGTATCATGGTAGGTACCACACTGAACATGGACCAAAGAAAGCTAAGACGAGCGTTGTTTCAGGAGGTTAGAAAGAAAATTATAGACAAACATATTAATGGTAAGGGCTATAAGACCATTTCCAAACAGCTCGATGTTTTAGTTACTACTAGTGTTGATTGAGCACCAAAGTGCTCGGGTGCTCGAGTAGAACACCTTGGAATGGAAGTCAATGGGGGAACCCGAGCATTAAACCATGCACACCCTGCTCTGAAGAGGGGAGGGTGTCTGGTTCACATGAAAAGGTCAGAAGTTGATGGAAACACTACTTAAATGGTTCGGGAACAGCATGGGGAGGATGTCTGGATGCATCTTGGAGTCCGAAGTCGCTTCTGGGAAAGATGTTGTCCGAGTAGTACGCCAATTTTACAGTCTGACAATAATACGCACAAAACCGAAGATAAAGATAAAATCAATTTTAGTGGAAAAATTGTTAGGAAACATTCTTTCCTGTATATTTACTTGCATATGAACTGCTAGTGCTGCCAAAAATTACAAGGAAGAGGCACTCCGATAAAACCTGTATATCACATAAAGGAGAGACTCATTCACATTGTGGTACAATTGTTCAGGTAGTGGGACTCCTGCACTCATAAAGCCTATGTACTAAGTGAAAGGACTGCCAAAAATTCCAAGGAATTGGCACTCCAATGTACCCTTTATTACACATAAAGGAGGGCATCATACACACCCTTGAAAATGATTGCTGGCCTGCTGGGGAGCCTCAAAAACATTAGTGGTGAGGGCCTGCTGCTGATCTGACATCTAAAAAATTTGGGGTGAGGGTCTGCTGATGAGCTGACCATCTAAAACATAAGGGGTGAGGGCCAGCTGCTGAGTTGACCAACGAAAAAATTATGGTTGAGGGTCTGCTGGTGAGCTGACTCTCTAAAAAATTAGGGGTGAGGGCCTGTTGCTGATCTGACCACAGAAAAAATTATAGGCAAGGGCCTGCTGCTGAGCTGACCATCGAGAAAATTATGGTTGAGGGCCTGCTGCTGAGCAGACTCTCTAAAACATTAGGGGCAAGTGCCTGCTGATGATCTGACCATCGGAAAAATTATGGTTTAGGGCCTGCTGCTGAGCTGACCATCGAAAAAAATACGGTTGAGGGCCTGCTGCTGAGCTGACTCTCTAAAACATTAGGGCCAAGTGCCTGCTGCTGAGCTGACCATTGAAAAAATTATGGTTGAGGGCCTGCTGCTGAGCTGATTCTCTAAAACTTTAGGGGCATGTGCCTGCTGCTGATCTGACCATTGGAAAAATTATGGTTTAGGGCCTGCTGCTGAGCTGACCATTGAAAAAATTATGGTAGAGGGCCTGCTGCTGAGCTGACCATCGAAAAAATTATGGTTGAGTGCCTGCTGCTGTGCTGACCATCGAAAAAATTATGGTTCAGGGCCTGTTGTTAAGCTGACCATCAAAAAAATTATGGTTGAGGGTCTGCTGGTGAGCTGACTCTCTAAAACATTAGGGGTGAGTGCCTGCTCGCCCCTGATGTGGTATAAGTAACTCCATTTTGTCTGTTCCAGCAACGTGTATTACGATTACATTTGGCCAGTGCACTGTTCCAAGATCCCCCTTCCCCCCTTTGGAATGTGAGAAACTTCCTGTGCGGTTTCAAGATACCCATACATTCCTTAGTTTGTAGTTTGAACAGTCTTACCTTACAGGGTCATCTTGGCTCAAATGCATACTAACATATGTGTCTATACCTGATTGGTCAAAGTGCTGTTACTATGAGTCATCTATTATGTTAATGCAGAGCTCATGTGTATTCATGCTATAGGTTAAAACAAATGCTAACATATGATTGGATGTTATAACTGTTTGCCAACTGTGAATAAACCAGAATGGATTGGAACAAGACACATGTTTAAGTGTTCACCCTGATTCATTCTCCTGGTACCAGAATAAGACTTAATTCAAGCTGATCACCGAAGTCTGGTGTCAGGGACACCATATAGGCAAAGAGTCCAGATTGCCTTACAGCTTTGGGGCTTGGTTCCGGGATCAAGAGGGTCATCCTCGGGTCTGCTGTGAAAGACATCAATTCTTGTCCTTCCTTGGATCCGAGGGCACTGACCACGTCTCGACCCAAGTAAGTTGAACCATTTACTTAAGACTTCGGTGTGTTGTTGTGTCCAGGGGACACAGGCAATAGCTCAGGGAGCTAAGATGATTATAAGAGACTCAGGGAGTCCATATCACTAGAGATAAATAAAGTGCACTATGAAGAAATCATGTTCAGGGAACAGAAGATTACAAGCTTGGATTAACTCTTATGTATATATAGTATAAGTATTTTAGAAGTGATAAGATTATCTGTCTGTGTGAGATGTTGACCGGGTGGTAAGTGTACGGTCACATCCCACTGTGAAATCATTCTTTTTCCATCACTGCCAACATGTAAACTTTATGTTGCACAGTCTAGTCCCACAAATTACTTCCTAGTTAACCCATGGGTAGACAATTTGGCAGGATGTGAGAATTGACAGTTAAAATGTGAAACAGAATGTTATGCCCGGCTAGCAACAGGGATGAAAATCTGTAAGAATCTGTGAAGTTAGAGCTTACAGACTGTGTACATCAGAACTCCTGTGATGGTGAAGGGGGGGCTCTGGTGAGTGAGAAAACAGAGCAGTGTCAGGAAGTTAATTGATGGCACTAAGCAAGAAAGAAAGTACTTCAGTGTCTGCAATCAGAAAGGGCTTGTGTTAAATGTTCAGAAATGAACTGGTTAAGTTTTGTTGCCCTAATGATATGTGTGTGTTTAAATAGGGACAATCCATAGCCCTAGAATTAGAGATTACAGCAGTAAAAGATGGTCAGTTAATGGATAAGTGTATTGAAGGAAAAGAGAAGTTGGTTGAAGGATAATAATAGACTGGTGCATACTGAGTTATGGTTTAAAGTGTCCATAGAAGTAACTGAGAGAAATTGAAAGTTGGAGAAATGAGTAGCATTTCTTATTACAAGATGGAGGATTTTGAATCCTACAGAGAACAAAGAAGTTGCCATGTGGCATCCCTTCCCCCACCACATCTGCTGTAACATTCAAAAGTAATTATTTTACTTGTAGTACCACAAGAACTTTTCCTGTTTTCTCTCTGGAATGTGCTCTTACTGAAACCCCCCTGAGGAATCAACCCCCCTCCATATGGGGGGGGGGGGGGGGCTGGTAATTGGTGATGCATCTGCAGACTGTGAAGATACTAATGTATGTAATCTATAGATCTTCCAGACAGGGCTCCAGCATTGGATTAGATCCAATGATGTTTGCAAATCCACTAGTTAAGAAAGTGCCCACAGTGATTGTGCTATGATGCCAATTGGAAGTGTCCAATCCTATCAATCTACGGTTGCACCCATTCTAAGTCCTTATTCAGATATGAGTAAAAGTTTGAGGTATATTTAAGTTGAACGTTCTGTGATGGACAGATTTACTTCTCCTGCCTTAAACAAAGAAACATTCTTGAGATAAGAGATGCAAGGCAAAGGAAATGGGGGAAGGGGAATTATATAGAGTAAGTGACGATGTGTGCAACACTAAACTAAGACCACATGACATATAAGATGATTTGGGTTTTAACAAAATTACTGTATGATTATAACATGTATATTGTCTTCTTATGAGTTGATTAATCACAGAGTGAAGACCAGAAGATATTGGAAAAAGCAGCACAAACAGTGACAGACCATTAGCAATTCTGGGTGTGGTGTGGATATCTGTTTCCAGGAAAGCTGTGTTTGTCTGTGCTGCAAGTTTTGGAATGAAACAAAGAAATTGTGTAACTGGGTTGAAAGATACATGATTCAGTGGAATTTGAATGGGTGTGGCTCTGAGTTGTAGTGGACTTGAAAATGTAAGAAGACTGAGAGTTTTAGCAGAGCTGTGTGTGCAATTCAGTTTTTATGTATGAGGGCGAGGTTATGAGCTGTTTGCGAAAATAAGCATATGAAAATGCGAATGCGTATGGAGTACGGTATTTGTTTTCATATAATATGCGCAGTGAGAATTTTATTTTATTTTTCTTAAGTTTTTGGTTTTTATTGGTGCCAACAGCATTGATCAAGCTGTACATTTTTTTTATTGAAGTCAATGAAAAGTTTTTATGGGCCCTTTGTGTGTTCATGTCTGTATTGTAATATCTGTTTGTTTCAATGTTTGCAGTTACGTGTTACATGTTAAGTGTTGTGCTTAACATCTGAGCTCTGTTCTTATGGGCAGCTGGGACACTAATGACAGACAGAATGAGGACCACAGAGTCCGACTAAAAGGGGTGGACTTAGATGACTGAGAGTGGGAGGAAGGAAGTGTGAGCCTTCTATGTGAATTAATGGGGTTTTGACAAAACCTTTCAAAACTGACTCACTACCACTCAAGACCATGGACAGGGAATACAACACAGATCATGTATTTAGCATTATACTAGATTGCCCAGTCAGCCTGTTAGGGAGAGATTTGTTCATTAAGCTTGACTTGCAAGTATCAGCAAAGAATCAGGGCATAAGAGTACACTCAGATCTCATTCCAATCTCTACACCAGTGCCACTGATTCTTGCAAACATACAGGACCACCCAGAACTTAATAACATTAACCCTGCATTATGGTCTTCAAATGAATATGACACAGGATTCATAGATTGCACACTTTACAAAGCTACTGTGAAACCAGGTGTCATCTCAGTGTTCCAGAAACAATACCCGCTGTCAAAAGAGAAACTTGATGGACAGGCCAATGATAGAAGAATTCCTACAAAAGGGAATCCTGGAAGAGGTGATTTCACCCTACAGCACGCCCGTGAATCCAGTGACAAAGGCAGATGGTACTGCTCGCTTTGTACAGGATTTAAGGGCCATCAACAACATCATTGTGCCTATAGCCTCTGTTGTACCTGATGTCACTTAATTATTATCTGCCATTCCAGCAGACGCTGTTTGGTTCAGTGTGATAGATCTGAAAAATGCATTCTTTTCTATCCCAGTTGATAAGATAACCAGACTACTTTTTGCTTTTTCCTTTGACAGACGTCAACTGACCTGGTGCAGAAATGCCCCAGGGATATGCTGATTCACCTGTAGTGTACAGCATAGTCCTCCAAGCGATGTTAGAACCATGGTACCCCCCCAAGGTTCTGTGCTGCTGCAATATGTCGATGATAATGTTACTGTGTAGCATGTCAGCGGAGGCCAGCATTCAGGATGGTTTATCACTGTTAACATGGTTGTCAGGATGTGGTCACAAAGTTACACTTAAGAAAATGCAATGGTGTAAAATGCAGGTTGAATACTTGGGCTTTGTCCTCACAAAAGGTGAAAGGAGAATCAGCGCCGAAAGAGTCCAGTCTATTGCGGGTTTGGTCACCCCGCACACCAAGAAAGAAATGTTATCTTTCCTTGGTATGATAAACTATTGTAGACAATGGATTCCTGATTGCTCCTATTATGACAATGTTTTGAGACAAGCCGCTCTGGACGAAAATCCAGATTTGATTAAATGGTCTTCTGAAAATGTACAATGCATTTGATTATCTGAAATGTTTACTCATGTCGAGTCCAGGGCTGGGCCTCCCTGACTATAATATGCCCTTCCACATGTTTGCATGCCAAAATTGTAAAACCATGGCGGGTGTACTGATACAAGAAAACGGAGGCAAGTTGCGTTCTTGTGTATTTTTTCTCAAAGGTAATGCCCACCCCAGTTCAAGGGATGCAGGCATGTCTGTGTTCTCTTGCAGCCTGTGCTATAATGGTAGGGTTGGCAACTCCTTTCACAATGTGACATTACACCATTTTGCACACCATGATGTTGTAGGCCTACTCAAGGGCATCCACCTTCAACACAGCAGGCAGCTGAGCTCATTACACTCACTAGTGCATTTATTCTACATACTGATAGACCTGTCACCATTTATACTGAGAGTAGGTGCAAACATGGGGTAGTGTGGGACCATGGTATGATCTGGCAGAGGAGAGGATTCACGGCAGCAGATGGTAAGGATCATGTCTCACAGGGCAATGCGCTGGAATATAAGGTGGCGAAACGAGTGGCCAAATGCAACCCCACAGGTTTGTGTAACCATTGGGAGATGCCATGTCTGGCACCTCCAACCCCTGAGATGTTGCAAATGCTTACTGATCTTCAGTGGTATGCCACTCAACAGGAACAGTAAGACTGGTGTTATCCAGTATTGCAGAAAAATCCTAAGACAGGATTAGTCTGCGAAGAGGGGAAGCTATGCATTCCCCAACACAGTGCTTCCATCTTAATAGCACATTTCCATGGAGTAGGACATAAACAGCATTTGAGATACTCATGGGGAGGCCTTTCCCCACCCCCTGGGTCCAATGATTGTGTAGGAAGGAGACCTTGATTTAATAAGGGAAGATTATGTCACCAAATTGATACAGGTACTTAACAAAACTGAGAAGAAAAAAAAAGTTGTTTGTAAGTCTCCCTCTCTTCCACAGGAACCCACCCACCCATACAGAGTGGGGGATGAGGTGGTGGTCGAAACACTGAAGAAAGGAAGAGCTCAAGGTGATTTTGTATATGGCCCACCTACTACTGTGGTTGTAGTAACCAGAAGAGCTGTGCTGACTGAACAATCTCCAATTTGGATCCACGCCACCTAAGTGAAGCTTGTCAGAGAAAGAGAGGAGGCAGGAACGGAGGCAGACAGCCTTGGCCTTGAAGAAGGACAGGAGGTACTAACGGGGGCAGACAGCCCTGACCTTAAAGAAGATACAGAAGGGGTACTAACAGAGGCAGACAGCCTTGACCCCCAACGAGATGATGCAGTCGGGAAATTCCTCGAGATGGCTGAGATACAGTGCCTTAATAATTGCAATTTTGTGTCACCTACTTACTGTCCCACGGCTGTGGAACAGACAGAAATACCTGAAAACGGAATGCAGGGGGGAAGACAATCTGTGCAAGACAAAGGAAAACTTATGGCTGTACCTGGCCAAAACTCTGAACTTAACTGATTTCTTTATATGCATCTAACATTTTGGAGACATGTCTGGTAGCAGTCCCCACCCCAGTAGATGTATGGACGGGGTTCCTACGTTCCCAATGGAATGACACAGATTTGCAGGATCATGATGTTAAATATGGATATGTAAATCCTTATCATGCTTGTTATAATTGTTCTACATATGAGACTCTGCAAAGTAACATGATAGAAATGATTACAGGTCTTGTTACAGCCACAGAAATATGTTACAAGTTCTCCTGCGATGAGAAACTATTGCCCCCCTGCATACAAGCAAAAATGCAGAATAAGACTAAGCCAAATATTTGTGATAGAGATCTAGGTAGCTGTAAAAAGATAGTATCAGGAAAAAATATGCAATGTAATATTACAAAAACAGTACCATCCCTAGACAAACATGTACCTCTACCAACAGGATAGGTATTGGCCTGTGGAAATACTAGTTACACATATATACCAGCCAACATTACAGAGGGACCCTGTACAATAGCAAGGTTGACATTAGCAATGATACCACTATTCCCAGCAATGCAGACACGACACACGAGAAACACTTCCCTACAGCTACCAGAAAATTGTGATTATAATGTGAATCTCCTCTCTAGATCAGAATATATGAGTTTAGGGATGTCTTTGATAGGAGTACCAGGGTTGGCCATATATAACCACAGGACAATATCAAAACTTGCCTGTTTTATGGTAAAACAGATAAATGTCACTAGTGCAATTCTGCAAGATATGCTGCTGGATATACAATCCTATAAAAAGGCTATCTTGCAGAATAGGGCAACTATTGACTATTTATTGCTCCAACATGGTATAGGATGCTTAGCGTACGCAGGGATGTGTTGTTTCAATTTATCAGATCACTCCCGTGGAATAAAAGATAAAATAAGCCAATTAGAAGAGATGATTAAACATATAAAACAAGATGTTGACCAAGGTTGGTGGGACTGGCTTTTTGGCTGGATACCTGACTTTGGTCAAATAAGATATGTTTTAGGAGTGGTACTCGCCGTGGTCGCTGCAATAGTGTGCGTCTGCTGTTGTCTACAATGTGTGCCCTCCCTTCTTGCCATATTTAAAAATGTGGCCGAAAGAGGGGTACACTCAACATTCCTCTATACTCCGGTAGAGGTAGAAGAGGTAAACACAACCTCAACAAAGCCTGAGGATTATACTTCTGAGGGGTATATGGAATACCTAAAGGCTTATAAGCAAACCAAGGGAGAACAGAGAAAGAACCATATAGTATAAGGTATATATATAAGGTTCTAAGAGGGGATTGATGGGGTATAAGTAACTCCATTTTGTCTGTTCCAGCAACGTGTATTACGATTACATTTGGCCAGTGCACTGTTCCAAGATCGCCCTTCCCCCCTTTGGAATGTGAGAAACTTCCTGTGCGGTTTCAAGATACCCATACATTCCTTAGTTTGTAGTTTGAACAGTCTTACCTTATAGGGTCATCTTGGCTCAAATGCATACTAACATATGTGTCTATACCTGATTGGTCAAAGTGCTGTTACTATGAGTCATCTATTATGTTAATGCAGAGCTCATGTGTATTCATGCTATAGGTTAAAACAAATGCTAACATATGATTGGATGTCAAGGAAGCTCAACCCCCTTTATTATAACTGTTTGCCAACTGTGAATAAACCAGAATGGATTGGAACAAGACACGTGTTTAAGTGTTCACCCTGATTCATTCTCCTGGTACCAGAATAAGACTTAATTCAAGCTGATCACCGAAGTCTGGTGTCAGGGACACCATATAGGCAAAGAGTCCAGATTGCCTTACACCACCTTCCCAGGTTGAGTCAGTGATTTCATCGTCCACCACCTCCTCTTCCATTTTCTCACTCTGGTCATCCTCCTGACTTGTTGACCTAACAACAACCTCACTTATTGACAACTGTGTCTCATCCACATCATCAAGTTCTTGAGACACTAATTGCCGTTGACTTATTGGCAACTGTGTCTCATTATCATCATCCACCTCATGAAACTCTAATTGCCATTCCCCACCATCATCTTCTTTTGACTGTGGATGCTCAAGAGTTTGGGCACCGGTACACACGATCTCCTCATGTCCCTCTTCAAGCGGGCTTGGCGAGAGGCCCAAATCAAGGAATGGCGATAAAAAGAGCTCCTCGGAATATCCAAGTGTGCGATAACTTGTTTGCCAAGACTCTCCATGGTGGAAGGAAGGAGGATCCGGGTGAGGATTCTGTTGACCAGACTTTTGGCTATTGAGACTGGACTTTGTGGAAGACAGGGTGGTGCTTAACCAACTGGAAGCATTATTTGCTGCAATCCAACCGACCACCTGGTCGCACTGGTCTGTCCTGCGCCGCCCTGCAAACTAGGACATGAAGCTAGGTATCGTTGATGAGTGTGTTTATTGTGCTCTGGCAGCAGGCACAGTTTTACAGCGCTCAGGGCCACGGCCTCTGCATGCACCACAAGCAGCATGGCCACTTCCCTGTCCCTTACTGCATATTAAATGGTATATACCCTTGCAAGTATGTCACACGTACCCTAGCGCAGGTTTTGTAAGTGTATGCGCAAATAAATTAAACTGAAAGTCACTGATATTTAGGATGCGCAAACGTTATACAGGAGATGTATCGCAGATAATGTCGCTGCCACCAGCAGCGAAACAATTAGACTAAATGTCACTGATATTTAGTATGCGAAAATGTAATACAGGAGATGCAGCGCAGGTAATGTTGCTGTGACTAGCGGCTAATAAAAAATTACAGGGAATGTTACAGCTATTTGGGATGTGCAAACGTTATTGTCACGAGGGGTTAGGGAAGCGTGCACCCCTGACTCCACCCACTCCTATGTCCCTGCCTACTTGCACTACCCAACCTAAGCAACAGAGTGCAACTGAGCGGCGATCCCTAGCTTGTGTAAGTGCGGAGGGACAAACAAACAGACAAGCAAGAGAGATCGAACTAGCAAGGTCAAAACCAGGAGGTCAAGGCAGTACTAGGGAACAAGCAGAAGCAGCGTCAATATACAATCCGAGAGCCTATACCAGGAGAAGCAAATAGGACACAGGGAGCAAGCGAGGATAAGTCAAAGTCAAGCAAAAGTCAAATACCAGGAGATGTAACAGTACAAAAGGAGCAAGCAAAAGACGAAGTCAAGTAAAAAGCCGAAATACAAATACTAAGTAAAATGCCAATAAATTATACACAAGGACCTTAATCACAGGCAACCTGTGGCCAGCAGGCTGCCTGATAAATAGGGGAGAGATGGAGTCATGTGACGTGGCCAGCGTCACATGACTCATCCCCCTGCATCCTGCTGAGCGCCGAGTGCCCAGTTCGGTGCTCAGACTTTTCGCCAAAACTATGGGAGTGGAGGACACCGACCACGCTAAGGAGGCGTGTGCAGCCGGGTTCTTTCCCCCACCCCGCTGCCCTGGAGACGAGGACGCAGCGCATATCCTTGCTCGGAAGTTATCGCAGGGTGCCGGCGGCACAGAAGAAGCGCGAAGTCGGTGGCCTGTGACAGTTTACAAGAGATGTAGCGCAGGTAATGTTGCTGTCACCAGCGGCGAAAAAATTTAACTGAATGTCAATGATATTTATGATGCGTAAACGTTATATAGGAGATGTAGCACAGGTAATGTTGCTGTTGTCATCAGCGGCTAATAAAAAATTACAGGGGATATCACTGATATTTATGATGCGCAAACGTTATACAGGAGATCTAGCGCAGGTAATGTCGCTGTCATCAGCGGGAAAAAAATTTAACTGAGGGGAGGAATGGAAGGAGGGACTAGAACAGTTCAGAAGGAAATCTGTAGGGTAAAAAAATAAATAAACCTCTTAATTGTATGTATACTAATGCCAGAAGCCTGACTAATAAAACTGGTGAACTCGAATTAGTGATGTGTGAGGAGGACTATGACATAATGGGAATAACTGAGACATGGCTGGATGATAACTATGACTGGGCAGTTAATTTACAAGGTTACAGTCTGTTTAGAAAGGATTGTCAAAACCAGAAAGGCGGGGGGAGGGGTACTGCCTTTATGTAAAGTCCTGTCTAAAGCACACAGTCCGAGAAGATATAAGTGAGGGACATGAACATGTGGAGTCACTGTGGGTAGAAATACATGGAGGCAAAAATAATAAATTACTAATAGGGGTTTATTATAAACCACCTAATATACCAGAGTCCACAGAAAATCTGCTACTAAATGAGATAGACAAGGCGGCAAATCATAATGAGGTGGTTATTATGGGGGACTTCAACTACCCTGATATAGACTGGGAAACTGAAAGCTGTACATCTCATAAAGGAAACAGGTTCTTGAAAAAACCCAAAGACAATTATCTTTCCCAACTGATTCAGAACCCAACTAGACGGACAGCCATACTGGACTTAGTATTAACCAATAGACCTGAAAGAACAACAGACGTACAGGTTGGGGGACACCTGGGAAATAGTGACCATAAAGTAATAACCTTCCAATTATCCTTCAAACGAGCGTTTCTACAGGGAGGAACAAAAATACCAAACTTCAAAAAAGCTAAATTTAGCCAACTAAGGGAGGCCATAGGCGTAACTAACTGGGAAAAAGTCCTCAAAAATAAAAATACCACCACAAAATGGGTGATATAGGAATAAAGGGTGAAGGAACAAGAAGAAACCAATGTGGATAAATAGAACTGTAAAGAAAGCAATAAATGACAAAAAGAAAGCATTTAAATCACTAAAACAGGAGGGTTGCAAGGAAGCACTGAAAAACTATAAGGAAAAAAATTGAATATGTAAAATAACAAATAAAAGCCACCAAACTAGAGACCGACAGGTTAATTGCCAAAGAACAAAACTAACCCTAAAATGTTCTTCAATTATATAAATGGTAAAAAGTATAAATCTGAAGGTGTCGGCTCTCTACAGAGCAATGAGGGGGAAGTTGCAGAGAGCGACGAGGAGAAAGCAAAGCTATTAAATATTTTTTTCTCCACTGTATTCACAGAGGAAAATAAACTGTGAGATGAAATGCAGAATGTAAAAGTAAATTCCCCATTAAAAGTGCCCTGTCTGATCCATGAAGAAGTACAACAGCGACAAAAAAAGATTAAAATAGACAAATCGCCAGGACCGGATGGCATACACCCCCGTATCCTAAGAGTATTAAGTAATGTCATAGCCAGACCCTTATTTCTGATATCTACAGACTATATACTGACAGGGAGTGTTCCACAGGATTGGCGCATAGCAAATGTGGTGCCAATATTCAAAAAGTGTGCAAAAACAGACCCCAGAAATTATAGGCCGGTAAGTTTAACATCTGTTGTGGGTAAACTGTTTGAAGGTTTTCTAAGAGATGATATCTTGGAGGATCTCAATGTAAACAAGCAAATAACATCATATCAACATGGCTTCATGAGGGATTGGTCATGTCAAACTAATTTAATCAGTTTCTATAAGGAGGTAAGTTCTAGACTTGACAGTGGTGAATCAATGGATGTCGTATATCTGGACTTCTCCAAAGCATTTGACACTGTAACACATAAAAGGTTAGTATATAAAATGTGAATGCTCGGACTGGGAGAAAACATCTGTATGTGGGTAAGTAACTGGCTCAATGATAGAAAACAGAGGTTGGTTATTAATGGTACACACTCAGATTGGGTCACTGTCACTAGCGGAGTACCTCAGGGGTCAGTATTGGGCCCTATTCTATTCAATATATCTATTAATGATCTTGTAGAACTCTTGCACAGTAAAATATAAATTTTTGCACACGACACTAAACTGTGTAAAGTAATTAACACTGAAGAGGACAATATACAGCTACAGATGGATCTGGATAGATTACAGGCTTGGGCCGAGAAGTGGCAGATGAGGTTTAACACTGACAAATGTAAGGTTATGCACATGGGAAGGAATAATGCAAATCACCTGTACATACTAAATGGTAAAGCACTCGGTAACACTGACATGGAAAAGGACCTAGGAATTTTAATAAACAGCAAACTAAGCAGCAAAAACCAGTGTCAGGCAGCTGCTGCCATGGCAAATAAGATAATGGGTTGCATCAAAAAGGGCATAGATGGCCGTGATGAAAACATAGTTCTACCACTTTACAAATCACTAGTCAGACCACACATAGAGAACTGTGTACAGTTCTGGGCTCCTGTGAACAAGGCAGAGGGTTCAGAGGAGGGCAACTAAAGTAATAACTGGAATGGGGTAACTACAATACCCTGAAAGATTATCAACATTAGGGTTATTCACTTTAGAAAAAAAAAGACAACTGAGGGGAGATCTAATTACTATGTATAAATATATCAGGGGTCAGTACAGAGATCTCTCCCATCATCTTTTTATCCCCAGGACTGTGACGAGGGGACATCCTCTGCGTCTGGAGGAAAGAAGTTTTGCACACAAACATAGAAAAGGATTCTTTACGGTAAGAGCATTGAGACTATGGAACTCTCTGCCTGAGGAGATGGTGATGGTGAGTACAATAAAAGAATTCAAGAGGGGCTTGGATAAATTTCTGGAGTGTAATAATATTACAGGCTATAGCTACTAGATCCAGGGAGTTATTCTGATTGGAGTCAGGAAGGAATATTTTCCCCCTTAAGTGGGGAAAATTGGCTTGTACCTCACATTTCTTTTTTTGCCTTCCTCTGGATCAACTTGCAGGATAACAGGCCGAACTGGATGGACAAATGTCTTTTTCGGCCTTATATACTATGTTACTATGAATGTCACTGATATTTATGATGCGCAAATGTTATACAGGAGATGTAGCGCAGGTAATGTAGCTGCTGTCACCAGTGGCTAATAAAAAATTACAGGGAATTTCACAGCTATTTGGGATGTGCAAACGTTATACAGGAGATGTAGCGCAGATAATGTAACTGTACGCAGCGGACACTGGCTACAAAAAAAGTACACTGGATGTCACAGATATTTTTAGTATGTGCACACGTTATACAGTAGATGTAGTGCAGATAATGTTGCTGTCCGCAGCGTCTATGGAAAAAGTACACTGGATGTCACAGATATTTTTAGTATGCGCACACGTTAAATAGGAGATGTAGTGTAGATAATGTTGCTGTCCGCAGCGTCTATGGAAAAAGTACACTGGATGTCACAGATATTTTTAGGATGCGCAAACGTTATGCAGGAGATGTAACGCAGATAATGTCGCGGTCTGCAGCAGCCAAACAATTGCAAGCTATTTAGCGCAGGTTGCGCTAAAATTATATATTGCTGCCAGATACAACAATAGTCCTTAAAAGGACTTTTGAGTCTCTAACAATTGCATGCAATGTAGTGCAGGTTGCGCTAATAATATATATTGCTGCCAGATACAACAATAGTCCTTAAAAGGACTTTTGGGTCTCTAATCACACGCAATTAAGCGCAGGTTGCGCTAAAAATATATTTTGCTGCCAGACACAACAATAGTCCTTAAAAGGACCTTTGGGTCTCTAACACCAACCTTGGCTAACAAAAAAATAAAATAAAATTCCCTATACTATCTGTTCCTTCTACAGCACAGCTCTCCCTGACTAAGACTGGCCGAACCACGTGTCATCAGGAGCTTTATAGCACCCGATGACGCGTTACGGCCAGCCAATCACTGTTCCGGCCAGCCAACATGGCTACGGCATTACAGTGAGTGGCAGTACTTACCTGCAATTTTATTGGCTGCTTAGCAGCCAACAAATGTGCGGGGAGGAGACTCGAGCTTCGCGCTCGAGCACACGCGGTATTCGGCCGAACACCGCGATGTGCCGAGCATCGCGATGCTCGAGCCGAACTGGTGTTCGGCCGAGCATGTTAGATCAACACTAGTTGCTACCGTTGCACATATTATTCAGAGGTTTAAGGTTTACTGGACTGTAGCTAACCTCCCTGGACGTGGCCGCAAGAGGAAAATTGATCACAAATTGAAGATATGGATAATACGAATTGTAACCAAAGACCCAGAAAAACTTCCAAAGAGATTAGAACTGAACTCCATGGTCAAGGTACATCATTGCTGTGTTAGTCAAAGTGGATTTAAAGGAAGACGACCAAGGAGCAAACCACTATGAAACGCTACTCATAAAAAAGCTTAACTGAAATTTGCCAAAATGCATATTGACAAGCCACAAAGCTTCTGGGAGAATATCTGTTGGAAAGATGAGACAAGAATGGAGCTTTTTAGCATGCCACATCAGTTGTATGTTCACAGACACAAAATGCATACAAAGAAAAGAACATTGTACCTACAGTAGAGGCTCATGGTAGAGGCTCAGTTATGTTTTGGGGCTGCTTTGTTGCATCTGGTAGAGGGAGAATGTGTCTTGAATCTGTGCAGGGTAGCACATGAACAATGGGCACAAATACCTATGGACTGATATAGAAGTCTCATTGAGAGTTACAGAATTTGTTTGATTGCCTCATAGAGCTGTGCAATAAAATATTAAGTTAAGGGTTACATCATTTTTGTCCAGGCCAGCTTAGTTTGTTTTATAAATTATTCTGTTGAATAACGAGTTATTTCAGTGACCATTGTGGGTTTTTCTTTCTTTAACGTTATTGTACCAACAATTATGGCCACGTGTATATATTCCGCAGCTATTAGTATATAAGACATTTTCTTAATTCATGTTATTATCTATAATTTTATTACAGAATTGTATACTTTTTTCCACCTGAAACAATTTGTATTTTGATCCCCATTTTTTTTTTTAGCAGAAGCATACATCTTTGTGCACTTGGCATACTGGCCCATATAGGTCTTGCAATGTGAGTGGCCCCAACTCTTCTATATACTAATTAATTAACCAAAGTTAGCTTATGTGGTTACTTGCCTTACTGTCCCTACCTTTTTGCATGATCCAGCCTAAATAGTTGCTCCCGACTGGGCAATGGTCCCTAGCCTAAGTGCATGGGAACTAAACTGGGTAAAGGAGTAGTAAGACAACCCAAGTTGAAACCTGCGAGTCACAGAACCAAACGAGAGACAACACACAGGGTAAAATACCAAGCAGGGTCAAAACCAGGAGATAACGTCAGAGGCAAAGTCAGCAGACAGAGGCGAAGTCACAAACAGCAAATCAGAGATCCAGAATTCAAACAGCTTATAGCTAAGTTTGTGAGGCAGGAAGACTAATCACAGACAACTGTGGAAAGCTGTTGCCCATTTAAATACCCCACCGACAGGAAGCACATTACTCCAGTGCTGATACCAGTGGCTGGTAAGTACTACTTACTGAGCTGGTCTGCCCTAGCTTCTCTGGCAAAATCACTTGACAGCTTCTTTGATACCCTTGCTTATTTCTTGAAGTAAAGTCTGCCAAAGTACATTTTAGGACATTACTAGCTATTACATCCAAACCTTAGCTACATCATCATGAGTTCTTGGACATCTCAAAGCTTACCTTGTCAATAATGATTCTTTTTATTTCCATTTTAAATGACATTTCAGTGTGTTTTCAAACCTGTTACTCATTATTCTAAACCATGATTGGCAGCTCACAGTTATATGTTAGGAATTAGTTCTGAGCTTCTCACTATGAAAGTCAAACAGTGAATAAAGCTCAATCACCAAAGAACGAAAATTTTAGCAACATTCTAATATATTTTATATTTCATTTCTTCACCAGCTCCACCTGCAGTCTGTGCAATAAAGGATGGTTGCTTACATTTAGAGGCTAAAGGTTTATTCACTGTTTTATTTTACTCTGTCATTTTCTCCCAGCTGCTGTTTAGGCCTTGGGCGCGGTAAACAATTAGAATTTTTCTCTTTTGTTTTTTCCTCCACCTGTTCCAAGAACCTTAATTTATTACTTTTCCATTCTCATAGGTGAGGTTACAGCCATTTTTACTTTATTTATTTATTTTTGCGTCCGTGTTTACAATACAGGATAAATACTTTAATATTTTTATAGTCTGAACATTTTCAGATGCATACCAATTTTTTTTTGTTCATTTATTTTATATATGAAATTGAGATTGATTTGCATTTTTAATTCTTTTGTTTATTTTAAAAATATTTTTAAAGACATTAACTTTTTTTTTTTATAGGCAGCCTTTCACCTTCAAATGCAGAACAGTCTGCAGACAACATGATGTACAGCAGCAGGAGGGATAGGCACCTTAGATTGTAAGCCCCATTGGGGACAGTTGGATGCTAATGTCTGTAAAGCGCTGTGGAATATAGTAGCTCTATATAAGTGCATAAAATAATAAATAAAATTATCAGCCTCAGATCAGACAATAAAAAAAATAAAAAATGACCTCGCTTGCTCCGGACAGTGCTGTAGATGCAGGAATCACTGCTCCCTGGTTTTCTTCTGAGCAGTGCTGCACTGGGACCTGACATCGCACAGCATCAAGTCATAATGCGCCTACCGTAGGTGTACGCTGCACACAGTACAGCTGGAATGAGTACAGCTGGAATAGCACTTCCCTCACTGCACCCTGCGCCTCCGGCAAGTGGCCATTAACATTTGGACTATAAGATGCACTGCCATTTTTTCCTCATTTTTAGTTAAAGTAATTTTTATTGAAATATCACAAATAAAAGTCAATTTCAACATAAATGATATAAATTGCATGGGGGTTATTCATTACATGTTATTGCTTGCATAACTTTAGTATTATCCACATTATGATACATTTTGTGTCATGTCTTGTCGATACATTTTTGTTTGTAAGAGAAGGTAAAATATAGTTAACCTATCAAACATTTTAACATTTTGATGAGAGGTATATATATATATATATATATATGTGTATATATATATATATATATATATATATATATATATGTGTGTATATATATATATATATATATATATATATATTTATTTTTAAAGGAAATGTATTACCAAAAATATTTTCTTCCAGCTAAAACCAGATAGTAACACATATGCTTTTGTTCTAATTTGTTTTTATTTTCTGATTGCAGACTTTTTTATTCTGTTCCCTGAAAATGATTATGGAGGCAGTCATCTTACCTCTGCTGTTCTCAACAGCATTTAACAAGCATTAAGAACATTGATTTATGGCAGCCCCATGGGCCATAGACTTTTTTTCCTTCATGGGTCCACCTTTTCCTTATCATTCTTATATATATATATATATACACACACACACACACACACCCATGTTTAGATCTGGTATTATCGGCACCTGAGGAAGCCAACAGACCGTTGCCAAAATGCGTTGTGCCTCTGTTTTATCTTTTGTATTAATAAATTTGTTATTTTATATCGCATTGGCAGCGCCCCAACTCTGCTGCCCTCCTTGAACTGTTTCAGTGCATTCACTGCAACAGTGTGGGAGAGTCTGCAACTGCATCTCCCTCCTACCTACTCTTTATTTACTGTTACAATACAGATTTCAGGTTACTAAAGACTGCAGGTAGGGAGACAGAAATACTGACTGCTAGAGGTTTAGGGAAATTACATTTTACCCTAATATAAAATATGGGCATTAATGGCAAAACTAATGAGAATGGATTATGTGTGCTCATGCATAGTTAGAAACATTAAATACAACAAAAAACATGATGTTACTGATGCCTTTTCCCCATTAGGAGAGCAAAAGGTTTAGAAAATAATACTGATAACATAAAATTAATGCCAAAGTTATGTTTTTAAAGCCCCATATAGTTGAATTGGAGATGATCATTACTGAATAAAAATGTTCACATACTCTTCTAAGCTAAATTTTCTTTCTTGACTTTTATATTTCTGAAGTAAACACAGCAAAATGCTGCACTTAATTGCCATTAAGGTCTTCTGTTTTGATTAACCACACACACATTTCTGCAGAGTCTACAAGGTCAGAAGTCTGTTAGCTTTTAATAGTCAAGAATATGCTTACTTTATGGAAGTGAGACTCCTGAATTGCTTTGTATTTAACTGTATTGCATAACCAAGCATATTAGAATTTAATGGTATTATATAACTAAATTACGTGTTATTATCATAGTGTTAATTATTGTGACTCAGCGCAATGCATTTGATGGCAAAAAGTATCAATAGATATACAGTGAATATAAACAGTTTACACACAAAATGTCAGGTTTCTGTGATATAAAAAAATGACACAAAGATTGATCATTTCAGAACTTTTTCCACCTTTAATGTGACCTATAAACTGTACCACTCAATTGAAAAACAAACTGAAATATTTTAGGTGGAGGGAAGAAAACAAAAAAACTAAAATAAAGTGGTTGCATAAGTGTGCGCACCCTCTTATAACTGGGGATGTAGCTGTGTTCAGAATTAAGCAATCACATTCAAAATCATGTTAAATAGGAGTCAGCATACGCCTGCCATCATTTAAAGTGCCTCTGATTAACCCCAAATAAAGTTCAGCTGCTCTAGTTGGTTTTTCCTGAAATTTTCTTAGTCGCATTCCACAGCAAAAGCCATGGTCCACAGAGAGCTTCCAAAGCATCAGAGGGATCTCATTGTTAAAAGGTATCAGTCAGGAGAAGGGTACAAAATAATTTTCAAGGCATTAGATATACCATGGAACACAGTGAAGACAGTCATCATCAAGTTGAGAAAATATGGCACAACAGTGACATTACCATGAACTGGACGTCCCTCCAAAATAGATGAAAAGACGAGAAGAAAACTGGTCTGGGAGGCTACCAAGAGGCCTACAGCAACATTAAAGGAGGTGCAGGAATATCTGGCAAGTACTGGCTGTGTGGTACATGTGACAACAATCTCCCGTATTCTTCATCTGGGCTATGGGGTAGAGTGGCAAGACAAAAGCCTTTTCTTACGAAGAAAAACATCCAAGCCAGACTACATTTTGAAAAAACACATCTGAAGTCTCCCAAAAGCATGTGGGAAAAGGTGTTATGGTCTGATGAAACCAAGGTTGAACTTTTTGGCCATAATTCCAAAAGATATGTTTGGCGCAAAAACAACACTTCACATCACCAAAAGAACACCATACCCACAGTGAAGCATGGTGGTGGCAGCATCATGCTTTGGGGCTTTTTTTCTTCAGCTGGAACTGGATCCTTAGTTAAGCTAGAGGGAATGATGAATAGAGTTGAGCGAACCCGAACTGTAAAGTTCGGGTTCGTACCGAACTTTAGGGTTTTCGGCACCCGGACCTGAACCCGAACATTTACGTAAAAGTTTGGGTTCGGGTTTGGTGTTCAGCGATTTTTATGGCGCTTTTTAAAAGGCTGCAAAGCAGCCAATCAACAAGCGTCATACTACTTGCCCCAAAAGGCCATCACAGCCATGCCTACTATTGGCATGGCTGTGATTGGCCAACTGCAGCATGTGACCCAGCCTCTATTTAAGCTGGAGTCACGTAGCGCCGCCCATCACTCTGCTCGGATTAGTGTAGGGAGAGGCTGCAGCTGCTGTGAGGGAGAGATCAGGGAGAAATCTTATCAAGAACTGGTTTATGTACTCAGCGATCTACAGAAAAAGTGTTTTGTGGGTGCAGTGCACAATTTTTTTAAGCCTGCCCTGAGCCAACCTCTGCTGAAAACGAACTTTTTTATCTTCAGTTAGTCAATATCAATACATGATTGGCAGCCATTTTATGCAACGATAGTGCACCAGCATAGGCTATCTGCAAGTCCAGAAATACAGCTTTGGCATACTGGGGTGAAAAAACCCTCTAATATACTGCATATCTGGGATTGGACAAGCATAAGTCACTGTCACATTTAGGACAGAAATACAGCTTTTTGGTTAGGGTGAAAAAAGCCTCTAATATACTGCACATCTGGGATTACACATGCATAAATCACTGTCACATTTAGGACAGAAATACAGCTTTTTGGTTACTGGGGTTAAAAAACCCTCTAATATACTGCACATCTGTGATTACACGTGCATAAGTCACTGTCACATTTAGGACAAAAATACAGCTTTTTGATTAGGGTGAAAAAACCCTCTAATATACTGCACATCTGGGATTACACAAACATAAGTCACTGTTACATTTAGGACAGAAATACAGCTTTTTGGTTAGGGTAAAAAAAAACTCTAATATACTGCACATCTGGGATTACACGTGCATAAGTCACTCACATTTAGGACAGAAATACAGCCTTTTGGTTAATGGGGTGAAAAACCCTTCTAATATACTGCACATCTGTGATTACACGTGCATAAGTCACGGTCACATTTAGGCCATAAATACGGCTTTGGCATACTGGGGTAAAAAAAGCCTCTAATATACTGCACATCTGTGATTACACGTGCATAAGTCAATGTCACATTTAGGACATAAATACAGCTTTTTGGCTAGGGTGAAAAAACCCTCTAATACACTGCACATCTGGGATTACACGTGCATAAGTCACTGTCACATTTAGGACAGAAATACAGCTTCTTGGTTACTGGGGTGAAAAAACCCTCTAATATACTGCACATCTAGGATTACACATGCATAAGTCACTCATATTTAGGCCATAAATACGGCTTTGGCATACTGGGGTGAAAAAAGCCTCTAATATACTGCACATCTGGGATTACACGTGCATAAGTCACTGTCACATTTAGGACAGAAATACAGCTTTTCGGTTACTGGGGTGAAAAAAGCCTCTAATATAGTGCACATCTGTGATTACACCTGCATAAGTCACTGTCACATTTAGGACAGAAATACAGCTTTTTGGTTACTGGGTTGAAAAAACCCTCTAATATATGCACATCTGTGATTACACGTGCATAAGTCACTGTCACATTTAGGACAGAAATACAGCTTTTTGGTTACTAGGGTGAAAAAACCCTCTAAAATACTGCACATCTGTGATTACACGTGCATAAGTTACTGTCACATTTAGGACAGAAATACAGCTTTTTGGTTACTGGGGTGAATCATGCTGGATCCGCCTTCCTTCAGGTGCTCTGGGTGGGGTCATTGGCTTAAATTGCCTTCACTCCCAGAGGGCCGCGCGGGTTAGAGAATTCAGTTTGGCCTTGGATTCAAGGAAGGAAGGAAGGATTGTCTGTTCCAGCTCAGATAAGTTTAGTTTCTGTTTTTGTTATTTGCGGTCTAGGCTGTTTGTGTGTCTTCTGCCCCTTCTCCCGTTTCATTATCTCAGGGATTCTAGGGTGTTTGCAGTCCAGGCACGAGGACACATTATTCCTACCATCTAGGTCTGAATGTGGGCTTAGCAGCGTAGGGACAGAAGTCAGGGATATGCTAGGAGATGACCATTCCCCAGCATCTCGCCTAGACACTTGTTTATTTGGTTGTCTGTATATCTGAGATACTGTCCGCCGTGACATTATAACCCGCCATACTGTGACTGCCATTACTCAGCGGTTTTGTGATGGCGTCAATTGATGCACTGGTTGACCGCATGCAGGTCCCTAGAGGTTGCGGATCTGCGTAGTTCGGTCACACGGTGTCAGAGTGTTCTGGCATTAGGTGCAGGTCAAATTGGTGGGGAGCCTAAAGTCGCTCTTCTCGAGAAATTTACAGGGGGTGCAGATGATTTTTTTCGCTTTAAAGAGTCATGCAAATTGTATTTTCGACTGCGTCCATTTTCGTCAGGTGATGAAAGTCAGAGGGTTGGTATAATCATGTCTCTGCTAAAAGGGGACGCACAATCCTGAGCTTTTTCTCTGCCGCCCGGTTCTCTGGCCCTCCGGTCGGTGGAGAAATTTTTCAAAGCCCTGGGATTGATTTACCCAGATTGGGTCTTGATGGCAGAATCTAAATTGCGTAACTTATTACAGGATAAACATACTGTAGAGGTTTACTGCATAGAGTTTAGGAGATGGGCTACCTTGTCGGGGTGGAACGTAGTCAGTTTTGTCAGGGGTTATCTGAGAGGTTGAAAGATGCCCTGGCTTTTCATGAGTACCCGGATACTCTAGAGAATGCTATGTCTTTGGCTATACGGTTGGATAGACGTATCAGAGAGAGGTGTAAGGGTCCCTCTGTGCAAGGGATCCCTTCTGCGTGTGGTTTTGTCTCACCTGCTGCTCAGGGTGATATTACTTATAACTCTGGGGTAGGGGAGGAACCCATGCAGTTGGGTCAGATATCTTTTCGTTCTGGTAGGAGAAACTTTAGGAGATTACATAAATTATGTTACTACTGTGGTAAAAGTGACCATTTTGTTTTTGCTTGTCCTTTTGTTAAACCGCGTGATGATATGAAAGAAAAAAAAAAACGTCCTGACTCTTGGTAGCGTGAATGGAGTAGTGGAACAAGCAAATATGCAAGCTCCCTGTAATTCTCGTTTTCTCCTTCCAGCTATGGTGGCGTTAGACTCAAGAAATTTTTTTGTTGAGGTATTCATTGACTGTGGTGCTGGGCTAAACCTTATTGACTTTCTTATCCTTCAAAATCTGGGTCTAAGTACGTGCACTTTAGAAAGGGAGATTCCGGTGTTTGCAATAGATTCTTCACCTCTTTCTCAAAGGAGTCTCACTCATATTGCACATGGTAATCAGTTGAGGTTGGGTGATTCACATGTAGAGCTTATTTCTTGTTTTGTCATGAGGAATTTGCCTGCTCCTATAGTCCTAGGTTTACCGTGGTTGACAAAACATAATCCAATTATTGATTGGCAGGCAAGACAAATTATTGGTTGGGGAGAGTTTTGTTCGGAGAATTGTCTTGGCACATCTATCTCTGGGGTGTCCACTGCGGTTCTACCTCAATATCTCTCAGACTTTGTCTTTTCGGAGGGTGGGACTCAGGAATTGCCCCCTCATCGTGACTATGACTGTCCTGTTAATCTCATCCCAGGAGCTAAATTGCCAAAGTCTCGCCTTTACAATCTTTCCCAACCTGAAAGAGAGGTCATGCGAAAGTATATCGCCGAGAGTTTGGCAAAAGGTCACATTAGGCCATCGAAGTCTCCGGTGGCAGACCGTGTTTGGATTTTTGGGAATTGAACCGTATTACGGTCCGGGATCCGTATCACCTTCCTTTGATCTCCGACCTTTTTGATCAGATTGTTGGTGCCAGGGTGTTCTCCAAGTTGGATTTGAGAGGGGCCTACAATCTGATCAGAATCAAGGAAAGGGATGAGTGGAAGACGGCCTTCAATACGCACGAGGGTCATTTTGAGAATCTGGTTATGCCTTTTGGGTTGACGAACGCGCCAGTGGTATTTCAGAGATTCGTCAATGACATTTTTCATCACTTGGTGGGGAGGTTCGTGGTAGTTTACTTAGATGACATTTTAATTTATTCTCCTGATCTGAAGACCCATCAGGATCATGTGAGACAGGTTTTGACGATCCTTCTGGAGAATAAATTATATGCCAAATTGGAAAAATGTGTGTTTTCCTGTGCAGGAGCTTCCATTTTTGGGATATCTGCTTTCCGTCTCTGGTTTCCGTATGGACCCCGAAAAGGTCCGGGCGGTTCTGGAATGGGACCGACCAGAGAATCAGAAAGCTTTGATGCGGTTTTTGGGGTTTACTAACTATTATAGAAAATGTATTCTGAACTATTCCACCATTGTTAAACCTCTGACTGATATGACAAAGAAGGGCACTGACGTCTCTGTTTGGTCGGAGGAGGCATTGCAGGCCTTTTCGACTATTAAGGAGTGTTTTGCGTCTGCTCCCATTGTGGTGCAGCCCGATGTGTCTCAGCCATTCATGGTGGAGGTGGATGCATTAGAGGTGGGGGTGGGAGCGGTGCTGTCGCAGGGTTCTTCTCCTGGCAAGTGGGTCCCGTGTGCTTTTTTTTTCTAAGAAGCTCTCGGTCGCCGAGAGGAACTATGATGTGGGAGATAGAGAGTTGCTGGCTATAAAGTTGGCCTTTGAGGAATGGCGTCACTGGTTGGAGGGGGCTTCTCACCCCGTTAATGTTTATACGGATCATAAGAATTTGTCTTACCTGCAATCTGCCAAGCGTCTGAATCCTAGGCAGTCCAGATGGTCACAGTTTTTTTACCAGGTTCAATTTTGTTGTTACTTTTCGTCCGGGGGTCAAAAACATCAAGGCAGATGCGTTGTCTCACAGTTTTCCTGGGGGAGGTGATTCAGAGGATCCTGCTCCGATTTTGGCTGACGGGGTTGTGGTTTCAGCTCTGTATCCCGAATTGAGATGGAGGTGTTTGGAGCTCAGGAGGGGGCTTCTGGTTCTTGTCCCCCAGGGAGGTTGTTTGTTCCCAAAGAACTGCGATATAAGGTTTTCAAGGAACATCACGATACTGTCCTTGCCGAACATCCTGGTGGTAAGTCCACCTATGACCTTGTGTCCCGGAGGTTCTGGTGGCCCGGGTTACGTAGGAGCATTGAGGATTACGTGGCAGCTTGTGAGACCTGTGCACGATCTAAGGTTGCTCATACTCGACCGGCTGGTTCACTCCTTCCTTTATCTATTCCGTCTCGTCCTTGGACGCACTTGTCCATGGACTTTATTACGGATCTACTGAGTTCCTCTGGGAAAACAGTAATTTTGGTGGTAGTTGACCGTTTTAGCAAGATGACTCATTTTGGGCCTAATGCCAAGACTCTTGTGCAAATTTTTGTTGATAATATCGTGAAATTGCATGGTATTCCTTCGGATGTGGTTTCTGATAGGGGCACGCAGTTTGTCTCCAGGTTCTGGAGGGCGTTCTGCTCTCGGCTTGGCATTCAACTTTCGTTCTCTTCGGCTTTCCATCCGCAGTCGAATGGACAGACGGAGCGTACTAATCAGAACCTGGAGACCTACTTGAGGTGCTTTGTGGCGGAGAATCAGGAGGACTGGTCCTCATTCCTGCACCTAGCGGAGTTTGCTTTGAATAACCGTAGGCAGGAATCCACAGGTAAGACGCCATTTTTTGTCGCATATGGTTTTCATCCTCAGTTTGGTACCTTTTCGGGGACTAGTTCCTCTGGGATGCCAGAGGAGGAAAGGTTTTCTTCTACCTTATCTTCTATCTGGCGGAGGATACAAGTGAATTTGGAGACGATGGGTGAGAGATATAAGCGAATGGCTGACAGGAGACGTGTGACTGGTCCGGACCTGTGTGTGGGTGATCTGGTGTGGTTGTCCACTAAAAATATAAAATTGAGAGTGCCATCTTGGAAACTGGGCCCAAGATTTATCGGCCCGTACAAAATATCTGCGGTGATCAATCCAGTAGCGTTTCGGCTGGATCTTCTCCAGACTTGGAGGATCCATGATGTGTTCCATATATCTTTATTGAATAAATATGTGAGACCGGTGGAACCATCGCCATTGCCTCCTCCTCCTGTTCTGGTCGATGGGAATTTAGAGTTCGAGATCTCCAGGATTCTTGACTCTAGAGTTCTTCAGGGTTCCCTTCAGTACCTGGTACACTGGAGGGGATACGGCCCTGAGGAGAGGATGTGGGTTCCGGCACTGGAGGTCAGCGACAGCCGACTGGTTAGGGCCTTTCACGGAGCCCACTCGGATAGGGTTGGTCCGGGGTGCCCGGAGGTCACCCGTAGAAGGGGGGATACTGTCATGCCCTGCTCGGACGGTGTGCGGAGGTCTGTCAGATTGGCAGCACGTGTCTAACCATTTGTTTTGTTTTGTTTTGGAATCATGCTGGATCCGCCTTCCTTCAGGTGCTCTGGGTGGGGTCATTGTCTTAAATTGCCTTTACTCCCAGAGGGCCGTGAGGGTTAGAGAATTCAGTCTGGCCTTGGATTCAAGGAAGGAAGGAAGGATTGTCTGTTCCAGCTCGGATAAGTTTGGTTTCTGTTTTTGTTATTTGCGGTCTAGGCTGTTTGTGTGTCTTCTGCCCCTTCTCCCCTTTCACCATCTCAGGGATTCTAGGGTGTTTGCAGTCCAGGCACGAGGACACATTATTCCTACCATCTAGGTCTGAATGTGGGCTTAGCAGCGTAGGGACAGAAGTCAGGGATATGCTAGGAGGTGACCATTCCCCAGCATCTTGCCTAGACACTTGTTTATTTGGTTGTCTGTATATCTGAGATACTGTCCGCCGTGACACATATTTAGGCCATAAATATGGCTTTGGCATACTGGGGTGAAAAAAGCCTCTAATATACTGCACATCTGTGATTACACATGCATAAGTCACTGTCACATTTAGGACAGAAATGCAGCTTTTTGGTTAGGGTGAAAAAACCCTCTAATATACTGCACATCTGGGATTACACATGCATAAGTAACTGTCACATTTAGGACAGAAATACAGCTTTTTGGTTACTGGGGTGAAAAAACCATCTAATATACTTCACATCTGTGATTACACGTGCATAAGTCACTGTCACATTTAGGACAGAAATACAGCTTTTTGGTTAGGGTGAAAAAAAACCTCTAATATACTGCACATCTGTGATTACACGTGCATAAGTCACTGTCACATTTAGGCCATAAATACGGCTTTGGCATACTGGGGTGAAAAAAGCCTCTAATATACTGCACATCTGTGATTACATGTGCATAAGTAATTGTCACATTTTGGACAGAAATACAGCTTTTTGGTTACTGGGGTGAAAAAACCCTCTAATATACTGCACATCTGGGATTACACGTGCATAAGTCACTGTCACATTTAGGACAGAAATACAGCTTTTTGGTTACTGGGGTGAAAAAACCCTCTAAAATACTGCACATCTGTGATTTCACATGCATAAGTCACTGTCACATTTAGGACAGAAATACAGCTTTTCGGTTAGGGTGAAAAAACCCACTAATATACTGCACATCTGTGATTACACGTGCAAAAAAAAATAAAAAATAGAGTGCAATACCCTACATCAGGGTTTATATTGGCGGTTAATTATTTTTAACATACTTAACCACTTTTTACTTTGCTTTGTGAACACTAACTATGAGGCAAACATCTAATAAGGGACGCGGTCATGGTCGTGGTGGTGGTGTTAGTGGAACCTCTGGTGCAGGGAGAGGACGTGGCCGTTCTGCCACAGCTACACATCCTACTGAACCTAGTACCTCAGGTCCCAGTAGCCGCTAGAATCTACAGCGATATTTGGTCGGGCCTAATACCGTTCTAAGGATGGTAAGGCCTGAGCAAGTACAGGCGCTAGTCAATTGGGTGGCTGACAGTGGATCCAGCACGTTCACATTATCTCTTACTTAGTCTTCTGCAGAAAGTGCACAGGTGGCGCCTGAAACCCATGCCCATCAGTCTGTCACATCACCCCCGTGCATATCAGGGAACCTGTCTGAGCCTCAAGTCATGCAGCAGTCTCTTATGCTGTTTGAAGACTCTGCTGGCAGGGTTCCCAAGGGCATCCATCTAGCCCTTCCCCAGGGGTGGAAGACATAAAATGCACTGACGCACAACCACTTATGTTTCCTAATGAGGACATGAGAATACCACCTCAGCACGTCTCTGATGATGACGAAACACAGGTGCCAACTGCTGCGTCTTTCTGCAGTGTGCAGACCGAAAAGGAGGTCAGGGAGAAAGACTAGGTGGAAGACGATGCAGGGGACAATGAGGTCCTAGACTCCACATGGAATGAAGGTCGTGCCACTCACTTTCAGAGTTCGGAGGAAGAGGCAGTGGTGAGACCGAGCCAACAGCGTAGCAAAAGCGGGAGCAGGGTGCAAAAGCAGAGCAGCTGTCGCCAAAACAGTTCGCCTGCTACTGGACACCGTCAATAGGGACCGAGCACACCAAAGGCAACTTCAAGGAGTTCCCTGGCATGGCACTTCTTCACACAATGTGCTGACGACAAGACCCGAGTGGTTTGCACGCTGTGCCATCAGAGCCTGAAGCGAGGCATTAACGTTCTGAACCTTATACACATCCTGCATGACCAGGGATCTACATGCGAGACACGGTCTGCAGTGGAGTAAGCACCTTCAAAACGAAGAAAGGGCTCAGGCCCCTCCTGCTCCCTCTTCTGCTGCTGCCCTGGCCTCTTCCTCCGCCTCTGGAGGAACGTTGGCACCTGTCGCTCAGCAAACAGAGGATGTGCCACCAACAACACCACCTCCGTCACCAAGCATCTCCACCATGTCACACGGAAGCGTTCAGCTCTCCATCTCACAAACCTTTTAGAGAAAGCGTAAATTCCCACCTAGCCACCCTCGATCCCTGGCCCTGAATGCCAGCATTTCTAAACTACTGGCCTTTGAAATGCTGTCATTCAGGCTGGTGGAGACGGACAGCTTCAAACAGCTCATGTCGCTTGCTGTCCCACAGTACGTCGTTCCCAGCCGCCACTACTTCTCCAGGAGAGCCGTGCCCTCCCTGCACAACCAAGTATCGGATAAAATCAAGTGTGCACTGTGCAACGCCATCTGTGGCAAGGTCCACCAAACCACAGATACGTGGACCAGTAAGCACGGCCAGGGAAGCTATATCTCCCTAACGGCACACTGGGTAAATGTAGTGGCGGCTGGGCCCCAGGCGGAGAGCTGTTTGGTGCACGTCCTTCCGCCGCCAAGGATCGCAGGGCATCATTCTTTGCCTCCTGTTGCCTCCTCTTCCTACTCGGCTTCCTCCTCCTCTTCTACCACCTCCTCATCCGGTCAGCGACAGACCTTCACCACGAACTTCAGTACAGCCAAGGGTAAACGTCAGCAGGCCATTCTGAAACGAATGTGTTTGGGGGACAGGCCCCACACCGCGCAAGAGTTGTAGCGGGGTATAGAACAACAGACAGACGAGTGGTTGCTGCCAGTGGGCCTCAAGCCCGGCCTGGTGGTGTGCGATAATGGGAGAAATCTCGTTGCAGCTCTGGGACTAGCCGGTTTGACGCACATCCCTTGCCTGGCGCATGTGCTGAATTTGGTGGTGCAGAAATTCATTCACAATTACCCCGACATGTCTGAGCTGCTGCATAAAGTGCGGGCCGTCTGTGCGCGCTTTCGGCGTTCTCATCCTGCCGCCGCTGTCTGCTTTACAGCGTAACTTCGGCCTTCCCGCTCACCGCCTCATATGTGATGTGCCCACCAGGTGGAACTCCACCTTGCACATGCAGGAGAGACTGTGCGAGCAGCAGCAGGCCATAGTGGAGTTTCAGCTGCAGCACGCACGGGTGAGTCGCACTGCGGAACAGCACCACTTCACCACCAATGACTGGGCCTCCATGAGAGACCTGTGTGCCCTGTTGCGCTGTTTCGAGTACTCCACCAACATGGCCAGTGGCGATGACGCCGTAATCAGCATTACAATACCACTTCTATACCACCGACTAAATCATCCGAAGGATGAAATTTATGTGTGCCAAAATGTTATAACTCAACCAATTAGACAGAAGACACACATGTACAATTATAACACAAATATTTTATTAAGTAATAAATATTACAACAAACCATAGACAATGATAAAATGAGTAGCAGCAGTGCAAGCCAGCGCTGCGATAAGCAGCTCAATCGCCAGACTCTGGGTATAATGAATACAAAATCAAAAGGAGGAATAGGGAAATAATGTATGCCGCACAAAGTAGGCAATATAAACCCTACCCCCAATAAATGTACAGGCCTCCACCCCCCAGAGGTAAACCTGCAAAAACTGCTAAATAAAAGCCGAAAGAAAGTGCCAAATGTACAGCACCTATATCTAGCCCATAAGCAGTATGGAGGAACCACAGTAGTAGTAATAACCATTAAATCAAAAGAGCATATTACCTAAAGTTATTAGGTAAAAAACATATTACCTAAAGTTAATAGGAGGCACAAATGGATCGAACCCAGGTATGGCAGAGAGCGCACCCCGACACACGTTTCGCTCCTCCGCTTTCTCAGGGGGCGTACACATTTGCACCTGCTAACACCCCACATATACCCTGGATAATTGATAATCAAATGTAATACACCTGGCATGTAGCCAATGGTTATGCAGCACAGAGAACTGACAGGGCATAAGCTGCCCTGTACGCGCGCAAGCTCCCGGCCGGAGCTACGCTCGCACCACGAGGCAAGCTGAAGACAGGACCAGACGAAACAACAAGAGGATCACTGCCGATAGCGGACATTCGTATCACAACAGCAGATGTACTTGACTATACGCACAATAGTAAGTGTTGAGCACCTACTCCCATAATAGATCGCATTTAAAATCATTTTACCTTGCCACATACCCTCCAGATAGAAACTCCATATATTTCAGATAGAGGAATATGTAAACATACAAAGAGTAAATACCGAGTGCCAATATACACTCTGTCTATTGCAGCAACATTTATACAGCTATCAAATACTAAATGTTATGACCTACTTTATTTAGTGCGACAATACCCATATTTTTGCACGCAGCAAATAAGTCAGCGCGGGTTCTTTTTCTCTGCTTCTCATATACTACCTTTATTTAATGTAGTGCCATTACAGAAATATATATTAGATTATAAGATCATAAGGTTATAGACCTAAACAATAAACTGAGAGACTGTTGGATTATGTCTTAATATAGATCACAGAAAAAATGCACCAAACGGATATGCCACTGACTATACTGGCTAGTCATAAATGCAGATTTTAAAAGCTGAGAATTTCGCCAATATATTCCTGTCAGGAAAATATCGGAGCCCTTCATGCACCACGTCACGGTCACTCAGCATGGCAAAGGGTCCTACCACTACGCTAACTATGGTGTGAACAAGGTCTGAAGGTGATGTAATCCAGCTCACAGCCAGGCTTCCACACAAACGCCTAGCAGGACAACTAGTGCAATGCGAACAAAGCCAGACTGCAAGCCACACCCATATCAGACCATGTGATGGAAGTCACCAGGTGCAAAAGAGTGTTTGAATGCCAGGTAAAGGCACATACACTACATATAAAACAAGACAAAAACACAGAAATATAGTGGCAATACTGGAGGAGCTGCTCAACCCCTAACACTGTAGCGTGTTTTTCATTGGGGGAGCAGCCCCACTGCATGTGGACCGCGCCGACATCCTCCACCGTATGCATTTTTTGCTGGGGATAGTCGTTCGCTGCGGTCCACATGCGGTGGGGCTGCTCCCCCAATAAAAAACAAGCTACAGTGTTAGGGGTTGAGCAGCTCCTCCAGTATTGCCACTATATTTCTGTGTTTTTGTTATGTCTTAATATGCCCAATTTTTTGCTTTTTTTTTTGTTATGTCAATAATCCAGTGGTATACACCTGGATCCTCCACATTTATATGCAATCATAAGGCGATGGGACCTTTGTTTTCTCCAAGGATCTATTACACAGTCTGTTAGTTAGAAACTCATAAAATTAGGTAGTGGCCATAATAACTATGAATGTATGGGTTACAGTTATCATATTACATAATATTGAAAGTAGGTAAAAACAATTTATGGCACTTATTCTGGTAGATATAAATACTGTATCCATAATAACGGAATAGAAGGTTGTCAATGTATGCTGTTTATTATGAATGATTAATAATAAATAAAGTATTGCTGTAATAGCTTGATAACCAGATGTACCAGACATCGTTATTTATAATCTGAAATAACAATTGTAACAATTATATTATGTCTTTTGACAAGGACCCGACTGAAACATCTATCTATGTTAGATCATGCTCTCATAGACTTGTGTCCATTGCCCATAAAATGTTAACAAAGGAATGACGCGCAGCCTTACTCCCGCGAAGGGAGATCGGCGCATACTAGCAGGCCGCAGTGAAAGAGAAAGGGGGAGCGGCTGGCACCTGGTGACTTGTGCACCACTCCTTCTCTGGAGTGGTCAGGTCCCGCTGCCTATTACAAATGAGGAATGGACATTGGTGGAGGGATCCGAGGTGGGAGAGAAAAAAATATTTAATAGGATGTTTGGCAGCGCGCGATCACTATTACCCCATTTTCCTCTGACGAAGTCGCTTAGGCGGCGAAACATGTCGGGAGGGGTAGTGTTCTGTGTGTGTGTGTTTTTTTAGACAGGGCTGAGCAGTAGTTTCAATTATACAAGCTGAGGATAGATAGAGGGACGGAGTGTATGCAGAGAGCTCTGTGTATGTGGCCAAACATACTGCCACATTGCATTTACATCAAGCGATGTGAGCAGTGAACATTGCTAAGCAGCGCTGGGCAGATTGATAATAGACAGTGTGGCTGAAGGATAGCTACACTGTCTAAAGCCTGTGGCTATTTACTGAGCACGTGTATAATAACTAATACAAACTTTAGTGTCATACACAGACGCCAAATATTAGTGATTTACACGATGGGCTCCCTATAATTTCTACCCCATCCCCAGTGTATAGTACCTTGGTGTGGGTGTAAGTAGAAAGGAGATATCTCCGTGTTGCAAAATTACTGCAACATTGCATCTATGTAAGCAATGTAAGCAGAGAAGATACACATGCGCTGTGGACACTGACATAGGTGATGTGACTGAAGTCAAGCTACGTTTCCCAATAAGTTGTTGGTCAGCTCCTTAGTGTGTGTGCAGCAATTATGACAGTATTAAGCGCTATATATAGATGCGCAATATCAGTAAGCTAGCACCAGGGGCTCCTTTATGTTGTCTCTTCCACCCCCAGTAGACACTGTGTGTATCAATAAATGGACGTGAGTCTGTCCATATAATGCACTGTGGGTGTAAAATATACATACATATATACAATTGTGACATGTGAGAAGCAATAAATACACCACACAGGGTAGTATTAAAACAGTGTTTATTAAGTACACAGTAAAACAAAGCATCAACTCTGCCCCCATCTGCTTGCTATAAATTAGATGACAATAATACTCTGCCAGTCCCTGATACTTTTAAATGTACATGGTCTGTCCGTCTTTAGTTTTGGGTTTTAAAATATATCAAATAAAGATGTAGTTTTTATCGTGTAATAATTGTTAGGACTAGAGTTGAGCGGACACCTGGATGTTCGGGTTCAACGGGTTCGGCCAAACTTCACCTAAACTTGACCTGACCTTGACCCCAAACCAGAACCCCATTGAAGTCAATGGGGACCCGAACATTTGAGCACTAAAATGGCTGTAAAAAAGTAATAGAAAAGGCTAGAGGGCTGCAAATGGCAGCAAAATGTGGTTAAGAGCATGGCAAGTGCTCTGCAAACAAATGTGGATAGGGAAATGAATTAAAATAACAAAATACGTAAAAATAAAAAATAATAATCTTGATCTTGGAGGACGAGGTCCATATGGAGTAGGAGGTTGAGGAGGCGGTGGATGTGGCGGTGTAGGTGGAGGAGGAGAAGGTAGCCAACACTGGTTTTTGGTTTAAATTATAATTTTTTGTTTAAATTAGGGTACACCCCAAAACATTGGCAAATATAACCTCCTCAAGCCGTGCTAAACAAACGTTCAGACAATACACTGGCTGCAGGGCAGGCCAGCACCTCCAAGGCATAAAGGGCAAGCTCAGGCCATATGACCAATTTGTAGACCCAGAAGTTGAAGGGGGCAGACCCATCAGTCAGTACATGTAGGCGTGTGCACACATACTGCTCTACCATGTTGCACATTCCCGTTATGCCAACGATCCAATTGGATATCTGCTCTATCAACTTTCGATGTTCTTTTCTGCGCCTACCATGTTGATCACGGTTAGCGGGGACTCAGGGTTCCACACCGGAGAGGGAGCGTGAGAAAGGGATACCACATCCAAGGGAGGTCAATGGCTGCAATGTGATCAAGCTGAAATGTGGGAAAAATTATTATAGCAGAAGGAACTAATGAAAGGGCCAATTAAAGACTAATTTTAGAAATTTAAGTCCGTCACCTATGCAGAGCAGAGGTTTTTCATCGCCAGAAATGGGTTAATGTCCCCCACCAATGGAACAGATAATTTTTAAAAATGCTTCCACTGTGCGCCTGCTGTCAGGTGGGAATGCCACCAGCAGCGCGTCTACCAGCGTGCGCTTGTACTTGCGCATCTTACGATCACGCTCTAGTGACGGAATTAAGGACGGTACATTGTCCTTGTAACAAGGATCCAGCAGCGTGGCCACCCAGTAATCAGCACAAGTTAGAATGTGGGCAAATCGGTGGTCGCTGAGGAGACACTGCAGCATGTAATCGCTCATGTGTACCAGGCTGCCCAGAGGCAACAAAAAGCTGTCCTCTGTGGGAGGTGTATCGTCTGTGTCCTCTGTATCCCCCCAGCCACGCACCAGTGATGACCATGAGCTGGTTTGGGTGCCACCCTGCTGTGAACACGGTTCCTCCTCCTCCATCTCATCATCCTCCACCTCATCATCCTCCACCTCATCATCCTCCAGAACTGTGCCCTGGCTGGACAAATGTGTACCTGACGTTTGTGGGTGCATGAGCCCACCCTCTGAGCCACTTGTGAATGAATGGCCTGAAACCCTATGAAATGATCACTCTTCCTCCTCCTGTGCCACATCCTCTTCCATCATCGCCAGAAGCATTTTTTTCAAGGAGACATAGCAGTGGGATAGTAACGCTGAGAACGGCGTTATCGGCACTGGCCATGTTGGTGAAGTACTCGAAACATCGCAACAAGGAACACAGGTCTCGCATGGAGGCCCAGTCATTGATGGTGAAGTGGTGCTGTTCTGCAGAGCGACTCACCCGTGCGTGCTGCAGCTAAATCTCCACTATCGCCTGCTGCTGCTCGCACAGTCTGGCCAGCATGTGCAAGGTGGAGTTCCACCTTGTGGGCACGTCGCATATGAGGCGGCGAGCTGGAAGGCCGAAGTTACGCTGCAGCGCTGACAGGCGAGCAGCAGCAAGGTGAGAATGCCGAAAGCGCGCACAGACGGCCCGCACTTTATGCAGCAGCTGTGATATATCAGGGTAATTTTTAAGGAACCTCTGCACCACCAAATTCAGCACATGCAACAGGAAAGGGATGTGCGTCAAACCGGCTAGGCCCAGATTTGCTACGAGATTTCGCCCATTATCGCACACCACCAGGCCGGGCTTGTGGCTCACTGGCATCAAACTTAACATGGATAAAACAGAATTCATCATCTTTCCCCCATCTTGCTCAACCCCTCCAACAGACCTATCTATCACGATCAATGGCTGCACTCTCTCCCCGGTCAACCAAGTACGCTGCCTTGGAGTGACCTTGGATTCTGCCCTCTCCTTCAGACCACACATCCAAGCCCTTTCCACCACCTGCCGCCTCCAACTCAAAAACATCTCTTGCATCCGTGCTTTCCTTAACCTTGAATCTGCGAAAATGCTTGTACATGCCCTCATCATCTCCCGCCTAGACTACTGCAACACTCTGTGGCCTTCCATCTAGCACTCTCACACCCCTCCAATCTATCCTCAACTCTGCTGCCTGACTAATCCACCTCTCACCCTATTACTCCTCTGCCAATCCCTTCACTGGCTCCCCATTGCCCAGCGAATTTACTTCAAAGTGCTAACAAGTACATACAAGGCCGTCCATAACCTGTCCCCTCCCTACATCTCTGAGCTACTTTCCCGATACACCCCCACACGCACTCTCCGATCCTCACAAGACCTCCTTCTCTCCTCTCCTCTTATCGCCTCTTCCCACAATCGACTCCAAGATTTCTCCCGTGCATCCCCCATACTCTGGAACTCACTACCCCAACATATCAGACTCTCACCTACAGTGGAATCCTTCAAAAGAAACCTGAAAACCCACCTCTTCAGACAAGCCTGCAACCAGTGACCCTGCTGCCTCTATTCCGCCATGACCAGCTTCACCCGCACCTACAGTGTCCTCCCATACCATGTAGATTGTAAGCCCTCACGGACAGGGCCCTCGCTCACCTTTAACTAAGCATTGCCCATCTCTAAGCCGACCCCGCTCAGCAGCTGCTAAGGCTCAGAGGGAACACTGGTTCCCACCCTGTAGTACATTCAAATAACTTCAGCATGTAGAAGTGTTGTTGCAAAGTAGTGATATATTTTATTCAAATGCAGTTGTATACATTAGTGTGATGTTTCAGGCTTTCTGGCTTTCTTCAGACTACAGCAAACAATTTACATAAATAGATGGATCAGAATCAACATAAAAAGTACAGGAAAAACTCTCTGGTTTATATAATATATATGTGTTTGGCTAAATAAACATTGCATAGAAAAACTTCCTCCAAACACTAATTTTTGTTTTAAAAAAAACTGTGTGTGAACTCTAAAATTGTCATAATTGCCTAGATAAGTTTCGCTCAGTGGGCAGATTGATTTAGCCAACAAAAATCTAAATACAGAAATTTTACCAAAATCCGGAAATTTGTCCAGTGGGTAAAAATTGTTTATAAAAATGCCAAAAATGGTTGAAAAAAAAAAAAAAAAAGCAATACTCTTAATGTGCCATTTTTGGAAGTATGCACTTGCGGGTCATGGTACACCAACTCTCAGGTCATATGCTGTAAATAAAGACACCAGAGTGTCTTTTAATCCATATTGGTCTTGTGAACTCTGTTATGGACAAGCCTTTTTCATTATATCGTCATTATACTGGCTCTCCAGTTCATATGCAATTATCTCATAGACCTTTTGCTTTGGCCTCATGCACACGACCGTTTTTTTTTTGCGGTCCGCAAAAACGGGTTCCGTTTTTCCGTGATCCATGACCGTTTTTTCGTCCGTGGGTCTTCCTTGATTTTTGGAGGATCCACGGACATGAAAAAAAAAGTCGTTTTGGTGTCCGCCTGGCCGTGCGGAGCCAAACGATCCGTCCTGACTTACAATGCAAGTCAATGTGGACGGATCCGTTTGACATTGACACAATATGGTGCAATTGCAAACAGATCCGTCCCCCATTGACTTTCAATGTAAAGTCAGGAGTTAATATACCATAGGATCGGAGTTTTCTCCAATCCGATGGTATATTTTAACTTGAAGCGTCCCCATCACCATGGGAACGCCTCTATGTTAGAATGTACCATTGGATTTGAGTTACATAGTGAAACTCAGATCCGACAGTATATTCTAACACAGAGGCGTTCCCATAGTGATGGGGACGCTTCTAGTTAGAATATACTACGAACTGTGTACATGACTGCCCCCTGCTGCCTGGCAGCACCCGATCTTTTACAGGGGGCTGTGATCAGCACAATTAACCCTTCAGGTGCCGCACCTGAAAGGGTTAATTGTGCGTATCATAGCCCCCTGTAAGAGATCAGGGGCTGCCAGGCAGCAGGGGGCAGACCCCCCTCCCTCCCCAGTTTGAATATCATTGGTGGCCAGTGTGCGGCCCCCCCGGCCCCCCCTCTATTGTAATATCATTGGTTGGCAGTGTGCGGCCTCCCCCGGCCCCCCTTCCCTCCCTCTATTGTAATATCATTGGTGGCCAGTGTGCGGCCTCCCTCCCTCTATTGTAATATCATTGGTGGCCAGTGTGCGGCCTCCATCGGCCCCCCCTCCCTCCCTTTATTGTAATATCATTGGTGGCCAGTGTGCGGCCCCCCCCGGCCACCCCTCCCTCCCTTTATTGTAATATCATTAGTGGCCAGCGTGCGGCCTCGGTCGGCCCCCCCTCCCTCCCTTTATTGTAATATCATTGGTGGCCAGCGTGCGGCCCCCCTCCCTCTATTGTAATATCATTGGTGGCCAGTGTGCGGGCTCCCCTCTCCCCCCCCCGCCCGATTATTGGTGGCAGCGGAGAGTTCCGATCGGAGTCCCAGTTTAATCGCTGGGGCTCCGATCGGTAACCATGGCAACCAGGACGCTACTGCAGGCCTGGTTGCGATGGTTACTTAGCAATATTACAATATTAGAAGCATCATACTTACCTGCTGCGCTGTCTGTGACCGGCCGGGAGCTCCTACTACTGGTAAGTGACAGGTCTGTGCGGCGCATTGCTTAATGATCTGTCACTTACCAGTAGGAGGAGCTCCCGGCCGGTCACAGACAGCGCAGCAGGTAAGTATGATGCTTCTAATATTGTAATATTGCTAAGTAACCAGGCAACTGCAGTAAACCGGATTGGGAGAGAAGCACGCTGGCGCAATATTAATAGTTTTTAGTTCGTGACGCCAATTGCAGCTTGCGCAGGTACTGTAACAGGGCCCTTTAAGATGTTAAATCTCACGTACCAAGTGAGGAATGCCAGAGGGGGATATTATCTCTGTGTGGTAGATATTGTAGTGTCAACGGTGTCTCCTACCTGGGTACGGCTGGACTCCTGGATCCTGGCTCACTTGCAATAAAATGAGTGTTGTTAATAGGAGCAACTGAGGAACTTGGGTAGTAGTAAATGAGATCCAGACTGGTGATATAATCCAACTTGTCTTTACTTAATGGGTGCAGCATAAATCCATATGAGTACAGAAATAGTCCTTAGGTCCCAGCAGGTATTGGCAATGTATGGCAGGGGTTAATGCCTCTTCTGCTCCTATACTATATGCCTGGAGAACCTGGCAGGTATTTATATTCTGCTCTGCCTGTCTTCTGCTTGATATGGGCCTGACTAGCTGAGGAGGGATTTGGCTTCTCCTGGTCTCTGGATATGTACTCACTGCTTGGCTCACAGGGAATGCTTCTTCCTGGAGGCTGGAGATGGCTGCTTTTCTTGTCAACCAGCTGAGGCTGATGGCTCAGGCTGGGAATAGTGATCTTGGCCTCAACCGAGACTTGATCTTGGGATCCCTGTTTCTGGGAGCTCCTACTAACACAGCCTTCCCCTAGCCGGGGTGGCTGGTACACCCTGGATCTAACTGGTTTCTTCCCTCCCTTGCTGCAGGGTGTGGGACCAGCCCACTTCTGCTCCTAGAAGAGGGGGAGCTAAACACTGGAATGAACTATTCCAGTCTAGCTATGCTAAACTGAACTAAACACATTGCTTCCACCTGCTGGTGTACATGGAAATTACAGCATAATATATGAAACAGGCATAGAAAATACATATAATGGAAAATGCAATGTTAGACTACACAAGATGACAATACATATGTACCTGACATGTTGTAGCAGGGAGAAAGAGTTTAGTGACATACTCCAGGATGTTACACAACCAGGCCTGCAGTAGCATCCTGGTTGCCATGGTTACCGATCGGAGCCCCAGCGATTAAACTGGGACTCCGATCGGAACTCGCCGCTGCCACCAATGATTGGGGGGGGGAGAGGGGAGGCCACACACTGGCCACCAATGATATTAATACAATAGAGGGGTCAGGGGGGGCCGGGGGGGCCGCACACTGGCCACCAATGACATTACAATAGAGGGAGGGGGGGCCGCATGCTGGCCACCAATGATATTACAATAGAGGGAGGGAGGGGGGGCCGGGGGAGGCCGCACACTGGCCACCAATGATATTACAATAGAGGAAGGGGGCCGGGGGAGGCCGCACACTGGCCACCAATGATATTACAATAGAGGGAGGGAGGGGGGGCCGGGGGGGGGGGCGCACACTGGCCACCAATGATATTCAAACTGGGAAGGGAGGGGGGTCTGCCCCCAACTGCCTGGCAGCCCCTGATCTCTTGCAGGGGGCTATGATACGCACAATTAACCCCTTCAGGTGCGGCACCTGAAAGGTTAATTGTGCTGATCACAGCCCCCTGTAAAAGATCGGGTGCTGCCAGGCAGCAGGGGGCAGTCATGTACACAGTTCGTAGTATATTCTAACTAGAAGCGTCCCCATCACTATGGGAACGCCTCTGTGTTAGAATATACTGTCGGATTTGAGTTTTCACGAAGTGAAAACTCAGCTCTGAAAAAGCTTTTATGCAGACGGATCTTCGGATCCGTCTGCATGAAAGTAGCCTACGGACACGGATCACGGACACGGATGCCAATCTTGTGTGCATCCGTGTTTTTTCACAGACCCATTGACTTGAATGGGTCCGTGAACCGTTGTCCGTCAAAAAAATAGGACAGGTCCTATTTTTTTGACGGACAGGATACACGGATCATGGAGGCGGATGACAAACGGGGCATTTTCCGAGTTTTCAACGGAAAATCACGGAAAACGGAACAACGGCCACGGGTGCACACAATGGTCGTGTGCATGAGGCCTTTAGCTGTAGGTTTTATCTTTTGAGACTACTGTTCTGCTACACTAGTTTTATGAAAATAATATAATCCCTGATTAGGTGTATGTATCGTGACATTTGCGTTCAATAATATTGCATGATAATGCAATAAAAATGTATTTACAGGATTTAACTTGTATTCAATCCATTGGCTGAATGAATTTTGTGTAATACAGTTTTTTTTTTTTTTTTATCATTTGCCCAAAAGACTGTCCAGAAACGCATCAGATGGACTGGAATTAGATAAGTTTCTTTGATCATAAATCTAGTGAGCTCTGAAGTCAGGAAACTTTAATAAGGAACTTTCATTATGATAGTTGTATCTTGCTCTGTGGAGTAGAATATTAACCCTTTGTAGGTGCCTCTAGGAAGCATGTGTCACATTCAAACAGGCACTACAACCATCTAGGACAGGCTAGTTTAAAAGAATCATAGCTTCACTCTTTACCGTGCTATAAATAAGCTAAGTCTACATGGATAAATCAGGGAAAACCAATATGTGCAATAACCAACATCATCAAGAAATGTCTGTGGGATTTATACCTAGCAATAAAAAGACTTCAGATACAAACTTGATCTTGTTTACTATGAAGTCTTGCCTATGAAACTGGCCCAATATTACTTCAACCGCTTCCAATACAGATAGCCTTTTGTAACTGCTAGAGTTTGCACTCTCTTATGATTAAACTGTCTATATATTTACTGCAGAATGTGCATTTAGCCAATTTAAAATTTACAGTTGAAAAAGTATACAGTACTTTATATGGCAAATCACTTTACATATAATGAAAGGGCTGAATGGATCAAATCAATCCAGACATTGCTTTAATTCCTTAAAGTAAACGTGTCACCAAAAATGCTATCTTCCTGTTAAAACCAGATAGCAACACATATCTGTATTTTGTAATCTGTTTTTTATTTTCTTATTGTTGATGTTTTTTTCTGTTTCCTGAACATTGATTATGCGGCCAGCAATCTTGCCTGAGCTGTTCTTAACAGCATTTAGAAAGCATTAAGAAAATTGCTTTAAAGCATCCCCATGGGCCATAGACACAATGGACAGGAGGGGACCCTATTGAATTATGTGGGAGCGTTTTCTGGGCATGCTCTGTGACCTGTGCAGAGGTCATTGTACAAGGAAAGAATAGATAAGCTTTGACAATCACTTATTGTGAATGGTGCATACTGTCTTATCTATACGAAGAGGTGATATAATTACAGGGAGGATTAGAATGACCTTAGCAGATAACTGCAGTAAAGTGATCTGTACAGACCAAGAAGTGACGCCTATTATTTGGCTTAGTGGCCAATGTGAAAACCGCAGGATTTTATTGTTTTTGCTTGAATATAGAAATTGACATGGAAAATTAAAAATATCATCACAAATTCTTTAAAACTATGTTAAAAATGTGACTTAATGTGAGTAGAACCTCTGGCCAACTTTTCACCTTCCTGACCAGGACAGTTTTTGCAAATCTCAAGTGTTACTTTATGCAGTAATAATTTTGGGGCATTTTTCTGCTTTTAACAGAGTGATATCTCATAAAATAGTTATTAGTTAACATTACTTTATGTTGGCATCATTTTGTAAATGTCATTTTATTTTTATAGGATGTTAGACAGATTAGAATTTTAGATGCAATTTTTAAAATTTTGAAGAAAATTTCCAAAACCTGCCTTTTAAAAGAACAATTTAGTTATAAAGTCACACTTTGTGGGGCTTACATAAGACAAATTCCCCATAATCGATCTCATTTTAGAAACTACACCCCTCGAATTATTCTAATATGATTTTACAAACTTTGTTAATCCTTTAGGTGTTCCACAAGAATTATAGGAAAATAGTAGAAAATAAAAAAAATTTTAATGTCACTTTTTTAATAGGTTTTCCATTCTAATCCATTTTACTGTGACAAAACAAGAGGTAAAAGCCAAACAAAACTCAAACTTTATTACTCTGATTCTGCAGTTTACAGAAACACCCCATATGTGGTTGTAAACTTCTGTATGGGCAGACGGCAGGGCTCAGAAGGGAAGGAACAACATATGGATTTTGGAAGACAGATTTCACTAGGATAATTTTCAGCTGCCATGTCACATTTGAAGACCCCCTGATGCACACCTACAGTGGAAACTCCAAAAAAGTTACCCCATTTTGAAAACAACACTCCCAAGTGATTTTCATGGAATGCCCTGAGCACTTTGACCCAACAAGTGTTTCATAGAATTTATACACATTATGAAAATGAAAAATACATTTTGTTTTACAAGAAAATGTCACTCTACACCCAAATTTTTCATTTTCACAGGAGAAACAGGAGAAAATGTGCCACACAACTTGTTATTCATTTTCTCCTGAATATGGCAACATTCCATATGTGCTCATATACTGCTTTATAGACACACAGCAGGGCTCAGAAGGGAATGAGCACCATATGGCTTTTGGAGAGCAGATTTCACAGGGATAATTTTCCAGTGCTATGTCACCTTTTGAAGACACCCTAAGGCACAGAAAATGGCGAAGTGTATATCAAAAGTGTAGTATACTTCACAGAGAACTCCCAAAAACAAAGCCAATATATACTATTCCCAAAGGGGAACAGAGGGAGCTAAAACTTAACATTTAATGAGTATAAATATAAGAAAGCTGCGCTACACACCAGGACAATTACATACATAAACTGACAGACAATGACCCGACTGGGGCCAAAAACAATTAGGATCTTCAGAAGAGTATTACCGAGTATTGCCTTTATCTCTAAATTCCGCAGTACACACTGATCTTATATTGTAGACATACTTTGTGACTATAGTCAAATAAACTCAGTTTACATCTACAGTGATACCATAAGGCACACTCGTATGTGTGCCTCTGCAGCAACCAGGGAACTCGGGCTCCGTCCTTTCGGTGTTCTCACTCTGCTGCTGCTCGCCTGTCAGCGCTGCAGTGTAACTTCGGCCTTCCCGCTCACCTCCTCATATGCGACGTGCCCACAAGATGGAACTCCACCTTGCACATGCTGGCCAGACTGTGCGAGCAGCAACAGGCGATAGTGGAGTTTTAGCTGCAGTACGCATGGGTGAGTCGCTCTGCGGAACAGCACCACTTCACCACTAATGACTGGGCCTCCATGCAAGACCTGTGTTCCTTGTTGTGCTGTTTCGAGTACTCCACCAACATGGCCAGTACCGATAACGCCGTTCTCAGCGTTACTATCCCACTTCTATGCCTCCTTGAAAAAACGCTTCTGGCTATGATGGAAGAGGATGTGGCACAGGAGGAGGAGGAGGAAGAGTGATCATTTCATAAGGTTTCAGGGCATTCATTCACAAGTGGCTCCAAGGGTGGGTTCCTGCACCCAAATGCCAGGTACACATTTGTCCAGCCAGGGCACAGTTCTGGAGGATGATGAGGTGGAGGATGAGGAGATGGAGGAGGAGGAACCGTGTTTACAGTAGGGTGGCACCTAAACCAGCTCATGGCCATCACTGGTGCATGGCTGGGGGGATACAGAGGACACAGACGATACACCTCCCACAGAGGACAGCTTTTCGTTGCCTCTGGGCAGCCTGGCACACATGAGCGATTACTTGCTGCAGTGTCTCCTCAGCGACCACCGATTTGCCCACATTCGAACTTGTGCTTATTACTGGGTGGCCACGCTGCTGGATCCTTGTTACAAGGACAACGTACCGTCCTTAATTCAGTCACTGGAGTGTGATCGTAAGATGCGCGAGTACAAGCGCACGCTGGTAGACGCACTGCTGGTGGCATTCCCACCTGACAGCAGGGGGACAGTGGAAGCACAAGGCGAAGGCAGAGGAAGAGGTCGCCAACTCAGCTGGGGCACCAACAGTACCTCAGAAGGCAGGGTTAGCATGGCCGAAATGTGGAAAAGCTTTGTCAGCACGCCACAACAACCAGCACCACCAGCTGATATGGAACGTCTTAGCAGGAGGCAGCATTTCAGCAACATGGTGGAGCAGTATGTGTGCATATGCCTACACGTACTGAATGACGGGTGTAAAGGGGGAATATTAATCACCAATATTTATCCAAATATCAATAATTAATATTCATAAATAGGAGGAGCCGTCTATTGATGACTCCGCCCATTTATACCTTTATATAACAATAATACAATACTTTCACTATGCTTTGCCTTACGCTAATCACTAAGCTAGCTGCATGCGCCTTACCAAACTAACTATCGCTAATAACCACACATTACACAGATAGTTATAAATAAGACATAGTATTTATTATTACCAACAATACACTACGCACGCAATACACTAACAATACAGTACTATAAATACAGCACTAAACTACACTACACGGTTACCAATTCCACCCACAAACTAACTATACAGTTCACACATACACACACGTATTAGCAGCCCACCCCACCTGTCTCTATTTACTATCCCTATGGGGTACGACGAGGGTTAACGGTGGTCTTACAGGGGTGTAAGTAAACTACAAATACAAAGACGGTAATGGGGTAAGGTACCGTGATACCAATAAGGCAAGGGTTTGGGCGACCAGGGTGCCCAGTACCAGGGACACAAACAAGGCAAGGGTTAATCAGGGCCCAGGGTGCACATCAGGGACACAAACAAGGCAAGGGTTATTTAGGGCCCAGGGTGCACATCAGGGACACAAACAAGGACACTAATGTAGGGGTTAATCATGGGCAGACAAGGGACCAGGGGTGATAGGGTTAACCAGGGGAGAAATATAGGGGTTAACCAGGGGGGGATCACTTACAACAATACAAGTCTAATTATACGATATAAATATAGAGTTCAGACCGCGCATATCATCAAGGCCAGTATGCAAACAATTTTTCCTTCTTCCTTCTCCCTTTTTAAAGAGAACCGAGGGCTGCAAATATCCTATATATGGATATCCTGCAACTGATAAAAGTTTAAATAGTGTAAGTCCGTACGGTTATTTGACCTGCACTGCACAGATTATACTTACACAGCGCTATGTCAACCAAGGCGTGTATATGATGCCCTCCGTAGCTGGTTGGTTTTATTCTGACGGAGATCCACGTTCCCATGCAATCACGCAGGATCTAACCACGGACTTGGTTCAGATATACCCCAGGTAAATCTACTATTTTTTTCGATTCCTTTTCCTAGAGGTTTCTGTGAATACAAGTAGCTTCTGCAATAGTGAAGCTCCGATGATGTTTGTTCAAAAATTTTTATTTGCACATACTCACAAACATGCTCTTTAAAATTTGCATTTAAAATCCCAGCGTCTAAGTCTTAGTCGGGCAAAAGACTAAGACGCTGGGATTTTAAATGCAAATTTTAAAGAGCATGTTTGTGAGTATGTGCAAATAATTTTTTTTTAACAAACATCATCGGAGCTTCACTATTGTAGAAGCTACTTGTATTCACAGAAACCTCTAGGAAGAGGAATAAAAAAAAATAGTAGATTTACCTGGGGTATATCTGAACCAAGTCCGTGGTTAGATCCTGCGTGATTGCATGGGAACGTGGATCTCCGTCAGAATAAAACCAACCAGCTACAGAGGGCATCATATACACGCCTTGGTTGACATAGCGCTGTGTAAGTATAATCTGTGCAGTGCAGGTCAAATAACCGTACGGACTTACACTATTTAAACTTTTATCAGTTGCAGGATATCCATATACAGGGAGTGCAGAATTATTAGGCAAGTTGTATTTTTGAGGATTCATTTTATTATTGAACAACAACCATGTTCTCAATGAACCCAAAAAACTCATTAATATCAAAGCTGAATATTTTTGGAAGTAGTTTTTAGTTTGTTTTTAGTTTTAGCTATTTTAGGGGGATATCTGTGTGTGCAGGTGACTATTACTGTGCATAATTATTAGGCAACTTAACAAAAAACAAATATATACCCATTTCAATTATTTATTTTTACCAGTGAAACCAATATAACATCTCAACATTCACAAATATACATTTCTGACATTCAAAAACAAAACAAAAACAAATCAGTGACCAATATAGCCACCTTTCTTTGCAAGGACACTCAAAAGCCTGCCATCCATGGATTCTGTCAGTGTTTTGATCTGTTCACCATCAACATTGCGTGCAGCAGCAACCACAGCCTCCCAGACACTGTTCAGAGAGGTGTACTGTTTTCCCTCCTTGTAAATCTCACATTTGATGATGGACCACAGGTTCTCAATGGGGTTCAGATCAGGTGAACAAGGAGGCCATGTCATTAGATTTTCTTCTTTTATACCCTTTCTTGCCAGCCACGCTGTGGAGTACTTGGATGCGTGTGATGGAGCATTGTCCTGCATGAAAATCATGTTTTTCTTGAAGGATGCAGACTTCTTCCTGTACCACTGCTTGAAGAAGGTGTCTTCCAGAAACTGGCAGTAGGACTGGGAGTTGAGCTTGACTCCATCCTCAACCCGAAAAGGCCCCACAAGCTCATCTTTGATGATACCAGCCCAAACCAGTACTCCACCTCCACCTTGCTGGCGTCTGAGTTGGACTGGAGCTCTCTGCCCTTTACCAATCCAGCCACGGGCCCATCCATCTGGCCCATCAAGACTCACTCTCATTTCATCAGTCCATAAAACCTTAGAAAAATCAGTCTTGAGATATTTCTTGGCCCAGTCTTGACGTTTCAGCTTGTGTGTCTTGTTCAGTGGTGGTCGTCTTTCAGCCTTTCTTACTTTGGCCATGTCTCTGAGTATTGCACACCTTGTGCTTTTGGGCACTCCAGTGATGTTGCAGCTCTGAAATATGGCCAAACTGGTGGCAAGTGGCATCTTGGCAGCTGCACGCTTGACTTTTCTCAGTTCATGGGCAGTTATTTTGCGCCTTGGTTTTTCCACACGCTTCTTGCGACCCTGTTGACTATTTTGAATGAAACGCTTGATTGTTCGATGATCACGCTTCAGAAGCTTTGCAATTTTAAGAGTGCTGCATCCCTCTGCAAGATATCTCACTATTTTTGACTTTTCTGAGCCTGTCAAGTCCTTCTTTTGACCCATTTTGCCACACCTAATTATGCACACCTAATATAGGGTGTTGATGTCATTAGACCACACCCCTTCTCATTACAGAGATGCACATCACCTAATATGCTTAATTGGTAGTAGGCTTTCGAGCCTATACAGCTTGGAGTAAGACAACATGCATAAAGAGGATGATGTGGTCAAAATACTCATTTGCCTAATAATTCTGCACGCAGTGTATAGGATATTTGCAGCCCTCGGTTCTCTTTCAAAAGGGAGAAGGAAGAAGGAAAAATTGTTTGCATACTGGCCTTGATGATATGCGCGGTCCGAACTCTATATTTATACCTGTTTAAAGCGTGACTGACCCCACAACACTTTTCGGACCTGCAGCACAGCATTGTTGCGGACTGGTGATTAATAAATTTTTTTAATTATACGCTATATCTATATATTTATAGATCAATGGTTATAAATATATATACATATAGACGCACACACCAAAATACAAGCCTCACTACACTAGACAATTCCCAGTTCCACCCCACACTCTAGCTGTTGGCAGGGAAGGGGTGAATCAGGGCAAGTGTATTAGGGGTCTGGAGGGAAAGGGTTACTTAGCCATCCTCAGGGCCATGTGACCTCTCTTCCTTCAGGGTGCAGCTCTCATGTGTCTCTCATTGCAGTCCAGGTATCCAAGAGAGCGCACCTCTGCCCTGCTTGGGGCTTTATAGCCCAAAACCAGCCCCCATCCTCCTTCCTCAGGGATGTGACATCATAGTGTCACTGTGACGTATGCCTGCCCTCAGAACAGCCAGTTGGCCCCCTGAGGCTAGCAGCACCACACGCCCAGCCATGTCCCAAACACAAGGTGGGGGAGAGCATAGTAACTAGGCTGATAAACTCAACAAAAGGCCTCAGATTTCTTAGCCTTTGAAGTCACCAGCCACCTGGAGACATATCCACCCCACTGCAGGAACTGGTTAAACGCTGTCCCTATGGGGGGCATTTAAGTATATATATGTAAATAGATACTTGGGGCGCATATATATACACATATATACTCATTATAAACCTGGGGCATACATGGGCAGTTATAGGCCTATATATATATATATATATATATATATATATACCTGGGGGAGAGCCATGGCAGATACACATATATAGATGTATGCACTGCATACACACATCCCCATATATATATACATATATATCTACATGAGAGGGACAGGAAATATATACTAACTATAAGGGGACACATATAAGGGGGGCACAGATCAACCAGGGATCACATATTTCCCACAGGACCCAACATGAGCCCCTGTGGGCCACTAAGGGCAGATGTGTGCAGATGCTGGGCACATCCGCGCACATCATCCTATGAAGTGACCATTAATGCATGTATATATATCATATATGCATGCACGTGTTTGCATGCATATATGGATATATATGCATGCGTCTCAACCCTTCCTCAACAATCCCCCTGTTGTCGGAATTTCGACAATATCTTGGGGAAAAAGGGTTGAGATATATTTGCCCCCCCCCCCCCTCAACCCCATCCTTGGTGGAAGTTCAGGAAGAACTGTAGTGCTCACTGATCTTTAGGTACCTAGACATCCCTCAACCAGCTTCCTCTGACCTGCCCTTCACCGTAACCTACTCCTCCGTCCGCAGGATACACCGTCTCCTTCTCGCAGGAACTTTCTTGACATCTTTTGTAAGTTAAATTCTTCCGGTGTCGGCCACCCCCGAATGGAGTGGCCACACCCCCACAGTCTCTCGGTAATATTGCCGATCTTCAGGTATGGCCCGCCTCCACGGCATCTGGAGCAGGTTCACCCTCCCAACCTTTAACTGGCCTTTCCTCCAAGTAACAGTCTTTCAGTGTCGGCCACCCCCACTTTGGAGTGCCACACCCCCACAGTCTCTCGATATCATTGCCGATCTTCAGGTATGGCCCGCCTCCACGGAATCTGGAGCGGGTTCACCCTCACAACCTCAGTCCCAACTTTCTTCAAACACGACTTTCTCTTGTTCCATCTTGATGGGTGCGGTTCTCCCGTGGACAGATTAATAGGTCTTTGCAAGGCAGGTCAGATTTTTCATTGCGTGAGGTGATGTCATGGTACCTAAATTCTAACTGCGGAGAACACCTCCGCCACACTACACATCCAGCCCTTCCCTTAAGAACTTCACCGTTCCGGGTTTCAAGGTGGCAAATGGCAAAGGCATGTCCCTATCGTGTCCTAATCTTATCCCCATTCACACAACATACATGTCACATCCCTCCCATCACCACCAAATTCCATTATATGTGTGTACCCATAGAGACTCATGCAACCTGGCATATCTCTCTACCTCCAAAGACACAGGTAGGTCACAGACCCCCGTGTCAATGGGAAACGATTATAGGATGCAAATGTGTACAGCCAAATTATAACTCACCGCAATGCGTTGGGCGAGTTTCCCTGGGTATAGGCTGTCACACATTTGTACCTAAAGTGTCTATGGGTACACAATCAACCAACAAACATAATCAATATATATACAATACAATGTGCTATGGGGTTTAAGGGTAGTACATGTTATACGTCCCGAACCCTCATAGGAAACAAAGTGTCCATAAAATATTTGGCTACAGAACAAAGTTGGAGTTATGTCCTGAGCCTCCTCCTCCGGTTAGTTCTGTAAAGTTCTGTCTGGTTCTGGTGTATTTGGTCAATAAGTCCCTTGACCCTCCGATAATGTGATGACGATGACCAGAACCAGAAGAAGTTTCACTGGGTGAAACAAGTGAAAATAAGCCCTTCCACCCGAACGTCTCCAAGTCTTCCTCCAGAGCCTGAGATAATGCTCCCGCTCGATTGTGGCACAGTCTTCCATCTCTAGAACACCTCTAGACAGAGGTCGCTTGATTGCAAAAATCCAGTGGGATCCTCTGGAGACTCACAAGAGTGTCAGGGGGAATAGCTGGTCTCTTCTTTGGCGTCATCTGGGTTTTTCCTCTGCTTCATATAAACACACCTATGGCAGAAAAAAATACCAGGCGCTCCTCACGGTGCAATTAAATGTAAAAAAATCCCAGCACCAATACCTTTGACCCATGAGTAGAGAAAGGTATTGGGCTGCCCTTTATCTCACAGGACCCCTTGTTATCCTAACACTGGTGTCTGAACACCCTACCTTCAGAGGATCACGTCCTCTGCTGCACATCCCTCTGCACCAACAGATAAGGATGGCCGTCCTACTAGGTTAGGATAACTGAAGTGCTGTGGACAAAGCACCATCTTGTTATTGATGGCACCGTATCCCCGTCCACTCATGTGTACCCAGGCCGATTTCCCCCTGTGATCCCGTCTTGTGGAGGCCCGCAGAACCAATGGCATAGTCATGCCCAGGCTCCCCAGGACCCCACAACACAAGAACACAGTCCACACTCTGCTGCCAAACACTCTGCGTCCAATCCCTATCAGAGCTGTGCTACCTGCTCGGACTAGAATTAAGTGCGCAGCACAACATTACACCAATGTTGTCTGTCCGCCCCAGTCCCCAGTGCAACACAGCCCTACCGAAAACCTTGAGCACAACAGTGTTATCTGTATCGATCTGAGACCCTGGCTGCCCAGAATAAAATCACATCATCCTTTGTGCAGGATTTGAAATGATCTGCTCGCGAACCTATACGTTCTCGATCCACAGTATAACACTGTTCCACTCCAAGGGGACACAGAATGAAACAAAAACAGCAGACGAGACTTACAACAAACTACATAAATCAGCATGGTGGAACACATTCGTAGACAAGGACTATCACATCAACATCAAGAAAAACTTACAAACAGATAACAAAAACACACAACATGGACATACACAGGGAACAAACGGTGTAACAAATAGTACAGGGGTGTCAAATGTTGCCTAGCCTAGCTTGGCCATTCTGACCCCTCAACAGCTGGTGATGCTGCCGAGAGGTAACACCTTTATGGCCAAGCTGACTAGACCCCACTGCACAATTTGTTACCTGGCTGATACTGTTGGACACATTGCAATTACTTGCACAAGGGTAATTCCTTGCAATGTGTCCTTTGTTCCCACACCTGAAACACGTGACTTGGTTTCCTGTCCTGTGTGTTATGTTCCTATCTGTTTTGCAGTGTCTCGCTATGTGACCTAGGCCACCACATGCAAAACATCTGTAGTTTGCTCTGCATGGCCCAGGTCCATCTACACTGCAGCCGTGCTCCCTTCTCCTGAATTGTTCCATCCTCAGGGACGCACTCTTCACAACAGTTCTTTTTCCCAAAGTCAGGGAAAAATCTCTGTTAGTCTGGACCGGCTTGACCTGATGATTAGACCGGTCACAGACTACTCTCCCCCCTTTTTGCCCTGCACAGGGCAAAGTTTTGGGAGATTCCGACCCTGGCTTTACGGAAAAAGAAAGGGCCGACACCAACTTGGTGATAACCTGTTGCATGCCAGACATTAGCTGGGACCTTACAGCAACCTCAGCCTTCAATTTGGCTAATGTCACGTCAGTAGAGGCAGTCCGCTCCTTGAAGGCCTTGACCTCAGTATAAGACTGAGTAAACTTAGCTTAAATTTCCTCCTTCTGCCTCTGCAGCTCTACTAACTGTGACTCTATCCTAGCCACCTGCGCAGCTCGGTCAACAGTAGACTGCATATTCTCCGCCAGCTGTGCCCGCAATGCCTAAACCTGGTCCGAATTACTGGTACAGCACTGGCAGTGAATGGCCGGAGGAATTGTCTCCGTTGACTGAGACACCAGCGCAACTTCCTTTGGCTTACAGATGCTAGCCTCAAACGTATGAACGAGTTTGGCGAGCATCCGAAGCCGTTTGGTGGCCTTATTCAACACCGTCCGTTTGTTAACACAAAGCCTGTCATAACTACCAGCCTGTGCTAACAAATCGGACCACAGCATTTCTGCTCACTTGTATGTGGTGGGGAGGATGGGGTTAAATGTGCTGTGTCTGCTCAAGTGTTGCAGTGTGGGGAAGTCCATACTCACCGTTTGCTGAGCGTCCATCTTCTCATTGGGGCCGTACCTCTTCGTCCTAAAAGCTGCTTGGAAGAAGTCCTTTTTCTTCCGGATCGCTTCTTCCCGACCAGCCGGACTTGTACGCTGCTCCAATGAAGATGGATCTCTTTCAGTGACGTGTCCTCTTCTTCCTCGCAATCACTTGAGCGAAATAGTGACCGTGTAAAGCAAATAGCAAAATATTAGTTCACAGATAGATAATAGATTCTCTGCTAAAGATTTTTGATCCGTGTTTGGTGCTGTGAGGTAGAGCCGCGTTACCTGTCCGAATTATCAGGTCTTAGACGCTCAGACCACTGACCGCGTCTCTCTTGCCTGATAATTGACAGTATAACCGACCTCTAGCCTCGAACACCATCAGGAAGAGTCGCATTACCTGTCCGAATTATCAGGTCCTAGACGCTCAGACCACTGACCGCGTCTCTCTTGCCTGATAATTCACAGTATAACGGACCTCTAGCCTCAAAACCAAACACAGATTTCAAAATCTGAGCAGTGGGCCTGACTCGCCAATGTAAAGGGGGAATATTAATCACCAATATTTATGTAAATATCAATAATTAATATTCATAAATGGGAGGAGCCGTCTATTGATGACTCCGCCCGTTTATGCCTTTATATTATAATAATAATAATACAATACTTTCACTATGCTTTGCCTTACGCTAATCACTAAGCTAGCTGCATGCGCCTTACTAAACTAACTATCGCTAATAACCACACATTACACAGATAGTTATAAATAAGTATTTATTATTACCAACAATACACTACGCACGCAATACACTAACAATACAGTACTATAAATACAGCACTAAACTACACTACACGGTTACCAATTCCACCCACAAACTAACTATACAGTTCACACATACACATACATGCATAAAGAGGATGATGTGGTCAAAATACTCATTTGCCTAATAATTCTGCACGCAGTGTATAGGATATTTGCAGCCCTCGGTTCTCTTTCAAAAGGGAGAAGGAAGAAGGAAAAATTGTTTGCATACTGGCCTTGATGATATGCGCGGTCCGAACTCTATATTTATACCTGTTTAAAGCGTGACTGACCCCACAACACTTTTCGGACCTGCAGCACAGCATTGTTGCGGACTGGTGATTAATAAATTTTTTTAATTATACGCTATATCTATATATTTATAGATCAATGGTTATAAATATATATACATATAGACGCACACACCAAAATACAAGCCTCACTACACTAGACAATTCCCAGTTCCACCCCACACTCTAGCTGTTGGCAGGGAAGGGGTGAATCAGGGCAAGTGTATTAGGGGTCTGGAGGGAAAGGGTTACTTAGCCATCCTCAGGGCCATGTGACCTCTCTTCCTTCAGGGTGCAGCTCTCATGTGTCTCTCATTGCAGTCCAGGTATCCAAGAGAGCGCACCTCTGCCCTGCTTGGGGCTTTATAGCCCAAAACCAGCCCCCATCCTCCTTCCTCAGGGATGTGACATCATAGTGTCACTGTGACGTATGCCTGCCCTCAGAACAGCCAGTTGGCCCCCTGAGGCTAGCAGCACCACACGCCCAGCCATGTCCCAAACACAAGGTGGGGGAGAGCATAGTAACTAGGCTGATAAACTCAACAAAAGGCCTCAGATTTCTTAGCCTTTGAAGTCACCAGCCACCTGGAGACATATCCACCCCACTGCAGGAACTGGTTAAACGCTGTCCCTATGGGGGGCATTTAAGTATATATATGTAAATAGATACTTGGGGCGCATATATATACACATATATACTCATTATAAACCTGGGGGCATACATGGGCAGTTATAGGCCTATATATATATATATATATATATATATATATATATATATATATACCTGGGGGAGAGCCATGGCAGATACACATATATAGATGTATGCACTGCATACACACATCCCCATATATATATACATATATATCTACATGAGAGGGACAGGAAATATATACTAACTATAAGGGGACACATATAAGGGGGGCACAGATCAACCAGGGATCACATATTTCCCACAGGACCCAACATGAGCCCCTGTGGGCCACTAAGGGCAGATGTGTGCAGATGCTGGGCACATCCGCGCACATCATCCTATGAAGTGACCATTAATGCATGTATATATATCATACATGCATGCACGTGTTTGCATGCATATATGGATACAGTGGGGGAAATAATTATTTGACCCCTCGCTGATTTTGTAAGTTTGTCCAATGACAAAGAAATGAAAAGTCTCAGAACAGTATCATTTCAATGGTAGGTTTATTGTAACAGTGGCAGATAGCACATCAAAAGGAAAATCGAAAAAATAACTTTAAATAAAAGATAGCAACTGATTTGCATTTCATTGAGTGAAATAAGTATTTGAACCCCTACCAACCAGTAAGAGTTCTGGCTCCCACAGAGTGGTTAGACACTTCTACTCAATTAGTCACCCTCATTAAGGACACCTGTCTTAACTAGTCACCTGTATAAAAGACACCTGTCCACAGAATCAATCAATCAAGCAGACTCCAAACTCTCCAACATGGGAAAGACCAAAGAGCTGTCCAAGGATGTCAGAGACAAAATTGTAGACCTGCACAAGGCTGGAATGGGCTACAAAACCATTAGCAAGAAGCTGGGAGAGAAGGTGACAACTGTTGGTGCGATTGTTCGAAAATGGAAGGAGCACAAAATGACCATCAATCGACCTCGCCCTGGGGCTCCACGCAAGATCTCACCTCGTGGGGTGTCAATGGTTCTGAGAAAGGTGAAAAAGCATCCTAGAACTACACGGGAGGAGTTAGTTAATGACCTCAAATTAGCAGGGACCACAGTCACCAAGAAAACCATTGGAAACACATTACACCGCAATGGATTAAAATCCTGCAGGGCTCGCAAGGTCCCCCTGCTCAGGAAGGCACATGTGCAGGCCCGTCTGAAGTTTGCCAATGAACACCTGAATGATTCAGAGAGTGACTGGGAGAAGGTGCTGTGGTCTGATGAGACCAAAATAGAGCTCTTTGGCATTAACTCAACTCGCTGTGTTTGGAGGAAGAAAAATGCTGCCTATGACCCCCAAAACACCGTCCCCACCGTCAAGCATGGGGGTGGAAACATTTTGCTTTGGGGGTGTTTTTCTGCTAAGGGCACAGGACAACTTATTCGCATAAACGGGAAAATGGACGGAGCCATGTATCGTGAAATCCTGAGCGACAACCTCCTTCCCTCTGCCAGGAAACTGAAAATGGGTCGTGGATGGGTGTTCCAGCACGACAATGACCCAAAACATACAGCAAAGGCAACAAAGGAGTGGCTCAAGAAGAAGCACATTAAGGTCATGAGTGGCCTAGTCAGTCTCCGGACCTTAATCCAATCGAAAACCTATGGAGGGAGCTCAAGCTCAGAGTTGCACAGAGACAGCCTCGAAACCTTAGGGATTTAGAGATGATCTGCAAAGAGGAGTGGACCAACATTCCTCCTAAAATGTGCGCAAACTTGGTCATCAATTACAAGAAACGTTTGACCTCTGTGCTTGCAAACAAGGGTTTTTCCACCAAGTATTAAGTCTTTTTTTGTTAGAGGGTTCAAATACTTATTTCACTCAATGAAATGCAAATCAGTTGCTATCTTTTATTTAAAGTTATTTTTTTCGATTTTCCTTTTGATGTGCTATCTGCCACTGTTACAATAAACCTACCATTGAAATGATACTGTTCTGAGACTTTTCATTTCTTTGTCATTGGACAAACTTACAAAATCAGTGAGGGGTCAAATAATTATTTCCCCCACTGTATATATGCATGCGTCTCAACCCTTCCTCAACAATCCCCCTGTTGTCGGAATTTCGACAATATCTTGGGGAAAAAGGGTTGAGATATATTTGCCCCCCCCCCCCCTCAACCCCATCCTTGGTGGAAGTTCAGGAAGAACTGTAGTGCTCACTGATCTTTAGGTACCTAGACATCCCTCAACCAGCTTCCTCTGACCTGCCCTTCACCGTAACCTACTCCTCCGTCCGCAGGATACACCGTCTCCTTCTCGCAGGAACTTTCTTGACATCTTTTGTAAGTTAAATTCTTCCGGTGTCGGCCACCCCCGAATGGAGTGGCCACACCCCCACAGTCTCTCGGTAATATTGCCGATCTTCAGGTATGGCCCGCCTCCACGGCATCTGGAGCAGGTTCACCCTCCCAACCTTTAACTGGCCTTTCCTCCAAGTAACAGTCTTTCAGTGTCGGCCACCCCCACTTTGGAGTGCCACACCCCACAGTCTCTCAATATCATTGCCGATCTTCAGGTATGGCCCGCCTCCACGGAATCTGGAGCGGGTTCACCCTCACAACCTCAGTCCCAACTTTCTTCAAACACGACTTTCTCTTGTTCCATCTTGATGGGTGCGGTTCTCCCGTGGACAGATTAATAGGTCTTTGCAAGGCAGGTCAGATTTTTCATTGCGTGAGGTGATGTCATGGTACCTAAATTCTAACTGCGGAGAACACCTCCGCCACACTACACATCCAGCCCTTCCCTTAAGAACTTCACCGTTCCGGGTTTCAAGGTGGCAAATGGCAAAGGCATGTCCCTATCGTGTCCTAATCTTATCCCCATTCACACAACATACATGTCACATCCCTCCCATCACCACCAAATTCCATTATATGTGTGTACCCATAGAGACTCATGCAACCTGGCATATCTCTCTACCTCCAAAGACACAGGTAGGTCACAGACCCCCGTGTCAATGGGAAACGATTATAGGATGCAAATGTGTACAGCCAAATTATAACTCACCGCAATGCGTTGGGCGAGTTTCCCTGGGTATAGGCTGTCACACATTTGTACCTAAAGTGTCTATGGGTACACAATCAACCAACAAACATAATCAATATATATGCAATACAATGTGCTATGGGGTTTAAGGGTAGTACATGTTATACGTCCCGAACCCTCATAGGAAACAAAGTGTCCATAAAATATTTGGCTACAGAACAAAGTTGGAGTTATGTCCTGAGCCTCCTCCTCCGGTTAGTTCTGTAAAGTTCTGTCTGGTTCTGGTGTATTTGGTCAATAAGTCCCTTGACCCTCCGATAATGTGATGACGATGACCAGAACCAGAAGAAGTTTCACTGGGTGAAACAAGTGAAAATAAGCCCTTCCACCCGAACGTCTCCAAGTCTTCCTCCAGAGCCTGAGATAATGCTCCCGCTCGATTGTGGCACAGTCTTCCATCTCTAGAACACCTCTAGACAGAGGTCGCTTGATTGCAAAAATCCAGTGGGATCCTCTGGAGACTCACAAGAGTGTCAGGGGGAATAGCTGGTCTCTTCTTTGGCGTCATCTGGGTTTTTCCTCTGCTTCATATAAACACACCTATGGCAGAAAAAAATACCAGGCGCTCCTCACGGTGCAATTAAATGTAAAAAAATCCCAGCACCAATACCTTTGACCCATGAGTAGAGAAAGGTATTGGGCTGCCCTTTATCTCACAGGACCCCTTGTTATCCTAACACTGGTGTCTGAACACCCTACCTTCAGAGGATCACGTCCTCTGCTGCACATCCCTCTGCACCAACAGATAAGGATGGCCGTCCTACTAGGTTAGGATAACTGAAGTGCTGTGGACAAAGCACCATCTTGTTATTGATGGCACCGTATCCCCGTCCACTCATGTGTACCCAGGCCGATTTCCCCTGTGATCCCGTCTTGTGGAGGCCCGCAGAACCAATGGCATAGTCATGCCCTGGCTCCCCAGGACCCCACAACACAAGAACACAGTCCACACTCTGCTGCCAAACACTCTGCGTCCAATCCCTATCAGAGCTGTGCTACCTGCTCGGACTAGAATTAAGTGCGCAGCACAACATTACACCAATGTTGTCTGTCCGCCCCAGTCCCCAGTGCAACACAGCCCTAACCGAAAACCTTGAGCACAACAGTGTTATCTGTATCGATCTGAGACCCTGGCTGCCCAGAATAAAATCACATCATCCTTTGTGCAGGATTTGAAATGATCTGCTCGCGAACCTATACGTTCTCGATCCACAGTATAACACTGTTCCACTCCAAGGGACACAGAATGAAACAAAAACAGCAGACGAGACTTACAACAAACTACATAAATCAGCATGGTGAACACATTCGTAGACAAGGACTATCACATCAACATCAAGAAAAACTTACAAACAGATAACAAAAACACACAACATGGACATACACAGGGAACAAACGGTGTAACAAATAGTACAGGGGGTGTCAAATGTTGCCTAGCCTAGCTTGGCCATTCTGACCCCTCAACAGCTGGTGATGCTGCCGAGAGGTAACACCTTTATGGCCAAGCTGACTAGACCCCACTGCACAATTTGTTACCTGGCTGATACTGTTGGACACATTGCAATTACTTGCACAAGGGTAATTCCTTGCAATGTGTCCTTTGTTCCCACACCTGAAACACGTGACTTGGTTTCCTGTCCTGTGTGTTATGTTCCTATCTGTTTTGCAGTGTCTCGCTATGTGACCTAGGCCACCACAATGCAAAACATCTGTAGTTTGCTCTGCATGGCCCAGGTCCATCTACACTGCAGCCGTGCTCCCTTCTCCTGAATTGTTCCATCCTCAGGACGCACTCTTCACAACAGTTCTTTTTCCCAAAGTCAGGGAAAAATCTCTGTTAGTCTGGACCGGCTTGACCTGATGATTAGACCGGTCACAGACTACTCTCCCCCCTTTTTTGCCCTGCACAGGGCAAAGTTTTGGGAGATTCCGACCCTGGCTTTACGGAAAAAGAAAGGCCGACACCAACTTGGTGATAACCTGTTGCATGCCAGACATTAGCTGGGACCTTACAGCAACCTCAGCCTTCAATTTGGCTAATGTCACGTCAGTAGAGGCAGTCCGCTCCTTGAAGGCCTTGACCTCAGTATAAGACTGAGTAAACTTAGCTTAAATTTCCTCCTTCTGCCTCTGCAGCTCTACTAACTGTGACTCTATCCTAGCCACCTGCGCAGCTCGTCAACAGTAGACTGCATATTCTCCGCCAGCTGTGCCCGCAATGCCTAAACCTGGTCCGAATTACTGGTACAGCACTGGCAGTGAATGGCCGGAGGAATTGTCTCCGTTGACTGAGACACCAGCGCAACTTCCTTTGGCTTACAGATGCTAGCCTCAAACGTATGAACGAGTTTGGCGAGCATCCGAAGCCGTTTGGTGGCCTTATTCAACACCGTCCGTTTGTTAACCACAAAGCCTGTCATAACTACCAGCCTGTGCTAACAAATCGGACCACAGCATTTCTGCTCACTTGTATGTGGTGGGGAGGATGGGGTTAAATGTGCTGTGTCTGCTCAAGTGTTGCAGTGTGGGGAAGTCCATACTCACCGTTTGCTGAGCGTCCATCTTCTCATTGGGGCCGTACCTCTTCGTCCTAAAAGCTGCTTGGAAGAAGTCCTTTTTCTTCCGGATCGCTTCTTTCCCGACCAGCCGGACTTGTACGCTGCTCCAATGAAGATGGATCTCTTTCAGTGACGTGTCCTCTTCTTCCTCGCAATCACTTGAGCGAAATAGTGACCGTGTAAAGCAAATAGCAAAATATTAGTTCACAGATAGATAATAGATTCTCTGCTAAAGATTTTTGATCCGTGTTTGGTGCTGTGAGGTAGAGCCGCGTTACCTGTCCGAATTATCAGGTCTTAGACGCTCAGACCACTGACCGCGTCTCTCTTGCCTGATAATTGACAGTATAACCGACCTCTAGCCTCGAACACCATCAGGAAGAGTCGCATTACCTGTCCGAATTATCAGGTCCTAGACGCTCAGACCACTGACCGCGTCTCTCTTGCCTGATAATTCACAGTATAACGGACCTCTAGCCTCAAAACCAAACACAGATTTCAAAATCTGAGCAGTGGGCCTGACTCGCCAATGTAAAGGGGGAATATTAATCACCAATATTATGTAAATATCAATAATTAATATTCATAAATGGGAGGAGCCGTCTATTGATGACTCCGCCCGTTTATGCCTTTATATTATAATAATAATAATACAATACTTTCACTATGCTTTGCCTTACGCTAATCACTAAGCTAGCTGCATGCGCCTTACTAAACTAACTATCGCTAATAACCACACATTACACAGATAGTATAAATAAGTATTTATTATTACCAACAATACACTACGCACGCAATACACTACAATACAGTACTATAAATACAGCACTAAACTACACTACACGGTTACCAATTCCACCACACAAACTAACTATACAGTTCACACATACACATACAGCATAAAGAGTATGATGTGGTCAAAATACTCATTTGCCTAATAATTCTGCACAGCAGTGTATAGGATATTTGCAGCCCTCGGTTCTCTTTCAAAAGGGGAGAAGGAAGAAGGAAAATTGTTTGCATACTGGCCTTGATGAGATGCGCGGTCCGAACTCTATATTTATACCTGTTTAAAGCGTGACTGACCCCACAACACTTTTCGGACCTGCAGCACAGCATTGTTGCGGACTGGTGATTAATAAATTTTTTTAATTATACGCTATATCTATATATTTATAGATCAATGGTTATAAATATATATACATATAGACGCACACACCAAAATACAAGCCTCACTACACTAGACAATTCCCAGTTCCACCCCACACTCTAGCTGTTGGCAGGGAAGGGGTGAATCAGGGCAAGTGTATTAGGGGTCTGGAGGGAAAGGGTTACTTAGCCATCCTCAGGGCCATGTGACCTCTCTTCCTTCAGGGTGCAGCTCTCATGTGTCTCTCATTGCAGTCCAGGTATCCAAGAGAGCGCACCTCTGCCCTGCTTGGGGCTTTATAGCCCAAAACCAGCCCCCATCCTCCTTCCTCAGGGATGTGACATCATAGTGTCACTGTGACGTATGCCTGCCCTCAGAACAGCCAGTTGGCCCCCTGAGGCTAGCAGCACCACACGCCAGCCATGTCCCAAACACAAGGTGGGGGAGAGCATAGTAAACTAGGCTGATAAACTCAACAAAAGGCCTCAGATTTCTTAGCCTTTGAAGTCACCAGGCCACCTGGAGACATATCCACCCCACTGCAGGAACTGGTTAAACGCTGTCCCTATGGGGGGCATTTAAGTATATATATGTAAATAGATTACTTGGGGCGCATATATATACACATATATACTCATTAAAACCGGGGCATACATGGGCAGTTATAGGCCTAATATATATATATATATATATATATATACCTGGGGGAGAGCCATGGCAGATACACATATATAGATGTATGCACTGCATACACACATCCCCATATATATATACATATATATCTACATGAGAGGGGACAGGAAATATATACTAACTATAAGGGGACACATATAAGGGGGGCACAGATCAACCAGGGATCACATATTTCCCACAGGACCCAACATGAGCCCCTGTGGGCCACTAAGGGCAGATGTGTGCAGATGCTGGGCACATCCGCGCACATCATCCTATGAAGTGACCATTAATGCATGTATATATATCATACATGCATGCACGTGTTTGCATGCATATATGGATACAGTGGGGGAAATAATTATTTGACCCTCGCTGATTTTGTAAGTTTGTCCAATGACAAAGAAATGAAAAGTCTCAGAACAGTATCATTTCAATGTAGGTTTATTGTAACAGTGGCAGATAGCACATCAAAAGGAAAATCGAAAAAATAACTTTAAATAAAAGGATAGCAACTGATTTGCATTTCATTGAGTGAAATAAGTATTTGAACCCCTACCAACCATTAAGAGTTCTGGCTCCCACAGAGGTGGTTAGACACTTCTACTCAATTAGTCACCCTCATTAAGGACACCTGTCTTAACTAGTCACCTGTATAAAAGACACCTGTCCACAGAATCAATCAATCAGCAGACTCCAAACTCTCCAACATGGAAAGACCAAAGAGCTGTCCAAGGATGTCAGAGACAAAATTGTAGACCTGCACAGCGTGGAATGGGCTACAAACCATAGCAAGAAGCTGGGAGAGAGGTGACAACTGTTGGTGCGATTGTTCGAAAATGGAAGGAGCACAAAATGACCATCAATCGACCTCGCCCTGGGGCTCCACGCAAGATCTCACCTCGTGGGGTGTCAATGGTTCTGAGAAAGGTGAAAAAGCATCCTAGACTACACGGGAGGAGTTAGTTAATGACCTCAAATTAGCAGGGACCACAGTCACAAGAAAACCATTGGAAACAGCAGTTACAACCGCAATGATTAAAATCCTGCAGGCTCGCAAGGTCCCCCTGCTCAGGAAGGCACATGTGCAGGCCCGTCTGAGTTTGCCAATGAACACCTGAATGATTCAGGAGAGTGACTGGGGAGAAGGTGCTGTGGTCTGATGAGACCAAAATAGAGCTCTTTGGGCATTAACTCAACTCGCTGTGTTTGGAGTAAGAAAAATGCTGCCTATGACCCCAAAACACCGTCCCCACCGTCAAGCATGGGGGTGGAAACATTTTGCTTTGGGGTGTTTTTCTGCTAAGGGCACAGGACAACTTATTCGCATAAACGGGAAAATGGACGGAGCCATGTATCGTGAAATCCTGAGCGACAACCTCCTTCCCTCTGCCAGGAAACTGAAAATGGGTCGTGGATGGGTGTTCCAGCACGACAATGACCCAAAACATACAGCAAAGGCAACAAAAGTGGCTCAAGAAGAAGCACATTAAGGTCATGGAGTGGCCTAGTCAGTCTCCGGACCTTAATCCAATCGAAAACCTATGGAGGGAGCTCAAGCTCAGAGTTGCACAGAGACAGCCTCGAAACCTTAGGGATTTAGAGATGATCTGCAAAGAGGAGTGGACCAACATTCCTCCTAAAATGTGCGCAAACTTGGTCATCAATTACAAGAAACGTTTGACCTCTGTGCTTGCAAACAAGGGTTTTTCCACCAAGTATTAAGTCTTTTTTTGTTAGAGGGTTCAAATACTTATTTCACTCAATGAAATGCAAATCAGTTGCTATCTTTTATTTAAAGTTATTTTTCGATTTCCTTTTGATGTGCTATCTGCCACTGTTACAATAAACCTACCATTGAAATGATACTGTTCTGACTTTTCATTTCTTTGTCATTGGGACAAACTTACAAAATCAGTGAGGGGTCAAATAATTATTTCCCCACTGTATATATGCATGCGTCTCAACCCTTCCTCAACAATCCCCCTGTTGTCGGAATTTCGACAATATCTTGGGAAAAAGGGTTGAGATATATTTGCCCCCCCCCCCCCCCTCAACCCCATCCTTGGTGGAAGTTCAGGAAGAACTGTAGTGCTCACTGATCTTTAGGTACCTAGACATCCCTCAACCAGCTTCCTCTGACCTGCCCTTCACCGTAACCTACTCCTCCGTCCGCAGGATACACCGTCTCCTTCTCGCAGGAACTTTCTTGACATCTTTTGTAAGTTAAATTCTTCCGGTGTCGGCCACCCCCGAATGGAGTGGCCACACCCCCACAGTCTCTCGGTAATATTGCCGATCTTCAGGTATGGCCCGCCTCCACGGCATCTGGAGCAGGTTCACCCTCCCAACCTTTAACTGGCCTTTCCTCCAAGTAACAGTCTTTCAGTGTCGGCCACCCCCACTTTGGAGTGCCACACCCCCACAGTCTCTCGATATCATTGCCGATCTTCAGGTATGGCCCCGCCTCCACGGAATCTGGAGCGGGTTCACCCTCACAACCTCAGTCCCAACTTTCTTCAAACACGACTTTCTCTTGTTCCATCTTGATGGGTGCGGTTCTCCCGTGGACAGATTAATAGGTCTTTGCAAGGCAGGTCAGATTTTTCATTGCGTGAGGTGATGTCATGGTACCTAAATTCTAACTGCGGAGAACACCTCCGCCACACTACACATCCAGCCCTTCCCTTAAGAACTTCACCGTTCCGGGTTTCAAGGTGGCAAATGGCAAAGGCATGTCCCTATCGTGTCCTAATCTTATCCCCATTCACACAACATACATGTCACATCCCTCCCATCACCACCAAATTCCATTATATGTGTGTACCCATAGAGACTCATGCAACCTGGCATATCTCTCTACCTCCAAAGACACAGGTAGGTCACAGACCCCCGTGTCAATGGGAAACGATTATAGGATGCAAATGTGTACAGCCAAATTATAACTCACCGCAATGCGTTGGGCGAGTTTCCCTGGGTATAGGCTGTCACACATTTGTACCTAAAGTGTCTATGGGTACACAATCAACCAACAAACATAATCAATATATATACAATACAATGTGCTATGGGGTTTAAGGGTAGTACATGTTATACGTCCCGAACCCTCATAGGAAACAAAGTGTCCATAAAATATTTGGCTACAGAACAAAGTTGGAGTTATGTCCTGAGCCTCCTCCTCCGGTTAGTTCTGTAAAGTTCTGTCTGGTTCTGGTGTATTTGGTCAATAAGTCCCTTGACCCTCCGATAATGTGATGACGATGACCAGAACCAGAAGAAGTTTCACTGGGTGAAACAAGTGAAAATAAGCCCTTCCACCCGAACGTCTCCAAGTCTTCCTCCAGAGCCTGAGATAATGCTCCCGCTCGATTGTGGCACAGTCTTCCATCTCTAGAACACCTCTAGACAGAGGTCGCTTGATTGCAAAAATCCAGTGGATCCTCTGGAGACTCACAAGAGTGTCAGGGGGAATAGCTGGTCTCTTCTTTGGCGTCATCTGGGTTTTTCCTCTGCTTCATATAAACACACCTATGGCAGAAAAAAATACCAGGCGCTCCTCACGGTGCAATTAAATGTAAAAAAATCCCAGCACCAATACCTTTGACCCATGAGTAGAGAAAGGTATTGGGCTGCCCTTTATCTCACAGGACCCCTTGTTATCCTAACACTGGTGTCTGAACACCCTACCTTCAGAGGATCACGTCCTCTGCTGCACATCCCTCTGCACCAACAGATAAGGATGGCCGTCCTACTAGGTTAGGATAACTGAAGTGCTGTGGACAAAGCACCATCTTGTTATTGATGGCACCGTATCCCCGTCCACTCATGTGTACCCAGGCCGATTTCCCCCTGTGATCCCGTCTTGTGGAGGCCCGCAGAACCAATGGCATAGTCATGCCCAGGCTCCCCAGGACCCCACAACACAAGAACACAGTCCACACTCTGCTGCCAAACACTCTGCGTCCAATCCCTATCAGAGCTGTGCTACCTGCTCGGACTAGAATTAAGTGCGCAGCACAACATTACACCAATGTTGTCTGTCCGCCCCAGTCCCCAGTGCAACACAGCCCTACCGAAAACCTTGAGCACAACAGTGTTATCTGTATCGATCTGAGACCCTGGCTGCCCAGAATAAAATCACATCATCCTTTGTGCAGGATTTGAAATGATCTGCTCGCGAACCTATACGTTCTCGATCCACAGTATAACACTGTTCCACTCCAAGGGGACACAGAATGAAACAAAAACAGCAGACGAGACTTACAACAAACTACATAAATCAGCATGGTGGAACACATTCGTAGACAAGGACTATCACATCAACATCAAGAAAAACTTACAAACAGATAACAAAAACACACAACATGGACATACACAGGGAACAAACGGTGTAACAAATAGTACAGGGGTGTCAAATGTTGCCTAGCCTAGCTTGGCCATTCTGACCCCTCAACAGCTGGTGATGCTGCCGAGAGGTAACACCTTTATGGCCAAGCTGACTAGACCCCACTGCACAATTTGTTACCTGGCTGATACTGTTGGACACATTGCAATTACTTGCACAAGGGTAATTCCTTGCAATGTGTCCTTTGTTCCCACACCTGAAACACGTGACTTGGTTTCCTGTCCTGTGTGTTATGTTCCTATCTGTTTTGCAGTGTCTCGCTATGTGACCTAGGCCACCACATGCAAAACATCTGTAGTTTGCTCTGCATGGCCCAGGTCCATCTACACTGCAGCCGTGCTCCCTTCTCCTGAATTGTTCCATCCTCAGGGACGCACTCTTCACAACAGTTCTTTTTCCCAAAGTCAGGGAAAAATCTCTGTTAGTCTGGACCGGCTTGACCTGATGATTAGACCGGTCACAGACTACTCTCCCCCCTTTTTGCCCTGCACAGGGCAAAGTTTTGGGAGATTCCGACCCTGGCTTTACGGAAAAAGAAAGGGCCGACACCAACTTGGTGATAACCTGTTGCATGCCAGACATTAGCTGGGACCTTACAGCAACCTCAGCCTTCAATTTGGCTAATGTCACGTCAGTAGAGGCAGTCCGCTCCTTGAAGGCCTTGACCTCAGTATAAGACTGAGTAAACTTAGCTTAAATTTCCTCCTTCTGCCTCTGCAGCTCTACTAACTGTGACTCTATCCTAGCCACCTGCGCAGCTCGGTCAACAGTAGACTGCATATTCTCCGCCAGCTGTGCCCGCAATGCCTAAACCTGGTCCGAATTACTGGTACAGCACTGGCAGTGAATGGCCGGAGGAATTGTCTCCGTTGACTGAGACACCAGCGCAACTTCCTTTGGCTTACAGATGCTAGCCTCAAACGTATGAACGAGTTTGGCGAGCATCCGAAGCCGTTTGGTGGCCTTATTCAACACCGTCCGTTTGTTAACACAAAGCCTGTCATAACTACCAGCCTGTGCTAACAAATCGGACCACAGCATTTCTGCTCACTTGTATGTGGTGGGGAGGATGGGGTTAAATGTGCTGTGTCTGCTCAAGTGTTGCAGTGTGGGGAAGTCCATACTCACCGTTTGCTGAGCGTCCATCTTCTCATTGGGGCCGTACCTCTTCGTCCTAAAAGCTGCTTGGAAGAAGTCCTTTTTCTTCCGGATCGCTTCTTCCCGACCAGCCGGACTTGTACGCTGCTCCAATGAAGATGGATCTCTTTCAGTGACGTGTCCTCTTCTTCCTCGCAATCACTTGAGCGAAATAGTGACCGTGTAAAGCAAATAGCAAAATATTAGTTCACAGATAGATAATAGATTCTCTGCTAAAGATTTTTGATCCGTGTTTGGTGCTGTGAGGTAGAGCCGCGTTACCTGTCCGAATTATCAGGTCTTAGACGCTCAGACCACTGACCGCGTCTCTCTTGCCTGATAATTGACAGTATAACCGACCTCTAGCCTCGAACACCATCAGGAAGAGTCGCATTACCTGTCCGAATTATCAGGTCCTAGACGCTCAGACCACTGACCGCGTCTCTCTTGCCTGATAATTCACAGTATAACGGACCTCTAGCCTCAAAACCAAACACAGATTTCAAAATCTGAGCAGTGGGCCTGACTCGCCAATGTAAAGGGGGAATATTAATCACCAATATTTATGTAAATATCAATAATTAATATTCATAAATGGGAGGAGCCGTCTATTGATGACTCCGCCCGTTTATGCCTTTATATTATAATAATAATAATACAATACTTTCACTATGCTTTGCCTTACGCTAATCACTAAGCTAGCTGCATGCGCCTTACTAAACTAACTATCGCTAATAACCACACATTACACAGATAGTTATAAATAAGTATTTATTATTACCAACAATACACTACGCACGCAATACACTAACAATACAGTACTATAAATACAGCACTAAACTACACTACACGGTTACCAATTCCACCCACAAACTAACTATACAGTTCACACATACACATACATGCATAAAGAGGATGATGTGGTCAAAATACTCATTTGCCTAATAATTCTGCACGCAGTGTATAGGATATTTGCAGCCCTCGGTTCTCTTTCAAAAGGGAGAAGGAAGAAGGAAAAATTGTTTGCATACTGGCCTTGATGATATGCGCGGTCCGAACTCTATATTTATACCTGTTTAAAGCGTGACTGACCCCACAACACTTTTCGGACCTGCAGCACAGCATTGTTGCGGACTGGTGATTAATAAATTTTTTTAATTATACGCTATATCTATATATTTATAGATCAATGGTTATAAATATATATACATATAGACGCACACACCAAAATACAAGCCTCACTACACTAGACAATTCCCAGTTCCACCCCACACTCTAGCTGTTGGCAGGGAAGGGGTGAATCAGGGCAAGTGTATTAGGGGTCTGGAGGGAAAGGGTTACTTAGCCATCCTCAGGGCCATGTGACCTCTCTTCCTTCAGGGTGCAGCTCTCATGTGTCTCTCATTGCAGTCCAGGTATCCAAGAGAGCGCACCTCTGCCCTGCTTGGGGCTTTATAGCCCAAAACCAGCCCCCATCCTCCTTCCTCAGGGATGTGACATCATAGTGTCACTGTGACGTATGCCTGCCCTCAGAACAGCCAGTTGGCCCCCTGAGGCTAGCAGCACCACACGCCCAGCCATGTCCCAAACACAAGGTGGGGGAGAGCATAGTAACTAGGCTGATAAACTCAACAAAAGGCCTCAGATTTCTTAGCCTTTGAAGTCACCAGCCACCTGGAGACATATCCACCCCACTGCAGGAACTGGTTAAACGCTGTCCCTATGGGGGGCATTTAAGTATATATATGTAAATAGATACTTGGGGCGCATATATATACACATATATACTCATTATAAACCTGGGGCATACATGGGCAGTTATAGGCCTATATATATATATATATATATATATATATATATATATATATACCTGGGGGAGAGCCATGGCAGATACACATATATAGATGTATGCACTGCATACACACATCCCCATATATATATACATATATATCTACATGAGAGGGACAGGAAATATATACTAACTATAAGGGGACACATATAAGGGGGGCACAGATCAACCAGGGATCACATATTTCCCACAGGACCCAACATGAGCCCCTGTGGGCCACTAAGGGCAGATGTGTGCAGATGCTGGGCACATCCGCGCACATCATCCTATGAAGTGACCATTAATGCATGTATATATATCATACATGCATGCACGTGTTTGCATGCATATATGGATACAGTGGGGGAAATAATTATTTGACCCCTCGCTGATTTTGTAAGTTTGTCCAATGACAAAGAAATGAAAAGTCTCAGAACAGTATCATTTCAATGGTAGGTTTATTGTAACAGTGGCAGATAGCACATCAAAAGGAAAATCGAAAAAATAACTTTAAATAAAAGATAGCAACTGATTTGCATTTCATTGAGTGAAATAAGTATTTGAACCCCTACCAACCATTAAGAGTTCTGGCTCCCACAGAGTGGTTAGACACTTCTACTCAATTAGTCACCCTCATTAAGGACACCTGTCTTAACTAGTCACCTGTATAAAAGACACCTGTCCACAGAATCAATCAATCAAGCAGACTCCAAACTCTCCAACATGGGAAAGACCAAAGAGCTGTCCAAGGATGTCAGAGACAAAATTGTAGACCTGCACAAGGCTGGAATGGGCTACAAAACCATTAGCAAGAAGCTGGGAGAGAAGGTGACAACTGTTGGTGCGATTGTTCGAAAATGGAAGGAGCACAAAATGACCATCAATCGACCTCGCCCTGGGGCTCCACGCAAGATCTCACCTCGTGGGGTGTCAATGGTTCTGAGAAAGGTGAAAAAGCATCCTAGAACTACACGGGAGGAGTTAGTTAATGACCTCAAATTAGCAGGGACCACAGTCACCAAGAAAACCATTGGAAACACATTACACCGCAATGGATTAAAATCCTGCAGGGCTCGCAAGGTCCCCCTGCTCAGGAAGGCACATGTGCAGGCCCGTCTGAAGTTTGCCAATGAACACCTGAATGATTCAGAGAGTGACTGGGAGAAGGTGCTGTGGTCTGATGAGACCAAAATAGAGCTCTTTGGCATTAACTCAACTCGCTGTGTTTGGAGGAAGAAAAATGCTGCCTATGACCCCCAAAACACCGTCCCCACCGTCAAGCATGGGGGTGGAAACATTTTGCTTTGGGGGTGTTTTTCTGCTAAGGGCACAGGACAACTTATTCGCATAAACGGGAAAATGGACGGAGCCATGTATCGTGAAATCCTGAGCGACAACCTCCTTCCCTCTGCCAGGAAACTGAAAATGGGTCGTGGATGGGTGTTCCAGCACGACAATGACCCAAAACATACAGCAAAGGCAACAAAGGAGTGGCTCAAGAAGAAGCACATTAAGGTCATGGAGTGGCCTAGTCAGTCTCCGGACCTTAATCCAATCGAAAACCTATGGAGGGAGCTCAAGCTCAGAGTTGCACAGAGACAGCCTCGAAACCTTAGGGATTTAGAGATGATCTGCAAAGAGGAGTGGACCAACATTCCTCCTAAAATGTGCGCAAACTTGGTCATCAATTACAAGAAACGTTTGACCTCTGTGCTTGCAAACAAGGGTTTTTCCACCAAGTATTAAGTCTTTTTTTGTTAGAGGGTTCAAATACTTATTTCACTCAATGAAATGCAAATCAGTTGCTATCTTTTATTTAAAGTTATTTTTTCGATTTTCCTTTTGATGTGCTATCTGCCACTGTTACAATAAACCTACCATTGAAATGATACTGTTCTGAGACTTTTCATTTCTTTGTCATTGGACAAACTTACAAAATCAGTGAGGGGTCAAATAATTATTTCCCCCACTGTATATATGCATGCGTCTCAACCCTTCCTCAACAATCCCCCTGTTGTCGGAATTTCGACAATATCTTGGGGAAAAAGGGTTGAGATATATTTGCCCCCCCCCCCCCTCAACCCCATCCTTGGTGGAAGTTCAGGAAGAACTGTAGTGCTCACTGATCTTTAGGTACCTAGACATCCCTCAACCAGCTTCCTCTGACCTGCCCTTCACCGTAACCTACTCCTCCGTCCGCAGGATACACCGTCTCCTTCTCGCAGGAACTTTCTTGACATCTTTTGTAAGTTAAATTCTTCCGGTGTCGGCCACCCCCGAATGGAGTGGCCACACCCCCACAGTCTCTCGGTAATATTGCCGATCTTCAGGTATGGCCCGCCTCCACGGCATCTGGAGCAGGTTCACCCTCCCAACCTTTAACTGGCCTTTCCTCCAAGTAACAGTCTTTCAGTGTCGGCCACCCCCACTTTGGAGTGCCACACCCCCACAGTCTCTCAATATCATTGCCGATCTTCAGGTATGGCCCGCCTCCACGGAATCTGGAGCGGGTTCACCCTCACAACCTCAGTCCCAACTTTCTTCAAACACGACTTTCTCTTGTTCCATCTTGATGGGTGCGGTTCTCCCGTGGACAGATTAATAGGTCTTTGCAAGGCAGGTCAGATTTTTCATTGCGTGAGGTGATGTCATGGTACCTAAATTCTAACTGCGGAGAACACCTCCGCCACACTACACATCCAGCCCTTCCCTTAAGAACTTCACCGTTCCGGGTTTCAAGGTGGCAAATGGCAAAGGCATGTCCCTATCGTGTCCTAATCTTATCCCCATTCACACAACATACATGTCACATCCCTCCCATCACCACCAAATTCCATTATATGTGTGTACCCATAGAGACTCATGCAACCTGGCATATCTCTCTACCTCCAAAGACACAGGTAGGTCACAGACCCCCGTGTCAATGGGAAACGATTATAGGATGCAAATGTGTACAGCCAAATTATAACTCACCGCAATGCGTTGGGCGAGTTTCCCTGGGTATAGGCTGTCACACATTTGTACCTAAAGTGTCTATGGGTACACAATCAACCAACAAACATAATCAATATATATGCAATACAATGTGCTATGGGGTTTAAGGGTAGTACATGTTATACGTCCCGAACCCTCATAGGAAACAAAGTGTCCATAAAATATTTGGCTACAGAACAAAGTTGGAGTTATGTCCTGAGCCTCCTCCTCCGGTTAGTTCTGTAAAGTTCTGTCTGGTTCTGGTGTATTTGGTCAATAAGTCCCTTGACCCTCCGATAATGTGATGACGATGACCAGAACCAGAAGAAGTTTCACTGGGTGAAACAAGTGAAAATAAGCCCTTCCACCCGAACGTCTCCAAGTCTTCCTCCAGAGCCTGAGATAATGCTCCCGCTCGATTGTGGCACAGTCTTCCATCTCTAGAACACCTCTAGACAGAGGTCGCTTGATTGCAAAAATCCAGTGGGATCCTCTGGAGACTCACAAGAGTGTCAGGGGGAATAGCTGGTCTCTTCTTTGGCGTCATCTGGGTTTTTCCTCTGCTTCATATAAACACACCTATGGCAGAAAAAAATACCAGGCGCTCCTCACGGTGCAATTAAATGTAAAAAAATCCCAGCACCAATACCTTTGACCCATGAGTAGAGAAAGGTATTGGGCTGCCCTTTATCTCACAGGACCCCTTGTTATCCTAACACTGGTGTCTGAACACCCTACCTTCAGAGGATCACGTCCTCTGCTGCACATCCCTCTGCACCAACAGATAAGGATGGCCGTCCTACTAGGTTAGGATAACTGAAGTGCTGTGGACAAAGCACCATCTTGTTATTGATGGCACCGTATCCCCGTCCACTCATGTGTACCCAGGCCGATTTCCCCCTGTGATCCCGTCTTGTGGAGGCCCGCAGAACCAATGGCATAGTCATGCCCTGGCTCCCCAGGACCCCACAACACAAGAACACAGTCCACACTCTGCTGCCAAACACTCTGCGTCCAATCCCTATCAGAGCTGTGCTACCTGCTCGGACTAGAATTAAGTGCGCAGCACAACATTACACCAATGTTGTCTGTCCGCCCCAGTCCCCAGTGCAACACAGCCCTACCGAAAACCTTGAGCACAACAGTGTTATCTGTATCGATCTGAGACCCTGGCTGCCCAGAATAAAATCACATCATCCTTTGTGCAGGATTTGAAATGATCTGCTCGCGAACCTATACGTTCTCGATCCACAGTATAACACTGTTCCACTCCAAGGGGACACAGAATGAAACAAAAACAGCAGACGAGACTTACAACAAACTACATAAATCAGCATGGTGGAACACATTCGTAGACAAGGACTATCACATCAACATCAAGAAAAACTTACAAACAGATAACAAAAACACACAACATGGACATACACAGGGAACAAACGGTGTAACAAATAGTACAGGGGTGTCAAATGTTGCCTAGCCTAGCTTGGCCATTCTGACCCCTCAACAGCTGGTGATGCTGCCGAGAGGTAACACCTTTATGGCCAAGCTGACTAGACCCCACTGCACAATTTGTTACCTGGCTGATACTGTTGGACACATTGCAATTACTTGCACAAGGGTAATTCCTTGCAATGTGTCCTTTGTTCCCACACCTGAAACACGTGACTTGGTTTCCTGTCCTGTGTGTTATGTTCCTATCTGTTTTGCAGTGTCTCGCTATGTGACCTAGGCCACCACATGCAAAACATCTGTAGTTTGCTCTGCATGGCCCAGGTCCATCTACACTGCAGCCGTGCTCCCTTCTCCTGAATTGTTCCATCCTCAGGGACGCACTCTTCACAACAGTTCTTTTTCCCAAAGTCAGGGAAAAATCTCTGTTAGTCTGGACCGGCTTGACCTGATGATTAGACCGGTCACAGACTACTCTCCCCCCTTTTTGCCCTGCACAGGGCAAAGTTTTGGGAGATTCCGACCCTGGCTTTACGGAAAAAGAAAGGGCCGACACCAACTTGGTGATAACCTGTTGCATGCCAGACATTAGCTGGGACCTTACAGCAACCTCAGCCTTCAATTTGGCTAATGTCACGTCAGTAGAGGCAGTCCGCTCCTTGAAGGCCTTGACCTCAGTATAAGACTGAGTAAACTTAGCTTAAATTTCCTCCTTCTGCCTCTGCAGCTCTACTAACTGTGACTCTATCCTAGCCACCTGCGCAGCTCGGTCAACAGTAGACTGCATATTCTCCGCCAGCTGTGCCCGCAATGCCTAAACCTGGTCCGAATTACTGGTACAGCACTGGCAGTGAATGGCCGGAGGAATTGTCTCCGTTGACTGAGACACCAGCGCAACTTCCTTTGGCTTACAGATGCTAGCCTCAAACGTATGAACGAGTTTGGCGAGCATCCGAAGCCGTTTGGTGGCCTTATTCAACACCGTCCGTTTGTTAACACAAAGCCTGTCATAACTACCAGCCTGTGCTAACAAATCGGACCACAGCATTTCTGCTCACTTGTATGTGGTGGGGAGGATGGGGTTAAATGTGCTGTGTCTGCTCAAGTGTTGCAGTGTGGGGAAGTCCATACTCACCGTTTGCTGAGCGTCCATCTTCTCATTGGGGCCGTACCTCTTCGTCCTAAAAGCTGCTTGGAAGAAGTCCTTTTTCTTCCGGATCGCTTCTTCCCGACCAGCCGGACTTGTACGCTGCTCCAATGAAGATGGATCTCTTTCAGTGACGTGTCCTCTTCTTCCTCGCAATCACTTGAGCGAAATAGTGACCGTGTAAAGCAAATAGCAAAATATTAGTTCACAGATAGATAATAGATTCTCTGCTAAAGATTTTTGATCCGTGTTTGGTGCTGTGAGGTAGAGCCGCGTTACCTGTCCGAATTATCAGGTCTTAGACGCTCAGACCACTGACCGCGTCTCTCTTGCCTGATAATTGACAGTATAACCGACCTCTAGCCTCGAACACCATCAGGAAGAGTCGCATTACCTGTCCGAATTATCAGGTCCTAGACGCTCAGACCACTGACCGCGTCTCTCTTGCCTGATAATTCACAGTATAACGGACCTCTAGCCTCAAAACCAAACACAGATTTCAAAATCTGAGCAGTGGGCCTGACTCGCCAATGTAAAGGGGGAATATTAATCACCAATATTTATGTAAATATCAATAATTAATATTCATAAATGGGAGGAGCCGTCTATTGATGACTCCGCCCGTTTATGCCTTTATATTATAATAATAATAATACAATACTTTCACTATGCTTTGCCTTACGCTAATCACTAAGCTAGCTGCATGCGCCTTACTAAACTAACTATCGCTAATAACCACACATTACACAGATAGTTATAAATAAGTATTTATTATTACCAACAATACACTACGCACGCAATACACTAACAATACAGTACTATAAATACAGCACTAAACTACACTACACGGTTACCAATTCCACCCACAAACTAACTATACAGTTCACACATACACATACATGCATAAAGAGGATGATGTGGTCAAAATACTCATTTGCCTAATAATTCTGCACGCAGTGTATAGGATATTTGCAGCCCTCGGTTCTCTTTCAAAAGGGAGAAGGAAGAAGGAAAAATTGTTTGCATACTGGCCTTGATGATATGCGCGGTCCGAACTCTATATTTATACCTGTTTAAAGCGTGACTGACCCCACAACACTTTTCGGACCTGCAGCACAGCATTGTTGCGGACTGGTGATTAATAAATTTTTTTAATTATACGCTATATCTATATATTTATAGATCAATGGTTATAAATATATATACATATAGACGCACACACCAAAATACAAGCCTCACTACACTAGACAATTCCCAGTTCCACCCCACACTCTAGCTGTTGGCAGGGAAGGGGTGAATCAGGGCAAGTGTATTAGGGGTCTGGAGGGAAAGGGTTACTTAGCCATCCTCAGGGCCATGTGACCTCTCTTCCTTCAGGGTGCAGCTCTCATGTGTCTCTCATTGCAGTCCAGGTATCCAAGAGAGCGCACCTCTGCCCTGCTTGGGGCTTTATAGCCCAAAACCAGCCCCCATCCTCCTTCCTCAGGGATGTGACATCATAGTGTCACTGTGACGTATGCCTGCCCTCAGAACAGCCAGTTGGCCCCCTGAGGCTAGCAGCACCACACGCCCAGCCATGTCCCAAACACAAGGTGGGGGAGAGCATAGTAACTAGGCTGATAAACTCAACAAAAGGCCTCAGATTTCTTAGCCTTTGAAGTCACCAGCCACCTGGAGACATATCCACCCCACTGCAGGAACTGGTTAAACGCTGTCCCTATGGGGGGCATTTAAGTATATATATGTAAATAGATACTTGGGGCGCATATATATACACATATATACTCATTATAAACCTGGGGCATACATGGGCAGTTATAGGCCTATATATATATATATATATATATATATATACCTGGGGGAGAGCCATGGCAGATACACATATATAGATGTATGCACTGCATACACACATCCCCATATATATATACATATATATCTACATGAGAGGGACAGGAAATATATACTAACTATAAGGGGACACATATAAGGGGGGCACAGATCAACCAGGGATCACATATTTCCCACAGGACCCAACATGAGCCCCTGTGGGCCACTAAGGGCAGATGTGTGCAGATGCTGGGCACATCCGCGCACATCATCCTATGAAGTGACCATTAATGCATGTATATATATCATACATGCATGCACGTGTTTGCATGCATATATGGATACAGTGGGGGAAATAATTATTTGACCCCTCGCTGATTTTGTAAGTTTGTCCAATGACAAAGAAATGAAAAGTCTCAGAACAGTATCATTTCAATGGTAGGTTTATTGTAACAGTGGCAGATAGCACATCAAAAGGAAAATCGAAAAAATAACTTTAAATAAAAGATAGCAACTGATTTGCATTTCATTGAGTGAAATAAGTATTTGAACCCCTACCAACCATTAAGAGTTCTGGCTCCCACAGAGTGGTTAGACACTTCTACTCAATTAGTCACCCTCATTAAGGACACCTGTCTTAACTAGTCACCTGTATAAAAGACACCTGTCCACAGAATCAATCAATCAAGCAGACTCCAAACTCTCCAACATGGGAAAGACCAAAGAGCTGTCCAAGGATGTCAGAGACAAAATTGTAGACCTGCACAAGGCTGGAATGGGCTACAAAACCATTAGCAAGAAGCTGGGAGAGAAGGTGACAACTGTTGGTGCGATTGTTCGAAAATGGAAGGAGCACAAAATGACCATCAATCGACCTCGCCCTGGGGCTCCACGCAAGATCTCACCTCGTGGGGTGTCAATGGTTCTGAGAAAGGTGAAAAAGCATCCTAGAACTACACGGGAGGAGTTAGTTAATGACCTCAAATTAGCAGGGACCACAGTCACCAAGAAAACCATTGGAAACACATTACACCGCAATGGATTAAAATCCTGCAGGGCTCGCAAGGTCCCCCTGCTCAGGAAGGCACATGTGCAGGCCCGTCTGAAGTTTGCCAATGAACACCTGAATGATTCAGAGAGTGACTGGGAGAAGGTGCTGTGGTCTGATGAGACCAAAATAGAGCTCTTTGGCATTAACTCAACTCGCTGTGTTTGGAGGAAGAAAAATGCTGCCTATGACCCCCAAAACACCGTCCCCACCGTCAAGCATGGGGGTGGAAACATTTTGCTTTGGGGGTGTTTTTCTGCTAAGGGCACAGGACAACTTATTCGCATAAACGGGAAAATGGACGGAGCCATGTATCGTGAAATCCTGAGCGACAACCTCCTTCCCTCTGCCAGGAAACTGAAAATGGGTCGTGGATGGGTGTTCCAGCACGACAATGACCCAAAACATACAGCAAAGGCAACAAAGGAGTGGCTCAAGAAGAAGCACATTAAGGTCATGGAGTGGCCTAGTCAGTCTCCGGACCTTAATCCAATCGAAAACCTATGGAGGGAGCTCAAGCTCAGAGTTGCACAGAGACAGCCTCGAAACCTTAGGGATTTAGAGATGATCTGCAAAGAGGAGTGGACCAACATTCCTCCTAAAATGTGCGCAAACTTGGTCATCAATTACAAGAAACGTTTGACCTCTGTGCTTGCAAACAAGGGTTTTTCCACCAAGTATTAAGTCTTTTTTTGTTAGAGGGTTCAAATACTTATTTCACTCAATGAAATGCAAATCAGTTGCTATCTTTTATTTAAAGTTATTTTTTCGATTTTCCTTTTGATGTGCTATCTGCCACTGTTACAATAAACCTACCATTGAAATGATACTGTTCTGAGACTTTTCATTTCTTTGTCATTGGACAAACTTACAAAATCAGTGAGGGGTCAAATAATTATTTCCCCCACTGTATATATGCATGCGTCTCAACCCTTCCTCAACAATCCCCCTGTTGTCGGAATTTCGACAATATCTTGGGGAAAAAGGGTTGAGATATATTTGCCCCCCCCCCCCCCCCAACCCCATCCTTGGTGGAAGTTCAGGAAGAACTGTAGTGCTCACTGATCTTTAGGTACCTAGACATCCCTCAACCAGCTTCCTCTGACCTGCCCTTCACCGTAACCTACTCCTCCGTCCGCAGGATACACCGTCTCCTTCTCGCAGGAACTTTCTTGACATCTTTTGTAAGTTAAATTCTTCCGGTGTCGGCCACCCCCGAATGGAGTGGCCACACCCCCACAGTCTCTCGGTAATATTGCCGATCTTCAGGTATGGCCCGCCTCCACGGCATCTGGAGCAGGTTCACCCTCCCAACCTTTAACTGGCCTTTCCTCCAAGTAACAGTCTTTCAGTGTCGGCCACCCCCACTTTGGAGTGCCACACCCCCACAGTCTCTCAATATCATTGCCGATCTTCAGGTATGGCCCGCCTCCACGGAATCTGGAGCGGGTTCACCCTCACAACCTCAGTCCCAACTTTCTTCAAACACGACTTTCTCTTGTTCCATCTTGATGGGTGCGGTTCTCCCGTGGACAGATTAATAGGTCTTTGCAAGGCAGGTCAGATTTTTCATTGCGTGAGGTGATGTCATGGTACCTAAATTCTAACTGCGGAGAACACCTCCGCCACACTACACATCCAGCCCTTCCCTTAAGAACTTCACCGTTCCGGGTTTCAAGGTGGCAAATGGCAAAGGCATGTCCCTATCGTGTCCTAATCTTATCCCCATTCACACAACATACATGTCACATCCCTCCCATCACCACCAAATTCCATTATATGTGTGTACCCATAGAGACTCATGCAACCTGGCATATCTCTCTACCTCCAAAGACACAGGTAGGTCACAGACCCCCGTGTCAATGGGAAACGATTATAGGATGCAAATGTGTACAGCCAAATTATAACTCACCGCAATGCGTTGGGCGAGTTTCCCTGGGTATAGGCTGTCACACATTTGTACCTAAAGTGTCTATGGGTACACAATCAACCAACAAACATAATCAATATATATGCAATACAATGTGCTATGGGGTTTAAGGGTAGTACATGTTATACGTCCCGAACCCTCATAGGAAACAAAGTGTCCATAAAATATTTGGCTACAGAACAAAGTTGGAGTTATGTCCTGAGCCTCCTCCTCCGGTTAGTTCTGTAAAGTTCTGTCTGGTTCTGGTGTATTTGGTCAATAAGTCCCTTGACCCTCCGATAATGTGATGACGATGACCAGAACCAGAAGAAGTTTCACTGGGTGAAACAAGTGAAAATAAGCCCTTCCACCCGAACGTCTCCAAGTCTTCCTCCAGAGCCTGAGATAATGCTCCCGCTCGATTGTGGCACAGTCTTCCATCTCTAGAACACCTCTAGACAGAGGTCGCTTGATTGCAAAAATCCAGTGGGATCCTCTGGAGACTCACAAGAGTGTCAGGGGGAATAGCTGGTCTCTTCTTTGGCGTCATCTGGGTTTTTCCTCTGCTTCATATAAACACACCTATGGCAGAAAAAAATACCAGGCGCTCCTCACGGTGCAATTAAATGTAAAAAAATCCCAGCACCAATACCTTTGACCCATGAGTAGAGAAAGGTATTGGGCTGCCCTTTATCTCACAGGACCCCTTGTTATCCTAACACTGGTGTCTGAACACCCTACCTTCAGAGGATCACGTCCTCTGCTGCACATCCCTCTGCACCAACAGATAAGGATGGCCGTCCTACTAGGTTAGGATAACTGAAGTGCTGTGGACAAAGCACCATCTTGTTATTGATGGCACCGTATCCCCGTCCACTCATGTGTACCCAGGCCGATTTCCCCCTGTGATCCCGTCTTGTGGAGGCCCGCAGAACCAATGGCATAGTCATGCCCTGGCTCCCCAGGACCCCACAACACAAGAACACAGTCCACACTCTGCTGCCAAACACTCTGCGTCCAATCCCTATCAGAGCTGTGCTACCTGCTCGGACTAGAATTAAGTGCGCAGCACAACATTACACCAATGTTGTCTGTCCGCCCCAGTCCCCAGTGCAACACAGCCCTACCGAAAACCTTGAGCACAACAGTGTTATCTGTATCGATCTGAGACCCTGGCTGCCCAGAATAAAATCACATCATCCTTTGTGCAGGATTTGAAATGATCTGCTCGCGAACCTATACGTTCTCGATCCACAGTATAACACTGTTCCACTCCAAGGGGACACAGAATGAAACAAAAACAGCAGACGAGACTTACAACAAACTACATAAATCAGCATGGTGGAACACATTCGTAGACAAGGACTATCACATCAACATCAAGAAAAACTTACAAACAGATAACAAAAACACACAACATGGACATACACAGGGAACAAACGGTGTAACAAATAGTACAGGGGTGTCAAATGTTGCCTAGCCTAGCTTGGCCATTCTGACCCCTCAACAGCTGGTGATGCTGCCGAGAGGTAACACCTTTATGGCCAAGCTGACTAGACCCCACTGCACAATTTGTTACCTGGCTGATACTGTTGGACACATTGCAATTACTTGCACAAGGGTAATTCCTTGCAATGTGTCCTTTGTTCCCACACCTGAAACACGTGACTTGGTTTCCTGTCCTGTGTGTTATGTTCCTATCTGTTTTGCAGTGTCTCGCTATGTGACCTAGGCCACCACATGCAAAACATCTGTAGTTTGCTCTGCATGGCCCAGGTCCATCTACACTGCAGCCGTGCTCCCTTCTCCTGAATTGTTCCATCCTCAGGGACGCACTCTTCACAACAGTTCTTTTTCCCAAAGTCAGGGAAAAATCTCTGTTAGTCTGGACCGGCTTGACCTGATGATTAGACCGGTCACAGACTACTCTCCCCCCTTTTTGCCCTGCACAGGGCAAAGTTTTGGGAGATTCCGACCCTGGCTTTACGGAAAAAGAAAGGGCCGACACCAACTTGGTGATAACCTGTTGCATGCCAGACATTAGCTGGGACCTTACAGCAACCTCAGCCTTCAATTTGGCTAATGTCACGTCAGTAGAGGCAGTCCGCTCCTTGAAGGCCTTGACCTCAGTATAAGACTGAGTAAACTTAGCTTAAATTTCCTCCTTCTGCCTCTGCAGCTCTACTAACTGTGACTCTATCCTAGCCACCTGCGCAGCTCGGTCAACAGTAGACTGCATATTCTCCGCCAGCTGTGCCCGCAATGCCTAAACCTGGTCCGAATTACTGGTACAGCACTGGCAGTGAATGGCCGGAGGAATTGTCTTCGTTGACTGAGACACCAGCGCAACTTCCTTTGGCTTACAGATGCTAGCCTCAAACGTATGAACGAGTTTGGCGAGCATCCGAAGCCGTTTGGTGGCCTTATTCAACACCGTCCGTTTGTTAACACAAAGCCTGTCATAACTACCAGCCTGTGCTAACAAATCGGACCACAGCATTTCTGCTCACTTGTATGTGGTGGGGAGGATGGGGTTAAATGTGCTGTGTCTGCTCAAGTGTTGCAGTGTGGGGAAGTCCATACTCACCGTTTGCTGAGCGTCCATCTTCTCATTGGGGCCGTACCTCTTCGTCCTAAAAGCTGCTTGGAAGAAGTCCTTTTTCTTCCGGATCGCTTCTTCCCGACCAGCCGGACTTGTACGCTGCTCCAATGAAGATGGATCTCTTTCAGTGACGTGTCCTCTTCTTCCTCGCAATCACTTGAGCGATGCAGTGACCGTGTAAAGCAAATAGCAAAATATTAGTTCACAGATAGATAATAGATTCTCTGCTAAAGATTTTTGATCCGTGTTTGGTGCTGTGAGGTAGAGCCGCGTTACCTGTCCGAATTATCAGGTCTTAGACGCTCAGACCACTGACCGCGTCTCTCTTGCCTGATAATTCACAGTATAACGGACCTCTAGCCTCAAAACCAAACACAGATTTCAAAATCTGAGCAGTGGGCCTGACTCGCCAATGTAAAGGGGGAATATTAATCACCAATATTTATGTAAATATCAATAATTAATATTCATAAATGGGAGGAGCCGTCTATTGATGACTCCGCCCGTTTATGCCTTTATATTATAATAATAATAATACAATACTTTCACTATGCTTTGCCTTACGCTAATCACTAAGCTAGCTGCATGCGCCTTACTAAACTAACTATCGCTAATAACCACACATTACACAGATAGTTATAAATAAGTATTTATTATTACCAACAATACACTACGCACGCAATACACTAACAATACAGTACTATAAATACAGCACTAAACTACACTACACGGTTACCAATTCCACCCACAAACTAACTATACAGTTCACACATACACACATGTATTAGCAGCCCACCCCACCTGTCTCTATTTACTATCCCTATGGGGTACGACGAGGGTTAACGGTGGTCTTACAGGGGTGTAAGTAAACCACAAATACAAAGACGGTAATGGGGTATGGTACTGTGATACCAATAAGGCAAGGGTTTGGGGGACCAGGGTGCCCAGTACCAGGGACACAAACAAGGCAAGGGTTAATCAAGGCCCAGGGTGCACATCAGGGACACAAACAAGGACAGATAATGTAGGGGTTAATCGGGGGCAGACAAGGGACCAGGGGTGATAGGGTTAACCAGGGGAGAGATATAGGGGTTAACCAGGGGGGGATCACTTACAACAATACAAGTCTAATTATACGCTATATTTATATATTTATAGATCAATGGTTATAAATATATATACATATAGACGCACACACCACAATACAAACCTCACTACACTAGACAATTCCCAGTTCCACCCCACACTCTAGCTGTTGGCAGGGAAGGGATGAATCAGGGCAAGTGTATTAGGGGTCTGGAGGGAAAGGGTTACTCAGCCATCCTCAGGGCCATGTGACCTCTCTTCCTTCAGGGTGCAGCTCTCATGTGTCTCTCATTGCAGTCCAGGTATCCAAGAGAGCGCACCTCTGCCCTGCTTGGGGCTTTATAGCCCAAAACCAGCCCCCATCCTCCTTCCTCAGGGATGTGACATCATAGTGTCACTGTGACGTATGCCTGCCCTCAGAACAGCCAGTTGGCCCCCTGAGGCTAGCAGCACCACACGCCCCAGCCATATCCCAAACACAAGGTGGGGGAGAGCATAGTAACTAGGCTGATAAACTCAACAAAAGGCCTCAGATTTCTTAGCCTTTGAAGTCACCAGCCACCTGGAGACATATCCACCCCACTGCAGGAACTGATTAAACGCTGTCCCTATGGGGGGCATTTAAGTATATATATGTAAATAGATACTTGGGGCGCATATATATACACATATATACTCATTATAAACCTGGGGCATACATGGGCAGTTATAGGCCTATATATATATATATATATATATATATATATATATACCTGGGGAAGAGCCATGGCAGATACACATATATAGATGTATGCACTGCATACACACATCCCCATATATATATACATATATATCTACATGAAAGGGACAGGAAATATATACTAACTATAAGGGGACACATATAAGGGGGCCACAGATCAACCAGGGATCACATATTTCCCACAGGGCCCAACATGAGCCCCTGTGGGCCACTAAGGGCAGATGTGTGCAGATGCTGGGCACATCCGCGCACATCATCCTATGAAGTGACCATTAATGCATGTATATATATCATACATGCATGCACGTGTTTGCATGCATATATGTATATATATGCATGCGTCTCAACCCTTCCTCAACAACGGGTCTGCCCCCTTTAACTTCTGGGCCTCCAAATTGCCCTTTACGCCTTGGAGGTACTGGCCTGCCCTGCAGCCAGTGTAATGTCTGAATGTGTGTTTAGCACGGCAGGGGGGGTTATCACAGACAAGCGCAGCCGCCTGTTCACAGCCATTGTGGACAAGCTAACGTTCATTAAAATGAACCAGGCATGGATCCCACAGGACTTGTGCAGAATAGACATGTATACGGCCGTAACCAGCCATTGTTATACTACAGCGCAATTGCTCATTGTTGTATTTTGGATATTTCACACTCTTTTGGAGTGTATCCTAATAAAAAAAGTAATAATAATTAAAACAAAAAAACTGTGTTGGCTACCTCGTCCTCCTCCACCGCCGCTTCCACCTACACCGCTACGTCCACCGCTTCCTCAAACTCCTACTCCATATGGACCTCCACCTCATAAATCAAGTTTATTGTTTTAATTTGTACGTATTTCATTTTATTTTATGTCATTTCACTAATTTGTCTGTTACATTTTCGGGTTAAATTCGCCATTTTTTTGGTGTGATATCCAACTGCTCTACCTAGTAGACAGGTAAAATAAATCACTAATTTGTCTGTTACATTTTCGGGTGAAATTCACCAATTTTTGGGTGTGATATACCACTGCTCTACCTAGTAGACAGGTAAAAGAAAAAAAAACTAATTTGTCTGTTACATTTTCGGGTGAAATTCACCAATTTTTGGGTGTGATATACCACTGCTATACCTAGTAGACAGGTGAAAAAAAATCGCTAATTTGTCTGTTACATTTCCGGGTGAAACTCACCAATTGTTGGTTGTAATATACCACTACTATACCTAGTAGACATGTAAAAAAAAATCACCAATTTGTCTGTTATATGTTTGGGTGAAATTCACCAATTTTTAGCTGTGATATACCCCTGCTCTACCTAGTTGACAGCTTATTAAATTTCACCAATTTTTCTGTTACATTTTCGGCTGACATTCAACAATTTTTGGCTGTGATAGACCCCTGCTCTACCTACATAGTAGACAGGTTAATAAATTTCACAAATTTTTCTGTTACATTCTTGGGTTGACATTTTAAAATTTTTGCCGTGAATAAACCTCTGCTCTGCTTAGATGACAGGGACCGAAATTTACAAGAATAATCTGTTCCATTGGTTGGTTGTCATTTACCCATTTCTGGCGATGAATACCTCTGCTCTGCACAGGTGACAGGGACTTAAATTTCTAAAATTTGTCTTTAATTGGCCCTTTCATTTGATTCGTCTGCTTTAATAACTTGTCCCACATTTCCGCTTCATCCCATTGCAGCCATTGAGCTCCCTTTGATGAGGTCTCACTTTCTCACGCTCCCTCTCCGGCGTGGAACCCTGATTCGCCGATAACCGTTATCAACATGGTAGGCTCAGAAAAGAACATCGAAAGTTGATAGAGAAGATATCCAAATGGATCGTGGATGTCACAGGGACGTGCAATCAGGCAGAAGTTATCTAGAGTAAACAAAGCGGCAGCAGGGCCTCTCCTGGCTAACGTTTCCAAATCCAAAATACCCCAGTGACATGTCCTATAATTTTTTATAAATCATTCCAATAACAGGGCATCTTAAGAGTCCTGTATTGTTATTTATTGTCACTACCTATCCCTTTCTCAGGCTCCCTCTCCAGGCAGGAACCCTGATTCCCCACCACCCATGATCACCATGGTAGGTGCATAAAAGAACATCGAAAGTTGATAGAGAAGATATCCAATTGGATCGTGGACATCACGGGGATGTGCGACATGGTGGAGCAGTATGTGTGCACACGCCTACACGTACTGAATAATGAGTCTGCCTCTTTCAACTTCTGGGTCTCCAAATTGGGCACATGGCCTGAGCTTGCTCTTTACGCCTTGGAGGTGCTGGCCTGCCCTGCAGCCAGTGTATTGTCTGAACGTGTGTTTAGCACGACTGGAGGGGGTTATCACAGGTTATTTCCCAATGTTTTGGGGTGTACCCTGAAGAGACTCCATCTTGTCTTTCTCTTACATGTACAGAATTGTTATAATATCTCACCCACGCACTTCACATCCCCCCCGCTGTGAGTTAGGTTCACTTATCTGTCTCAGGACAGATTCTGGGAATCTCCCAGAACTAGAACAAATGTTCTGTTTTCACTCAGGGTCATTCGGCACAACTGCGTACATTCTTATATGTGACGTATTACATACCCATAAAAGGATGTTCCGGTAGTATCTGTATGGGCGTCAATGTTTATCCTTTATGATTGGTTTAACGCTTTTGTTATGCAAACTTTTCTGCTGCCTATATGAGGCCAAGCTATAGCATAATAAAATTAGAGTGTTTCTCAGTGATGTGTGTGTCACGACCATGGTCATGGTCGTGACTCTTTGGTCGCATGCTGTTGTCAGCGGTTTCCTTTTGTTGTCAATCACAGGTGATAGCTCTGTGTATGTTGCCTCACGTGTAGTTGCCGCTGGCAACATGATGTGGTTGGCAGTGTAGCAGCTGGAGCTGGTGGCTAGGCTGCTAGCTGTCATAGCATGCGGTTGCCTCTGGCAACGTGTGGTTTTAGTGTTCACTTTTTATGTTTGGTGAAAGGGAGTTTAATGTCTGTACACTTCCCCTTTAAGTGACACTTACTTGGTTTGGTGATGGAAGGGTTAAGCTCCTTTCCTAGTGTGTGTGTGGGTGTGGCTGTTTGGGTTATTTAGCTTCCTGCTGGATGGCAGAAGCTTGAGGGGTACTCCAGGCATGTTGCTGGAGTTGTCCTCCTGGTATCCTGTTACCATCCTTCCAGTAAGGGCCACCCTTCCGGTCATACTGTCACGGCTGAGGATGGGGGAAACCCTCAGCCGTGCGATATTCAGAAGATGTCCGGTCGCTACTCGGCCAGGACGACAGAATTAGGGAGCAGGTCACCTCCTATAGCTTCCCTAATTTGACCCTGACTCCTAGCTGCATGAGCCGACCTTGAAGGTAGGAGGGCTCATGCTCAGGAACCTCGGATCCCTACTGACCCTGCGCCGATCCCTGAACTAGGAGCTGGGTAGACCACCTGTTCCTCCTGGATGCGGAGAAACAGGAGTTTAAACTGACCTATGAATATGACAGGTGAACCAGACAGTTCCACACTAACCTGCCACAGCCTTGCTGACTAGAACCCGTGCTCAGAAACGCTGTCCACACAAACATAAGACAAACAGCACACGCATAAGAACACAGAGGAACCAGGACATCCATAGCTGCAATAAAAACCAAAAGCATAGGACATCAACTAAACATCAGGGATTTGGATTTATGACCGGAAGGGTGGCCCTTACTGGAAGGATGGTAACAGGATACCAGGAGGACAACTCCAGCAACATGCCCGGAGTACCCCTCAAGCTTCTGCCATCCAGCAGGAAGCTAAATAACCCAAACGGCCACACCCACACACACACACTAGGAAAGGAGCTTAACCCTTCCATCACCAAACCAAGTAAGTGTCACTTAAAGGGGAAGTGTGCAGACATTAAACTCCCTTTCACCAAACATAAAAAGTGAACACTAAAACCACACGTTGCCAGAGGCAACCGCATGCTATGACAGCGAGCAGCCTAGCCACCAGCTCCAGCTGCTACACTGCCAACCACATCATGTTGCCAGCGGCAACCACACGTGAGGCAACATACACAGAGCCCTCACCTGTGATTGACAACAAAATGAAACCGCTGACAACAGCATGCGACCAAAGAGTCACGACCATGACCATGGTCGTGACAGTGTGTGTCTGTTATTGCCAACTGAGAAACATCTCTCCTGACGTCAGTGTCTCAAACCAAGGTTGTCGTAGAGGTCCAGAAAGGTCCAAATCCTTTCAGTTTGGGGGCTCCATCCGGGATAGAGAAGGCCATCCTTGTGTCCGATAAGAGAGACATCCCTTTTGTCCACTGCCGGGTCCGAGGGCACTGGCCACATCTCTACCCGTGAGTTTTTATTATGTATCCGGGATACATTGTTAAGCCTTAAAAATAAACTCCGGGAGTTTATAATAAGTACGTGGAGTACTTTCATGAATAAGGCCGGCACTTGGAGTGCCACACACGGAAAAAAAATCTCAGGGAGATTTGTTTTGTGTCAGGGACACATCATAGGATCTCAGGATCCATTCCGTAAGTTGTTGTGTGTCAGGGACACACCATAGATTCTCCGGAAGATCTATTTACTTTATCTAACTGTCAACAGAGATATTTTTTATTACCAGGGGTACATGTAAGGGCTCTTTCACACCTGCGTTGTTGTGTTCCGGCATAGAGTTCCGTCGTCGGGGCTCTATGCCGGAAGAATCCTGATCAGGATTATCCTAATGCATTCTGAATGGAGAGAAATCCGTTCAGGATGCATCAGGATGTCTTCAGTTCCGGAACGGAACGTTTTTTGGCCGGAGAAAATACCGCAGCATGCTGCGCTTTTTGCTCCGGCCAAAAATCCGGAACACTTGCCGCAAGGCCGGATCCGGAATTAATGCCCATTGAAAGGCATTGATCCGGATCCGGCCTTAAGCTAAACGTCGTTTCGGCGCATTGCCGCATCCGACATTTAGCTTTTTCAGAGTGGTTACCATGGCTGCCAAGACGCTAAAGTCCTGGCAGCCATGGTAAAGTGTAGCGGGGAGCGGGGGAGCAGTATACTTACCTTCCGTGCGGCTCCCCGGGCGCTCCAGAGTGACGTCAGGGCGCCCCAAGCTCATGGATCATGTGATCACATGGATCACGTCATCCATGCGCATGGGGCGCTCTGACGTCATTCTGGAGCGCCCGGGGAGCCGCACGGACTGTAAGTATACCGCTCCCCCACTCCCCGCTCCTACTATGGCAACCAGGACTTTAATAGCGTCCTGGGTGCCATAGTAACACTGAACGCATTTGGAAGACGGTTCCGTCTTCAAATGCTTTCAGTACACCTGCGTTTTTCCGGATCCGGAGTGTAATTCCGGCAAGTGGAGTACACGCCGGATCCGGACAACGCAAGTGTGAAAGAGGCCTAAGAGAACAGTCTCCGGGAGACTGACCTACCTTGGTTTGATGCATACCTATATTTAGAGTATAAGATACATAGTGTTAAGATTCATCTGATTGTGTGAGAGCTATTGTTCTGGTGGTAAGTGTAAGAACATATCTCACTGTAATATTATCACTCTGTCATTTGATGCATTTTCTTACTGTGGGTGGAGGAAAATCTAAGTGTGAGTTTCCCCCTCCCAACCAGAGACTGAAGGCTGCAAAAAACTGACAGCCTAGTTCTCCCTATCTCATGTTGATTGTAAAGCAGCGCGTTTTCTCATGGACCTCAGACAAAATACAAGACTTTGAGAAACATTTATATGAGAAGGAGGCAGCGGGATGCTTTGAAATCAGGAAGATACAGACCCCCACACATAGTTACAAAAGTTCAGAAGCCAAAACACGTGAGTAAACAGAGACAGCCGACACATTTCTCAGTTGCTATCAGCCATTTACTGCAGAAGCTGTCTGTTTCAGCGTGATAGACTTCAAAAATGCTTTGTTCTCTATCCCGTATGACAAGCAGGCCAGACTTTTTTTTTGCTTTTTCCTTTGAGGGTCGTCAACTCACCTGGTGCAGGATGCACCAGGGATATGCTGATTCACCTGTAGTGTACAGCATTGTCCTCCAAGCCAGTTTAAAACACTGGCACCCCCCCCCCCCCTCCAGGGTTCTGTGCTCTTGCATTACATGGATTATTTGTTATTGTGTAGTATGTCAGAGGAGGCCAATGTAACAGATGATTTATCTTTGTTGAAATAGTTGTCTGAATGTGGACACAAGGTGTCACGCAAGAAAATGCAATGGTGTAGAAAGCAAGTTGAATACTTGGACTTTGTTCTCACAAAGGGAGAAAGGAGAATCAGCACAGAAAGAGTCCAGTCTGATTGCGGGCCTGGTCACCCCGCACACCAAGAAGGAAATGTTATCTTTCCTTGGTATGATGAACTACTGCAGACAATGGATTCCTGATTGCTCCTACTATGACAATGTAATGAGACAAGCCACTCTGGCAGACATGCCAGATGTCATCAGGTGGTCTGAGGAAATGTTTAATGCATTTGATTATTTGAAATGTTCTTTAACCACCTCCGGACCGCTGTACGCACAGACGCGTCCTGGAGGTGGTTGATTCATTCCGAGTGGACGCGCCGGCGCGTCCTCTCGCGATGGCCGAGATTTCCTGTGAACGCGCGCACACAGGCGCGTGCGCTCATAGGAACGGAAGGTAAGAAAGTGGATCTCCAGCCTGCCAGCGGCGATCGTTCGCTGGCAGGCTGGAGATGTGATTTTTTTAACCCCTAACAGGTATATTAGACGCTGTTATGATAACAGCGTCTAATATACCTGCTACCTGGTCGTCTGGTGGTCCCCTTTGTTTGGATCGACCACCAGAGGACACAGGTAGCTCAGTAATATGTTGCACCAAGCACCACACTACACTACAAACCCCCCTGTCATTGATTACCCCCCTGTCATTGATCACACCCCTGTAAAGCTCCATTCAGACGTCCGCATGATTTTTACGGATCCACTGATAGATGGATCGGATCCGCAAAACGCACACGGACGTCTGAATGGAGCCTTACAGGGGCATGATCAATGACTGTGGTGATCACCCCATATAGACTCCCTGATCACCCCCCTGTCATTGATTACCCCCCTGTCATTGATCACCCCCCTGTAAAGCTCCATTCAGATGTCCGCATGATTTTTACGGATCCACTGATAGATGGATCAGATCCGCAAAACGCATACGGACGTCTGAATGGAACCTTACAGGGGAGTGATCAATGACTGTGGTAATCACCCCATATAGACTCCCTGATCACCCCCCTGTCATTGATTACCCACCTGTCATTGATCAACCCCCTGTAAAGCTCCATTCAGACGTCCGCATGATTTTTACGGATCCACTGATAGATGGATCGGATCCGCAAAACGCACACGGACGTCTGAATGGAGCCTTACAGGAGCATGATCAATGACTGTGGTGATCACCCAATATAGACTCCCTGATCACCCCCCTGTCATTGATTACCCCCCTGTCATTGATCACCCCCCTGTAAAGCTCCATTCAGATGTCCGCATGATTTTTACGGATCCACTGATAGATGGATCGGATCCGCAAAACGCACACGGACGTCTGAATGGAGCCTTACAGGGGCGTGATCAATGACTGTGGTGATCACCCCATATAGACTCCCTGATCACCCCCCTGTCATTGATCACCCCCCTGTCATTGATCACCCCCCCTGTCATTGATCACCCCTCTGTAAGGCTCCATTCAGACATTTTTTTGGCCCAAGTTAGCGGAAATTTTATTTTTTTTCTTACAAAGTCTCATATTCCACTAACTTGTGTCAAAAAATTAAATCTCACATGAACTCACCATACCCCTCACGGAATCCAAATGCGTAAAATTTTTTAGACATTTATATTCCAGACTTCTTCTCACGCTTTAGGGCCCCTAGAATGCCAGGGCAGTATAAATACCCCCCATGTGACCCCATTTCGGAAAGAAGACACCCCCAGGTATTCCGTGAGGGGCATATTGAGTCCATGAAAGATTGAAATTTTTGTCCCAAGTTAGCGGAAAGGGAGACTTTGTGAGAAAAAAATAAATAAAATCAATTTCCGCTAACTTGTGCCAAAAAAAAAAAAATTTATATGAACTCGCCATGCCCCTCATTGAATACCTTGGGGTGTCTTCTTTCCAAAATGGGGTCACATGTGGGGTATTTATACTGCCCTGGCATTCTAGGGGCCCTAAAGCGTGAGAAGAAGTCTGGGATCCAAATGTCTAAAAATGCCCTCATAAAAGGAATGTGGGCCCCTTTGCGCATTTAGGCTGCAAAAAAGTGTCACACATCTGGTATCGCCGTACTCAGGAGAAGTTGGGGAATGTGTTTTGGGGTGTCATTTTACATATACCCATGCTGGGTGAGAGAAATATCTTGGCAAAAGACAACTTTTCCCATTTTTTTTATACAAAGTTGGCATTTGACCAAGATATTTATCTCACCCAGCATAAGTATATGTAAAATGACACCCCAAAACACATTCCCCAACTTCTCCCGAGTACGGAGATACCACATGTGTGACACTTTTTTGCAGCCTAGGTGGGCAAAGGGGCCCACATTCCAAAGAGCACCTTTCGGATTTCACAGGTCATTTACCTACTTACCACACATTAGGGCCCCTGGAAAATGCCAGGGCAGTATAACTACCGCACAAGTGACCCCATTTTGGAAAGAAGACACCCCAAGGTATTCCGTGAGGGGCATGGCGAGTTCCTAGAATTTTTTATTTTTTGTCACAAGTTAGTGGAAAATGATGATTTTTTTTAAATTTATTTTTTTCTTACAAAGTCTCATATTCCACTAACTTGTGACAAAAAAAAAAAACTTCCATGAACTCACTATGCCCATCAGCGAATACCTTGGGGTGTCTTCTTTTCAAAATGGGGTCACTTGTGGGGTAGTTATACTGTCCTGGCATTCTAGGGGCCCAAATGTGTGGTAAGGAGTTTGAAATCAAATTCTGTAAAAAATGACCAGTGAAATCCGAAAGGTGCTCTTTGGAATATGGGCCCCTTTGCCCACCTAGGCTGCAAAAAAGTGTCACACATCTGGTATCTCTGTATTCAGGAGAAGTTGAGGAATGTGTTTTGGGGTGTCTTTTTACATATACCCATGCTGGGTGAGATAAATATCTTGGTCAAATGCCAACTTTGTATAAAAAAATGGGAAAAGTTGTCTTTTGCCAAGATATTTCTCTCACCCAGCATGGGTATATGTAAAATGACACCCCAAAACACATTCCCCAACTTCTCCCGAGTACGGAGATACCACATGTGTGGCACTTTTTTGCAGCCTAGGTGGGCAAAGGGGCCCACATTCCAAAGAGCACCTTTCGGATTTCACAGGTCATTTACCTACTTACCACACATTAGGGCCCCTGGAAAATTCCAGGGCAGTATAACTACCCCACAAGTGACCCCATTTTGGAAAGAAGACACCCCAAGGTATTCCGTGAGGGGCATGGCGAGTTCCTAGAATTTTTTATTTTTTGTCACAAGTTAGTGGAAAATGATGATTTTTTTTTTATTTATTTTTTTCTTACAAAGTCTCATATTCCACTAACTTGTGACAAAAAATAAAAACTTCCATGAACTCACTATGCCCATCAGCGAATACATTGGGGTGTCTTCTTTCCAAAATGGGGTCACTTGTGGGGTAGTTATACTGCCCTGGCATTCTAGGGGCCCAAATGTGTGGTAAGGAGTTTGAAATCAAATTCTGTAAAAAATGACCAGTGAAATCCGAAAGGTGCTCTTTGGAATATGGGCCCCTTTTCCCACCTAGGCTGCAAAAAAGTGTCACACATCTGGTATCTCCGTACTCAGGAGAAGTTGGGGAATGTGTTTTGGGGTGTCATTTTACATATACCCATGCTGGGTGAGAGAAATATCTTGGCAAAAGACAACTTTTTCCATTTTTTTATACAAAGTTGGCATTTGACCAAGATATTTATCTCACCCAGCATGGGTATATGTAAAAAGACACCCCAAAACACATTCCTCAACTTCTCCTGAATACAGAGATACCAGATGTGTGACACTTTTTTGCAGCCTAGATGGGCAAAGGGGCCCATATTCCAAAGAGCACCTTTCGGATTTCACTGGTCATTTTTTACAGAATTTGATTTCAAACTCCTTACCACACATTTGGGCCCCTAGAATGCCAGGGCAGTATAACTACCCCACAAGTGACCCCATTTTGGAAAGAAGAGACCCCAAGGTATTTCGTGATGGGCATAGTGAGTTCATAGAACTTTTTATTTTTTGTCACAAGTTAGTGGAATATGAGACTTTGTAAGAAAAAAAATAAAATAATAAAAATCATCATTTTCCGCTAACTTGTGACAAAAAATAAAAAGTTCTATGAACTCACTATGCCCATCAGCGAATACCTTAGGGTGTCTACTTTCCGAAATGGGGTCATTTGTGGGGTGTTTGTACTGTCTGGCCATTGTAGAACCTCAGGAAACATGACAGGTGCTCAGAAAGTCAGAGCTGCTTCAAAAAGCGGAAATTCACATTTTTGTACCATAGTTTGTAAACGCTATAACTTTTACCCAAACCATTTTTTTTTTACCCAAACATTTTTTTTTATCAAAGACATGTAGAACAATAAATTTAGAGCAAAATTTATATATGGATCTCGTTTTTTTTTGCAAAATTTTACAACTGAAAGTGAAAAATGTCATTTTTTTGCAAAAAAATCGTTAAATTTCGATTAATAACAAAAAAAGTAAAAATGTCAGCAGCAATGAAATACCACCAAATGAAAGCTCTATTAGTGAGAAGAAAAGGAGGTAAAATTCATTTGGGTGGTAAGTTGCATGACCGATCAATAAACGGTGAAAGTAGTGTAGGTCAGAAGTGTAAAAAGTGGCCTGGTCTTTCAGGGTGTTTAAGCACTGGGGGCTGAGGTGGTTAATGTCAAGTCCAGGTTTGGGCCTCCCTGACTACAAACTCACCTTCCACGTATATGCTCGACAAAATTGTAAAACCATGGCGGATGTGCTGACACAATATCACGGAGGCAAGTTACGTCCTTGTGCTTTTTTCCTCAAAGGTGGTTCTGGCATCCATCCAAGGAATGCCGGCCTGTCTGAGATCTCTTGCAGCCTGTGCTATGATGGTTGAGCTTGCAACGCCACTTACAATGGGACATGAGACTATCCTGTACACCACACATGATGTAGTAGGCCTTCTCAAATGCATACACACACAGCACATGTCCGCACAAAGACTATCTGGATATGAGATTCTACTCCTCAGCAATCCCTCCCTCCAAATCAAATACGCAACACACACCTCAGGTCCAGCACCTATCTTGAATGCCCTATTAGGACTTAAAGGACCTGAGGATCAGTTGACAGAGGCACATGATTGTATACACGCCATACGACATGAGACATCACCCCGCTCTGATTTACAATCTGTACCAGTAGAAGGGGCTCCTGATGTTTTTGTTGATGGATCCTGCAGCAGACCAAGTGACAACACTTATCATGCAGGATATGCTATTGTTATGCTACCCGATGTTGTCCTGGAAGCCAGACCCATCACATACCAATCTGCACAAGCAGCAGAATTGATTGCACTCACAAGAGCATGCATACTACATGAAGGCAAGCCAGTCACCATTTACACTGACAGCAGGTACGCACATGAAGTGGTCTGGGACCACGGGGTCATTTGGCAAAGGAGACGATTCATTGCAGCTGATGGTAAGCACATCTCACATTTACAACTTGTCATACAACTTTTAGAAACCATAATATTTCCCTGACAGATTGCAATTGTCCACTGCAGGGCGCATACTGGTGGTAAAGATCATGTGTCCCAAGGCAATGCCCTGGCAGACGTGGAGGCCAAGAAGGCTGCACTGATGGCCCCGGCCACATTGCAAATGGTGAAATTAGTACCTCCTTCACTTGAGTTAACTCAAATGCTTGTGGATCTCCAGTCCTCAGCTACTGATGATAAAATGGCCGATTGGTGTTATTCAATCTTGCAGAAGAATCCTAGGACAGAATTAATCTGCAAAGAGGGGGAACTATGCATACCACACCACAGCTCCTCCCCTCTGTTCATTGCACATTTTCATGGAGTAGGACACAACAGCATTCAAACAACACACATGCTGCTAGCACAGAACTTCTATATTACAGGCATTAAACAGTTAGTGTCAGATTATGTGGGAAGGTGTATCACATGTTTGAGGAACAACCCAAACACCAATGTAACCAGATTGATTAAAGCCCTAAGTGAAATTGAGGAAAAAGTTGCTTGTAAGTCTCCTTGTCTTCCACAGGAACCAACTCACCCATTCCAAGTGGGAGATATCGTGCTGATAAAGAAATTAAAGAAAGGAAAATTAGCAGGAGACTTCACCTACGGACCACCGACTACAGTGGTAGCCGCAACCCGCACAGCAGTACTCACGGAAGAACCACCTACTTGGATCCACGCCACCAGAGTGAAACTGCTAAAGGAGGCACCCCAAAAGGAGGTAATAACGGGGACAGACAGTCCTGACCTCGAAAAAAGACAAAAGGAGGTAATAACGGGGACAGACAGTCCTGACCTTGAAAAAGGACAAAGTGAGGTACTAACGGGAGCAGACAGCTCTGACCTCCACCAGGATGCACTCCCTCAATTCTGGAAGATGGCACAGATGGTCCACTTGGACTGTGGGAATCTGGGATTACTGACGATCCTAATGACTCTGCCGGAGGATAACAAAGCTGAAGTTGCTATAACTCAGAAAGGTGGAATCACTACCTTCTGGTACAATTCCTCCAGTACTCACGTTGCAACTTACTCCTTCTGTTTATGCAGCATAATGAAGTGCAGTCCTTCCACGAGATGCGGCAGCCACTATAAGAGTGGACATACCCTCAGAAGCAAACAAACCCCCTCAAACCCCATATCTTAACTTTTAACAATATGAGAGCAATATCTGATCCAACATATGAGGAGGCTCTTGCAGCAGAAACTGGGTTCTCTGATGCCAACCTATGGTTAGAATGGATGAAGTACAGCGCAGCTTCAGTAAATAAAAGTAATTGTTATATATGTGGGACAGCTAAGCCTCACCTAGGTACTGTGCCCTTATTATTGCCCTCTAGTGTTGAGGAATGTTTTTTGCAATTATTCTCAAATTCATCTAGTAACCAGTCTGCATGTGAATATGGAAGCAAAAATACCCACTCCTCATAAAAACTCCCCGCCCTGGTGCAGGTATACATATCTATCCTGGTAACTATACCTGCCACAGAGGGGGAGATCAAGGAAGATCCCTGGGTAATTTCACTGAAGGATACTGTGCAACTTACAGTGAAACAGATACCTCCCTCACACAGAATCAAGTATACTCGATTAGAGATGTATATTGGATCTGTGGGGATGGAAAGATAAGATCTAGACTAGAGGGTTCCTGGAAAGGTGAATGTGCCCTTGCTAAAGCCATCATGAACATACACATCTTCACTGAAAATGAAAAAGACACCAACACACATATACGCAACCGTCGTGCCCTCCCAAAAGGTAGCTTCGACCCACACGTGTATATTGATGCAATCGGGGTCCCAAGAGGGGTCCCTGATGAATTCAAGGCCAGAGGTCAGGTGGCAGCAGGATTTGAATCCATAATTCCCCACATAACAATCAACAAAAATGTAGACTGGATCAACTATATTTACTATAATCAACAAAGGTTTGTAAACTACACCAGGGATGCGTTACAGGGTGTAGCAGAAGAGTTACAGGCAGATTCCATTATGACATTTCAAAACCGCATGGTACTCGATATGATACTTGCAGAAAGAGGTGGTGTCTTTAAGGTATTGACAGACCCCTCATCCTGCTGCACGTTCATACCCAACAACACCAGCCCTAATGGTAAGGTCACACTGGCAATAAAGAAACTCGAGGATTTATCAATCGAGCTCAAAAGAAACTCAGGTATCGATAACCCTTGGGATCAGTATTTTGGCTGGTTCACTAACTGGAAACAGGCACTTGTACAGTTGGGAATCATTATCCTGATAATTATTATAGTAATAGCAATAGTTGCAACATGTATCATACCATGTGTACGGAAACTGATAAAAGGAGTATCAAATATGTCATTTTATGAGACTCTGCTGCCTAATCCTGAAGACAACTCACATGCACGATATAGAAAATATGTGGCGGTATACAGGGAAAAGGGCAAGGGTAAGAACCATATTATCTAAGAAATTTGGTTCTAAGAGGGGATTGAAGAGACTCCATCTTGTCTTCTCTTAGATGTACAGAATTGTTATAATATCTCACCCACGCACTTCACATCCTCCCCGCTGTGAGTTAGGTTCACTTATCTGTCTCAGGACAGATTCTGGGAATCTCCCAGAACTAGAACAAATGTTCTGTTTTCACTCAGGGTCGTTCGGCACAACTGCGTACATTGTTATATGTGACGTATTACATACCCATAAAAGGATGTTCCGGTAGTATCTGTATGGGCGTCAATGTTTATCCTTTATGATTGGTTTAACACTGTTGTTATGCAAACTTTTCTGCTGCCTATTATGAGGCCAAGCTATAGCATAATAAAATTAGAGTGTTTCTCAGTGATGTGTGTGTCTGTTATTGCCAACTGAGAAACATCTCTCCTGACGTCAGTGTCTCAAACCAAGGTTGTCGTAGAGGTCCAGAAAGGTCCAAATCCTTTCATACCCTAATTTTTTTTAAAAAATGTAACCAAAAATCAGTGTAGGCTACCTTCTCCTCCACCGCCGTTTCCACCTACACCGCCACATCCACCGCCTCCTCAACCTTCTACTCCATATGGACCTCGTCCTCCTAGATCAAGATAATTATTTTTTATTTTTACGTATTTTATGTTATTTAAAGTCCTTTCCCTATCCACATATGTTTGCAGAGCACTTGCCATGCTCTTAACCACATTTTGATGCCATTTGCAAGTTCGGGTTGACTTCAATGGGGTTCTGGTTCGGGTCAAGTTCCGGTCCCGAACTCGAACTTTTTTGTGAAGTTTGGCCAAACCCGTCGAACCCAAACATCCAGGTGTCCGCTCAACTCTAATCCTGAACAGATTGCTCTCCATTCAGATTGCTCTCCAGTTTTTTTCCGGTATTGAACCACTAGTACGGAACTCAATGCCGGAAAAGAATAACGCTATTGTGAAAGTACCCTAAGGCTACTTTCACACTGGCGTTTTGGTTTTCCGTTTGTGAGAACCGTTCAGGGCTCTCACAAGTAGTCCATAACGGATCAGTTTTGCCCTAATGCATTCTGAACGGAAAAGGATCAGCTCAGAATGCATCAGTTTGCCTCCGTTCCGTCTCCATTGCACTTTGGAGGCAGACACAAAAAACGCTTCTTGCAGCGTTTTGGTGTCTGTCTGACGAAACTGAGCCAAACGGATCTGTTCTGACGCAATGTAAGTCAATGGGGAGGGATCTGTTTTCTATGACACAATCTGCACAATAGAAAACGAATCCGTCCTCCGTTGACTTTCAATGGTGTTCAAGACGGATCGATCTTGGCTATGTTAAAGATAATACAAACGGATCCATCCTGAACAAATGCAGACGTTTGTATTATCTGAACGGATCCGTCTGTGCAGATCCATAATGAGAGTGTGAAAGTAAGTCCTGTTGCCTTGTGAAGCAGAAATATTGGTAAGTCCATCAAAATAGTGATCTGCAAAGAAAGGAAGGGAAAAGAGATCCCCCGAAACGTGTTTGGTTCTATTAAGTATATTCCCAACAGGATATCCTCACTGGAAGCTCGTGTGCTAACATTCCGATATAAAAATTGGAGCGCTCCAGAAGAATAGAAAGAAAAGTCCGGAAGATTGGCCACCTGAACTCGGTCAGTATAAGTCCACCTCTCGCGAGTACAAACTAAGGTCACGTGACCAGACCCGAGATTACGGCACATCGATCGAGAGGTAGCGGCAGCGCACGAGCAAGGTGAGACGCCGAACAATTTAACCACGGACGGAATAAGGTTACCGTGAGTAAAAACTGGATTCTCTTCTCTATATTCATACCCATGTAATATCTGATAGTCACTTGCTATTGCTACTCATATCAAGAGAATTAGCCTAATACACAGTCAACAGACTGATACAGGCGCAAGGAGTATACTGATTGGGAACACCGCATTACAGCTTGGGCGGATCTGCTCAAAACATTTTTTATCCCCTATTCAGGGATTTTTGTTTTTCTTTCTTTGGATATTTTTATCCTATGTGACATAATAAATATTGTGAATATTTCAGATATAATTGATATAATTGTTATTACTCTTACGTGGGAGTGCCAGTCTCAAATTACATTATGCACACCGCATAGAAATTAGTTTGCTTTTCTCCCTGCATATGTTAAAAAGTGTCAGTATCATCCCCCCATCATCCCCCCACCTGTGATGTCAAAGGAGGCCAGGGAGTATGGTAATCACTTTTTATGACCGTTTTTATGACCACTTGCTGAAAACCAAGTCTGCCTCAAAATCTTGGTATTGAAATATATTTTCGGGTATTCACCTTAGCAATTTCATATTACCTCCATCCACTCTGTCCGAATGTCCCGCACACGTGCGTAACAAACATGGCGGAGGTAATGGCAGGATTGCTGGAGTTATCTAATTGCTCCCTGTTACTGAGCTGGGATCGATTTGACTTTGATACTAGTGATGAGCAGCAGGGGCAATATTCGAATTTGCGATATTTTGCGAATATTCGTCATATATTCACGAATTTGAGAATTCGCAATTATTTTCTTTTGCGAAAATTGGCAATGTAATGTGCGCGCAATATAGGTGTGGGTCACTGTTGCTACCTTTTTTACAAGCTGCTAGAAGTTTTCTGAGGCTGGAGAAAATGGTTTGCATGGCAGAACATTACAATAGCTTTATATGCAGATAGAGTGCTCCAATATATTCGCGATTGCGCAAATCGGCAATTAATGATGCGCATATTTTTGCGCAATACGTGCAACTTCACATTTTAGCAGGTCTGACTGCATATTACTGATTTGTGCACTAAGAATTGTTGTGAACTTGTGACATCACAGCACTATATCTGTAGTATTTATGTATGAACAGCAGAACCTATCAGCTACACTCTATCACGATCTAACCTACACTGACTATCTCCCACTAACTATATGTAATATATATATATATATATATATATATATATATATATACACTGCTCAAAAAAATAAAGGGAACACTTAAACAACACAATGTAACTCCAAGTCAATCACACTTCTGTGAAATCAAACTGTCCACTTAGGAAGCAACACTGAGTGACAATCAATTTCACATGCTGTTGTGCAAATGGGATAGACAACAGGTGGAAATTATAGGCAATTAGCAAGACACCCCCAATAAAGGAGTGGTTCTGCAGGTGGTGACCACAGACCACTTCTCAGTTCCTATGCTTCCTGGCTGATGTTTTGGTCACTTTTGAATGCTGGTGGTGCTTTCACTCTAGTGGTAGCATGAGACGGAGTCTACAACCCACACAAGTGGCTCAGGTAGTGCAGCTTATCCAGGATGGCACATCAATGCGAGCTGTGGCAAGAAGGTTTGCTGTGTCTGTCAGCGTAGTGTCCAGAGCATGGAGGTGCCACCAGGAGACAGGCCAGTACATCAGGAGACGTGGAGGAGGCCGTAGGAGGGCAACAACCCAGCAGCAGGACCGCTACCTCCGCCTTTGTGCAAGGAGGAACAGGAGGAGCACTGCCAGAGCCCTGCAAAATGACCTCCAGCAGGCCACAAATGTGCATGTGTCTGCTCAAACGGTCAGAAACAGACTCCAAGAGGGTGATATGAGGGCCCGACGTCCACAGGTGGGGGTTGTGCTTACAGCCCAACACCGTGCAGGACGTTTGGCATTTGCCAGAGAACACCAAGATTGGCAAATTCGCCACTGGCGCCCTGTGCTCTTTACAGATGAAAGCAGGTTCACACTGAGCACATGTGACAGACGTGATAGAGTCTTGAGACGCCGTGGAGAACGTTCTGCTGCCTGCAACATCCTCCAGCATGACCGGTTTGGCATTGGGTCAGTAATGGTGTGGGGTGGAATTTCTTTGGAGGGCCGCACAGCCCTCCATGTGCTCGCCAGAGGTAGCCTGACTGCCATTAGGTACCGAGATGAGATCCTCAGATCCCTTGTGAGACCATATGCTGGTGCGGTTGGCCCTGGGTTCCTCCTAATGCAAGACAATGCTATACCTCATGTGGCTGGAGTGTGTCAGCAGTTCCCCAGACCTGAATCCAATTGAGCACATCCGGGACATCATGTCTCGCTCTATCCACCACCACAGACTGTCCAGGAGTTGGCAGATGCTTTAGTCCAGGTCTGGGAGGAGATCCCTCAGGAGACCGTCCGCCACCTCATCAGAAGCATGCACAGGCATTGTAGGGAGGTCATACAGGCACGTGGAGGCCACACACACTACTGAGCCTCATTTTGACTTGTTTTAAGGACATTACATCAAAGTTGGATCAGCCTGTAGTGTGTTTTTCCACTTTAATTTTGAGTGTGACTCCAAATCCAGACCTCCATGGGTTAAAAAAATTTGATTTCCATTTTTTTATTTTTGTGTGATTTTGTTGTCAGCACATTCAACTATTTAACCACCTCAGCCCCCAGTGCTTAAACACCCTGAAAGACCAGGCCACTTTTTACACTTCTGACCTACCCTACTTTCACCGTTTATTGCTCGGTCATGCAACTTACCACCCAAATGAATTTTACCTCCTTTTCTTCTCACTAATAGAGCTTTCATTTGGTGGTATTTCATTGCTGCTGACATTTTTACTTTTTTTGTTATTAATCGAAATTTAACGATTTTTTTTGCAAAAAAATGACATTTTTCACTTTCAGTTGTAAAATTTTGCAAAAAAAAACGAGATCCATATATAAATTTTGCTCTAAATTTATTGTTCTACATGTCTTTGATAAAAAAAAATGTTTGGGTAAAAAAAAAATGGTTTGGGTAAAAGTTATAGCGTTTACAAACTATGGTACAAAAATGTGAATTTCCGCTTTTTGAAGCAGCTCTGACTTTCTGAGCACCTGTCATGTTTCCTGAGGTTCTACAATGGCCAGACAGCACAAACACCCCACAAATTACCCCATTTCGGAAAGTAGACACCCTAAGGTATTCGCTGATGGGCATAGTGAGTTCATAGAACTTTTTTTTTTTGTCACAAGTTAGCGGAAAATGATGATTTTTTTTTTTCTTACAAAGTCTCATATTCCACTAACTTGTGACAAAAAATAAAAACTTCCATGAACTCACTATGCCCATCAGCGAATACCTTGGGGTGTCTTCTTTCCAAAATGGGGTCAGTTGTGGGGTAGTTATACTGCCCTGGCATTCTAGGGGCCCAAATGTGTGGTAAGGAGTTTGAAATCAAATTCTGTAAAAAATGACCAGTGAAATCCGAAAGGTGCTCTTTGGAATATGGGCCCCTTTGCCCACCTAGGCTGCAAAAAAGTGTCACACATCTGGTATCTCCGTATTCAGGAGAAGTTGGGGAATGTGTTTTGGGGTGTCATTTTACATATACCCATGCTGGGTGAGATAAATATCTTGGCCAAATGCCAACTTTGTATAAAAAAATGGGAAAAGTTGTCTTTTGCCAAGATATTTATCTCACCCAGCATGGGTATATGTAAAATGACACCGCAAAACACATTCCCCAACTTCTCCTGAATACGGAGATACCAGATGTGTGACACTTTTTTGCAGCCTAGGTGCGCAAAGGGGCCCATATTCCAAAGAGCACCTTTCGGATTTCACTGGTCATTTTTTACTGAATTTGATTTCAAACTCCTTACCACACATTTGGGCCCCTAGAATGCCAGGGCAGTATAACTACCCCACAAGTGACCCCATTTTGGAAAGAAGACACCACAAGGTATTTCGTGATGGGCATAGTGAGTTCATGGAAGTTTTTATTTTTTGTCACATTTTGCACATTCATTTTATGAGGGCATTTTTAGGTATTTGGATCCCAGACTTCTTCTCACGCTTTAGGGCCCCTAGAATGCCAGGGCAGTATAAATACCCCACATGTGACCCCATTTTGGAAAGAATACACCCCAAGGTATTCAATGAGGGGCATAGTGAGTTCATAGAAAATTGTTTTTTTGGCACAAGTTAGCAGAAATTGTTTTTTTTTTCTCACAAAGTCTCCCTTTCCGCTAACTTGGGACAAAAATTTCAATCTTTCATGGACTCAATATGCCCCTCACGGAATACCTGGGGGTGTCTTCTTTCCGAAATGGGGTCACATGTGGGGTATTTATACTGCCCTGGCATTCTAGGGGCCCTAAAGCGTGAGAAGAAGTCTGGAATATAAATGTCTAAAAAATTTTACGCATTTGGATTCCGTGAGGGGTATGGTGAGTTCATGTGAGATTTTATTTTTTGACACAAGTTAGTGGAATATGAGACTTTGTAAGAAAAAAATATATAATTTCCGCTAACTTGGGCCAAAAAAATGTCTGAATGGAGCCTTACAGGGGGGTGATCAATGACAGGGGGGTGATCAATGACAGGGGGGTGATCAGAGAGTCTATATGGGGTGATCACCCCCCTGTCATTGATCACCCCCCTGTAAGGCTCCATTCAGATGTCCGTATGTGTTTTGCGGATCCGATCCATCTATCCGTGGATCCGTAAAAATCATACGGACATCTGAATGCAGCCTGACAGGGGGGTGATCAATGACAGGGGGGGTGATCAATGACAGGGGGGGTGATCAATGACAGGGGGGTGATCAGGGAGTCTATATGGGGTGATCACCCCCCCTGAAAGGCTCCAGGGAGACGCCTGTATGTGTTTTGCGGATCCGATCCATCTATCAGTGGATCCGTAAAAATCATGCGGACATCTGAATGGAGCTTTACAGGGGTGTGATCAATGACAGGGGGGTAATCAATAAAAGGTGGGTGATGAGGGAGTCTATATGGGGTGATCACCACAGTCATTGATCACGCCCCTGTAAGGATCCATTCAGACGTCCGTATGCGTTTTGCGGATCCGATCCATCTATCAGTGGATCCGTAAAAATCATGCGGACATCTGAATGGAGCTTTACAGGGGTGTGATCAATGACAGGGGGGTAATCAATGACAGGGGGGTGATGAGGGAGTCTATATGGGGTGATCACCACAGTCATTGATCACGCCCCTGTAAGGCTCCATTCAGACGTCCGTATGCGTTTTGCGGATCCGATCCATCTATCAGTGGATCCGTAAAAATCATGCGGACGTCTGAATGGAGCTTTACAGGGGTGTGATCAATGACATGGGGGTAATCAATGACAGGGGGGTGATGAGGGAGTCTATATGGGGTGATCACCACAGTCATTGATCACGCCCCTGTAAGGCTCCATTCAGACGTCCGTATGCGTTTTGCGGATCCGATCCATCTATCAGTGGATCCGTAAAAATCATGCGGACATCTGAATGCAGCCTTAGAGGGGGGTAATCAATGACAGGGGGGTAATCAATGACAGGGGGGTGATCAGGGAGTCTATATGGGGTGATCACCTCTGTCATTGATCACTCCCCTGTAAGGCTCCGTTCAGATGTCCATATGGGTTTTGCGGATCCGATCCATCTATCAGTGGATCCGTAAAATTCATACGGACCTCTGAATGGAGCCATACAGGGGGTTATCAATGACAGGGGGGTGATCAATGACAGGGGGGGTGATCAGGGAGTCTATATAGGATGATCAGGGGTGATCAAGGGTGAATAAGGGGTTAATAAGTGACAGGGGGGGGGTGTAGTGTAGTGGTGCTTGGTGCAACATATTACTGAGCTGCCTGTGTCCTCTGGTGGTCGATCCAAACAAATGGGACCACCAGAGGACCAGGTAGCAGGTATATTAGACGCTGTTATCATAACAGCGTCTAATATACCTGTTAGGGGTTAAAAAAATCACATCTCCAGCCTGCCAGCGAACGATCGCCGCTGGCAGGCTGGAGATCCACTCGCTTACCTTCCGATCCTGTGAACGCGCGCGCCTGTGTGCGCGCGTTCACAGGAAATATCGCGTCTCGCGAGAGGATGCGCCGGCGCGTCCACTCGGAATGAATCAACCACCTCCAGGACGCGTCTGTGTGTACAGCGGTCCGGAGGTGGTTAAAGAACAAAGTATTTCAGAAGAATATTTAATTAATTCAGATCTAGGATGTGTTATTTTTGTGTTCCCTTTAATTTTTTGAGCAGTGTATATATATATATATATATATATATATATATATATACATATATACACTAACTAACTGACTATCTAATGTAATGACACAGCAAGGCACAGAGCACAGCAATGATACTGCTGTCTCTCTCAGAACTCCATAAAACTACAGAAAATGGCTGCTGGGGAGGTTCTTATATAGTAAGGGGTAAGCAACTTTCCTATTGGTGGCTAGGGATGTTGCTAAGCTCAGACAAAGACATTGCAGCTTTCTCATTGGCTCACAAGCAAAAAGGGAGGTTACTGATGAACAAAAAAATCTAGAATATTCGAGATGGGATGAAAGGTCATACCCCACTTAACATATCCCTAATAATATCAATAAAAACACTGAAACCAGCCAATTTGATTGGAAAATATTTATTACTAATTAATAATTTAACATTAACAACTCAATTAAAAATTTTAGTTGAACTCCATACACGAGCTCAGCAATAAGCTCAAGCTCATTACAAATTAATAATTTAACATTAACAACTCAATTTAAACATTTATTTGAACTCATATGCAACTTCTTGCTTCACCACTTTTGCTGTGTGTTTTGGGTCATTGTCATGCTGAAATGTCCACTGGTGCCCAAGGCCAAGTTTCTCTGCAGACTGCCTGATGTTGTCATTGAGAATCCTCATGAATTGCTCTTTTTTCATGGTGCCGTGATTAGGTTCCCTGGTCCATTGGCTGAAAAACTCCCCCAAAGCATTAGGTTCCCACCACCATGTTTGATAGTGGGGATGGTGTACTTTGGGTTGAAGGCTTCTCCTTTTTACGCCAAATGAAGGAAACATCATTGTGACTGTAAGATCCTCACCTGTCTCGCACTCCAGTGTGACCAAAAAGGGTCCTCGTGGAGCTGCGGGACAGGTTACGCATGTCTCCATTGATACACCAGCTCCGACCCCTTTGCGAACCGACGCGGGGATGCGTTCGCATGTGCGCCGGAGGGGAAGACCGCATGGCTTTCGGGGACAGCTTGGCCGGGCTAGTGGCAGTACGCTGCGGCCGAGCTTGTCTCCGGTGCCTGTTGCGGATTCCATTCCGGTGTCCATGTCGACGCGCTCGCGCACTTTTGCAGAGCCTGTCGGGGAGTGGACACTTGGTGCCCTGGGATTTGTTAGCAAGCACATAAAAGGTGGCCTCCCAGGTCGGTAATTGCCCACTGTTATCCTTCCTTATCCAGGTGCAGGTCAGTACTGCTAGCTAGTAGAAGTTTGCTGGGACTCCGTCCGTTCCAGTGGGACCCAGGACCCGGGACTTTCCGTGACACATCCGTTTACCTGGCAAGTTGCACAGAGACTTATGCACGGATTGGGACTACTCCTGGCTTTCCTTTGTTTTTTGTTTGCTTGATGTTTGCCCAGTGAAGTTTACCTGGACTTCGTTTATTTTGTTAATAAACCCCTTTGACTTCACCCTCACTGGTCTGTTTCGTTGGTGCCTTGCATTACAGTGACCAAACAATTCAATTTTTGTTTCATTTGACCATAACACAGAAGACCAGAAGTCTTCTTCTTTGTCCAGATGAGCTATTGCAAAGGCCAAGCGAGCTTTTGTGTGCCTTATCTGGAGAAGTGGCGTCCTCCTTGGTCTGCATCCATGGAACCCAGCAGCGTGCAGTGTCCGTTGGATTGCCTGCCTTGAGACATTGCCACCAACAGAGCCCAGATTCACCAGGATGGCCTTGGTGGTGATCCTTGGATTCTTTTTCACCTCTCTAACTATCCTCCTGGCCAGCACAGGTGTCACTTTTGGCTTCCGACCACGTCCTCTGAGATTTTCCAAAGTGCGGAACATCTTGTATTTTTTGCTCAAATGTAAATAAAAGCTGAGATGTTTTTTTTCCCACAAAAATGCCTCTTGTACATCGTCTTATTATCTTTTGGGAGACACCTATGTAATTTCCTGTCAAAAAATTACTTGCTGGTTGAATAAAAGTAACTTTAACTTTAAGTCTAAATTTTCCAGGGTTATGAATAATTATGGGCAGCACTGTAGCTATGTGTAAACATATGTTAGATGGCATTAACGAACAGAGGGGGTCATTTAATAAGACCAGCATTTTAGACGCTGGTCTTAATAAACCAGTGTGCTGTCTATGGATTCACCGAAGTTATGAAGAAGCGGTGACTTCTCCATAACTTCAGCACATCCACCTCCGGACCAAATTTACACTAGCTTCCTTGCTGGCTTAAATTTAGATGACTAAAAAAGGTGTAGAAAATGATAAATGATACGGGCCTGCCAGCCTGCTCCCTTTCCCGCCCGAGCCATGCCCCTTTTTCAGACTTTGCATGAGCAGAGAAAAGTGATATTTTAGACACTAGCGGAGGAAAACTTGAGGGTACATTTATTAGGATCGGCGTTTTAGATGCCGGTCTTCATACAGCCCTATAGATGGCAGTGGATTGCCGAAGCTTTAAGAGGCGCTGGCCTCTTCATAACTTCGGAAAAATAAATGGTGATGTCAACGTGCCCAAACAAGGGCACTAGTGGCCCTGTAACAGAATGGTTAGGGTAGCCACAGCATGAAGAGTCACAATAGTGGTGGCCCTGTAACAGAGTTGGAAGGGGGGCAACAGCAGCGGTAGTAACAGCACAAGATGGTGGCAGATCACAGTAGGAGCAGATGGCAGTAAAGTAATGGGCCTTTTGTCACAATGTTCTAGTGTGTCAGCACATTACAGTGAGATCATTGCTGCCAGAATGATTTAGTCTGTTGCATCAGGTATTGGTGTCTGGAAATCCTGGTTGATCCTTGCCTGATACATCTTTATAAAAGGTTAGTCTCTCCACATTTTGTGTTGAAAGGTGAGTTCTCTTTGGGGTAACTATGCCCCCCGCCGCACTAAACACTCTCTCTGATGCAACACTACTGGCCAGGCCACAATTTAAGTTTGGTTGCCCAGTAGTCCAGGGGATCTTGATCTGGAATGACAGGGTGCATTCCAAATGTCACCACCTGCTGGCTCAGGTTCTGCTCTGTGTCCTGCTGCTGGGTGGTTTCTTCAGTAGGCGGGTGAAGAAAAGTGCTCATCAGAGACTCATGACTTAAGTTGCTGCTGATGGAGCTGGTGTTGCTCCTGCCCTCTCCAAGTGTCATGGCAGTGGAGTGTGAGCTCAGAGGGTACCCTGTGTAGACCTTCATGGGGGATGAGTGATGGCACACATAGGCGGCGACCAATCAACCACAAAGGATATCTTATTAGTAGTTGGGTTTTTCATCTACCTCAGAAGGTGTAAAAGAGGCCCCTATTTTGCACTGGTAGAGAAGGTCTAACATTGTGGAGAGCGAGTAGTCATCCCTCTGCCGGATGGTGATAATGCGGCTGTCACTATGCAAACAACTCAGCATGCATCTGGCCATTTATGCAAGGGACTTGGAGGGGCATACTGCCACGGTATGTCAGGTCATCTGCCTGGTCTTCATCATCAGCCTCCAGCTTCATGCTGCTCCTGCTCCTCCCCTGTTGCTTTGGCAGAAAAAACATCTAGTTCTGTATAATATTCCTGGACGTTTATGTCCTCCTCCTCGTCCTCATCTTCCTCCTGTGCCAGTTTAGCCTCCACACGGCATCTGTCCCCTCGCCAGTCAGATTTATCAGCATCTACCCCAGGACATAAAGGAGTGGAATGACATTACTCATCCCATAGTCCAGGTGACTGACAAATAAAGTGGCCTCCTCAAAGGGCCTGAACAAACGGCAGGTGTCACGCATGAGTGGCCACTGTCTAACACTGAAGTTACACCGGGAGTAGTCCTGTCTTCCTGCATCATCAAGAAATTGGACACAGGTTTCCTTTGCTCATACAGTTCCAGCTTGTGGAAATGACGCATATGACGTGATGTAGGGGAACACCATTTTGCCTCTGCAGGTCAAGGAGGGCATATTTTGCACTGTAAGAGTGGCTGAAGTGTGTGCACAGTTTCCTGAACATTTTTTAAAAGCTCTATTAGTTTGGTAGAAGACTTTAGGAATGGGTTGACAACCGCATTCAAGACGTGCACCATGCAGAGTACATGGCTCAGCCATCCCTGACAATGCAGAGAAAATGTGCTTCCCGTTATTGGTCACAATGGTTCCTATCTCCAGTTGGCAAGGAGACAGCCAGGATTAAATTTCTTGGTTGATGATGCTTAGCAGTTCCTCCCTGGTGTAACTCTGTTTGCCCAGGTTGACCAGGTGCAGAACCATTAGTGATGGATAAACATCGGCCGGGACGATTCGCGGACCGCAAGTTCTCGGCGGGCCCCATTCACTTTAATGGCAGGCGAACCTGAAAAACCTTCAGGTCATTATTGCAGCCACCAAATACTTACAAGAAGTGCACAAATCGTCCCACAACATGGACAATGACATACCAGAGGGGGATCAATGGCAATAATTCCCACAAAAAATATGTATTTTAATCAGGGGCCATTTTTATGTGTCTTAAAGGGAAACTGTCAAAAATGTAGCCTAGGCAAATTTTATTTTAAGCCACGGGAGTACAGGCCCCAAAAATGTGGCATTCACCTGAGAGAAAACATCAAGTGATTATGTGTCTGGAGGTATATTAGACGGTCATTGGACATCAATTTTACTGCAGGCCAGTACAAATAGATGTCAAATACATATGCTTAAAAGAACAAAAAATATAAAATTGGATTAAAAACATGGCTAACAAAATCCCCCCTCTTGAAAAACCCCCAAAAGATAATAGTTGAAATTTGATAACAAGTGGTTGTCGTCAACAGATGTTGAATTCCTCCGAGGTCCCAAACATTAGGGACCGGACAGAAAAGAACAAGAAATTATGTGGCTGGGGGTATATTAGAAGGTCACTCAATATCAATTTTACTGCAGGCCAGTGTAGTACAGGCCCCAAACATTAGGCATTCACCAGACAGAAAAGAACAATTGATAATGTGGCTGGAGGTACATTAGGCGGTCACCGTAAAACAATTTTACTGTTGGCCAGTTAGATTACAAGCCCCAAAAATTATGCATTCAACATACATAAATGATCAAGTGATTATGTGGCTGGAGGCACAATATATTATACGGTCATTAGATATCAATTTTACTGCAGGCCAGTGCAAATACATGTCAAATACATATGTTTAAAAGAACAAAAAATATAAAATTGGATTAAAAACATGGCTAATGAAATCCCCCTCTTGAAAAAAAACCAAATGATAATACTTTAAATTCAATAACACGTGGTCGTCACAGGTGTTGAATTCCTCCGAGGTCCCAAACATTAGGCATTCACCGGACAAAAAAAGGCCTTTTATGCTGCTGTATTTACCTAAGACAGGGATGATTATTTGTTCTGGGTGGTGGCAGATATTTGTGAGCTGTCATGAGGAAAATCAATTAAACGTGGTCGTCACAGGTGTTGAATTCCTCTGAGATCCATGCCTCATTAATTTTTAGAAATGTGAGGTGGTTGACACTGTTGTGAGCTAGGCAACTGTTGTGAGCTTTCGGACAGGACACTCGATGAAGGGCAAGCCAAGAGTTCCATGGCAAATTGTGCCAGCTCTGGCCACAGGTCAAACCTGCACACCCAGTAGTCCATGGGTTCCTCACTTCTCAGAGCATCCACATCGGCCGTTAACCCGATGTAGTCGGACACCTGTCCGTCTAGGAGTTCCTTGAGACTGGATCCGGAGGGCGGCTGTCGATGTGTTGGCTGCAAGAATGATCTCATATCCGAAGCGACCAACACATCATCAAACCGCCCTCTTCATGCATGCGCGGTAGGATTGGTACTCACAACTGTTTCTCTGTGGGTGAAAATTCCTCTTCCAGGGCCCGCAACAGCAGAATGCAGCATCCCTCGCAGCAAGGCCTGGAAATGCTGCATTCTGACAGCCCTCTGTGATGGTGGTAACTAGTGATGAGCGGCAGGGGTCATATTCGAATTCGCAATATTTCGCGAATATTTTGTAGAATATTCGTCGAATATTCCCAAACTCGAAAATTCACGATTTTTTTTTTTACTCTAAAAATCGGAAAGGTAATGATTGTGTAATATGCGAATTTTCGGAATTCGAATTTTCGGATTCAAATTTTTATTGCGAATTTTTCAACCTACAACTATTAGACAAAGAAGATTATAGCACTATATTAGCTAAATTGCTCTATTCGATTTTTTTCGAATATTCTCTATATTGCTATAACTTAGTTTTTTCGAATATTCGTAATATTCTAAAACAAGAACATATAGCAATATAGCGAGTATTCAAAAAAACGAATATAGAGCAAAATTCGCAAACACTACTACTCCTAAAGTCAAGTATATTGCAGCCTTCTTATTGGCCCACAAGATAGAAGCAGTGAGGGATCATGTGTACTGATAAAAATAAATAAATAAATAAATAAATAAAATAAAAAATTTGAATATTCGAAATTACGAATATATATAACTATATTCAAAATATTCGCGAATTTTCGAAGTACCTATATTCGTGATAAAAATTTGAAATTAGAATATTCGTGATCAACACTAGTGGTAACATGTCCGCCATTTTGTGTTTGTAACGGGGGTCTAAGTACGTTGCCACCCAGTACTGGTCCTTGCACTTTATGCTTTTAATACAGGGGTCCCTCTTCAAACACTGGAGCATGAAGGCCCCCATTTACACTAAATTGGAAGCGGTGGAGCGGCCTGGCTCCTGCTCATCGCCCAGGAGAATGTCATCCTCTGTCTCCTACCCCCATTCACGGACAACACCAGGGATCCCAGAAAAGTTTAAAGCCTGCTCTTCTTGCTCCTCCTCTGCCCCATAGGCACCATCCTCCTCTGACTCCTCTTCAGACTCTTGCTGACTTGTCTCAGATGGACTATATATCCCTCCTTACTTCTGTTTTGAGGATGCTACAGAGGTGGTGTGCGGCTGTTGTTCCCTGCCATTACGTTATATTATTGCAATGTCATGATGAGTATCTTTTAATATTGTATTAATTAAAATTATATTTTTAATTATTCAGGTGCTTTCGCACTCCAATTTTTGTAGTGTTTTGGTAGTATGCTGAGGAGTGTACCGTTGTACTTCCCTATGTGAAGTGCTTTGGACCATTTTGTGATTAATATTGTCTCAGATGGAGTAGCCCCCCCTGGGAATTCATTCAGCATTGCGACTTCCTCATCTTCCTGGTCCTGCTCCTCGACAGCTTGATCAATGACAAGACGCAATGCATGCTCCAGAAAGAAGGCGTAAGGTACGATGTCACTGATGGCGCCTGTAACGGATCACCTGGCACCTGGCTCCTAGCGTTTCCTGAGGTTTCCAAGCACTCTGGCAGACACCACAATCACCGAACCGAAGAAGCATATAAATCCTCTCAAGCATTTGAATGCTGTAGACGGTTGAATAGGAAACCATACGAATAGGTTTACACTCCTAGCAGTCAAACTGGAACAGCATACCATAAATCCTACCCCAAGAATGAGACGACACTTCACTTTGAGGGTTAAAACAGGAACACTTTATTGAGGGCTACCCGCCCGTATTTATGCAGGTCCCCATCTGGTGTACACCCCCCTAGGGGACCAGAAGGAAGACTGTGACACAGGACAGATACGTAGCAACTCAGGATACACAGACACAATACATCCCCACAATGCATCATGGTTTCCTCCTCTCTGCCCTGGAGACACCCGAGGAGCAATTCAATTATCTCTCAGGACAAAGGGAACTCGCCAATACACACGTGGGGACAACAGGACAGAAAACACCATTTAAACATACAATGTCACAACCCTTACATTAAACACAGACATTTAACATATCCCCAGATAGCTCAAGTCTGAGTGCATATCATTAGGTGAATGGCACTCCGAATACACGAATACAATAAAATTAGCTATCTGGGTACCCTCACATAACATACAACAAAATTCCAAAGACAGAAAAATACATGAACTTATATAACTATGCCCAAATATTGCATTCAAACGTACAAATTTACCAGGGGCCATAGTCAGCAGGTAGGAGGCGGGAAGCCAGGCCTCTCCAATGCCCAGTGGCGAGGCGGGTTCCGCCACATTTCTCCCCTTTCCCATTGAGACTATCCAGACTACAGACCTCCAGTCGGTCTGGGACTCTGATAGTCAGCCGGCCTTTCTCCAAGGGTGTAGTTGTCCCTATGGCCCCCTGCCACTTGTGCCCAGTTGTGCCCAGGGTGCCCTCTCCCCTGGTTGAACAAAGCTGTTGCTGGGGGGAAGGGGTAACAGGCTCCTCTCTCTGCGACACCCTCCCTTGTTGTAGGGGAAAACAGACTGCCTCTCCTTCCAATAAATTGTCCTGTTGTTGTGGACCAGGACAGACTGTCCATATCTCCAGTGGTGCAGGTACAGAGACTACGGTCCCATCTGCACTGTTGTGGGGCTTACTGTCTCCCCTTGGTGTGCTAGGCTGCCGCTGGGGAGGAGGGGTAACAAACTCCTCTCCCTTACACCCTTTCAGCCGCTGGGGAGGGGGGTAACAGGCTCCTCTCCCTTACACACTTTCAGCCGCTGGGGAGGGGGGGTAACAGGCTCCTCTCCCTGAACCGTAGACTGCCAGTGAGGAGAGGAGGTAACAGGCTCCTCTCCCTGCGACACCCTCTCTTGTTGTAGGGGAAAAACGACTGTCTCCCCTTCCAATACTTTGTCTTGCTGTTGGGGACCAGGACAGACTGTCCCTATCCCCAGTGGTGTAGGTGCAGAGACTACGGTCCCATCTGTACTGTTGTGGGGCTTACTGTCTCCCCTTGGTGGGCTAGGCTGCCGCTGGGGAGGGGGAACGAGATTCTCCCCTCCCGGTAAAATATTCTGCCGCTGGGGATCTGGGCCAACTGCCCAGCATCCCTGTAGGGCTGGTAGAGAGACCGCAGTCCCATCTCCACCTGCCATCTGTGGGTCTTCCCCGGACCAGTCGATAAGGTCCCTCATTTCTGGGGCTGGTTGGGGAGTAGGAGGTACCGAATGCAGGTCTCCTGATGACGGGCTTAGTTGTTGGGGAGGGGGAATGAAACTCAACGCTCCCAGTGGTGTACAGTCCATAAGCCCCATCAGGTTAGAGACAGGCGGTGTCACTTGATCATATAAGTCCGCATAATTCTATTCGATCTCCCACTGCTCTGGTGGTATTTGCAGGGTATAGGGTGACTGACTGGAGCTGAACAGGTGCTGGTAATCCTGCTCCAGTTCCCATTCCTGGACAGCCAGTTCAATCAGGTCTGGCCTTAGGTCTTCGGCCATAGGGAGATCCAGCACGGCCTCTCTGTAGTCAAATATGTCCCAAAGCCGTGACTCTGCCGCACTCCCAAATTCTGGTTCTGCAAAGGCCCCCCATAATAAGCCAGGGCCATTATAATCCTTGCCCTCGGGTTTGTCAAATTTGGCCATTCCGGGAACCCGCTGAACCGCGTACCAACGTAGCGCTTGGTATGCATTATCGAGACCCAGTTCCCTCCATGCCAGTGAATTAAGTTGCATCACCAATTCCTCCTGGGCCTGTTCTCCCAGCATAGGTATCCGTAGGGCCACTCTGGCTTGTAATCGCTGCTCCTTGCTGGGAAGACGCTCACCTCGCCAACGCTGGACACCTTCTAGGGTTTCTTCCCACATCTCTTGTCGGGCGCTCTCTCTGCAGTCCAACCTGGTTGCCTCTACTATTGGCTTGACCAGTGGTGCCTAGAGGTTCTGTAACCTCCGGTTAAATTCATTTTCTACCTCGAGCGTTGTCCAGGGACTCGCTGGTTCTATGCCGCTCCATAATAATTCCTGTGTCTCCAGGGTGTTGTTCCTCTCACACCAGGACGCCATCCCACTGCTTGCCACCAATGTAACGGATCACCTGGCACCCCGACTGAGTACCTCCATTGACGGATGCTCCTAGCATTTCCTGAGGTTTCCAAGCACTCTGGCAGACACCACAATCACCGAACCGAAGAAGCATATAAATCCTCTCAAGCATATGAATAGGATAGGAAACCATACGAATAGGTTTACACTCCTAGCAGTCAAACTGGAACAGCATACCATAAATCCTCCCCCAAGAATGAGACGACACTTCACTTTGAGGGTTAAAACAGGAACACTTTATTGAGGGCTACCCGCCCGTATTTATGCAGGTCCCCATCTGGTGTACACGCCCCTAGGGGACCAGAAGGAAGACTGTGACACAGGACAGATACGTAGCAACTCAGTATACACAGACACAACACATCCCCACAATGCATCATGGTTTCCTCCTCTCTGCCCTGGAGACACCAATTCAATTATCTCTCAGGACAAAGGGAACTCGCCAATACACACGTGAGGACAACAGGACACCATTTAAACATACAATGTCACAACCCTTACAGTAAACACAGACATTTAACATATCCCCAGATAGCTCAAGTCTGAGTGCATATCATTAGGTGAATGGCACTCCGAATACACAAATACAATAAAATTAGCTATCTGGGTACCCTCACATAACATACAACAAAATTCCAAAGACAGAAAAATACATGAACTTATATAACTATGCCCAAATATTGCATTCAAACGTACAAATTTACCAGGGGCCATATTCAGCAGGTAGGAGGCGGGTAGCCAGGCCTCTCCAATGCCCAGTGGCGAGGCGGGTTCCGCCACAGCGCCCTGGCTGTGACTGACCAGTTTGGTGATCTCATTAAATGTCCGCAGAAGTCTGCATGCGTTGCGCATGAGCAGCCACTGGTGCGGTGAAAAAAAAACAAGCTGCCCAGAATCTGTCCTGCTGCAGAGTTCGTACAGGTAGTCGTTAACGGCACGTTTCTGCTGGAGAATCCTATCAAGCATATAATAGGTGGAGTTACACCGCGTCAGGCAGTCACAAATCAGACGTCTGACAGGCAAGTGGTGTCGCCGCTGAATGTCAGCAAAGCAAGCCATGGCCGTGTAAGATCTTCTAAAATGGCCATAGATTTTCCTGGCATTCCGCAAAACGTCCTGGACCCCGGGGTATTTGGCAACAAATTTCTGCACGACTAAGTTCAGGATGTGTGCCATGCACGGCACGTGTGTCGTTTTGCCCTGTTTCAGCACGCTCAGCATTTTGGCACCGTTGTCGCACACCACTTTACCAACTGTCAAATTGAGTGGGGTTAGCCACTGATCGGCCTGTGACCGCAGAGCTGAAAGCAGTGTAAGACCGGTGTGACTCTTGGCTTCCAGGCACAACAGCCGCAGCACAGCATGGCAACGTGTCACCTGGCATGTCAAATATGTTCTGGGGAGCTTGGGGGGTGCAGCGGAAGAGTTGGTAGCAGTGGAAAAGAAGGAGTCAGCCGAGGAGGAGATGGGGGAGGAGAGAAGAAGAGGCAGGCCTGCATATAATCCATGGCGGTAACACCAAATCCACACGGATGCCACGGGTTACATGCTTGATGGACGTCAGAAGGTTCACCCAGTGGGCAGTAAAAGTTATGTACCTTCTGTACCCGTGTTTGTTAGACCACGTGTCTGTGGTCAGATGTATCTTGGCAGCGACACTTGCTGCTGAACATGGCCATATAGCCCTTCTGGGAGAAATATTTCCTTCCGGGGACCTTCCATTGCGGTGTGCCATTGGCCACAAATTTTCTAAAGGCCTCCGAGTTTATCTAGCCCGCCAACTACTGCCAATTTATATGGCAGTAGTTGGCAGGCTAGCAGTTCCGACAAGCCAGTGGTCAGCCGTTGGGCAAGAGAATTATCCGGCGGCTTCATTTTTTTATGTTCGAACATTTGGGCCACGGAAGCCTTGTGCCAGATGAACGCGACGACGGTACAGTGGAAGGTGGAGTGGAGGACAAATGGGAGGAGAGAGGAGAAGAAGAAGAGGCAGGACGTGGAGCATCGGGAGTGTGGCTTTGTGGTTTCTGACAGTGTTGCTCCCACTGAGCTCAGTGATGGGAGGCCAGGTGCCTAATTAAGGTGGTTGTCCCTAAGTGAGTGTTGGGCTTACCGCGACTTATGTGTTGACAGCACAGGCTGCAGATGGCAACACTATTATTAGCAGCTGACACGTAAAATAAAGCCCATACTGTGGAGCCATGTACCGGCGTCCTGGGAGCGCAAGATGTGACCGTGCATGGTGGATGGCTCGCTCCAGATACATTTGCAGTCTGCTTTTTGCCTCCTGTGCACTGCAAGTTCTGCCTGCTTCTCCTCCTTCTCCTCCCTATCTGCTGTTCCGTCTCTCCCTCTGAATTCCCCTCCTCTTCCTCTCTTGTGGGCACCCACGTGACGTCCATCGGCACGTCATCATCGTCACCTTCACCACCACTGACATTAGTGATCTCGGAGTAGGCAGCAACAGCGGGGACCACCCTCCTTGGGCTGATCTGGGTACTGTCGTCAGACCTCTGGGTGGCGGCCTTTGCTACCTCTTCTTCCTCATCCGATGCCAAGAATGGCTGCGCATCAGTAAGCTCTGGGAATTGATGGGAAAATAATTCCTCTTACTCGAGTGGAGGGGCTATGGTGGTGGTGTCTTTGGGGGGCACACAGCAGAGAGTGAGGAGGGTGCAGAAGCGGAAGGCTGAGTGAGCCACTTAACCAACTCTGGTGCGTCCTTTGATGTAATCGCACGCACCTTCTCCAACTTCCCACTTAGGCTCTGGCCTGGAGCACCTGCCCAACCCCTACCACCCCTGTGGAATGGCCTGCCTCATCCTCTGCCTGTCATTTTCAAAATGACCCTGTGACAAAGTCCCTATAGAAGAGCAGTATTTGTGGATGCAGGTATATTGAACCCCTTAATCAGGTTTTTTGGGGGGCCAACTGGTACACAATGCTGCACAATACAAATGAACTATATAGAAATTAAATTCTAGGCATATCGCACCCCTGCCTCAATCAGATTTTTTGGGGGGCAACTGATATATCACACCAGTTGCAATTAGTTGTTCCAATGTCGTTTGTCCCTCTGTATAGCTAAGGTATGTCAGCAGAACCACACACAAATGCTGCACAATACAAATGCACTATATAGAAATTATATTCTAGGTATATCGCACCCCTGCCTCAATCAGATTTTTTTGGTGGCAACTGATATATCACACCAGTTGCAATTAGTTGTTCCAATGACGTTTGTCCCTCTGTATAGCTGCGGTACCTCAGCAGAACTGCACACAAATGCAGCACAATAAAAATGCACTATATAGAAATTATATTATAGGTATATCACACCCCTGCCTCAATCAGATTTTTTTTGGGGGCAACTGATATAGCACACCAGTTGCAATTAGTTGTTCCAATAGCGTTTGTCACTCTGTATAGCTGCAGTATCGCTGCAGTATTGCAGCAGAACCGCACACAACTGCTGCACAATACAAATGCACTATAATATACTTTCTATGTTAGAAAGTATATTATAAGTATATTACACCCCTCAGTATGTCACACCTATCGATAGCACACTTAAACCAGTCCTGGTATAAAATGACTTTTGTGGCCCTATTAGCTAGCATTTGGTGTCCCTAACAGTCTGTCTCTGCTCCACACAGCAACCTCTCCCTACACTGGCAAAAGACTGAATATAAAATTGCAGCCAGATCGGGTTTATTTATAGGGTAGGGGGTGTGTCCATGTGCTGAAACGTCTCAATTGGCTGTCCTGTCCCACCTGATGGATGTGTCATGGATCAAAGTTTGGCGCTATGCAAAAAAATATGGCACATGCGAATATCGCCATATGTCCGCATGTTCAGTGAATCGCGAACAAGCAAAGTTCACCGCGAAACGACCGTCGGGCGAACTGCAAGGCCATCTCTAAGAATCATGTGACAATGCCATGCTTTGCATAAGTGGTATGCTGGAGTCTCACTCTGAACTGTGCCTACAATGGAGGCAGAGGACAAGGTGGAGGATGAGGAGGCAGAGGAGGACATTTTTGCAGAAATCCCACGATTGCAGTGCGGAGGCAGCATTGCCATCACCTGGCCACATTTATCCAGTGGGCTGTAAAGGATATACAGTATATTGTCCTTGACCATAGTTACAGCTCCACACGTCAGCGTTGGCATGCGCTGTACCAGACACCGACAGGCTCAAGGACTGGTCCACCTTCTGCTCAACATACGTGTTCAGGGCTGGTACAGCTTTTTTTTAGAGAAGTAATAACAGCTTTAGACTCTCCACTTTGGCTGGACACAAGCCATCAGCTCTCTAAAAGGTGCAGATTCAACGATATGGAAAGGGAGAGACTGTAGTAGTAGCAACTTGACCAGAAGCACGTTCAGCTTCTGGGCAGTTGGATGAGTGCATGCATACTGTTATCTCTTTGCCATTGCTTCAGTGATCGATTGCTGGTGAAACATGTGACAAGGAGTAGGAGGAGCTTTAGGAGCAAAACATGTAATGGAGAGGCTAGTGTGTATACTATAGCCTTTTACAACCAAGTTTTATGAGGTCAGTTCTTTATACCACCTATATACAACCAGTCATAATGTTCCGCACACGTGCATATCAAACATCGAGGAGTAGATGCACTACGGGGTGCGTTCTTAAATTACCACAACTTGCAGAGCCCTGATTGAGGTGATTTTAACACAGGTGATGCTGGTAGAGGGCCTAATTCCAATCATGAACAGCACCCTGCCAAGTTATGGATTAGGCCCAGTATTTGTTTGATGAATATTTAACTTTATGGTTTTTGATACATGACCCCTTCTGCAGGTCAAGGTATCCTCTTTCAGAGCTTTTGAATGGCTCCAGCAGGTGTAGAGAGCCCTGAGGAAATCTCTAATCTCTAATTATGTTATCCAAAAATCATTTTATTATCTATACCACCACAAAGCCCATTATAAATGATCCAATTTTACATATTAACTAATTTATTTTCATTTATTTTATGCACTTTACAAACTTTGTTAACCCTTTAGGTGTTCCACACACCTCAATATTTATTACTCTTAATCTGAATTTTACACAAACACCCTACATATAGTCCTAAACTGCTATAAAGGCACATGGCAGGGATCAGAAGGTAAGGAAGACACCCTGAAGTACCCTACAATGGAAACCCCCACAAAGTGACCCCATGGAGGAGAGTAAACAGCACTTTGGCCCAACAGGCATTTAATAGAATTTAGAAACACTTGGCAGTGGAAATGAAAAATTTAATTTTTTACTAGAAAATGCTGCTTTAGGCCCAAATTTTTCATTTTAACATGGGGTAGCGGTAGAAGATGCACCCCACAATTTGTTACCCATTTTCAATTACATGCAACATCCTACTGTATATTTGGTTATAAACTGATGTATTGCCACACTGTAGCGCCATATTGTTTTTGGAGGGCAGATTTTGCTGGAATGGTTTTTCGGCCAATGTTGCATTTGAAGAGATCCTGAGGTTCACATACATTGGAAAACCCCAATAAGTGACCAAATTTTGGTAACTATACCCTCTAAGGTATTTATCTATGGGTATAATGGATTTTTAGTTTCATTATAATATGTATAATAATGTGGACAAATTTTATTTTAGTTGAAATAATCTAGACAAGGTGGCCTAAAATTATTAGAAAATCTAAATTCCCACTGGGCAACATGAAAGGATAATAATAGTTTCATGAAGATAAAAGTACACAATTATATATTAAAGGGGCATTCCCATCACAGACAATGGGGGCATATCACTAGGATATGCCCCCATTGTCTGATAGTAGTGGGTCCCACCACTGGGACTCGCACCTAGAATGAGAACGGAGTGGGGAAATGAACGGAGGGCACACTGCGCATGCGTAGCCTCCCTCCCTTCATTTATGTGGGGCTGCCGAAAATAGTCGAGCACTGGCTCGGCTATTTCTATCTGCCTCATAGAAATGAACGGGAGCAGGGCCGCGTGTGCGCAGTCCGCTCCCATTCACTTTTATGGGAACAGCAGGGAGCAGTGCTTGGTGGTGGACGGACCCCGGGAAATCCGTGGTCCTCAAGCCACAGCTCTCCCCGCTCAGTTCTCGTTGTAGCTAGCAATATGCCCCCATTGTCTGTTATGGGAATACCCCTTTAAAGGTAGTATGGTAAATTATAAAGCACCTTTTCATAGACCAGGTTTTGATGGAAAAGTTTCATATTGATAACTGGTTTCTTTCTGACATTTTTGTAACACACATGGCAATGGGAAAGAGCTGTCCTGACACTATCATTGTAGCCTCACTGTTGTCCTGTGGCCTGCTTCCTCCTGGTCCCCATATACACTGCTCAAAAAAATAAAGGGAACACTTAAACAACACAATGTAACTCCAAGTCAATCACACTTCTGTGAAATCAAACTGTCCACTTAGGAAGCAACACTGAGTGACAATCAATTTCACATGCTGTTGTGCAAATGGGATAGACAACAGGTGGAAATTATAGGCAATTAGCAAGACACCCCCAATAAAGGAGTGGTTCTGCAGGTGGTGACCACAGACCACTTCTCAGTTGCTATGCTTCCTGGCTGATGTTTTGGTCACTTTTGAATGCTGGCGGTGCTTTCACTCTAGTGGTAGCATGAGACGGAGTCTACAACCCACACAAGTGGCTCAGGTAGTGCAGCTTATCCAGGATGGCACATCAATGCGAGCTTTGGCAAGAAGGTTTGCTGTGTCTGTCAGTGTAGTGTCCAGAGCATGGAGGCGCTACCATGAGACAGGCCAGTACATCAGGAGACGTGGAGGAGGCCGTAGGAGGGCAACAACCCAGCAGCAGGACCGCTACCTCCGCCTTTGTGCAAGGAGGAACAGGAGGAGCACTGCCAGAGCCCTGCAAAATGACCTCCAGCAGGCCACAAATGTGCATGTGTCTGCTCAAACAGTCAGAAACAGACTCCATGAGGGTGATATGAGGGCCCGACATCCACAGGTGGGGGTTGTGCTTACAGCCCAACACCGTGCAGGACGTTTGGCATTTGCCAGAGAACACCAAGATTGGCAAATTCGTCACTGGCGCCCTGTGCTCTTCACAGATGAAAGCAGGTTCACACTGAGCACATGTGACAGATGTGACAGAGTCTGGAGATGCCGTGGAGAACATTCTGCTGCCTGCAACATCCTCCAGCATGACCGGTTTGGCATTGGGTCAGTAATGGTGTGGGGTGGAATTTCTTTGGAGGGCCGCACAGCCCTCCATGTGCTCGCCAGAGGTAGCCTGACTGCCATTAGGTAACGAGATGAGATCCTCAGACCCCTTGTGAGACCATATGCTGGTGCGGTTGGCCCTGGGTTCCTCCTAATGCAAGACAATGCTAGACCTCATGTGGCTGGAGTGTGTCAGCAGTTCCTGCAAGACGAAGGCATTGATGCTATGGACTGGCCCACCCGTTCCCCAGACCTAAATCCAATTGAGCACATCTGGGACATCATGTCTTGCTCTATCCACCAACGTCACGTTGCACCACAGACTGTTCAGGAGTTGGCAGATGCTTTAGTCCAGGTCTGGGAGGAGATCCCTCAGTAGACCGTCTGCCACCTCATCAGGAGCATGCACAGGCGTTGTAGGGAGGTCATACAGGCACGTGGAGGCCACACACACTACTGAGCCTCATTTTGACTTGTTTTAAGGGCATTACATCAAAGTTGGATCAGCCTGTAGTGTGTTTTTCCACTTTAATTTTGAGTGTGACTCCAAATCCAGACCTCCATGGGTTGAAAAATTTTATTTCCATTTTTTTTATTTTTGTGTGATTTTGTTGTCAGCACATTCAACTATGTAAAGAACAAAGTATTTCAGAAGAATATTTAATTAATTCAGATCTAGGATGTGTTATTTTTTTGTTCCCTTTATTTTTTTGTGCAGTGTATAATACATTTGTGCTTTACAGAATTTCAAGAAAAGTTCCCTCACAGACAGCATTTCTGTAAAACACAAATGCATTATATAAGGCAACAAGAGTGATGTGCACCACAATCTCTTTATACCATATCTGGGATTTCCGCATGGCCCTGTAGGGTTTGAGTACCTGGTATGACAGGTCTACCCCTCTCATAAATGTATTATATTATTATATTCTTGAATGAACACTGGTTAATGGTTTTCAGTACCAGTACCTCTAACAGATATGTGGGTGCTAATGTCACAATATATTGTGGGTTACATAAGTACATCTCTTTTGTCTTTATATTTAACGCACAAAACATTTTCACTGCAAAGTGCGCTGCTCTCTACCATCCTAAGCATTTGCCCCAGCAGCATTTGTGGGAGCCCTTTTTGGTTATTTCTTTTTGTGCCACATGCCACAGTACGTCTGCTAGCAAGGCACTTAAAAAGTGATACACTGGAATAAAGTTGTCAAGGTATGACCAGCACATTTTGCATCCGTTTTAGCCATTTCCATCTGAAATCCATTATTTTAGACTGAAAAAAAGTCCTGCAGTCCTGGATAGGTGATGTCACCTGGATAAATAGTAATGGGACGGCTTACTCTCTATAAACATGGATAGGTGCCAATGTCCAAAATGAATAACCCCTTCAAAAGCAGTAAAATTGATTTTGATTGGACCGGCCCTCGAACATAAGGGTTCACGCAGAGGACCAATATAGAGTAAAATAGTGCTATTTATTAAAACATAAAAACATGCATACACTTATTAGTGGGATAGAAGAGACGATAGATGAACTATCTCATATAACAAGTCCGCAAGGTGCAGGTATATCTGTTAAGTTAAATCAAACCTAGCTGAATGGAAAATGGATAAAGTCCCGTTCTTATGCTGATAATTTCTGTTGGGCAAAATCCATAGCAGACAGTCTCATAGCATAATATGTGAATCGCTATTAGTGATGAGCGGCAGGGGTCATATTCGAATTCGCGATATTTCGCTAATATTTTGTAGAATATTCGCCGAATATTCGCAAATTTGAATATTCGTTATTTTCTACGATTTTTTTACTGGAAAAATCGGCAAGGTAATTATCGTGTAATATGCAAATTTTCATAATGCGAATTTTAGTAATGCGAATTTTATTGTGAATTTTTCAACTTACAACTATTAGATAAAGAAGATTATAGCACTATAATAGCTAAATTGCTCTTTATTCGTTTTTTTTTTCTAATATTCGCTATAATGCTATAGCTTTGTTTTTTCGAATATTCATAATATTCTAAAGCAAGAATATATAGCAATATAGCGAATATAAAATAAAAAAAAACGATATAGAGCAATTTAGCTAATATAGTGCTATAATCTTCTTTGTCTAATAGTTGTAATTTTTTTCTCATCTGAAGTTTAGATTGGAAAAAAATTACAACTATAAAAAAAAAGATTATAGCACTATATTAGCTAAATTGCCCTATATTCGTTTTTTTCGAATATTCGCTATATTGCTATATATTCTTGTTTTAGAATATTACGAATATTCGAAAAAACAAAGTTCTAGCAATATAGTGAATATTCGAAAAAAAAAAAAGAATATAGAGCAATTTAGCGAATATAGTGCTATAATCTTCTTTGTCTAATAGTTGTAAGTTAAAAAATTCGCAATAAAAATTCGCATTACAAAAATTTGCATTAAGAGAATTCGCAAACAACACTACTTCTAAAGTCAAATATACTGCAGCCTTCTCATTGGCCCACAAGCTAGAAGCAGGGAGGGATCATGTGTACTGATTTAAAAAAAAAATTAATATTCGAAATTACAAATATATATCACTATATTAAAAATATTCGCGAATTTTCGAAGTACCTATATTCGCCATAAAAATTCAAAATTCGAATATTCGTGATCAACACTACTCACTATTTGATTTGCAACTCTGTGGTGTCCCACATGTGATGTCACCTACCCAGACACAAGCCCTCCAATGTGCTTTCATTGGCCAACCTAGGACCATCCTGATTGAGCCTGGATTGGCAAGCTGCGATTGGTAGCTTAGTTACATGGTGACTGGTTTGCATGAGCACGTCGCCATAACAGTCTCTGTTACAATCCCCCACCCTCCCAAAGGGGGCCTCTTTGGGAATGGTTAGCGCTAATTGGTCAGTGAGACTTCACTGACCTATCGTAATAACTGCCGACCCGGATCTGTTCTCATAGGTCCAAGGCTGGCTAACTGTGATAATCAGCTGCCTGGGACAAGTAAGTTACACTGCTACATGACATATATGTATGTTAAATAGCTCTAAGGGTTTACAGTACTGGATAGCAACCTATTAATAATTGCAAAATAATATATTTTTATCAGTATCTTTTTCTACTTTTAGGACTTATGTGAAAATCTGATATAGTTTTAGGTCAAATTAATACAGAAATATAGAAAATTCAGAAGGGTTTGTGAATTTGCAAGCACCACTGCATATACAAACTAAAGCTTAGAGCTACAGCCTCCCAACTGTTAAATGAGACCCTAAAATAGCTACAAGTTTCACTTACTTAATAAATTTACCTAAAGTTAAGAAGTTTTCCACAGTGATCATGTTTTTCTCTAACACAGTACTCACCTGGCATTCATTATATAAGTTATACTGCCGGGAGCATGTGGGATAAACATTCAGCATCTCCATAGAGTTTGGGCAAGCATAAATATTATACAATCTATAGCACTGTGGTTAATGTAATAAGGTTCTGAGCTTGATTAAAATAGCTTCATCTTGATGTTTCATTTGGTTGTCAATATTGTTACTCCAGGGTTTATCATCTGAGCACATATGGTGCATCATAGTGTTCTGCATTCCATTTATTCTGTAACCGAGTGAACAGATTGTATTTCACATGCTATTAATGGCTACAATAATTTACAGAATGTTAATATTTATGAAAAAATAAAACAGAACTTATTATACAACAAATGATACAATGTATACAAATTCAAGTTTCTGGAAAGTTTAAAAGAAAAATAGAAATTGGCAATTTAGAAATGGCTATAAAATGTATACATCAACTGTCCTATCTAGTGATGGATGGACGGTTCGCGAACGCTATCAAATGTTTGCGAACCGCAAGTTCGCGGCGGATCCCATTCATTTTAATGGCAGGCGAACCTGAAAAACCTTCAGCTCATATTTGCAGCCAAGAAATAATTACTAGAAGTGCACAAATAGTCCCACAACATGGACAGTGACATACCAGATGTATAATTCGAATTTGCGATCTCCATTCATAATTTTATTCAATGCGAAATATCGGCAATATAATTTTCGCGTACGCGCATGCGCAAATGCACTATAGAGTACACAAATGCACTATAAAGAAAGTACATTGGTATATAACACCCCGCTTCAATCCGTTTTTTTGGGGGACGACTGGTATATCACACCAGTAGAAATTATTTGTTCCAATAACACTTGTCCCTCTATATACCTGCAGTATCGCAGCAGAACCGCACACAACTGCCGCACAATATAAATGCACTATAATATACTTTCTAACATAGAAAGTATATTATAACATTGTACAAGGAAGGCAATCCATTAGAATATACATAAATATAAAACCTTTAATATTGTTACTATTAGGGTCCATTCACACGTCCGTAAGTGTTTTGCAATTTGCGTACGGCACATCGGCGGCACTATAATAAAAAATGCCTAATCTTGTCTACAATTGCGGATGTAGAACCCTCACAAAAATGAAAAAAGCACACCAGACCTTATAATGAAGGATGTAGAGGAGCTCATCTGTGGACTTCAGATAGAAAACAAAAACATGATGGAGGGTAAGAGGCAGCAGGCACAGGACAGGAAAGGAACCTCGACGCGCGTTTCGCCTCAGCTTCGTCATTGTGAAGAACTTTGACCCATGAGACATCCATCGGGTGGTACAGAACAGCCAATTGAGACGTTTCAGCACATGGACATACCCCCTACCTTATAAATAAACAAATAAACCTGATCTGGCAGCCATTTTATATTCAGTCTTTTGCCAGTGTAGGGAGAGGTTGTTGTGTGGAGCAGACACAGACTGTTAGGGACACCAAACACTAGCTAAAAGGACCACAAAAGTCCTTCTAAGGACTGGTATAGGTGTGCTATCGATAGGTGTGACTTACTGAGGGGTGTAATATACTTATAATATATTTTCTAACATAGAAAGTATATTATAGTGCATTTGTATTGTGCAGCAGTTGTGTGCGGTTCTGCTGCGATACTGCAGCTACACAGAGTGACAAACGCTGATTGAAGCAGGGGTGTGATATACCAATAATATACTTTCTATATAGTGCATATAGGTAGTGCAGCATTCTTTTGCGGTTTTGCTGCGCTACCTCAGCTACATAGAGTGACAAACGCTATTGGAACAAATAATTTCTACTGGTGTGATATACCAGTTGCCCCCCCCGCCCCCCCAGAAAAAAGGATTGAGGCAGGGGTGTGATATACCTTCTTCCACAAATACTGCTCTTCTATAGGGACTTATGTCACAGGGTCATTTTGAAAATGACAGGCAGAGGAAGTGGCAGGCCATTCTGCAGGGGTGGTAGGGGTCGGGCAGGTGCACCAGGCTGGAGCCTAAATGGGAAGTTGGAGAAGGTGGTGCGATTACTCAAAGGACGCACCAGAATTGGTTGAGTGGCTCACTCAGCCTTCCGCACCCTCCTCATCATCTCTATCTGCACCCTCTTTACTCTCTGCTGTGTGCACCCCCAAAGACACCACCACCACCACCACTATTTCCCCTCCCTCCTTTCCAACACCTTACCGATGAGCAGCCATTCTTGGCATCGGATCAGGAAGAAGAGGTATCAACGGTCGCCACCCAGCAGTCTGACAACAGCACCCAGATCAGCACAAGGAGGGTGGTCCCCGCTGATGCTGCCTACTCTGAGATCTCTAATGTCAGTGGTGGTGAAGATGACGCTGATGGCATGTCTATGGATGTCACGTTGGTGCCCACAAGAGACGTGGGCGTCTCAGAGGGAGTTCAGAGGGAGAGACGAAGGAGCAGATAGGGAGGAGAAGGAGGAGAAGCAGGCAGAACTTACAGTGCACAGGAGGCAAAAAGCAGACTGCTAATGTATCTGGAACAAGCCATCCATCATGTCACATCTGGCGCTCCCAGGATGCGGCACTTGGCTCCGCAGTGTGGGCTTTTTTTACGTGTCCGCTGCTGACAATAGTGTTGCCATCTGCAGCCTGTTGTCACGGCTGAGGATGGGGAAAACCCTCAGCCGTGTGTTGCCACGAGATGTAAGTGGCTATAAACATAAACAGACTATGGATATGCAAGGAGAGTGAAAGACTTCCACCCCTACCTGCCACAGACACACTGACTGGATCCCTGGACACAAGTGCTGAAGTCCACACACAGACATAAAAGGACACAGCACACATAAACACACAGGAAGCCAGAACCATAGCTGCACTAATAGACACCACATAACATAAACTTAAAATCACTAGAGTTGAGCGAACACCTGGATGTTCGGGTTCGAGAAGTTCGGCCGAACTTCCCGGAAATGTTTGGGTTCGGGATCCGAACCCGACCCGAACTTCGTCCTGAACCCGAACCCCATTGAAGTCAATGGGGACCCGAACTTTTCGGCACTAAAAGGCTGTAAAACAGCCCAGGAAAGAGCTAGAGGGCTGCAAAAGGCAGCAACATGAAGGTAAATCTCCTGCAAACAAATGTGGATAGGGAAATGAATTAAAATAAAAATAAAAAAAATTAAAATTAACCAATATCAATTGGACAGAGGTCCCATAGCAGAGAATCGGGCTTCACGTCAGCAGAGAATCAGTCTCTTCATGCCATAGCAGAGAATCTGGCTTCATGTCAGCAGAGAATCAGTCTTCATGTCATAGCAGAGAATCAGGCTTCACGTCACCCACCACTGGAACAGGCCACTGTCACACATTTAGGCCCTGGCACCCAGACAGAGGAGAGAGGTCCTGTAACAGAGAATCTGGCTTTATGTCAGCACAGAATCAGTCTTCATGTCATAGCAGAGAATCAGGCTTCACGTCACCCACAACTGGAACAGGCCACTGTCACATATTTAGGCCCCGGCATCCAGACAGAGGAGAGAGGTCCCGTAACACAGAATCTGGCTTCATGTCAGCACAGAATCAGTCTTCATGTCATAGCAGAGAATCAGGCTTCACGTCACCCACCACTGGAACAGGCCACTGTCACACATTTGGGCCCTGGCACCCAGACAGAGGAGAGAGGTCCTGTAACAGAGAATCTGGCTTCATGTCAGCACAGAATCAGTCTTCATGTCATAGCAGAGAATCAGGCTTTACGTCACCCACCACTGGAACAGGCCACTGTCACATATTTAGGCCCCGGCACCCAGACAGAGGAGAGAGGTCCTGTAACAGAGAATCTGGCTTCATGTCAGCACAGAATCAGTCTTCATGTCATAGCAGAGAATCAGGCTTCACGTCACCCACCACTGGAACAGGCCACTGTCACACATTTAGGCCCTGGTACCCAGACAGAGGAGAGAGGTCCTGTAACAGAGAATCTGGCTTCATGTCAGCACAGAATCAGTCTTCATGTCATAGCAGAGAATCAGGCTTCACGTCACCCACCACTGGAACAGGCCACTGTCACACATGTAGGCCCTGGCACCCAGACAGAGGAGAGAGGTCCTGTAACAGAGAATCTGGCTTCATGTCAGCACAGAATCAGTCTTCATGTCATAGCAGAGAATCAGGCTTCACGTCACCCACCACTGGAACAGGCCACTGTCACACATTTAGGCCCCGGCACCCAGACAGAGGAGAGAGGTCCTGTAACAGAGAATCTGGCTTCATGTCAGCACAGAATCAGTCTTCATGTCATAGCAGAGAATCAGGCTTCACGTCACCCACCACTGGAACAGGCCACTGTCACACATTTAGGCCCCGGCACCCAGACAGAGGAGAGAGGTCCTGTAACAGAGAATCTGGCTTCATGTCAGCACAGAATCAGTCTTCATGTCATAGCAGAGAATCAGGCTTCACGTCACCCACCACTGGAACAGGCCACTGTCACATATTTAGGCCCAGGCAGCAAGGCAGAGGAGAGAGGTCCCGTAACAGAGAATCTGGCTTCATGTCAGCACAGAATCAGTCTTCATGTTATAGCAGAGAATCAGGCTTCACGTCACCCACCACTGGAACAGGCCACTGTCACACATTTAGGCCCTGGCACCCAGACAGAGGAGAGAGGTCCTGTAACAGAGAATCTGGCTTCATGTCAGCACAGAATCAGTCTTCATGTCATAGCAGAGAATCAGGCTTCACGTCACCCACCACTGGAACAGGCCACTGTCACACATTTAGGCCCCGGCACCCAGACAGAGGAGAGAGGTCCTGTAACAGAGAATCTGGCTTCATGTCAGCACAGAATCAGTCTTCATGTCATAGCAGAGAATCAGGCTTCACGTCACCCACCACTGGAACAGGCCACTGTCACATATTTAGGCCCAGGCAGCAAGGCAGAGGAGAGAGGTCCCGTAACAGAGAATCTGGCTTCATGTCAGCACAGAATCAGTCTTCATGTTATAGCAGAGAATCAGGCTTCACGTCACCCACCACTGGAACAGGCCACTGTCACATATTTAGGCCCCGGCACCCAGACAGAGGAGAGGTTCATTCAACTTTGGGTTGCCCCGCAATATAATGGTAAAATGAAAATAAAAATAGGATTGAATGAGGAAGTGCCCTGGAGTACAATAATATATGGTTAAGGGGAGGTAGTTAATGTCTAATCTGCACAAGGGATGGACAGGTCCTGTGGGATCCATGCCTGGTTCATTTTTATGAACGTCAGCTTGTCCACATTGGCTGTAGACAGGCGGCTGCGTTTGTCTGTAATGACGCCCCCTGCCGTGCTGAATACACGTTCAGACAAAACGCTGGCCGCCGGGCAGGCCAGCACCTCCAAGGCATAAAAGGGGGCAATTTGGAGACCCAGAAGTTGAATGGGGCCGAACCATCAGTCAGTACGTGGAGGGGTGTGCACAGGTACTGTTCCACCATGTTAGTGAAATGTTGCCTCCTGCTAACACGTTCCGTATCAGGTGGTGGTGCAGTTAGCTGTGGCGTGGTGACAAAACTTTTCCACATCTCTGCCATGCTAACCCTGCCCTCAGAGGAGATGGCCGTGACAAAGCTGCGTTGGCGACCTCTTGCTCCTCCTCTGCCTTCGCCTTGGGCTTCCTGTGACATTTGGGAATGCTCTCAGTAGCGCGTCTACCAACGTGCGCTTGTACTTGCGCATCTTCCTATCACGCTCCAGTGTAGGAAGTAAGGTGGGCACATTGTCTTTGTACCGGGGATCCAGCAGGGTGGCAGCCCAGTAGTCCGCACACGTTAAAATGTGGGCAACTCTGCTGTCGCACTCCAGCATGTAGTCGCTCATGTGTGCCAGGCTGCCCAGAGGTAAGGACAAGCTGTCCTCTGTGGGAGGCGTATCGTCATCGTCCTGTGTTTCCCCCCAGCCACGCACCAGTGATGGGCCCGAGCTGCTTTGGGTGCCACCCCGCTGTGAACATGCTTCATCCTCATCCTCCTCCACCTCCTCCTCATCCTCGTCCTCCTCGTCCTCCAGTAGTGGGCCCTGTCTGGCCACATTTGTACCTGGCCTCTGCTGTTGCAAAAAACCTCCCTCTGAGTCACTTCGAAGAGACTGGCCTGAAAGAGCTAAAAATGACCCCTCTTCCTCCTGGGCCACCTCCTCTTCCATCATCGCCCTAAGTGTTTTCTCAAGGAGACATAGAAGTGGTATTGTCACGCTGATAACGGCGTCATCGCCACTGGCCATGTTGGTGGAGTACTCGAAACAGCGCCAGAGGGTACACAGGTCTCGCATGGTGGCCCAGTCATTGGTGGTGAAGTGGTGCTGTTCCGCAGTGCGACTGACCCGTGCCTGCTGCAGCTGAAACTCCACTATGGCCTGCTGCTGCTCGCACAGTCTGTCCAGCATGTGCAAGGTGGAGTTCCACCTGGTGGGCACGTCGCATATGAGGCGGTGACCGGGAAGGCCGAAGTTGCGCTGTAGCGCAGACAGGCGAGCAGCGGCAGGATGTGAACGCCGGAAGCGCGAACAGACGGCCCGCACTTTATGCAGCAGCTCTGACATGTCGGGGTAGTTGCGAATGAACTTCTGCACCACCAAATTCAGCACATGCGCCAGGCAAGGGATGTGCGTCAAACCGGCTAGTCCCAGAGCAGCAACGAGATTTCACCCATTATCGCACACCACCAGGCCGGGCTTGAGGCTCAACGGCAGCAACCACTCGTCGGTCTGTTGTTCTATACCCCGCCACAACTCCTGTGCGGTGTGGGGCCTGTCCCCCAAACATATAAGTTTCAGAACTGCCTGCTGACGTTTACCCCGGGCTGTGCTGAAGTTGGTGGTGAAGGTGTGTGGCTGACTGGATGAGCAGGTGGAAGAAGAGGAGGAGGAAGCTGAGTAGGAGGAGGAGGAGACAGGAGGCAAAGAATGTTGCCCTGCGATCCTTGGCGGCGGAAGGACGTGCGCCAAACAGCTCTCCGCCTGGGGCCCAGCCGCCACTACATTTACCCAGTGTGCAGTTAGGGAGATATAGCGTCCCTGGCCGTGCTTACTGGTAGGTGGACCTTGCCACAGATGGCGTTGCGCAGTGCACACTTGATTTTATCGGACACTTGGTTGTGCAGGGAAGGCACGGCTCTCTTGGAGAAGTAGTGGCGGCTGGGAACAACATACTGTGGGACAGCAAGCGACATGAGCTGTTTGAAGCTGTCTGTGTCCACCAGCCTAAATGACAGCATTTCATAGGCCAGTAGTTTAGAAATGCTGGCATTCAGAGCCAGGGATCGAGGGTGGCTAGGTGGGAATTTACGCTTTCTCTCAAATGTTTGTGAGATGGAGAGCTGAACGCTGCCGTGTGACATGGTTGAGATGCTTGGTGACGCAGGTGGTGGTGTTGGTGGTACATCCCATGTTTGCTGGGCGGCAGGTGCCAACGTGCCTCCAGAGGCGGAGGAAGAGGCCGAGGCTGCAGCAGCAGAAGAGGCCGAGGCGGCAGCAGCAGAAGAGGTAGCAGGGGGAGCCTGAGTGACTTCCTTGTTTTTAAGGTGTTTACTCCACTGCAGTTCATGCTTTGCATGCAGGTGCCTGGTCATGCAGGTTGTGCTAAGGTTCAGAACGTTAATGCCTCGCTTCAGGCTCTGATGGCACAGCGTGCAAACCACTCGGGTCTTGTCGTCAGCACATTGTTTGAAGAAGTGCCATGCCAGGGAATTCCTTGAAGCTGCCTTTGGGGTGCTCGGTCCCAGATGGCGGCGGTCAGTAGCAGGCGGAGTCTCTTGGCGGCGGGTGTTCTGATTTTGCCCACTGCTCCCTCTTTTGCTACGCTGTTGGCTCGGTCTCACCACTGCCTCTTCCTCCGAACTGTGAAAGTCAGTGGCACGACCTTGATTCCATGTGGGGTCTAGGACATCAATAGTGTGGTTATTTTTTGGCCATATACTACATCAGGTGCAGGCTGAGCCTGTGTCACCCAAGTGCATTTAACCATCAATAGTGTGGTTATTTTTTGCTATATCCTACATCAGGGTCAAGCTTTCATCAAGTGCATTTAACCATCAATAGTGTGGTTATTTTTTGGCCATATACTACATCAGGTGCAGGCTGAGCCTGTGTCACCCAAGTGCATTTAACCATCAATAGTGTGGTTATTTTTTGCTATATCCTACATCAGGGTCAAGCTTTCATCAAGTGCATTTAACCATCAATAGTGTGGTTATTTTTTGGCCATATACTACATCAGGGGCAAGTTGAGCCTGTCACCCAGCGCCTAAAAAATAGGCCTGACATTTATATTCATCCAAATCAGTACTGTTTTAGCTGGTCAAGTTATTTGTAGTGACTGTAAAAGCACAGTTTTTGTTCTGGGTTGAAAAACAATTCCCAAATTTGCAAATCTCAAAATTAGTGGTTTCTGCTGTATCAGGCCTACTTTAAATCTATCCCTAAAAGGGTATATTAGATTCAAGGTGCTGATAGGGTCATTCTGAAAAACTTAACACACACGCTACAGTGCAGATACAAGTCTAATTCTGTGATTAAACGTATACCTGTCACACAGCGCCTAAAAAATAGGCCTCACATTTATATTCCACCAAATCAGTACTGTTTTAGCTGGTCAAGTTATTTTTAGTGACCGTAAAAGCACAGTTTTTTTTCTGGGTTGAAAAACAATTCCCAAATTTGCAATTCTCAAAATTAGTGGTTTCTGCTGTATCAGACCTACTTTAAATCTATCCCTAAAATGGTATATTAGATTCAAGGTGCTGATAGGGTCATTCTGAAAAACTTAACACACACGCTACAGTGCAGATACAAGTCTAATTCTGTGATTAAATGTATACCTGTCACACAGCGCCTAAAAAATAGGCCTCAACCCAGAACAAAAACTGTGCTTTTACGGTCACTAAAAATAACTTGACCAGCTAAAACAGTACTGATTTGGAGGAATATAAATGTGAGGCCTATTTTTTAGGCGCTGTGTGACAGGTATACGTTTAATCACAGAATTAGACTTGTATCTGCACTGTAGCGTGTGTGTTAAGTTTTTCAGAATGACCCTATCAGCACCTTGAATCTAATATACCCTTTTAGGGATAGATTTAAAGTAGGTCTGATACAGCAGAAACCACTAATCTTGAGAATTGCAAATTTGGGAATTGTTTTTCAACCCAGAACAAAAACTGTGCTTTTACGGTCACTAAAAATAACTTGACCAGCTAAAACAGTACTGATTTGGAGGAATATAAATGTGAGGCCTATTTTTTAGGCGCTGTGTTACAGGTATACGTTTAATCACAGAATTAGACTTGTATCTGCACTGTAGCGTGTGTGTTAAGTTTTTCAGAATGACCCTATCAGCACCTTGAATCTAATATACCCTTTTAGGGATAGATTTAAAGTAGGCCTGATACAGCAGAAACCACTAATTTTGAGAATTGCAAATTTGGGAATTGTTTTTCAACCCAGAACAAAAACTGTGCTTTTACAGTCACTACAAATAACTTGACCAGCTAAAACAGTACTGATTTGGATGAATATAAATGTCAGGCCTATTTTTTAGGCACTGGGTGACAGGCTCAACTTGCCCCTGATGTAGTATATGGCCAAAAAATAACCACACTATTGATGGTTAAATGCACTTGATGAAAGCTTGACCCTGATGTAGGATATAGCAAAAAATAACCACACTATTGATGGTTAAATGCACTTGCGTGACACAGGCTCAGCCTGCACCTGATGTAGTATATGGCCAAAAAATAACCACACTATTGATGGTTAAATGCACTTGATGAAAGCTTGACCCTGATGTAGGATATAGCAAAAAATAACCACACTATTGATGGTTAAATGCACTTGGGTGACACAGGCTCAGCCTGCACCTGATGTAGTATATGGCCAAGAAATAACCACGCTATTGATGGTTAAATGCACTTGATGAAAGCTTGACCCTGATGTAGTATATAGCAAAAAATAACCACACTATTGATGGTTAAATGCACTTGGTGGTAGCTTGTGCTGGCGCACCACAAGCCACAAAATGGCCGCCGATCACTCCAGAAAAAAGTGACTAAAAAACGCTCTGGGCAGCCTAAAAACACTGAGCAATTGAATAGAAGCAGTTCAATGATCCACAGCTGTAGATCGATCACTGAATGAAGTCTTTTGGAGGAGTTAATCTGCCTAATCTCGCCCTAACGTCGCAGCTGCAACCTCTCCCTATGCTTGTATCAGCAGAGTGACGTGCAGCGCTACGTGACCCAAGCTTATATAGAGGCTGGGTCACATGCTGCACTGGCCAATCACAGCCATGCCAATAGTAGGCATGGCTGTGATGGCCTCTTGGGGCAAGTAGTATGACGCTTGTTGATTGGCTGCTTTTCAGCCTTTCAAAAAGCGCCAAGAAAGCGCCGAACACCGAGCCCGGACTTTTACGAAAATGTTCGGGTTCGGGTCCGTGTCACGGACACCCCAAAATTCGGTACGAACCCGAACTATACAGTTCGGGTTCGCTCATCCCTAGTCCCAACCCCATTTATAAGGCTAGAAATCCCACTTATTAAACCTGACAGGGCACACCTGTGAAGTAAAAACCATTTCAGGGGACTACCTCTTGAAGCTCATCAAGAGAATGGCAAGAGTGTGCAAAGCTGTAATCAAAGCAAAAGGTGGCTACTTTGAAGAACCTAGAATATGACATATTTTCAGTTGTTTCACACTTGTTTGTTATGTATATAATTCCACATGTGTTAATTCATAGTTTTGATGCCTTCAGTTTGAATCTACAATTTTCATAGTCATGAAAATAAAGAAAACTCTTTGCATGAAAAGGTGTGTCCAAACTTTTGGTCTGTACTGTATATTTATACTACAAGAAATTTTGCATATTTATATACATAGTCACAGGTGCATATCCATCAAGCAAACATGGTTGATAAAAAAAATGGCTGCACAACATTTCACTTACAAACAATAGAGCTGAAAAATGGGAATCATTCTAAATTAAAGTGGTATTATACCTACTATAAATCGAAAAATAGAAGCTCTTTGCGCACATTTTTGATCAAACGTATGTCGGCCCATCTTGTCATATTTTTTTAATTTGGAATTGTGATGAATTAACGAGATAATAAGAATTCACATACTTTAATGGAAGTTAAGAATCTCTTAACAGCATGGATACTTGTATATTAATGAACTATTTTTTTATGTTTAGACACTATACAAATCAAACACATTAAATCTAATTCAATTATTAATAGTTTTCATTAAATAATCACCTAAGTTTGTATTTGTAATTGGCACCATTCACTTTTGTCACTGCTTGAGAAAAGTCTTATTGTGTGGACTGAAACGTCGCTTTTGGTTGAATAAACGCATTTTTTTTTGAGGCTGTGTATATATATATATTAAAGTTGTTGTTTTTTTACTTACTTGTGGGCTTTACAATCTTAAAAATCCTTTAAAATAAAAACTGTCAAAGGAATATATTGCAATTTGTATGCATGGGAACACATTCCTGCTGCCAACAAATAACATGCTGCTTTCAGAGGTGTATAAGTTTTTTGGGGGGGGTTGCCCCGGTCTGGCAGGGGCCCATTCCTGGGAACATATTCCTGCTACAAACAAAGAACCATCTACAGTCTGTTCTGACTGAGTTTAGCCCAGCTGTGTGTAGGCCTTATACTACACCATTACCATTTACCTGCTGCTATCTGTCCTGATGAGTTTGGTTGAGCTATGTGTAGACCTTATACTACACTGTTACCATGTACCTGCTGCTTCTACTGTCTGTCCTGATCCTGCTGAGTTTTGTGTAGGTCGTTTACTCCACCATTACCTTTACTTGCTGCTGCTGTCTGTCCTGATCCAGATGAGTTTGCCCCAGGACTAAAGGGGCCTTCCTGCAACCTTATAGGTTAAAATTAATCAAAAACATAACAATATCTAAAAATGAAAGCACATGTTAGAATGTAAATAAATATTTATTAACAATGTTGAGGAACAAATATGCCTTTAAGGCAACTTTTTTAGATGATTACTGAGGTCCAGCAACTCCTGGTTCCCTTTACGGTGCAACTCCTCCAGCTGATGCACCTTCTTATCGAGATGCCGCTGCTGCTGATTTAACCTCATTTGCTGCTCCCGTATTATCTTTTGCTGGGCACTGATCTCCAGCATTGCCCTTTGGTCGTCCTGCTGCATAATTATTTTTATTAATTTACTGAGTACTGTTAGGATTAAAAAAAATATTAAAATTACTTTCAATTAAGATTAAGAGGCAATTAATGCATTGTGTGGAGTATTTGTTAAATCACTGACATTTACATTACAATTCGTTAATGATATTTATGATGATTATATAGTTGGTTAGTTATTGACAGTTCAGTATAGTATAATGTTATTTAGTTGGTTAGTTAGTGCTAGTTCTGTAGAGTATAATTGTATTTAGTTAGTTTGTGATAGTTATGTAGAGTATAATGTTATTTAGTTGGTTAGTTAATGGCTTTTATGTAGATTACAGAGTTAGTGTCCAGTGTTAGTGTAGTGTGTGTTGTCCCCTCATTTTTGGCCCTTTGTTTCTGTTCATGTTATGGATACAGAATTCTATTGCTGTGTGCACATATTTACCCTCCTGGCGGGGGCTGGTGACAACCTCCTCCTCCTCTTCTTCTTCCTCATCAGGAGATGGGGGGGGGGTGTGGCTGCTAAGAGGGACCAGCTTCTTCGGCCTCCACCTCCACCATTTCGCCAACATCAGGTGGTGGTGGAGCATCTGCATGCTGGGAGGGTCCAGCATGCTCTCCCTCCTCCTCCTCCAATGCCGAGACCACAACCACCACCATATCCTCTGTAGAAGGCCTGCGCCGTACAGAGGGAACTGGAACCCCTGTAATAACACAATGTTCAGAATTTAGACAAACAACTCAGAACTCATAACAAATGCAAATTTACCCCTTAATGACCGGGCCATTTTTCCCCTTTCTGCCCAGGCCATTTTAAGCAAATATGACATGTGTCACTTTATGTGGTAGTAACTTTAAAACGCTTTTAAATATCCAGGCCATTATGAGATTGTTTTCTCATCACATAATGTATTTCAAGACAGTGGAAAAATTCAGTCACAAACTTTCATTTCTATATTTTTTTTTAAATACAAAATTTATAAGAAATTTGAACACTTGGTATTACGCTTTTTGTGATGTAAGGTGTCCAAAAAATGGCTTTTTTGACACAGTTTTTACTTTCTTTTTTTATGAGGGGGTTAGGGCATGTGATATTTTTATAGTGCTGGTTATTACGGCGATATCTAATATGTATACTTTTTTGGGGTATTTTATTATTACACAATAATAGCATTTTTGAACCAAAATAAATCATGTTTTAATGCCTCCATATTCTGAGAGACATATTTGTTTTATTTTTTGGGCGATTGTCTTAGGTAGGTTTTGGGGTCATACGCCGTTTTGATTGCTTCGTGTTGCACTTTTAGTAATTTAATGTGCCAAAAAAATTGTTTATTTAGCACAGATTTTTATTTTTATTTTTTTTACGGTTTTCACCTGAGGGGCTAGGTCATGTGATATTTTTATAGAGCTGGTCGATACACAGATGCCGGCGCATACAGCAGGGGTCCAGCTATCAGTGACTGCCGGACCCTTGACCCCGATCGTGCGGGCACAGCTCCTGCACCCACCCGATCACCATGCAGTACATTTACATCACTGGGCTTTAAGTCACGTCCAGATCTGACATACATGTACGTCATCGGGCGTTAAGGAGTTAAGTGGGGGATGTCTCTAATGTAATGATGTACGGGGCATTTTACTGGAATCCAGAATGATGATTGCAGTTTATGCATACAGTACAGACCAAAAGTTTGGACACACCTTCTCATTCAAAGAGTTTTCTTTATTTTCATGACTATGAAGGCATCAAAACTATGAATTAATACATGTGGAATTATATACATAACAAACAAGTGTGAAACAACTGAAAATATGCCATATTATAGGTTCTTCAAAGTAGCCACCTTTTGCTTTGATTACTGCTTTACACTCTTGGCATTCTCTTGATGAGCTTCAAGAGGTAGTCCCCTGAAATGGTCTTCCAGCAGTCTTGAAGGAGTTCCCAGAGATGCTTAGCACTTGTTGGCCCTTTTGCCTTCACTCTGCGGTCCAGCTCACCCCAAACCATCTCGATTGGGTTCAGGTCCAGTGACTGTGGAGGCCAGGTCATCTGGCGCAGCACCCCATCACTCTCCTTCATGGTCAAATAGCCTTACTTTCAAAGTTTTCCCAATTTTTCGGCTGACTGACTGACTTTCATTTCTTAAAGTAATGATGGTCACTCGTTTTTCTTTACTTAGCTGCTTTTTTCTTGCCATAATACAAATTCTAACAGTCTATTCAGTAGGACTATCAGCTGTGTATCCACCTGACTTCTCCTCAACGCAACTGATGGTCCCAACCCCATTTATAAGGCAAGAAATCCCACTTATTAAACCTGACAGGACACACCTGTGAAGTGAAAACCATTTCAGGGGACTACCTCTTGAAGCTCATCAAGAGAATGCCAAGAGTGTGCAAAGCAGTAATCAAAGCAAAAGGTGGCTACTTTGAAGAACCTAGAATATGACATATTTTCAGTTGTTTCACACTTGTTTGTTATGTATATAATTCCACATGTGTTAATTCATAGTTTTGATGCCTTCAGTGTGAATCTACAATTTTCATAGTCATGAAAATAAAGAAAACTCTTTGAATGAGAAGGTGTGTCCAAACTTTTGGTCTGTACTGTATATACATACACACTCACATTATATATATATATATATATATATATATATTATATGTGTGTAAAACCACAAAATCAGCCGGTTACATCATAAATCTGTACCTCACTGTGTGTATAAATATATATTTAAAGTATGTGAACCCTTTGGAATGATATGGATTTCTGCACAAATTGGTCATAAAATGTGATCTGATCTTCATCTAAGTCACAACGATAGACAATTACAGTCTGCTTAAACTAATAGCAATATAAAGAATTAAATGTTACCATGTTTTTATTGAACACACCATGTAAACATGCACAGTGCAGGTGGAAAAAGTATGTGAACCCTTTGATTTAATAACTGGTTGAACCTCCTTTGGCTGCAATAACTTCAACCAAATGTTTCCTGTAGTTGCAGATCAGACGTGCACAACGGTCATGAGTAATTCTTGACCATTCCTCTTTACAGAACTGTTTCAGTTCAGCAATATTCTTGGGATGTCTGGTGTGAATCGCTTTCTTGAGGTCATGCCACAGCATCTCAATCGGGTTGAGGTCAGGACTCTGACTGGGCCACTCCAGAAGGCGTATTTTCTTCTGTTTAAGCCATTCTGTTGTTGATTTACTTCCATGCTTTGAGTCTTTGTCCTGTTGCAACACCCATCTTCTGTTGAGCTTCAGCTGGTGGACAGATGGCCTTAAGTTCTCCTGCAAAATGTCTTGATAAACTTGGGAATTCATTTTTCCTTTGATGAAAGCAATCCATCCAGGCCCTGACGCAGCTAAGCAGCCCCAAACCATGATGCCCCCACCACAATACTTCACAGTTGGGATGAGGTTTTGATGTTGGTGTGCTGTGCCTCTTTTTCTCCACACATAGTGTTGTGTGTTTCTTCCAAGCAACTCAACTTTGGTTTCATTTGTCCACAGAATATTTTGCCATTACTGCTGTTGAACATCCAGGTGTTTTTGTGCAAACTGTAAACGTGCAGCAATGTTTTTTTTTGGACAGCATTGGCTTCCTCTGCGGTATCCTCCCATGAAATCCATTCTTGTTTAGTGTTTTACGTATCATAGATTCTCTAAAAGATATATATACATTACAGAGTGTTGGCGAGAGATACAAAAGTAATGTAAGCATTGTACCTGGGCATTTTCTGTCACGGATCTCTCTGATCCGCTCCGAATTCCTCCTCTTCAAATCCGACCATTTTATTTATATGGCCATCCTAGGGTGATTGCCCTTAAACTTCTTCTTGAGCTCGGAATGGATCTCACTCACAATGGCCTGCTTCTCAGCGTGGACCCAGGTCTGGTCATAGCCCCGCTCCAACATGCGCTGCAGGATAAAGATGCAAGCATATAATCCCAATTTTTTTAAATACAAGTATTGTAAATAATGTCCTCAGCAAAACATCAAAAAGTATTTTGTCTTCGAAGGGGGAATATTAGATTTAATGTTACCGTTATAAGATCGGATTATATTGCGAATGTATGTGTGTGGGGTCTGAGCAATCGGATATTGGCCAGCTGAGCAGAAATGTACCTGTCTAGTGAAGTTACGGTAAGGTATGGGGTGTACAGATGGTTCACCTCTCCGTGGTGCACCCTGGGTAACTCTAAATGAACAAGCAAATACTGGCGGTAAGACAAAGAAAGCTTCTCAGACCAACAGAACACAAACTCTAATCTATAGACTGTGTTTGTGTGTGTGTGAGGGTGTGTGTGTGTGTGTGTGTGTGTGGGGTGTATATAGTGTGCGGCAGGAAAATGGATGTGCAATGTGCATGTGAGAGATATTTTTATTCTGTCCATACGTACATGCTGCAGATATAGTGCTGTGATGTTACAATACTAAGTGCACCAATCAGTAATATCTACTTAGACATGATAAAAAGTGAAGTTATATGTATATCGCGAAAAAAAAATTCGGATCATAAGTGGCGATTTTCGCAATCACGAAAGTTTTATAACACTCTATCTGCATATAAAGTGATTGGTCTGACATGCATGTGAAATGTAATCAAATACACTGGTGTAATGTGAAATTACTTACAGTGATCAGGAGTTCTTCCTCACTGTCTCGAAAATTGCTTCCGACCATCTTTTCAAATCGCCTCAAACTTCGGGTAATTCAAAAACAGTTGCTAGGCCACGCGCCTAAGCAAATTTTACATTGAGATTTTAGTAATGGAAAAAAATATGTAAACAAAGATAGCAAATTCACGAATATATGACGAATATTTTCACATATATTCGTGAAATATCGCAAAATCTAATATTGCCCTTGCCGCTTAACATGAATTAACAAGAGGTTCTTGTCTGATTCATCCAAAGTTAAGTCCAGGGCAATTAGGGCATTATCCTGAAAGGAAGGGTCCACTTTCTTCTCATTAAATAGATCTTGGTAGAAAACTAGTTTTTTTGTAACATACCAACAATTTGCTTTTCTCCTTCTAGTTCGGTTATTTAAGATCAGTTGCTTTTTTGGAAAAAGAAGGAAGGGAGAACAGGTTTCATTTTCAACCTTAGCACTTTAGATAACTTCTTTCCCATTGTCTTATATTGCTTTATGGATGTCTTTCTTTATTTTCAGGATTTGGTCATCCATTTCAACTCCCACTTTCTTCAAACAATAGCAGGTTTGCAATTTGGTAAGTATTTTTTTTTGTACCATTCTCTTTTCTCTCTTGCTGTCTGAATGCATGATTTAAGAAAGAATTGCTTTATTTGGTCCTTAGCATAGTCCCACCAACATAATATAGACTCCAAGTCCCTTACGGATTTCCTTAGATTAGTGAAAAGCAACAAAAATCTGTTCTTACGTTCTTTTTTTCAAGTATGGAGGTGTTCAGCCTCCACACCCCTGTTCCTTAGCAGATTACACGGAGCTGTAGGAGGGCTCCAACAAGTTTATGGTCAGAGAAGATATTGTCTTCAAGATGCATTGCCTTTCTCTGTCACAAAAAGGTAATCTATCCAGGATTTGAAAAAGCTATTTTGCCACATATTTAGCTGTTTACTGGTTTATCCACTCTGGACTCAGCTGCTCCTCCTAGCCTATTTTCCTTTGGCATCAAAGGATCAACGGATGAAAGAGAAAGACCCTGGGAGAAAAAACTGGATGTCCTCCAAAAATTGCACCCTCTCTTCAACCAGTGGGGAGGCATACATATTTGCAATCCTCGAGTCTCTCCCATATATGGACACATTGACCAAGAGCACTCTTCCAGGAGTGATTTCAACAAAATATGTAATTTTAATGTTATTGTTTTAAATAGGATCCCAATTCCAGAATTTTTATTACAAATATCACCTGACCACCCGACCACACAGATAATCCACTCTTCCATTCCTCCCTTGAATAAGCATAGTTCATGTCATGCTCAATCCCACATTCTGGAATAAAGAAAATGTCATAGCTTAATGATTCAAGATAGGAAAAAAAACTAAACAATTCTTGCTGGACTCTTTATACAGATGTAGCAGGGTTAACACACAAACTCCTAACTCAAATTTCTTAACTCATCGTGTTATCTTGAAACAAAAGCCATTGAAAAGCAATTAAAGATGTTTGCTTAACGCATTTAGTTTAGATAACACGTCTGATAAAGCATGTATGTTAACTCTTCCACCTACAACTCCACGTTGGCCTCCTCCTTCACTCAGACCACCTCCTGGCTCAAGATTATTCTGTCTTATATTGGCAGAGTAGATAAATATACCGGCCACACCCCCAAAAATGGCTAATGGTCACACACAGAATTGACAGACACATTAAGAAAACAAAACAAAAAAAAAAAAACAGAAAGAGTGTTGGCTTCTTCCTCCACCTCCTCTGCCTCTTCCACCTACACCACCACGTCCACAGCCTCTTCAACTTACTACCCCCTTTGGACCTCCGCCTCTTGGTTCAAGATTGTTATTTTTTATTTTTATGTATTTTATGTTATTTTAAGTAATTTCCCTATCCAAATTTGTTTGCAGGGCAACTATGCTGCTCTTACACCCACTTTGGAGCCTTTTACAGCACTATAGCCCTTTCTATTACTTTTTTAGAGCCATTTTAGTGCCCCAAAGTTTGGGTCCCCATTGTAATGCTAATATAATGATAAAGCAAACGCGGCGTACCAGATACACTTTGCGCAAGCCGTCACATTCAGAACACTCTTGAGGACCGGGGTACTCTTCACTCACTTCCAGCAGGAAGGGGGACTTTGCAGAGCCCTTCCTAGGTGTCAACTAGAAGGGCAGCTGGGGGCTTGGGACACCGGCTGCAGTGAGGGCAAAATCCAAAAGTAAATACCGTGACACTATGCAATGGTCAATAAGGAAACACGAGAATGGTCAGTAACCATAAGCGCCAGGGCACAAGAACCAGAAGACAACCAAAACCAAAACCAGAGTCAATAACCAGAGAAACCATTTATCAGATAGCTTCAGATCCAGAACCAGGAAGTAACTGAATAATCAGCAGTGAGTGAGGGAAAATACCAGGTTTAAATATCCCTGCACCAATCGATTGACACTGCTTAGGTCACAGCCAATCTCCACCCTCAGAACAGGGAAGCACAGGTGAGGGCTGAAAGTGTGCAGAGGAAAGAACCTCCCACCACATGTCCAAGTCAGGAGACATGACAATTGAGGTTCCCTGGCAACAGCTGACACTAGGGGTTCCGGCGTCCCAGGACTTCTGACCAGCGTCAGTGCTGGGAATGACGGCGTCCCGTCTCCCAGCAGTACCAAGATCTGGAGTGGATCTCAGAAAGTGACACGCGTAGGTAAGGCGCAAACCTTTACTAGCTCCACCCTCCGGGGGTGACACCCCCCCACTCGTGGCCAGCGAGGGGTGAGGGATGTCCTGCCGGAGGGACAGAAACCACCTGGGAGAATGAGAGAAATGTCTTTGCTTAGTGGCATGCTTTCCCTGACTTCAATGGGGTTCGTTGTTCAGGGTCACATTCGGAACCCGAACTGAACTTTAAAACGAAGTTTGGTCGAAACCCCTCGAACCCAGACATCCACTGGTCCACTTATCTCTACTTGCTATTTCTCTCCTTATGCTCAGTTCACAGCGAAATGGCGACAACCTTTTGGGATGAGGCTTTTATAGGGCTGTGACATCACAGGGGATGGCTATCTGCTGATTGGCTGGCTGCAGGGCATATCATGTTCCTAGGTTTCTTACTTTCACTTTGTAACATGTGTTGCCGCCATTTAAAAAAAAAAACTATTTGTTACCACAAAGAATGAGGAAATTCGGATTTGTAGCAAATCAAAGTGAATTAATTTCACTTCGATTTGCTCAATACTACTACAGGTTATGCCTGCCACTATCCCTTTATATACCCAACTCCTTCCATATTTCTTACTTGGCACAATTTACCATTTATGCCAGTAGTACTTCATGCAAGCTAAATCTTAATTCCTAGAGACCAATGTAATGTTCACAGTAGTGAATTAAAGAATATTTGAGCACTATCACAATGCTTTGCATCAGTACATAAAAGTTATGTCTCTTTCACATTAATAATATATACATTTTTATCAATACATACTTTTCATTTTGTGTCTTATGTTATGTGATCCTTATTAAAAAAAATTCAGGAATGGGTCATGTGATCATTCTATGTGATTAGATGCTTATTCCAATAATCTGTTTCCCCTTTTTTATTCACTTATGCTACAGCTGCCTGGCCTGAAACATGTCAGTCTTATGTTATTTATTGGATTTTATGGAATCCTAATAAACTATTGGTCTTATGGTTGCTGGAATCTTTTGACTGGATATTACAATTAAGGAATTATTTATTTCCAGTTTTATAGTGGCAATATGTTATAACTTGCATCAGTGCAAGCAAGAGTATGAGTTTTCTCCCAAAAAATGCTGCATTGACTTTGACTCCTTCCTAAGCCTTTATGCACATGGACAAATCGCAGCTTTGTACAAGCTCTGGGTAGTATAGAGCTGTAATATGGCACCTATAGACAGCTACAGGACTTGTACCTGGGTATGCCTATGATTTTATATATAATCTCTTTTTGGCTAGAATTTGGAAAACAATATGTTAGTCAGTTGTAGTCAGAAGAAGGAAACCAAGTTAAATGGTTCCACTTGTCAAAATTATGCATGTATACAATATGGTGTATAGGAAAACAGACTTATTTGCCCATAGCAACCAATCATATTCCACCTTTCATTTTCCAAAGGAGCTGTCAAAAATGAAAGTTGGAATCTGATTGGTTTTACAGCTTTTAATTGATGTTTCGCCCCAGAGACTTGATACACGACTGGCATTTTCTCCTCATTTAATGCAGGCAATTCACATTCTTTCTGGCCCGAAAGCAGGATGACATTAGAAAATATGAGAAGAAACCTTAGTATTCACAGCATTGTATGCAGGGTTTATGCAGGAAAGGGCATAACAGGAAATTTTTGATGTGTAGCTTCAGCCAAGAGCTGCAGTGCACAGTGTTATGCCAGAGAATGCAATGTTATTTTGGCAACCTTTCCTGTATAGCCCAGTGAAATGCTGCAGTTTTGTTGTTAAGGACACCTTAACCTTGTTAAGGACACATACGGAACACCTTGGAAGCTCAAACACTGTCCTGGTATGTTACATAACACTAGTAGGTCCATTGTACTAATTTTAAAAACTTGCTTGAAGTTTTTAGACAGTAGACACAAGGGTGCTTCTAACGCTGCTTCATTGTTTGAGAAAAAGTGAAATACCTGACCCTCTTCTAAATTTAATATGAGGACAGTGCTATTAAGAAGTATACATATGTCAATATGCTGTCCCCTATTAGCCAGGAAAGGGTGCAGCCTAAGGTGAAATTATTACCTTTCCTAATGGATGGTGCACCACTAAGTGGAGGTGTCATAAGACATTGAGATATGTGAAGAAGAATAGGGGATCATTTCATTTAACACTGTTTTTACACTTGTGAATACAGTAATTGTACATTTATTATATTTTATGCCAAATTGTACCCAGCTGCCCTTTCTTTATGGTCTATTTGCACAATGCAAACTCAAATACCATGTAAAGTTGTAACAATATGTACATATAGAAAGAACACTCTTAAAAAGCCCATTTGGATCTGGTTAGGGTTAACTTTACAATATCAGGCTGGTATATATAGGCTTTTAGAACTGTGATGAGAAATTTTAGACAACATTAATCTGCATGTACACACTTTGTATAAAGCATATCCTTTATCTCAACTTACTAATTACATGCAGAGACTGCAAAAATGCTTTTACAGACAGCAGGTCTACTTTTGTAGCTTTATGCAATTAGTGTCATTCTCTAGGCCTCATTTATACCTATTTATATATTCCTCAAAAAGCATAACACAATTTTTCTCTCTCTCTATCTGTACAACATTGACAGCATTTCATGGCCTACAGAGTATAACAATCACCTGAAATTAGTCTAAATTGAGCAGCAGCAAATCTCAACTAAAAGCTGGTAGCACTGTGGTAGACATACAGTACATGCTGATATGATTACAGTGTGACTCATTATCTGACAGTACTTTTCTATCAAAAAGAAATTGATGGAAAATGTTTGGCTTGGAGCAGATGCAGTCTACCGTAAAACTATAAAACACAATATGCTTGAAATAAATAAAAAAAGCAACTTTCTTCTTTGTAACAGTCTTTACTTTGTCTTGTTTCCTTAACATGACTTAGAAGAAAGTTACATCACCCAACATCACCCCAGATTTCTCAATTACAAAGAACTGCTTAAGTGTTTTTATTTAATCATTCACTGGACAAAGACATTTAGATTTTCACAGCAGTATCATACACTGTGATTTGGTGGCTATGTGTTTCACAATTCTAAACCACTTATCAGTATGTCCTTTTATATAAAATACACCTCATTCCTTTCAGGATATGAAATTAGGTTCAAAGACAGGTGAGTTATAAAAAAAATGACATGATAAAAGTGCAAAGAATTAGAGTTGAAAAGAAAGCATGATCCACATTTGTAGCAATACAGAACCCTAAAATATTATTTGGTGCTGCACATAAATTGTAGTCACTGACATCAGTCCCGTTCCCCAGTAGTTCTGATTAGTGTTGAGCGCAAATATTCGAATAGCAATTTTTTTTTTGCGAATATCGGCACTTCGCTAATTCGCTAATATTTCGAATATAGCGCTATAAATTCGTTATTTCGAATATTATTATTTTTTTTAATATTTTTTTCTTTCCCACTTCCCAAAAGTAGTTCTTACCTGTTATGAGGATTCCTGACTTCCTGGCTGCTCCAGTTAATGCCCGTTGCCGCTTCTGCCGACTTCCGTGCTCATGGAGCGTCCCCATCACCATGGGAACGCCTCCATTCTAGAATGTACTGTCGGATGTGAGAATTAAGATGAAATCGCAATGCGATTAATATAACTTGAAGTAATCGCATTGCGATTTCAACTTAGAGCTGTTATATTCCATATTCGTTAACTTTGTTAATTCTAGCAAGCTGACCCATTAGAAACACAGCTCTAAGTTTTAATCGCAATGCAATTAATCTAACTTGTAGTAATCGCATTGCGATTTCAACTTAGACCTGGTTTACTATGGTTGGCTTGGTAGAATTAGCGAAGATGACGAATATGATGAATGTATTCGTCATATTCCTCAAAACGAAGATATTCTCCATCTTCGTTTTAGCTCCATATTCGTCAACTTCGCTAATTCTAGCAATCAAATAGGAAAGTTGACTATAGAGACAGCTGTGTTTAATTCGCTATGCGATTATATTACTTAGCTTTTTTTAAAAATAAATAGAATAATTATAATAATTATCAAGTATTATAATTATTCTATTTATTTTAAAAAAAGCAAAGTAATATTATTGCATAGCGAATTAAAAACTTAGCTGTCTCAAGTCAACTTTCCTATTTGATTGCTAGAATTAGCGAAGTTGACGAATATGGAGCTAAAACGAAGATGGAGAATATCTTCGTTTTGAGGAATATGACGAATACATTCGTCATATTCATCTTCTTCGATAATTCTAGATATCAAACCAATAGGAAAGTTGCCTTAAGTTAAAATCGCAATACGCGATTATTTAAATCGCATATTAATCGCGATAACTAGAATAATGACGAATATTCGATTTCAACGAATATGAGAGGAATATTCTAGTGAATATTGTCAAATTTCGTCTAAATCGAATATGGCACCTCCCGCTCATCACTAGTTCTGATGTGACAATCTATTCTCCGTACTTGAGATAAACACCTCTATAATTATAATCAGAGATGAGCTAATCAATTCGGCACAAATTGCATTTGTTACAAATTTCCCAAAAATTTCTGATTTCAGTGAATCTGACACTTTGGGATTTGTCCCGCAAAACAAGAAGACGGAAATGAAAGATTACATGACCTTGGGAAATCGTCCAGAGGGCCTGCCCAAAATGCCTTCTATGCAGCCTTTGCTATAGTACAGTCAATCATGAAAGACTATTGATGTAAGTCACTGATGACGATAGATGTAAGTCACTGATGAGTCATAGCCACTATAAGACATCCTAACCAAGAAATGCTTCTGCTTTGTGGGGACACACATAGAAGAGATAAAAGACGTGATGTGAGAATAAGAGATAGTAAAACACAGAATACAGATGAATTATGTATTAGTATCCGTGAGTGTGTTTCATAGTAGGGGAAAGAGAATAAATAGATTTACTGTAAATTCATAGATTTTAGAGAGAAATAGGAGTCAGACTTATTCAGTGTTCGTGTGGTAGTTAGGCAGTGAAGATGAGCAAACCACTTGAGATTTGGTTCGGTTAAGGTTCGCCAAATATTTGAAAAAGTTTGGTTTGGAACGAACTAAAGTTGCTCCAGTTGCCCTGGAAATCGGTATATAACCCCCTCTAGTCTCCTAGGACTCATAATTTTGAGGAAAACTTGTTATCTATTTTCATTTATGTTTTATAATTTTTTAGATTTTTTTGTTCCCCCCCTCCCCAATCTCTCAAATGCAAAGACAGCTATAGAAAATGATGTCTGAGTGACACTGACATACATAGCTCTGAGTAAACACACGTTTGATGGTGTTAACATACAGTGTGTTTAAAAACACATAGTTCAGGGGCACATGTTATGATTTTTCATATTCCAAAGCTTCCTAAAAAATTGTCCCTTAACCGGGGCAGATGATGTTTAAACACACACGTTAAGGGATAAAAAAAAGTGGCTTGGGGGACCAAGCATCCAAAAATTACAGGGTCAGAATGCCCATATGGCACGCACAAGTGTTGATTGTCAGAAGTAAATGTGGCTTGTTGCCAATGAGCTAAGAAACATTCTCCCTTTTAAATGGGAGAGGCAGCATTGCAGTGTGGATGTGAAAAGGGTACAGATATAGTAGCATGCAGACACAATAGTAGCAGCAGCATAAGCAGCATACCATGGAACATACAAGGCAGTAGAATGGCTGTCTATGGGTCTTTGTGTTGATTGTGGGAACATTAGAAGTGAGGAGCAGCAGCAGCTGAAGCATCTGTGGCTGCAGCAGCAGCAGCCATATGGTACATGTTGACAGGAAGGCAGCAACAGCCTTACGGAAGATGATGGTTGGCAGGTTGCAGAAGTGGCATGATGGTGGCAATTGCATGATGGAGGCACCAGCAGCCGTACAGAACATGATTGTTGGCAAGTCGCAGCAGTGGCATGATGGAGGGAGCAGCAGCCATACAGAACATGATGGCTGGCATTCTCTTATTGTGGGTCCCCAACAGCTATAGGGTGGACAGCAAGATGCATTTGCTGTTCTTCCTCCACCTTTGTTGCCGCCTATTGCATGAGCAACAGCGTCTCTTGAAAAATACATATGAGGGGGATGGAGGACAACTGCTGTATGAATGGCATGAGCTACCACTGTGTCAGGGAACAGAGAGGAAGGAAAGAGGGTGCACTCTGACTCCACCATCAATCCCTGTCCCTGCCTACTTACACTACCGCCCTAGGTGACGGGGCGTAACTGGGCGACGGTCCCTTACTTACGTAAGTGCACAGAGGAAAGATACGGAAGGTCAACAAGCCAAGGGTCAGAACCAGGAGAAGCCGGAGTACAAATGGAGTGGGCAATTGTAAAGTCAACAGTCAGAGCCGAGGTCAATCCAGGAGAGCAATACGTACAAAGGATGAGACGAAGTCGAGGTCAAAGAACGAGCCGAGGTCAATCAGAACAAGCAGACACAGACTAGAACCAAGGAACAAGGAAGCACCAATGGACCAGTATCACAGGCAACCTGTAGCCAGCAGGTTTCCTGTATTTATAGTGGGGAGTGAGGGTCATGTGTCACATGACCGACAGACAGACAAGTCGAGCACTGAGTGATCAGCTCGGCGCTCAAGGCAGACCTAGGAGCAGGGAGCCTCCCAGCTAGCAAGGCCGCCCTGGGAACGAGGCCAAACACCGATCCTCGCTCCCGAAGCTAAGCAGCAGGTCTGTGGCTGATCACAACGTGATCAATAAAAACAGTAGCTAGACTCTTAGCACTAGGAAGTTTACTCAGAGGAACGAAATGTGCCATCTTACTAAATCTGTCAACCACTACCCAAACCACTGACTTACCCTCAGAAGACGGCAGGTCAGTAATAAAATCCATAGAAATATGCGACCAGGGCTTACTGGGAATGGGTATTTCACCACAACAGAAAAATAATTCGGACGGCACTACACCCAAATAAATTGCTGATAGGAAAATCACAAGTCCACTGTGTACACCGGGTATACGGGATGCAAGCTAGCGGTGGTGCCTACTTGGGTAAGTTATCAATCGAATACAATCCACCAAAGAAGGAATAAGAAAATCAGCAGCACTCACCAGCTGCAGGATATCTTCATTTCATTCTTTATTGCGATAGCAAAAAGTGCATAAAGACATAGTAGGGCTGAGGCGGACAAGCCTTCACAATGAACAAAAGCCGCCTAAGCGGCGTGTGCCGCTGATTTTCTCATTCCTTCTTTGGTGGATTGTATGGGAATGGGTAGTGGTTGTAACTCTCCGGCAGGATGTGTCCTAGGAGTTTTGGATCTGGTGCACACTTCACAAGCAGATACATATGCATTCACGTCTCTTAACAAAGTAGGCCACCAGTATGATCTGGAAACCAACTCACGAGTGCCTTCCATGCCAGGGTGACCACATAAAACTGAATCATGACACTCCACGACGACGACGCTGCTCCTTCCTGGTCATGCCCAGCTGCATGGGTTCATCAAAGAAGCCTTCAGGTTTTGCTATCACCGGACCCAACTTGGGAACCATCTGTGGAACAAGAAGGTGTTCTCACTGTCATTCCCTAACCCGTCGGTCTAGCCTAATGGCTAACGTCATGGTTTGTTCTAAGGTTTCGGGGGGTGGATAACACACTAGCATATCCTTGAGGGTGGCAGACAAACCGGACATAAATTGACTCTTGAGGGCCGGCTCGTTCCACCCGGAGGGAACGCACCATCTACGGAATAAGCTACAGTACTCCTCAACCGGACGGTCACCCCGTCTGAGGAATTTTAGCTGGATCTCTGCTACCATGGCACGGTCAGGTTCGTCATATAACACACCTAGTGCCTGAAAAAATGCGTCAACGGATCTGAGGCATTGCGAATCTGAAGGCAAGGAGAATGCCCAGTCCTGGGGATCCCCCTGTAATAAGGAAATAATGATCCCCACCCTTTGTTGCTCAAATCCAGAGGAATAGGGACGTAAGAGAAAATAAAGCTTACAGCTTTCCTGAAACACCAAAAAGCTTCTACGGTCTCCTGAAAATCGGTCAGGAAGCTTAACGTGGGGTTCAATAAAGGCAGGTGCCGCTTGGGCAGCGACGGGAGGCGCAGGAAGATCACGAGCAATCTCCTGTGCCTGTAATCTCTCCCCCAATTCCTGAACTATATGGGCCAGATTCTGCACGTGGTAAGTCAGGCTCTGTAAGGGATCCATAGTAAAATACTTTTTAGGCCTGTGATTCTGTCAGGGAACAGAGAGGAAGGAAAGAGGGTGCACTCTGACTCCACCCTCACCCTAGGTGACGGGGCGTAACTGGGCGACGGTCCCTTACTTACGTAAGTGCACAGAGGAAAGATACGGAAGGTCAACAAGTCAAGGGTCAGAACCAGGAGAAGCCGGAGTACAAATGGAGCAGGCAAATGTAAAGTCAACAGTCAGAGCCGAGGTCAATCCAAGAGAGCAATACGTACAAAGGATGAGACGAAGTCGAGGTCAAAGAACGAGCCGAGGTCACAAGGTCAGGAGGTCAATCAGAACAAGCAGCCACAAACTAGAAGCAAGGAACAGGAAAGCACCAATGGACCAGTATCACAGGCAACCTGTAGCCAGCAGGTTGCCTGTATTTATAGTAGGGAGTGAGGGTCATGTGACATGGCCAGTGTCACATGACCGACAGACAGACAAGTCGAGCACCGAGTGATCAGCTCGGCGCTCAAGGCAGACCTAGGAGCAGGGAGCCTCCCAGCTAGCAAGGCCGCCCTGGGAACGAGGCCGAACACAGATCCTTGCTCCCGAAGCTAAGCAACAGGTCTGCGGCTGATGGGAGAACGAGTGCGCTTTCGGCGCCCGGTTACACACTGCCTGACCTGGTGTCACGAGGGTGTCAAGAACCACGCCTGACTCCGTTATACCCGGGGTCAGGAAGTCGCAGCGGCTGGCTGCGCGCTCTATGTAAGATAGGGCTGTTTCCTTATAGTAGCTTTCTAGGTTTGCTTTGCAAACCCTTTTGGCTCACTCAGGGATCCGTAGCTCCTTATCCTCAGCTGTTCCTTGTCCAGCACTCCCAACCTCCTTATATTCCCCTCTCACACTTCCCTGGTTGCCAGATATAGAGCTTCCTGCCTGGACATCTATTCTGACCCTCTGGAGCTGTGTTTCTGCGTTCTCTGGTTGTTGGTCCAGAACGCTACCCTCCGGATCCCTGTTGGACCTTTGTGGTCTGCTGTGGTCGCCCACCTGGGTGTATGTGTTTGTCTGTATTGTCTGTCCTCTCCCTGGTGTTTCCCTCTTAGTGTCAGTGGTGCGGACTAGCGATCCCACCGGCCCGTTCACTATCTAGGGCTCATTTTAGGGAAAACCAGGGTTTAGGCACGTGATCGCCGCACGGGTGAGGAACCCGTCTAGGGACGTCAGGGCAGTCAGGTGCCAGCCGCAAGGTGAGTCAGGGGTCACCACCTTTCCCTCTCCCTTGGGCAGGGCTTTCCCTTTTTCCTCCCTGTGCGTGACGCCGGTCATTACATTATATCTGGCCATTATTTTGTGTAGGTTAAAAAAAAAAAAATCCAGTATGGATCAAATTGCTGCTCTGTCCAAACAATTTCATGGCCTGTCTTTGGAGGTGGCAGGATTGAAGGCGTCGGTCCTCCAGCAACAGCAGCAATTACAACTGACCGCAAGCCCAGCGGTTGCTACTGGTAACCAGGTTGTTGCAAAACCCAAGGTCCCTCTCCCTGACAGATTTTCTGGGGGAAGGGACAAGTTTTTGACATTCTGTGAGGCCTGTAAATTATATTTTAAACTGCGCCCTTACTCCTCTGGTAATGAAGAACAGCGGGTGGGGGTTGTTATTTCCCTGCTGCAGGGGGACCCGCAGTCCTGGGCGTTCTCTTTACCTACTGATTCCCAGGCTCTTCGGTCAGTGGATGAGTTTTTCGGGGCCTTGGGTCTCATATATGACTGAATCAAGATTACGGAGACTCCTACAAGGAGAGCGGCCGGTAGAGGAGTATTGCTCTGACTTCCGTAGGTGGGCTACGGATACCCAATGGAACGACCCAGCTCTCAGGAGTCAGTTCTGCTCTGGGTTATCCGAAAGGGTTAAGGATGCGCTTGCATTATATGAGACCCCCTTTTCCCTTGATGCGGTTATGTCCCTTTCTATCCGAATAGATAGACGCCTTAGGGACAGGTTGAAAAAACCAGAGCCATTGGTAACCCCTCCCAAGCAGCAGTTAGTCTGTACGGACTTAGACGAGCCTATGCAGCTAGGAGGAACTACTCGTCAGGTCCGTCCTCCTGAGGCTCGCCGTAGGCGTGGGGTTTGTTTTTTTTGTGGGGAGAGGGGTCATTTTATTAATGTCTGTCCTTCTTTCCTCAGAAACAAAAGACCGTCGGAAAACTACTAACCCCAGGCTGTGTGGAGGATGTCAGCCGGGGAGTATACGTTTCCTCCATACGTACATCGCAATTTGTGTTGCCAGCGGTTATTGTTGTTGGTGATAAGACGGAGACTATTTCTTTCTTTCTAGACAGTGGAGCAGGGGTAAATTTGATAGATGCCCATTTTGCCCGCACTATGGGTTTGTCTCTCTGTACGCTACAGAGACCTATTCCCATATTCGCTATTGATTCTGCTCCTCTGTCTCAGAGAAACCTCACCCACATTGTTCATAATTTACACCTTCGGGTAGGGGACCACCCTAACGAGATGCTTTCATGTTATGTTCTGGAGGGGCTTCCCACTCCGGTAGTGCTGGGTCTTCCCTGGTTGGTAGCGCACAATCCAGTGGTGGATTGGCAGGCCAGGGAGATATTGGAGTGGAGTGAGCAGTGCAGAGAAAATTGCTTAAATAGCAATTGCTTAGTCGCCTCCATAACTACCCTACCTACATTTATTTCAGATTTTGAGGACGTTTTTTCTGAAAAGGGTTGTCAGAAGTTACCACCTCATCGTCCTTATGATTGCCCAGTTAACCTTATTCCCGGCGCAAAATTACCCAAGACCAGGTTATATACTCTTTCAGGTCCATAGAGACAAGCCATGAAAGATTATATCTCCAAGAGCTTGGCTAAGGGACACATCAGACCCTCTTCTTCACCCGTGGCTGCAGGGTTTTTCTTCATTAAAAAGAAAGATGGGGGCCTGCGTCCTTGCCTAGATTTTCACGAATTAAATCGGATAACCATCCGAGACCCATACCCTCTTCCTCTGATTCCTGACCTGTTTAACCAGATTGCGGGTGCTAGGTGGTTCTCCAAACTCGATCTTAGGGGGGCCTACAATCTGATTCGTATTAAGGAGGGGGATGAGTGGAAGACAGCTTTTAACACCCCTGAGGGGCATTATGAAAATCTAGTTATGCCTTTCGGTCTGACCAATGCTCCTGCCGTCTTTCAACATTTCGTTAATGACATTTTTAGTCATCTAATCGGCAGGTTTGTGGTAATATACCTAGATGATATTTTAATTTATTCGTCTGATCTGAGAACACATGAGGTGCATTTCAGACAAGTACTGCAGGTCCTACGGACAAATAAATTATATGCTAAAATTGAAAAATGTGTCTTCGCCGTTCAGGAGATACAATTCCTAGGTTATTTTTTATCTGCTTCAGGTTTCCGTATGGATCCTAGGAAGGTCCAGGCAATTTTAGATTGGGATCTTCCTGAGAACCTCAAAGCACTGCAACGGTTCTTGGGCTTCGCGAATTTCTACAGAAAGTTCGTTAAAAATTATTCACTTATTGTAAAACCCCTTACTGACATGACTAGGAAGTGGACAGATTTTTCTAAATGGTCTGACGCCACTAAAGTTGCTTTTTCCTCTCTAAAAGAGAGGTTTACCTCAGCACCTGTACTAGTCCAACCTGATGTCTCTCAGCCTTTTATTGTTGAAGTCGATGCGTCAGAGGTGGGAGTGGGGGCGGTGCTGTCTCAGGGTCCGTCTCCTGGCAAATGGCGTCCTTGTGCTTTCTTTTCTAAAAAACTATCTGCAGCAGAAAAGAACTACGATATTGGCAATAGGGAACTATTAGCTATTAAACTAGCGTTTGAAGAATGGCGTCACTTTTTAGAGGGAGCAGTCCACCCCGTCACTGTGATTACGGACCATAAAAATCTTCTGTACCTCGAATCAGCTAAGCGTCTCACCCCTAGACAAGCTAGGTGGTCGCTATTTTTTACCAGGTTTAACTTTGTGATTACCTATCGTCCTGGGGCAAAGAATACCAAGGCTGATGCACTAGCTCGTTGTTTCCCTGAAGGGGGTAATGTGAGTGATCCGGTGCCCATTCTTTAAAGAGGAGTGGTTGTTTCTGCGGTACACTCTGTTCTGGAGGAGAAGGTGTTAGAGGCCCAGGGGGACGCCCCGGTCTCTTGCCCCTCAGAGAAATTGTTTGTACCGTTGAACCTGCGTTTCGAATTATTAAAGGAACATCATAATTCGGCACTTGCTGGGCACCCGGGTATTAAAGCAACCTTGGAGCTATTGTCTCGTCGTTTTTGGTGGCCAAGGTTGCGTCAGGATGTATTGGATTTTGTGTCTTCTTGTTCTATCTGTGCGCGCGCAAAAGTTTCACATACACGTCCTGCAGGGTCTCTACTACCACTCGTCATTCCCAATAGACCATGGACACATCTGTCAATGGATTTTATCACTGACTTACCTTTGTCTGCGGGTAAAACTGTTATTTTGGTAGTAGTGGACAGGTTTAGCAAAATGGTACACTTCATTGCGTTACCCGCACTACCTAATGCTAAGACTCTTGCTCAGGTATTCGTCAGTGAAATCGTGAAGCTTCACGGGGTCTCCTCCGATGTTGTTTCGGATCGGGGTACCCAGTTTATTTCTAAATTTTGGAAAGCTTTTTGTTCCCGTTTAGGGGTACACTTGTCCTTTTCCTCAGCTTTCCATCCTCAGTCGAATGGACAGACTGAGCGTACCAACCAAAACCTGGAGACATATCTAAGATGTTTTGTGTCTGAAAACCAAGAGTTGTGGTCATCATATTTACCGTTAGCTGAGTTTGCCATAAATAATCGTCGTCAGGAATCCACTGGCAAGTCACCATTTCTTGGTGCATATGGTTTTCATCCCCAATTCTGTACTTTCAAAGAGGGGGGGTCTTCTGGGGTTCCCGAAGAGGAACGGTTTTCGTCATCTCTTTCATCAGTATGGCAGAAGGTGCAAGCTAACTTGAAAAATATGGTAGGTAAATACAAATGCATGGCTGATAAGAGACGGTCGCCAGGTCCGGACCTAGGAGTGAATGACTATGTGTGGTTGTCTACTAGGAATATTAAATTGAAGGTTCCCTCTTGGAAACTGGGTCCTAGGTTTATTGGTCCTTACAAAATTGTAGCCATCATCAACCCCGTGGCTTTTCGCCTGGAGTTACCTCAGACTTTTAAAATCCATAATGTCTTTCATAAGTCGTTACTCAAAAAATATGTTCCACCTCATGACCGTCACCGCTGCCACCCCCTCCTGTTGTTGTGGATGGTAATCTAGAATTTCAGATATCCAAAATTGTTAATTCTCGTCGGATCCGCCGCTCTCTTCAATATCTGGTGCATTGGAGAGGTTACGGTTCCGAGGAAAGAATGTGGGTTCCTGCGTCTGAGGTAAACGCCGACAGGCTAGTTCGGGTTTTTCATGCCTCTCATCCTGAGAGACCTGGTCCTGAGTGTCCGGAGGCCCCTCGTAGAGAGGGGGGTACTGTCACGAGGGAGTCAAGAACCACGCCTGACTCCGTTATACCCGGGGGTCAGGAAGTCGCAGCGGTTGGCTGCGCGCTCTATGTAAGATAGGGCTGTTTCCTTATGGTAGATTTCTGGGTTTGCTTTGCAAACCCTTTTGGCTCACTCAGGGATCCGTAGCTCCTTCTCCTCAGCTGTTCCTTGTCCAGCACTCCCAACCTCCTTATATTCCCCTCTCACACTTCTCTGGTTGCCAGATATAGAGCTTCCTGCCTGGACATCTATTCTGACCCTCTGGAGCTGTGTTTCTGCGTTCTCTGGTTGTTGGTCCAGAACGCTACCCTCTGGATCCCTGTTGGACCTTTGTGGTCTGCTGTGGTCGCCCACCTGGGTGTATGTGTTTGTCTGTATTGTCTGTCCTCTCCCTGGTGTTTCTCTCTTAGTGTCAGTGGTGCGGACTAGCGATCCCACCGGCCCGTTCACTATCTAGGGCTCATTTTAGGGAAAGCCAGGGTTTAGGCACGTGATCGACGCACGGGTGAGGAACCCGTCTAGGGACGTCAGGGCAGTCAGGTGCCAGCCACAAGGTGAGTCAGGGGTCACCAACTTTCCCTCTCCCTTGGACAGGGCCTTCCCATTTCCCTCCCTGTGCGTGACGCGGGTCATTACACCTGGAAACAGCACATGCTCCCTACTGAGGCAGTCTGGTGCAAGACCAAATCATTCATGGCTTTCCACTGCTCATACAGATGCTCGAGCATGTGCAATGTTGAATTCCAGCGAGTTAGAACGTCGCCTATTAAGCGGTCTATCTGCAGACCATTCTGACTCTGCAAGTCCAGGTGAACGTTCCTCACCACATGAAAATGGCTGACAAGAGGGACAGTCTCCTGGACATTGCCAGCACCTTGCACAAGCCAGTGCATTTTGTTTTTTTTAAAAAGGCCATGTGGAGGATGTGTTATTTCCCCCAGGTTCATGGCGGCCAGGATGCTGTGCCCAATGTCGCTGACCATCTTCCTGTCTACTGCCGCAAAAAACATTCACCCAGTGGGGCTAGAAAGACTTGTACTGTCCCTGCCCATAACAACTGCTCCAGGTGTCCACCGTGGAGTGCAGCTTGCCGTACATTGAGAATCGCAAGGAGTGACCCACATTCTCTGCCACATGAGAGTACAGGGCACTGCCATCAACGTGGCCAGGAGGGGGTTCAGCCACGATGGAGTCAAGGAGAAGGAAGAGCCTTAGCAAGAGAAGAAGAAGATTGTGATGATGAAGATGATGACAAAGATTCCATGTTGCTTGGGGATGTGGGTTGGCTTCCACAAAAAGGACCAGAAGGAGGACATACTTGTTCTGATTGGGACTGCTGGCCAGTTGTATTTTCCCAAAGTATCCGTTGATGTCGCCTCATGAAGTGTAGGAAGGGACAGTGAAGACTGAGAGGGCTCCACTGAAAGCCTTCTCTGGGGCTGCAAGGAGGAGGAGCAGATGGAACACTGTGACCCCTGGCTCCATAGAATGGTGTCGGACTCCAAAGTCACCACCATGTCATCCTGCTATTTTTTTTCCAATTAACCCCTGAAAGCCCTAATCTTTCATGTCAGATGCCGCGATCAATGATGAATACGGCATCTGAGGGGTTCAATGATGGGGGAGCACAGTCGCCATTCTCTGTCATTGTGCCCGCTACTTACAAAGAAAGGCGCTTCATGAAGCAAATTTCTTTGTAAAATTCAGCAAAGCAGATGAATCAAAGTTTTGTAAGCTTCACTCTTCTCTAAATATAATCAACAACCCTCACAAAAAACTGATTGGAAAAGTATGGAGACAGAAATAAATGGAAGCCTAAATTTGTTATCACTGACAGATAATTTTGTGTGATACACAGTGTTTTGTTGTACTGATAACCTATGCTAATTTAATTGAACAACCCCCCCAAAAAATAAAATTCCAACCGTGTGGATAAACAATAGATGAAAATGGATGATTATGGGCCAGGCCTGATGCTCAATTTAACGTTATCAGTCACAGGTAACTTGTTGCCGTAGCCTGTGTATTGGTGTACTGATCACCTATATGCTGGTTTAATTAAATTGAACAAGTCCCCCAAAAAATTTTTATTACAACCAATCATTTCACCCCATGTGAGTGTTTTGCTCATTCCCTATGGGAACTATAAAAAAGTGTAAAAAGTTTTTAAAAATGAAAAAATATAAAAATTCAAATCACCCCTCTTTCCCCAAAATAAAAGTAAAAAAAATAAAAAATGCACATCATGTGTATCGCCACGTGTGAAAATGCCCATATGATAAAAATATAAAAATATACAGCAAATGGAAAAATGGGAAAAAACATCAAAAATTAAATAAAAAGTGATCAAAAAAATCATACATACCCCAGAATGGTATCAATAAAAATTACAGATCGGACGACAAAAAATGAATGCTCACACAGCTCCGTAAATCTCACAACAAAAAAGTTCAGAAAATGGTGGCGAAAAAATAAAACAGATTTATTATTTTATCATTATCAAAAGACAGATAATCTATACATATAAGGTATTACCTGATTCATACTGACCTTTAGAATGAAAGTAACTGGTAAGTTTTATCACACATTGAACGTTGTAGATAAAAAAATCCATAAAACCGGGGGGAAATTGCTTTTTTTTTTTATTCCACCCCATTTGGATTTTTTTTTTCTGCTTCCCACTACATATTATGCAATATTAAATGGCATTGGAATGTACAATGATGGCTTTGGAAAGTACAGCTTTCCTGCAAAAAACAAGCCCTCATACTGCAATACGAATGGAAAAATAAATGGCTCTTGGAAGGCAGGGAGCGCAAAACAAAATACAAAAATGAAAAAACAGAAATAGAATTGCTCATCAATTAATTAATGTGGCCACACCACAAACAGTAGAATGAGACAGGAGTATCACCTTAATTTGTGAATCAGGACTAGAGTTGAGCGGACACCTGGATGTTCGGGTTCGACAGGTTCAGCCGAACTTCACAAAAAAGTTCAAGTTCGGGACCCGAACTTGACCCGAACTTGACCCCGAATCCAAACCCTATTGAAGTCAATGGGGACCCGAACTTTTGATCACTAAAATGGCTGTAAAAATGTCATGGAAAGGGCTAGAGGGCTGCAAATGGCATAAATGTGTTTAAAAGCATGGCAAATGCTCTGCAAACAAATGTGGATAGGGAAATGACTTTAAATAACATAAAATTCGTAAAAAAATAAATAATAATAATCTTGATATAGGAGGACGAGGTCCATATAGAGTAGCAGGTTGAGGAGGCGGTGGATGTGGCGATGTAGGTGAAAGCAGCGGTGGAGGAGGAGGAGGTAGCCTACACTGCTTTTTGGGTTTAAATTTATTAAAATTTTTTAAATTAGGGTACACCCCAAAACATTGGGAAATATAACCGGTGATAACCCCCTCCAGTCGCGCTAAACACACGTTCAGACAATACACTGGCTGCAGGGCAGGCCAGCACCTCCAAGGGGTAAAGGGCAAGCTCAGGCTATGTGCCCAATTTGGAGACCCAGAAGCTGCAGGGTCAGTTCGTGTAGGCGTGTGCCCCACCATGTCGCACGTCTGCGTGATGTTCACGAATCCAATTTGATATCTGCTCTATCAAGTTTCGATGTTCTTTTATGCGCCTACCATGGTGATCACGAGTGGCAGGGAATCAGGGTTCCAGGCCGAAGAGGGAGCGTGAGAAAGAGAGACCACATCCAAGGGAGGATTAATTTTTTCACATTTTTAATTATAGAGCGGAAATATGGGACAAAGTATTAAAGTGTAAAAGTGGGACAACATTTTAAATCATATCAATTAATGAAGAATTTCTTAAATGTTATTACCTGTCAATTATGCAGAGCAGGGATTTCTATCCGGCAAAATTTGAAAATTGTCACCTGACAATGTAATTGACGATTTTTTTAAATTGATGTTCCTGTCATGTAGAGGTGCCCCAGTGACATCCACCATCCATTTGGATATCTTCTCTATCAACTTTCGATGTTCTTTTCTGAGCCTACCATGTTGATCACGGTTATCGGCGAATCAGGGTTCCACGCCGGAGAGGGAGCGTGAGAAAAAGAGACCTAATTTAAGGGAGATAAATTAATAAAATAAAATTGGGATCGAACGGAATAATGGGAAAAGTTATTGAGGCGCAAATGTGGGACAAATTACAGAAGTGCAAATGTGGACCAAAAGAGTAAAGCGCAAATGTGGGACACATTATTGAAGCGCAAATGTGGGCCAAAAGAGTAAAGTGGAAATGCGGGACACATTATTGAATCGCAAATGTGGGTCAAAAGAGTAAAGCGGAAATGTGGGACACATTAAATGTGGGACACATTATTGAAGCGCAAATGTGAGCCAAAAGAGTAAAGCGGAAATGTGGGACACATTATTGAAGCGCAAATGTGGGCCAAAAGAGTAAAGTGGAAATGTGGGACACATTATTGAAGCGCAAATGTGGGACAACTTGTTAAAGTTTAAGCATTGAATGAAAGGAGGTGGCGCGCATCAATTAAAGAAGAATGATGAAAATGTATACCCTGTCACCTATGCAGAGCAGGGTTTTATTCACGTTGAAAATTGTAAAATGTCAACCCAAGAATGAAACAGAAAAATTACAGTAATTTATTAACCTGTCTACTTGGAAGAGCAGGGGTCTATGACAGATAAAAATTGCTTATTGTCACCCGAAAATGTAAAAGAAAAATTATTGAAATGTATTAAGCTGTCAACTAGGTAGAGTAGGGGTATATTACACCCAAAAATTTGTGAATTTCACCCAAAAATGTAACAGACAATTTTTTTTTTTTTTACCTGTCTACTCGGTATAGCAGTGATGCATCACACCCAAAAATTGGTGAATTTCACCAGAAAATGTAACTGGCAAATTTTATTAAATTTTTTTACCGGTTTAATAGGTATAGCAGTGGTACATCACACCCAAAAATTGGTGAATTTTACCAGAAAATGTAACTGACAATTATTTTTTTTGAACCTGTCTACTAGGTATAGCAATGGTACTTCACACACAAAAATTGGTGAATTTCACCAGAAAATGTAACTGACAAAGTAGTGAAATGACATAAAATAAAATACGTCCAAATAACGTCCACGTTCAGATAATACACTGGCTGCAGGGCAGGCCAGCACCTCCAAGGTGTAAAGGGGAAGTTCAGGCCATGTGCACAATTTGGAGACCTAGAAGTTGAAGGGGGCAGACCTGTCATTCAGTACGTGTAGTGCACACATACTGCTCCACCATGTTGCTGAAATGCTGCCTCCTGCTAAGACGTTCCATATCAGCTGGTGGTGCTGGTTGTTGTGGCGTGCTGACAAAACTTTTCCACATTTCGGCCATGCTAACCCTGCCTTCTGAGGTGCTGGCGGTGCCCCAGCTGCATTGGCGACCTCTTCCTCATCCACTGCATTCGCCTTGTGCTTCCACTGTGCCCCCGCTGTCAGGTGGGAATGCCACCAGCAGTGCGTCTACCAGCGTGCGCTTGTACTCGCGCATCTTATGATCACGCTCCAGTGAGTAAATAAGGACATTATCCTTGTAACGGGGATCCAGAAGCGTGGCCACCCAGTAATCAGCACAAGTTAGAATGTGGACAACTCGGCGGTCGTTGCGGAGACACTGCAGCATGTAATCGCTCATGTGTGCCAGGTTGCCCAGAGGCAACTAAAAGCTGTCCTCTGTGGGAGGTGTATCGTCTGTGTCCTCTGTATCCCCCCAGCCACGCACCAGTGATGGCCATGAGCTGGTCTGGGTGCCACCCTGCTGTGAACATGGTTCCTCCTCCATCTTCTCATCCTCCACCTCCTCATCCTCCAGAACTGTACCCTGGCTGGACAATTGTGTATCTGGCGTTTGTGGGTGTAGGAACCTACCCTCGGAGCCACTTGTGAATGACTGGACAGAAACCCTACGAAATGATCCCTCTTCCTCCTCCTCCTACTGTGCCACATTCTATTCCATAATCGCCAGCAGTGTTTTTTCAAGGAGGCATAGAAGTGGGATAGTTATGCTGAGAATGGCTTTATTGGCACTGGCCATGTTAGTGGAGTACTCGAAACAGCGAGACAAGGAACACAGGTCTCGCATGGAGGCCCAGTCATTGGTGTTGAAGTGGTGCTGTTCCGCAGAGCGACTCACCCGTGTGTGCTGCAGCTGAAACTCCATTATCACCTGCTGCTGCTCGCACAGTCTGGCCAGCATGTGCAAGGTGGAGTTCCACTTTGTGGGCACGTCGCATATGAGGCGGTGAGCGGGAAGGCCGAGGTTACGCTGCAGCGCTGACAGGCGAGCAGCAGCAGGGTGAGAACGCCGAAAGTGCGCGCAGACGGCCCACACTTTATGCAGCAGCTCTGACATATCGGGGTAATTTTTAAGGAATCTCTGCACCACCAAATTCAGCACATGCGCCAGGCAAGGGATGTGCATCAAAACGGCTAGTCCCAGAGCTACTACGAGATTTCGCCCATTATCGCACACCACCAGGCCGGGCTTGAGGCTCACTAGCACAAACCACTCATCAGTCTGTTGTTCAAGGCCCGTCCACAGCTCCTACGTGGTGTGGGGTTTGTCCGCCAAACAGATACGTTTTAAAACTGCCTGCTGTCGTTTACCCCTGGCTGTGCTGAAGTTGGTGGTGAAGGTGTTACGCTGAACGGATGAGGAGCCGGTAGAGGATGAGGAAGCGGAGTAGGAGGAGGAAGCAACAAGAGGAAAAACTGAAGCGCCCTGCAATCCTTGGTGGTGGAAGGACATGCGCCAAACTGCTATCCGCCTCAGGCCCAGCCGCCACTGCATTTGCCCAGTGTGCTGTTATGGAGATATAACGTCCCTGACCGGGCTTACTGGTCCACGTATCCGTAGTGAGGTGCACCTTGCCACAGATGGCGTTGCGCAGTGCACACCTGATTTTGTCCCCTACTTGGTTGTGCGGGGAAGGGATGGCTCGCCTGGAAAAGTAGTGGCGGCTGGGTACAAAGTACTATGGGACAGCCACCGCCATAAGGCCTTTAAAACTATCTGTCTCCACCAGACGGAATGACAGCATTTCAAAGGCCAGTAATTAAGAAATGCTGGCATTCAGGGCTAGGGATCGTGGGTGGGTAAGGGGGGTACTTCCTCTTCCTCTCTAGTGTTTGGGAGTTGGAGAGCTGAACGCTTCTGTGGGACATTGTGGAGATGCTTGGCGACCCAGGTAGTGGTGTTGCTGAAAGATCCTCTGTTTGCGGGGTGGCAGGTGGCACTGTCACTCCAGAGGTGGATGAAGGGGCCGAGACTGCAGCAGAAGAGGAAGCAGAAGGAGCCAGAGATCATTCTAGGTTTTTGAGGTGTCTACTCCACTGCAGCTCGCACTTAGCACTTAAATGTCTGGTCATGCAGCTTGTGCTCAAGGTAAGAATGTTTATGCCTCGCTTCAGGCTCTGAATGCACAGCGTGCAAACCACTTGTGTCTTGTGAAGAACTGCCACGCCAGGGAACTCCTTGGAGCTGGCTTTGGTGTGCTCGGTCCCTTGCGGCGGTGGGCAGTAGCAGGCATACTGTCTAGAGGACGGCCGCTCCGCTTTTGCACTCTGCTCTCTTTTCTGCTGTGCTGGTGGCTCTATGCGACCACCGCCTCTTCCTCCGAACTACATAGGTTACTCATATGACCTTGATTCCATGTGGGGTCGAGGACCTCATCGTCTTCCACATCATCTTCCACCCAGTCTTCACCCCTGCCCTCCTTGTCGTTCTGCACACTTTCGAAAGCCCCAGCAGTTGGCACCTGTGTTTTGTCATCATCCGATACGTGCTACGATGGTCCTCCCATTTACTCATCTTGAAAGATAAGTGGTTGTGCATCAGTGCACTCAATCTCTTCCACTTCTGGGGCAGGGCTAGGTGGATGGCCCTGGGAAACCCTGCTAACAGAGTCATCAAAAAGCAGAAGAGACTGCTGCATGACTTGGCCGCAATTAAAGATTTATGCCCAAAATGGCTGTATTTCAAATACCTGAATAGAACCCCTGTATATAAAAGGTGAATCTCACACGCCCTGACCCACATTAGGCCGCAATTAAAGATTTTTGCCCAAAATGGCTGTATTTCAAATAACTGAATTTAACCCCTGTATATAAAGGGTGCATCTGACACGCCCTGACCCACACTAGGCCGCAATTAAAGATTTTTGCCCAAAATAGCTGTATTTCAAATACCTGAATAGAACCCCTGTATATAAAGGGTGTATCTCACATGCCCTGACCCACACTAGGCTGCAATTAAAGATTTATGGCCAAAAAGGCTGTATATTAAATACCTGAATAGAACCCCTGTATATAAAGGGTGTATCTCACACGTCCTGACCCACACTAGGCCGCAATTAAAGATCTAAGCCCAAAAATGGCTGTGTTTCAAATAACTGAATATAACCCCTGTATATAAAGGGTGTATCTCACACGCCCTGATCCAGACTAGGCCGCAATTAAAGATGTATGCCCAAAATGGCTGTATTTCAAATAACTGAATAGAACCCCTGTATATAAAGGGTGTATCTCACACGTCCTGACCCACACTAGGCCGCAATTAAAGATTTATGCCCAAAATGGCAGTATTTCAAATACCTGAATAGAACCCCTGTATATAAAGGGTGTATCTCACACGCCCTGACCCACACTAGGCCGCAATTAAAGATTTATGCCCAAAATGGCTGTATTTCAAATAACTGAATTTAACCCCTGTATATAAAGGGTGCATCTGACCCGCCCTGACCCACACTAGGCCGCAATTAAAGATTTTTGCCCAAAATAGCTGTATTTCAAATACCTGAATAGAACCCCTGTATATAAAGGGTGTATCTCACACGCCCTGACCCACACTAGGCTGCAATTAAAGATTTATGGCCAAAATGGCTGTATTTCAAATAACTGAATTTAACCCCTGTATATAAAGGGTGCATCTGACCCGCCCTGACCCACACTAGGCCGCAATTAAAGATTTTTGCCCAAAATAGCTGTATTTCAAATACCTGAATAGAACCCCTGTATATAAAGGGTGTATCTCACACGCCCTGACCCACACTAGGCTGCAATTAAAGATTTATGGCCAAAAAGGCTGTATATTAAATACCTGAATAGAACCCCTGTATATAAAGGGTGTATCTCACACGCCCTGACCCACACTAGGCCGCAATTAAAGATTTATACCCAAAATGGCAGTATTTCAAATATCTGAATATAACCCCTGTATATAAAGGGTGTATCTCACACGCCCTGACCAACACTAGGCCGCAATTAAAGATTTATGCCCAAAATGACTGTATTTCAAATACCTGAATACAACCCCTGTATATAAAGGCTGTATCTCACACGCCCTGACCCACACTAGGCCGCAATTAAAGATTTATGCCCAAAATGGCTGTATTTCAAATAACTGAATATAACCCCTGTATATAATGGGTGTATCTCACACGCCCTGACCCACACTAGGCTGCATTTAAAGATTTATGCCCAAAATGGCTTTTTTTGAAATAACTGAATATAATTCCTGTAGATGAAAGGTGTTTCTCACATGCCCTGATCCAGACTAGGCCACAATTAAAGATTTATGCCCAAAAAGGCTGTATTTCAAATACCTGAATAGAAACACTGTATATAATGGGTGTATCTCACATGCCCTGACCCACACTAGGCCGCAATTAAAGATTTATGCCCAAAATGACTGTATTTCAAATAACTGAATATAACCCCTGTATATAAAGGGTGTATCTCACACGCCCTGACCCACACTAGGCCGCAATTGAAGATTTATGCCCAAAATGGCTGTATTTCAAATAACTGATTATAACCCCTGTAGATGAAGGGTTTTTCTCACACGCCCTGATCCAGACTAGGCCGCAATTAAATATTTATGCCCAAAATGGCTGTATTTCAAATAACTGAATAGAAACAATGTATATAAAGGGTGTATCTTACACGCCCTGACCCACACTAGGCCGCAATTAAAGATTTATGCCCAAAATGGCTTTATTTTAATAACTGAATATAACCCCTGTATATAAAGGGTGTATCTCACACGCCCTGACCCACACTAGGCCACAATTAAAATATTATGGCCAAAAAGGCTGTATATTAAATACCTGAATAGAACCCCTGTATATAAAGGGTGTATCTCATACGTCCTGACCCACACTAGGCCGTAATTAAAGATTTAACCCCAAAATGGCTGTATTTCAAATACCTGAATATAACCCCTGTATATAAAGGGTGTATCTCACACGCCCTGACCCACACTAGGCCGCAATTAAAGATTTGTGCACAAAATGGCTGTATTTCAATTAACTGAATATTACCCCCGTGTATAAAGGGTGTATCTCACAATGACATCTGCAACAAAGGCTGCCAATTTTATTTTTTTGCCCAAACGGGTGTTTGTTTAATAATTGAATATGACAGCAGTATATGACCCTGGAATTTCAAACGTCTTGATACTGCAAGGGCGCAACAATTGAAAAAAAAAGGTGTGTTTTGAAAAACCGAGAAAATTATGGCTGGATTTCTAGCTTAAATTGCACACTGACTAATCCAGATGTTGTATATTGGTAAAAAAAAATAGTGTATTTCGCACAAAATGGGTGTTTTTAAAAACCCAGAAAATTATGGCTGTATTTCTAGCTAAAATTGCACACTGACTAATCCTGCAAATGCACCAGATGTTGTATAATGCCAAAAAAGGGTTATTTTTTACAACCAGATTATTAGTGCAGTTTTCCAAGATTGGATTTCAATGTCACAAATGCTCAGATGCAGTGCTGGTGCACTGAGCTTGCATAAAATGGCTGCCGCCGCGCCCACCTAACTAACAGACATTTAAAAGTTAATTTTTTTCGGTCACTGAGCTCAGGGTAGGGTAAAAAAGAGTGTGCCCTGCACCCACACATCTAAATATATGTTGATCGCTGAGTTAGATTCACATTCTGAACCATAGATTCTCTCCTATTCTCTCCCTGAAATCATCAGCCGCATCCTCTCCCTACACTAGTAACAGCAGAGTGACGTGCAGTGCTACGTGACTCAAGCTTATACAGAGCCTGGGTCACATGCTGCACTGGACAATCATAGCTATGCCATTAGTAGGCATGGCTGTGATGGCTTCTAAGGGCACAGAGTTAAACGCTTGTTGATTGGCTGCTCTGCAGCCTTTCAAAAAGCGCTGAGAAATCGCCGAACACTGAACCCGAACCCAAACTTTTACTGAAATGTAGACATGCCACAAACAGTAGAATGAGACAGGTATATCACCCTAATTTGTGAATCTGGGACTAATAAAATTGCTTATCTATTAATCAATATGGACACGCCACAAACAATAGAATGAGACAGGTGGATCACTCCCAATTTGTGAATCAAGGACTAATAGAATTGGTTTTCTAGTAATCAATGTGGACACCCCAATGTGGACATCGTTCAATTAGATTGCTCTGTGCCCTACACCACCATTGATTCAACATGTGTCTGATGTCACTTGAGATGATGGAGAAGAACGAGTCCACCATTCCAGTATAGCCGGATTGTTGGTCAAAACTCAACCGCTGGATGACAGTGTTGCTATGGCTGCTACTACCACCAAACCTTCTTCTGCTGCTGCTTGTTCTGGCAACAGCAACATTTTTGTAACTGCTGGTTCTTTTTGAGGGCCAAAGCAAATGTCTGTTGGCCATAGTGTACAGTCACAGAATCAGTAATGTAACTATGCACTTAAGTATGAATGGCGTGGCAAAACTATCAATACAATCTCACTACACTGTCCCTGCACTGTCCCTGAACTCTCTCTATCCAATATTCTACTATTAAAAGCTTTCTGAAATACTGTCCCTAGTGCTTGTCACGTCTCTCCCTGTGATCAGCTCACAGTGAAATGGCGGAAACCGCACAGGATGAGGCTTTTAAAGGGCTGTGACATCACAGGGGATGGCTATTTGCAGATCTGCTGGTGGCATGGCATTATGGGTTATATCACATTCCCGGGCTTCTTGCTTTAACTTTGTAGCCACCATTTTAGGAAAAAACTGATTAAATACCCCTTTCATTGCAAATCTAATTTTTCCTAAACTTCGGATTGAATACCACTTAGGATGCTTTGATTCACTCATCTCTAGTGGATACTACTCCATTAGCCGGTAGGTTTATTTAGTACAAAACCATTGATTTGTTTATGAAGATCGGGTCTATTCATTCTAGAAGATGTTCATTATATGTCATAAATACCTTGTCTGCTTATGTCATTTTGGGATTACCCTGGTTGAGAGCACATAGTCCAGTCTTTGATTGGAGTTCTGGGGAGTTAACTAAATGGGGTCCTCAGTGCTTGAATCACTGTTTATCTATCCAGCTCAATGGTCTGGAACTAGAGGAGGGACCACTACCTGAGTTCATCAAGGACTTTCAGGATGTATTCTCCAAAGAGGCTTCTGAAGCTTTGCCCTCTCATTGGACTATGATTGCGCTATTGAACTTTTTCCTGGTGCGAAACTTCCCAATTGACGGATTTTTAATTTTTCTGGGTCTGAAAGGCAGATTATGAGAGATTATATTCAGGATATTCTCCTGTAAAACAGACGGTGGATTGCACCCCTGTATTGACTACAGGGAACTTAATAAAATCACGGTCGAGAACCACTTCCCCCTTCCTCTCATTCCTGAGAGCTATTCAATCACATTTTTGGGGCTCAGTGGTTAAAAAAATTGATTTTAGAGGAGCCTACAATTTGATAAGAATATGGGAGGGGGATGAATGGAAAACGGAATTCAATACCCTGGAAGGGCATTTTGAATATCTTGTGATGCCCTTCGGGCTGTGTAACACCCCAGCTGCATTCCAGAACCTTGTTAATGATAATTTCTGAGATTTGTCACCGCCACCCACCTAACTAACAGAATTATAAAAGTTATATTTTGTTTGGTCAATGGCCTCAGGGTAGGGTAAAACGATTGTGTACTGCACCCACACAACTACAGGGTGGGCCATTTATATGGATACACCTTAATAAAATGGCAATGGTTGGTGATATTAACTTCCTGTTTGTGGCACATTAGTATATGTGAGGGGGGAAACTTTTCAAGATGGGTGGTGACAATGGCGGCCATTTTGAAGTCGGCCATTTTGAATCCAACTTTTGTTTTTTTAATAGGAAGAGGGTCATGTGACACATCAAACTTATTGGGAATTTCACGAGAAAAACAATGGTGTGCTTGGTTTTAATGTAACTTTATTCTTTCATGAGTTATTTACAAGTTTCTGACCACTTATAAAATGTGTTCAATGTGCTGCCCATTGTGTTGGATTGTCAATGCAACCCTCTTCTCCCACTCTTCACACACTGATAGCAACACTGCAGGAGAAATGCTAGCACAGGCTTCCAGTATCCGTAGTTTCAGGTGCTGCACATCTCGTATCTTCACAGCATAGACAATTGCCTTCAGATGACCCCAAAGATAAAAGTCTAAGGGGGTCAGATCGGGAGACCTTGGGGGCCATTCAACTGGCCCACGACGACCAATCCACTTTCCAGGAAACTGTTATCTTTGGGGTCATCTGAAGGCAATTGTCTATGCTGTGAAAATACGAGATGTGCAGCACCTGAAACTACGGATACTGGAAGCCTGTGCTAGCATTTCTCCTACGGTGTTGCTATCAGTATGTGAAGAGTGGGAGAAGAGGGTTGCATTCACAATCCAACACAATGGGCAGCACATTGAACACATTTTATATGTGGTCAGAAACTTGTAAATAACTCATGAAAGAATAAAGTTACGTTAAAACCAAGCACACCATTGTTTTTCTTGTGAAATTCCCAATAAGATTGATGTGTCACATATCCCTCTCCCTATTGAAAAAACAAAAGTTGGATTCAAAATGGCCGACTTCAAAATGGCTGCCATGGTCACCACCCATCTTGAGAAGTTTCCCCCCTCACATATACTAATGTGCCACAAACAGGAAGTTAATATCACCAACCATTGCCATTTTATTAAGGTGTATCCATATAAATGGCCCACCCTATAGTTGTGTGGGTGCAGTACACAATCGTTTTACCCTACCCTGAGGCCATTGACCAAAAAAAATATAACTTTTATAATTCTGTTAGTTAGGTGGGTGGCGGAGGCGGCGACGGCCATTTTATGCAAGCTCAGTGCACCAGCGCTGCATCTGAACTTTTGGGACATTGCAAATCACCATTTCTTTAGGCAAACTACAGCATCTGGATTAGTCAGTGTGCAATTTAAGGTAGAAATACACCCATCATTTTCTGGGGTTTTAAAAACACACAATTTTTTTTTAAAAAAACAGTATTTTCCAGATCTGCAAGTGTTAAATTCAAGTTTAATATATACAGCTTTCATTTTCTGTTGATAAAAAAAGACTTTTTTGGCAATCTACAACATCTGTATTAGTCAGTGTGCAATTTAAGGTAGAAATACATCCATCATTTTCTGTGGTTTGAAAAACACACTTTTTTTTCCAAAAAACAGTATTTTCCAGATCCGCAAGTGTTAAGTTCAAGTTTAATATATACAGCTTTCATATATCTGTTACCAAAAAAATACTTTTTGGGCAATCTACAACATCTGTATTAGTCAGTGTGCAATTTAAGCTAGAAATACACCAATCATTTTCTGTGGTTTGAAAAACACACTTTTTTTTTTTTAAAAACATTATTTTCCAGATCCGCAAGTGTTAAGTTCAAGTTTAATATATACAGCTTTCATATTCTGTTACAAAAAAAAGACTTTTTGGCAATCTACAACATCTGTATTAGTCAGTGTGCAATTTAAGCTAGAAATACACCCATCATTTTCTGTGGTTTGAAAAACACACTTTTTTTTCCAAAAAACAGTATTTTCCAGATCTGCAAGTGTTAAATTCAAGTTTAATATATACAGCTTTCATATTCTGTTACCAAAAAAAGACTTTTTTGGCAATCTACAACATCTGTATTAGTCAGTGTGCAATTTAAGCTAGAAATAAACCCATCATTTTCTGGGGTTTTAAAAACACACAATTATTTATCAAAAAACAGTATTGTCCAGATCTGCAAGTGTTAAATTCAAGTTTAATATTGTCACCGCCAGTTCTTCGAGAAGGTCTGGCAGACGTCCTTCTCTACCTCTTGCATGATGTTCTTTGTTTTGGTTTCACTTTGTCATCTCCTTTCCTTCTCCCAGATGTCACCTATTTAGACTAATCGTCTCCCTTTATATTCCCTCCCATACTGTCTCACTTTGCGGTTTATACTACTTCCTGGATGAAATGTTCACTGCTGGAGGCTGCTGCTGCTGTTTACTCATATAAGTCTTTTCATGTATTGTGTTTCCTTGCTGGCTTGATTCTAGGTGACCCTGACTCCGTCCGTATTAAGTGCAGGGAGTCGGTGGTCATGTCCCTCACTATTATAGGGTTTTCAGGTGTCACACAGTCTTAGATACGTGGGCATGCAAGCGTCTACCATTGAGACCCTTGCATGGGCATAACAGTCAGGGAGAGCTCTTAGGGTTTTATAGGGCTCACCTATATGCTCCTTAGTTTGGGATCAAGCGAGTCAGACGTTTATTCATAAGTTCCAGCTATATGCAACATCATCCATGACATTATAAACCGCCATAACCGTCTTAAGCATGGATCCGGTTTCAGCCTTGATTGACCGCATGCAAGGTTTTCGCTGGAGGTAGCAGATCTCCGTAAAACTGTGTCTCAGTTTCAGGTGACCGGTTCTGCTGGTGTTCATGGAGTTTGTTCTGAGCCTAAGATCTCGCTTCCGGATACGTTCTCCGGGGCTAGTGAGATTTTTGTCCGCTTTAGAGAGGCTTGCAAACTCCATTTTCACCTACTTCCCCATTCCTCTGGTGATGAGCAGCAGAGGGTGGGGATCATCATCTCGCTGCTCAGGGATAACGCTCAGTCTTGGGCCTTTTCACTGCCGGTGGGGGCATGGCCCCTCCGATCGGTGGATGAATTTATTGTAGCCTTGGGGCAGATATATGATGACCCGGATCGTAGAGGATAGTAGAGGATTCAGCTCTCAGAGGAGGGTTTGTTTCTGTTGTGGGGGTATAAATCATTTGGCTAATGTTTGCCCCTCTAGGAGATTTATGGAGTTTTCTGAGGGTAATAAAAAAAAACAAAAAGAAAAAAACCCTCTGAAAAACTTTCCATTTGCTACTATTGGCAAGGTTGATGTGGAAACTAAAGGTTTGCCGTTTGCTTGTAGTTCCCGTTTTCTCCTACCTGCCAGGGTAGCGCTAGACAGCATGAACATTGTGAGATTTTTATAGATAGTGGAACAGCTGTCAATCTCATTGATAATCAATTTGCAATAACGCATGGTTTCTAGGTATGCACTTTGGAAAAGGATATACCTGTTTTTGCTATCGATTCTGCTCCACTTTCTCAAAGATCGTTAAAGGGCATAGTTCACAATATCCGTTTGACTATGGGTGACGCTTATGTCGTCCTAAGCGGATTACCTACTCCTCTAGTGTTGGGGCTACCCTGGCTCACTAAACATAATGCCACCATTGATTGGCAAGCAAGGCAAATAAATGGTTGAAGTGAGTTTTGCAGAGAGAATTGCCTCACGGCGTCTCTTTCAGAGGTTTCTACCAAGACTGTACTATCTTTTCTCTCTGAATTTTCTGATGTGTTTTCCGAGAGTGGTGTCCAGGAGTTGCCCCCTCACCGGGAGTACTACTGCCCTATTAATCTCACCCCAGGCGCCAAGATGCCAAAATCACATTTATACAATCTCTCCCAACCTGAAAGAGTCGCTATGCGTACTTATATCTCTGAGAGCCTGAGAAAGGGACACATCCGACCCTCGAAGTCACCTGTTACCGAAGGTTTTTTTTTTGTTAAGAAAAAAGATGGTTATTTAAGACCTTGTCTGGATTTCAGGGAGCTGAACCGTATCACAATTTGTGACCCATATCCGCTTCCTCTGATCCCGGACCTGTTTAACCAGATTGTTGGGGCTAAAGTTTTTTCTAAGTTGGATTTAAGAGGGGCATACAACCCAGTCAGGGTCAGGGAAGAGGACGAATGGAAGACGGCATTCAATACCCCTGAGGGTCATTTCGAGAATTTTGTTATGCCCTTTGGTTTGATGAATGCTCCAGCCGTCTTCCAACATTTTGTGAACAGCATTTTTTATCATTTAATGGGGAAAATTTGTTCTGGTGTGTCTAGATGACATTTAGATTTTTTCTCCTGATTTCAACACTCATCGGGACCACCTACATCAGGTCTTGCTGATTCTGCGGGAGAATAAATTGTACGCTAAACTGGAAAAATGTGTGTTTGCGGTTCCGGAGATTCAATTTCTTGGTTTTCTTCTCTCTGCTTCTGGTTTTCGCATAGACCCTGAGAAGGTCCACGCCACGCTATGCTTGATTGGGAGCTTCCTGTGAATCAGAAGGCGCTGATGCGGTTTTTGGGTTTTGCCAATTATTACAGAAAGTTCATTTTGAATTATTCCTCTGTTGTTAAGCCACTCACTGATATAACTAAAAAGGGGGTAGATTTTTCCTCGTGGTCGGTAGATGCGCTTAAAGCCTTTTAGTATCAAAGAGAGTTTTGCTTTCGCTCCCATTTTGGTACAACCTGATGTCTCTCTACCTTTTATTGTTAAGGTGGACGGTCTGAGGTGGGTGTGGGTGCAGTCTTATCTCAGGGTCCCTCTCCTGCCAAATGGCGACCGTGTGCCTTTTTCTCAAGGAAACTCTCCTCTGCAGAGAGAAATTACGATGTGGGAGATAGGGAGTTGTTGGCCATCAAATTAGCTTTTGAGGAATGGCGCCATTGGTTAGAGGGAGCCAGACACCCTATTACCGTGTTTACCGACCATAAGAATCTGGCCTACTTGGAATCGGCCAAGCGTCTGAACCCGAGACAGGCCAGATGGTCTTTGTTCTTTTCTAGGTTTAATTTTGTTGTCACGTTCCGCCCTGGGGTTAAAAATGTGAAGGCGGATGCCATGTCACGTTGTTTTCCGGGAGGTGGGAACTTTGAAGACCCGGGTCCCATTTTGGCTGAAGGGGTGGTCGTCTCTGCTCTTTATCCTGATTTGGAGGCAGAGGTTCAGGCAGCCCAGGCAGAGGCTCCTGATCTTTGTCCTCCTGGGAGGTTGTTTGTGCCTCTCACTTTACGACACAAGGTTTTTAAGGAGCACCACGATACTGTCCTTGCTGGGCACCCGGGGAGTAGAGCCACAGTGGATCTCATTTGTCCATGGACTTCATTACGGACCTGCCTCGTTCCTCGGGGAAGACTGTGATTCTTGTGGTAGTGGACCGTTTTAGCAAAATGGCGCATTTCATTCCCTTTCCTGGGTTACCCAATGCTAAGACGTTGGCGCAAGCGTTTGTTGATCACATTGTTAAATTGCATGGCATTCCTTCAGACATCGTTTCTGATAGGGGCACGCAATTTGTTTCCAGATTCTGGAAGGCCTTCTGTTCTTGCTTGGGGATTCGGTTGTCGTTCTCTTCTGCTTTTCACCCGCAGTCGAATGGTCAGACCGAACGCGTCAATCAGAATCTGGAGACATATCTGCGCTGTATTGTGGCTGAGAATCAGGAGGATTGGTATTCTTTTTTGTCCCTTGCTGAGTTTGCTTTAAATAACCGTCGCCAGGAGTCCTCTGATAAGTCACCATTTTTTGGTGCATATGGGTTTCATCCGCAGTTTGGGACATTCTCTGGAGAGGGGTCTTCTGGTTTACCTGATGAGGAGATATTTTCCTCGTCTTTGTCATTTATTTGGAAAAAAGATTCAGGGTAATCTGAAGAGGATGAGTGAGAGATATAAGCGTGTGGCGAATATGAGACGTGTGCCTGGTCCTGACCTGAATGTGGGTGATCTGGTGTGGTTGTCTACAAAGAATATCAAACTGAAGGTTACCTCCTGGAAGTTGGGTCCTAAGTTTATTGGGCCTTACAAGATCTTGTCCGTCATCAATCCCGTTGCCTTCCGTCTTGATCTTCCTCAGACTTGGAAGATCCATAATGTTTTTCACAGGTCCCTATTAAAACCTTATGTCCAACCCACTGTACCCTCCTCTTTGCCTCCTCCTCCGATTGTTGTTGATGGTAATCTTGAATTTGAGGTCTCTAGGATTGTGGATTCTCGCATTATCCGCGGTTCTCTCCAGTACCTCGTTCATTGGGAGGGTTACAGTCCTGAGGAGAGGATGAGGGTCCCAGTGGCGGACATTAAGGCCACTCGTCTCATCAGGGCTTTTCATAGGTCTCATCCTGAGAAGGTGGGCTCTGAGTGTCCGGAGTCCAACCGTAGAGGGAGAGGTACTGTCACCGCCAGTTCTGTGAGAAGGTCTGGCAGACGTCCTTCTCTACCTCTTGCATGATGTTCTTTGTTTTGGTTTCACTTTGTCATCTCCTTTCCTTCTTCCAGGTGTCACCTATTTAGACTAATCGTCTCCCTTTATATTCCCTCCCATACTGCCTCACTTTGCGGTTTATACAAACCGGATTCAGAAAAAGTTGGGACGCTATACAAATCGTGAATAAAAACTGAATGCAATGATGTGGAGGTGCCAACTTCTAATATTTTATTCAGAATAGAACATAAATCACAGAACAAAAGTTTAAACTGATAAAATGTACCATTTTAAGGGGAAAATATGTTGAATCAGAATTTCATGGTGTCAACAAATCCCAAAAAAGTTGGGACAAGGCCATTTTCACCACTGTGTGGCATCTCCCCTTCTTCTTACAACACTCAACAGACGTCTGGGGACCGAGGAGACCAGTTTCTCAAGTTTAGAAATAGGAATGCTCTCCCATTCTTGTCTAATACAGGCCTCTAACTGTTCAGAATGTGGTCTGGCATTATCTTGTTGAAAAATGCAGGGTCTTCCCTGAAAGAGATGACGTCTGGATGGGAGCATATGTTGTTCTAGAACCTGAACATATTTTTCTGCATTGATGGTGCCTTTCCAGACATGCAAGCTGCCCATGCCACACGCACTCATGCAACCCCATACCATCAGAGATGCAGGCTTCTGAACTGAGCGTTGATAACAACTTGGGTTGTCTTTGTCCTCTTTGGTCCAGATGACATGGCGTCCCAGATTTCCAAAAAGAACTTCGAATCGTGACTCGTCTGACCACAGAACAGTCTTCCATTTTGCCACACTCCATTTTAAATGATCCCTGGCCCAGTGAAAACGCCTGAGCTTGTGGATCTTGCTTAGAAATGGCTTCTTCTTTGCACTGTAGAGTTACAGCTGGCAACGGCGGATGGCACGGTGGATTGTGTTCACTGACAATGGTTTCTGGAAGTATTCCTGAGCCCATTCTGTGATTTACTTTACAGTAGCATTCCTGTTTGTGGTGCAGTGTCGTTTAAGGGCCCGGAGATCACGGGCATCCAGTATGGTTTTACGGCCTTGACCCTTACGCACAGAGATTGTTCCAGATTCTCTGAATCTTCGGATGATGTTATGCACAGTTGATGATGATAGATGCAAAGTCTTTGCAATTTTTCGCTGGGTAACACCTTTCTGATATTGCTCCACTATCTTTCTGCGCAACATTGTGGGAATTGGTGATCCTCTACCCATCTTGGCTTCTGAGAGACACTGCCACTCTGAGAAGCTCTTTTTATACCCAATCATGTTGCCAATTGACCTAATTAGTGTTAATTGGTCTTCCAGCTCTTCGTTATGCTCAAATTCACTTTTTCCAGCCTCTTATTGCTACTTGTCCCAACTTTTTTGGGATTTGTTGACACCGTGAAATTTTGAATCAACGTATTTTTCCTTTAAAATTATACATTTACTCGGATTAAACGTTTGATCTGTCATCTACGTTCTATTACAAATAAAATATTGACATTTGCCATCTCCACATCATTGCATTCAGTTTTTATTTACAATTTGTTTAGTGTCCCAACTTTTTTGGAATCCGGTTTGTACTACTTCCTGGATGAAGTGTTCACTGCTTGAGGCTGCTGTTGCTGTTTACTCAGATAAGTCTTTTCATGTATTGTGTTTCCTTGCTGGCTTGATTTAAGGTGACCCTGACTCCATCCGTATTAAGTGCAGGGAGCCGGTGGTCATGGCCCCTCACTATTAAAGGGTTGTCAGGTGTCACACAGTCTTAGGTATGTGGGCATGCAATCGTCTACCATTGAGACTCTGGCATGGGCATAGCAGTCAGGGAGAGCTCTTAGGGTTTTATAGGGCTCACCTATATGCTCCTTAGTTTGGAATCAAGCCAGTCGGACGTTTATTCATAAGTTCCAGCTATCTGTAACATCATCCGTGACAAATATATACAGCTTTCATATTTTGTTACCAAAAAAAAAAAGACTTTTGTGGCAATCCACAACATCTGTATTAGTCAGTGTGCAATTTAAGGTAAAAAAACAGCCATCATTTTCTGTGGTTTGAAAAACACACTTTTTTTTCTTCAAAAAACAGTATTTTCCAGATCTGCAAGTGTTAAATTCAAGTTTAATATATACAGCTTGCATATTCTGTTACCAAAAAAAGACTTTTTTGGCAATCTACAACATCTGTATTAGTCAGTGTGCAATTTAAGCTAGAAATACACCATCATTTTCTGGGGTTTAAAAAACACACTTTTTTTTACAAAAAACTATATTTTCAGCCCTTGCAGCATCAGCACGTGTGAAATTACAGGCTTATATACTGCTGTCAAATTCAGTTGTTAAACAAACACTCGTTTGGGCACAAAAACAATTGTTGGCAGCCTTTGATGCAGATGTCATTGTGAGATACACCCATTTGGGTTACATTTAGAGATTTTAAATACCGCCATTTGGTGCACCAATATTGAATTCAGGCCTAAACTGGTCCAGGCCGTGTGAGATACCCGCTCTACATACAGGGGTTGGAATCAGGCATTTGAAATACAGCCATTTGAAATACAGCCATTTTGTGCAAAGATATATTTACTTCAGACCTACAGTGGTTCAGACCGTGTGAGATACTCCATCTACATACAGGGGTTTGATTCAGGGATTTGAAATACAGCAATTTGAAATAGAGCCATTTTGTGCAAAGATATATTTACTTCAGGCCTACAGTGGTTCAGGCCCTGTGAGATACCCCCTCTACATACAGGGGTTTGAATCAGGCATTTAAAATAAAGCCATTTTGGGCAAATAAATATTTACTTCAGGCCTACAGTGGTTCAGGCCCTTTGAGATATCCCCTCTGCATACAGTGGTTTGAATCAGGCATTTGAAATACAGCCATTTGAAATACAGCCATTTTGGGCAAAGAAATATTTACTTCAGGCCTACAGTGGTTCAGACCGTATGAAATACCCCCTCTACATACAGGAATTTGAATCAAGCATTTGAAATACAGCCATTTGAAATACAGCCATTTTGTGCAAAGATATGTTTACTTCAGGCCTACAGTGGTTCAGACCATGTGAGATACTCCCTCTACATAGGCATTTGAAGTACAGCCATTTTGTGCAAAGATATATTTACTTTAGGCCTACAGTGGTTCAGGTCCTGTGAGATACCCCCTCTACATACAGGGGTTTGAATCAGGCATTTGAAATACAGCCATTTTGGGCAAAGATATATTTACTTCAGGCCTACAGTGGTTCAGGCCCTGTGAGATACCCCCTCTACATACAGGGGTTTGAATCAGGCATTTGAAATACAGCCATTTGAAATACAGCCATTTTGTGCAAAGATATATTTACTTCAGGCCTACAGTGGTTCAGACCATGTGAGATACCCCCTCTACATACAGGGGTTTGAATCAGGCATTTGAAATACAGCCATTTGAAATACAGCCATTTTGTGCAAAGATATATTTACTTCAGGCCTACAGTGGTTCAGACCATGTGAGATACTCCCTCTACATAGGCATTTGAAATACAGCCATTTTGTGCAAATATATATTTACTTCAGGCCTACAGTGGTTCAGGCCCTGTGAGATACCCCCTCTAAATACAGGGGTTTGAATCAGGCATTTAAAATACAGCCATTTGAAATACAGACATTTTGTGCAAAGATATATTTACTTCAGGCCTACAGTGGTTCAGACCGTGTGAGATACTCCCTCTACATACAGGGGTTTGATTCAGGGATTTGAAATACAGCCATTTGAAATACGGTTATTTTGTGCAAAGATATATTTACTTCAGGCCTACAGTGGTTCAGGCCCTGTGAGATACCCCCTCTACATACAGGGGTTTGAATCAGGCATTTGAAATACAGGCATTTGAAATACAGCCATTTTTGGCAAAGTAATATTAATTTCAGGCCTACAGTGGTTCAGGCCCTGTGAGATACCCCCTCTACATACAAGGGTTTAATTCAGGCATTTGAAATACAGCCATTTTTGGCAAATAAATATTTACTTCAGGCCTACACTGCTTCAGGCCTTGTGAGATACCCTCTCTACATACAGGAAATTAAATCAGGCATTTGAAATACAGCCATTTTAAATACAGCCATTTTGTGCAAAGATATATTTACTTCAGGTCTACAGTGGTTCAGACCATGTGAGATACCCCCTCTACATACAGGGGTTTGAATCAGGCATTTGAAATACAGCCATTTGAAATACAGCCATTTTGTGCAAAGATATATTTACTTCAGGCCTACAGTGGTTCAGACCATGTGAGATACTCCCTCTACATAGGCATTTGAAATACAGCCATTTGAAATACAGCCATTTTGTGCAACGATATATTTACTTCAGGCCTACAGTTGTTCAGGCCCTGTGAGATACCCCCTCTAAATACAGGGGTTTGAATCAGGCATTTAAAATACAGCCATTTGAAATACAGACATTTTGTGCAAAGATATATTTACTTCAGGCCTACAGTGGTTCAGACCGTGTGAGATACTCCCTCTACATACAGGGGTTTAAATCAGGCATTTGAAATACAGCCATTTGAAATACAGTCATTTTGTGCAAAGATATATTTACTTAAGGCCTACAGTGGTTCAGACCGTGTGAGATACTCCCTCTACATACAGGGGTTTGATTCAGGGATTTGAAATACAGCCATTTGAAATACGGTTATTTTGTGCAAAGATATATTTACTTCAGGCCTACAGTGGTTCAGGCCCTGTGAGATACCCCCTCTACATACAGGGGTTTGAATCAGGCATTTGAAATACAGCCATTTTTGGCAAAGAAATATTTATTTCAGGCCTACAGTGGTTCAGGCCCTGTGAGATACCCCCTCTACATACAGGGGTTTAATTCAGGCATTTGAAATACAGCCATTTTTGGCAAATAAATATTTACTTCAGGCCTACACTGGTTCAGACCTTGTGAGATACCCTCTCTACATACAGAAAATTAAATCAGGCATTTGAAATACAGCCATTTGAAATACAGCCATTTGAAATACAGCCATTTTGTGCAAAGATATATTTACTTCAGGCCTACAGTGGTTCAGGCCCTGTGAGATACCCCCTCTACATACAGGGGTTTGAATCAGGCATTTGAAATACAGCCATTTGAAATACAGCCATTTTGGGCAAAGAAATATTTACTTCAGACCTACAGTGGTTCAGACCGTGTGAGATACTTCCTCTACATACAGGGGTTTGATTCAGGGATTTGAAATACAGCCATTTGAAATACAGCCATTTTGTGCAAAGATATATTTACTTCCGGCCTACAGTGGTTCAGGCCCTGTGAGATACCCCCTCTACATACAGGGGTTTGAATCAGGCATTTGAAATACAGCCATTTGAAATACAGCCATTTTGGGCAAAGATATATTTACTTCAGGCCTACAGTGGTTCAGACCGTGTGAGATACCCCCTCTACATACAGGGGTTTGAATCAGGCATTTGAAATACAGCCATTTGAAATACAGCGATTTTGTGCAAAGATATATTTACTTCAGGGCTACAGTGGTTCAGACCGTGTGAGATACTCCCTCTACATACAGTGGTTTGAATTTGGCATTTGAAATACAGCCATTTTAAATACAGCCATTTTGGGCAAAGATATATTTACCTCAGGCCTACAGTGGTTCAGGCCCTGTGAGATACTTCCTCTACATACAGGGGTTTGAATCAGGCATTTGAAATACAGCCATTTGTAATTTAGACATTTTGTGCAAAGATATATTTACTTCAGGCCTACAGTGGTTCAGGCCCTGTGAGATACCCTCTCTACATACAGGGGTTTGAATCAGGCATTTGAAATATAGCCATTTAAAATACAGCCTTTTTGGGCAAATATATATTAACTTCAGGCCTACAGTGGTTCAGGCCCTGTGAGATACCCTCTCTACATACAGGAAATTAAATCAGGCATTTGAAATACAGCCATTTGAAAATCAGCCAAGCAGTCTGAACCCTAAGTCATGCAGCAGTCTCTTCTGCTTTTTGATGACTCTGTTAGCAGGGTTTCCCAGGGCCATCCACCTAGCCCTGCCCCAGAAGTGGAAGAGATTGAGTGCACTGATGCCCAACCACTTATCTTTCAATATGAGTACATGGGAGGACCATCGCAGCAGGTCTCGGATGATGATGAAACACAGGTGCCAACTGGTGGGGTTTTCGAAAGTGTGCAGACCGACAAGGAAGGCAGGGGTGAAGACTGGGTGGAAGATGATGTGGAGGACGATGAGGTCCTCAACCCCACATGGAATCAAGGTCATGCGAGTGACCTATGTAGTTCGGAGGAAGAGGCGGTGGTCTCACAGAGCCACCAGCACAGCAGAAGAGGGAGCAGGGTGCCAAAGTGGAGCGGCCGTCCTCTAGACAGTACGCCTGCTACTGCCCACCGCAGCAAGGGACCGAGCACACCAAAGCCAGCTCCAAGGAGTTCCCTGGCATGGCAGTTCTTCAGGCAATGTGCTGATTACAAGACACTAGTGGTTTGCACGCTGTGCAGAGCCTGAAGCGAGGCATAAACATTCTCAACCTGAGCACAACCTGCATGACCAGATATTTAAGTGCAAAGCACGAGCTGCAGTGGAGTAGACACCTCAAAAACCAAGAAAGGTCTCTGGCTCCTCCTGCTTCCTCTTCTGCTGCAGTCTCAGCCTCTTCATCCACCTCTGGAGTGACAGTGCCACCTGGCACCCCGCAAACAGAGGATCTGCCAGCAACACCAAGCATCTCCACAATGTCCCACGGAAGCGTTCAGCTCTCCATATCCCAAACGCTGGAGAGGAAGAAGAAGTACCCCCCTACCCACCCGCGATCCCTAGCCCTGAATGCCAGCCTTTGAAATGCTGTCATTCCGTCTGGTGGAGACGGATAGTTTTAAAGGCCTTATGGCAGTGGCTGTCCCACAGTACATCGTGCCCAGCCGCCACTACTTTTCAAGGCGAGCCATCCCTTCCCTGCACAACCAAGTAGGGGACAAAATCAGGGGTGCACTGTGCAACGCCATCTGTGGCAAGGTGCACCTGACTACGGATACGTGGACCAGTAATCACGGTCAGGGCCATTATATCTCTATAACAGCACACTGGGTAAATACAGTGGCGGCTGGGCCTGAGGCGGATAGCAGTTTGGCGCATGTCCTTCCACCACCGCGGATTGCAGGTCGCTTCAGTTTGCCTCTTGTTGCTTCCTCCTCCAACTCTGCTTCCTCATCCTCTACCAGCTCCTCATCCGGTCAGCGACAGACCTTCACCACCAACTTCAGCACAGCCAGGGGTAAACGACAGCAGGCAGTTTTAAAACTTTTCTGTTTGGGGGACAAACCCCACACCACGCAGGAGGTGTGGACGGGCCTTGAACAACAGACCAATGAGTGGTTTGTGCCAGTCAGCCTCAAGCCCGGCCTGGTGGTGTGCAATAGTGGGCAAAATCTCATAGCAGCTCTGGGACTAGCCAGTTTGACGCACATCCCTTGCCTGGCGCATGTGCTGAATTTGGTGGTGCAGAGATTCCTTAAAAATTACCCCAACATGTCAGAGCTGCTGCATAATGTGCGGGCCGTCTGTGCGCGCTTTTGGCGTTCTCACCCTGCTGCTGCTCGCCTGTCAGGGCTGCAGCGTAACTTCGGCCTTCCCGCTCACCGCCTCATATGCGATGTGCCCACAAGGTGGAACTCCACCTTGCACATGCTGGCCAGACTATGCGAGCAGCAGCAGGCGATAGTGGAGTTTCAGCTGCAGCACGCATGGGTGAGTCGCTTGCGCTGTTTCGAGTACTCCACCAACATGGCCAGTGCCGATAACGCCGTTCTCAGTGTTACTATCCCACTTCTATGGCTCCTTGAAAAATTGCTCCTGGCGATGATGGAAGAGGATGTGGCACAGGAGAAGGAAGAGGGATAATTTCATAGGGTTTCCAGCCAGTCATTCCCAAGTGGCTCCGAGGGTGGGTTCCTGCACCCACAAACCCAAGGTACACAATTGTCCAGCCAGGGCACAGTTCAGGAGGGTGACGAGGTGGAGAATGAGGAGGAGGAGATGGAGGAGGAGGAACCATGTTCACAGCAGGGTGGCACCCAGACCAGCTCATGGCCATCACTGGTGCATGGATGGGAGGATACAGAGGACACAGACGATACACCTCCCACATCGGACAGCTTTTCGTTGCCTCTGGGCAGCCTGGCACACATGAGCGATTACATGATGCAGTGTCTCCGCAACAACCGCCGAGTTGCCCACATTCTAACTTGTGCTGATTACTGTGTGGCCACGCTGCTGGATCCCCATTACAAGGACAACGTACCGTCCTTATTTCCGTCACTGGAGCGTGATCGTAAGATGCGCGAGTACAAGCGCACGCTGGTAGAAGCACTGCTGGTGGCATTCCCACCTGACAGCGGGGGCACAGTGGAAGCACAAGGTGAAGGCAGAGGACGAGGAAGAGGTCGCCAACTCGCCAACGCAGCTGGGGCACCGCCAGCACCTCAGAAGGCAGGTTTAGCATGGCCGAAATGTGGAAAAGCTTTGTCAGTATGCCACAACAACCAGCACCACCAGCTGATATGGAACGTCTTAGCAGGAGGCAGCATTTCACCAACATGGTGGAGCTGTAGGTGTGCACACGCCTACACGTACTGAATGACGGGTCTACCCCCTTCAACTTCTGGGTCTCCAAATTGGGCACATGGCCTGAGCTTGCCCTTTACGCCTTGGAGGTGCTGGCCTGCCCTGCAGCCAGTGTATTATCTGAACGTGTGTTTAGCACGGCAGGGGGCGTCATCACAGACAAGCGCAGCCGTCTGTCCACAGCCAATGTAGACAAGCTCACGTTCATTAAAGTGAACCAGGCATGGATCCCTCAGGACTTGTCCGTACCTTGTGCAGAATAGACATGTATACCGGCACTAAGCAGCCATTGTTATACTGCAGCGCAATTGATCATGTTTGTATTTTGGATATTTCACACTCTTTTGGAGTGTACCTTAATTTTACAAAATTAAATTAAAACCAAAAACCTGTTTTGGCTATATCGTCCTCCTCCACCGCCGCTTTCACCTACAACGCTACGTCCACCGCCTCCTCAAACTCCTACTCCATATGGAACTCCACCTCATAAATCCATTTTTTTTTTGTACGTGTTTTATTTTATATCATTTCACTACTTTGTCATTTACATTTTCGGGTGAAATTCACCAATTTTTGGGTGTATAGTACCACTGCTATACCTAGTAGACAGGTAAAAAATAATAATAATAATTGTCAGTTACATTTTATGGTGAAATTAACAAATTTTTGGATGTATAGTACCACTGCTATACCTTGTAGACAGGATAAAAAAATATTAAAATTGTCATTTACATTTTAGGGTGAAATTCACCAATTTTGGTGTGTATAGTACCACTGCTATACCTAGTAGACCGGTAAAAAATATAAATAAATTGTCAGTTACATTTTATGGTTAAATTAACAAATTTTGGGGTGTATAGTACCACTGCTATACCTAGTAGACAGGTTAAACAAAAAAAATAAAAATTGTCATTTACTTTTTCGGGTTAAATTAACCAATTTTTGGGTGTATAGTACCACTGCTATACCTAGCAGACAGGTTAAAAAAAAATAAAAAAAATTGTCATTTACATTGTAGGGTGAAATTCACCAATTTTAGTGTGTATAGTACCACTGCTATACCTAGTGGACCGGTAAAAAAAATAAAAAATTGTCATTTACATTTTATGGTGAAATTAACAAATTTTTGGGTGTATATTACCACTACTATACCCAGTAGACAGGTTAAACAAAAAAAAAATGTCATTTACTTTTTCGGGTGAAATTAACCCATTTTTGGGTGTATAGTACCACTGCTAGACCTAGTAGGCCGGTTCAAAAATAAATAAATTGTCATTTACATTTTAGGGTGAAATTCATTAATTTTGGTTTGTATAGTACCACTGCTATACCTAGTAGACAGGTTAAAGGGGTTTTACGGGTTTAGAGCTGAACACGGACATCCCTCCATTTTCACCCCGACAGCCCCCCTGACATGAGCATCGGAGCAGTTCATGCTCCGATGCTCTCCTTTGCCCTGCGCTAAATTGCGCAGGGCAAAAGCATTTTTAGGAGTTCAAGTGACGTATCGGGGCTCTCAATGGGGCTGACAGGAACCCCGGTGACGTCACCAGCACTGATGGGCGAGATTTAGCTCTGCCCTAGCCAGTAAAACGGCTAGGGCAGAGCTAAAGCCTGCCCCTCAGAGCCAGTGACGTCACCGAACACAAAGCCGGGCGGAAGTTACCGCCCGGCAGTGTGTTATTGAAAACAAAAAAGCCAGTGCCCTGCGCGATTTAGCGTAGGGCACGGGAGCGCATTGAGCATGAGATGCTCCGATGCTAGCCTCAGGGGGGCTGTCTGGGTGAAAATAAGGGTATGTCCCCTTTAAACAAAAAATTTATAAATTGTCATTTACTTTTTCTGGTGAAATTAACTAATTTTGGGGTTTATAGTACCACTGCTATACCTAGTAGACCGGTTAAAAAAAAAAAATTGTCATTTTCATTTTAGGGTGAAATTCACCAATTTTGGGCTGTATAGTACCATTGCTATACCTAGTGGATCGGTAAAAAAAAAAATAATGATTGTCAGTTACATTTTGTTGTGAAATTAACCAATTTTAGGGTGTATAGTACCACTGCTATACCTAGTAGACAGGTTAAACAAAAAAAATATTGTCATTTACTTTTTCGGGTGAAATTGGCCAATTTTTGGGTGTATAGTAACACTGCTATACCTAGTAGGCCGGTTCAAAAATGTTTTTTTGTCATTTACATTTTAGGGTGAAATTCACCAATTTTGGTGTGTATAGTACCACTGCTATACCTAGTGGACCAGTAAAAAAATTTAAAAAAAATTGTCAGTTACATTTTCTGGCGAAATAAACAAATTTTTGAGTGTGATGTACCACTCCTATATATCACCTATAATGCTCAAAAAGCTACCACACGAGTAAATATTATCGAATACATCCTTTATTAGACATACATATACAATACATTGATTATATTCATTAAAATACACTGCTCAAAAAAATAAAGGGAACACAAAAATTACACATCCTAGATCTGAGTTAATTAAATATTCTTCTCAAATACTTTGTTCTTTACATAGTTGAATGTGCTGACAACAAAATCACACAAAAATTAAAAAAAATGGAAATCTAATTTTTCAACCCATGGAGGTCTGGATTTGGAGTCACACTCAAAATTAAAGTGGATCCAACTTTGATGTAATGTCCTTAAAACAAGTCAAAATGAGGCTCAGTAGTGTGTGTGGCCTCCACGTGACTGTATGACCTCCCTACAACGCCTGTGCATGCTTGTGATGAGGTGGCAGACGGTCTCTCCCAGACCTGGACTAAAGCATCTGCCAACTCCTGGACAGTCTGTGGTGCAACGTGACGTTGGTGGATAGAGCGAGACATGATGCCCCAGATGTGCTCAATTGGATTCAGGTCTGGGGAACGGGCGGACAATTCCATAGCATCAATGCCTTCGTCTTGCAGGAACTGCTGACACACTCCAGCCACATGAGGTCTAGCATTGTCTTGCATTAGGAGGAACCCAGGGCCAACCGCACCAGCATATGGTCTCACAAGGGGTCTGAGGATCTCATCTCGGTACCTAATGGCAGTCAGGCTACCTCTGGCGAGCACATGGAGGGCTGTGCGGCCCTCCAAAGAAATGCCACCCCACACTATTACTGACCCAATGCCAAACCGGTCATGCTGGAGGATGTTGCAGGCAACAGAACGTTCTCCACGGCGTCTCCAGACTCTGTCACGTCTGTCACATGTGCTCAGTGTGAACCTGCTTTCATCTGTGAAGAGCACAGGGCGCCAGTGGCGAATTTGCCAATCTTGGTGTTCTCTGGCAAATGCCAAACGTCCTGCACGGTGTTGGGCTGTAAGCACAACCCCCACCTGTGGACGTCGGGCCCTCATATCACCCTCATGGAGTCTGTTTCTGACCGTTTGAGCAGACACATGCACATTTGTGGCCTGCTGGAGGTCATTTTGCAGGGCTCTGGCAGTGCTCCTGCTGTTCCTCCTTGCACAAAGACGGAGGTAGCGGTCCTGCTGCTGGGTTGTTGCCCTCCTACGGCCTCCTCCACGTCTCCTGATGTACTGGCCTGTCTCCTGGTAGCGCCTCCATGCTCTGGACACTTCGCTGACAGACACAGCAAACCTTCTTGCCACAGCTCGCATTGATGTGCCATCCTGGATAAGCTGCACTACCTCAGCCACTTGTGTGGGTTGTAGACTCCGTCTCATGCTACCACTAGAGTGAAAGCACCGCCAGCATTCAAAAGTGACCAAAACATCAGCCAGGAAGCATAGGAACTGAGAAGTGGTCTGTGGTTACCACCTGCAGAACCACTCCTTTATTGGGGGTGTCTTGCTAATTGCCTATAATTTCCACCTGTTGTCTATCCCATTTGCACAACAGCATGTGAAATTGATTGTCACTCAGTGTTGCTTCCTAAGTGGACAGTTTGATTTCACAGAAGTGTGATTGACTTGGAGTTACATTGTGTTGTTTAAGTGTTCCCTTTATTTTTTTGAGCAGTGTACATAAAGCAGCAACCATGGGTACACAGAAGTGTATCAGAAAGTTAAAAAGAGTGGGCTCCAGACATGACTTCATGCCCCGAGAGGAAGCGAAAAGCGAAACGATCGTCGGGTGGACGCTCCAGAGTGGGTCAGTAATATATATGTGATTTAATGTAACTCTTCCCTTTAGCAGCCTCACATTGTAGGTGTGCACAGGAACATCACCGCCCTGCACGGTCGCAGTGCTGCGCGGTGGACTGTGTTTTGGATGCACGATTGCTATATGAGCCCCACATTTTTGATGCTGCTAATTGCTTGCTTTTTTTATACTAGTCCTTTGTGATCTGGAGCCCACTCTTTTTAACTTTCTGATACACTTCTGTGTTCCCATGGTTGCTGCTTTATGTATTTTAATGAATATAATCAATGTATTGTATATGTATGTCTAATAAAGGATGTATTTGATAATATTTACTTGTGTGGTAGCTTTTTGAGCATTATAGGTGATGTACGGATAATTCCATGTGAGATACTTATGGTATTTTTTTTTTTGGTGTTTTATGTACCACTCCTATACCTAGTAGACCGAAAAAAAATAATAATTGTCAGTTAAATGTTTTGGTGAAATTCACGAATTTTTGGGTGTAATATACCCCTCCTCTACCTAGTTGACAGCTTAATAAATTTCAATAATTTTTCTGTTACATTCTTGGGTTGACATTATACAATTTTAGACGTGAATAAACACCTGCTATGCATAGGTGACAGGGAATAAAATTTAATAAATTATTCAGTAATTAATGTGCACCACATCCTTACATTCAATGCTTAAACTTTGAAAAGTTGTCACACTTTTATGCTTTAATAATTTCTCCCATATTTCAACTCTAATTTTAAATTTGAAAAAATGAATCCTCCCTTGGATGTGGTCTCTCTTTCTCACGCTCACTCTCTGGCCTGGAACCCTGATTCCCCGCCAACCGTGATCACCATGGTAGGCGCATAAAAGAACATCGAAAGTTGATAGAGCAGATATGAAATTGGATCGTGAACATCACGGGGACATGCGACATGGTGGGGCAGTAAGTGTGCACACGCCTACACAAACTGACTGACAGGGGTCAGCCCCTGCAACTTCTGGGTCTCCAAATTGGGCACATGGCCTGAGCTTGCCCTTTACTCCTTGGAGGTGTTGGCCTGCCCTGCAGCCAGTGTATTGTCTGAACGTGTGTTTAGCATGACTGGAGGGGGTTATCACAGGTTATATTTCCCAATCTTTTGGGGAGTACCCTAATTTTAAAAATAAAATGTAAAACCAAAAAACCAGTGTAGGCTACCTCCTCCTCCACCGCCGCTTCCACCTACACCGCCACATCCACCGCCTCCTCAACCTCCTACTCCATATGGACCTGGTCCTCCTAGATCAAGATTATTATTTTTTATTTTTACGTATTTTATGTTATTTAAAGTCATTTTCCTATCCACATTTGTTTGCAGAGCACTTGCCATGCTCTTTACCACATTTTGATGCCATTTGCAGCCCTCTAGCCCTTTCCATGACATTTTTACAGCCATTTTAGTGCTCGAAAGTTCGGGTCCCCATTGACTTCAATGGGGTTCGGGGTCAAGTTCGGGTCTCGAACTCAAACTTTTTTCAGAAGTTCGGCCGAACCCGTCGAACCCGAACATCCAGGTGTCCGCTCAACTCTAGTCATCTTATTCCATTGAAGAAAGTTCCTCATGCCAAAGAATTGGCTGCTTTGTCGACAATATTCTTAGATTACATGGTATACCTGAGTCCATTATCTCAGATAGAGATGTCCAGTTTGCCTTGAGATTTTTGAGTGATTTTTGAGAATTTTTAGTGACAGGTTAGGGATCAAACTCACCTTCGGATCTACATTCCATTTTGAGACAAAAAGACAAACTGAAAGAGTCAACCAGGTTTTGGAGCAGTTTTTAAGATGTTTGTTTCTGACTGTCGGAACGAGTTGAAGAGGTTTTTGCCTCTAGTGGATTTTGCTATTAACAACCAAGTCATCTCCTCTAGTGGCATCTCACCTTTTTATTTTAATTATGACTTTACTCCACACTTTTCTTCAGTCTCTAGGTCAAACTCTGTAAATCCTGCAGTAGATGCTATCGTAAATAATATGTGCACAGTTTGGGCTCAGGTTTGCAAAAGCCCGGAAAAAGATCAAAGCATTAAATTTAAACAGGCTAATAAAAAGTGTTCTTTGGTTCTGAACTTAGGGTATTTTCACACTTGTGGCAGGACGGATCCGACAGGCTGTTCACCATGTCGGATCCGTCCTGCTGCTGTTTCGCCGTGCCCCCGGGCCGCCGCTCCGTCCCCATTGACTATAATGGGGATGGGGGCGGAGCTCCGGCGCAGCACGGCGGTGCACGGCTTAAGGCCGCCGGACTAAAATTACTGCATGTCAGGTTTTTTAGTCCGGCGGCTTTCTCCGTGCACCGCCGTGCTGCGCCGGAGCTCCGCCCCCATCCCCATTATAGTCAATGGGGACGGAGCGGGGGCACGGCGAACAGCCACAGGACGGATCCGACATGGTAAACAGCATGTCGGATCGGTCCTGCCGCAAGTGTGAAACTAGCCTAAGTCTTGGGAGAACTCGTCTGGACTTTTACAAAAAAATTGCGTTATAAACAAGGTATCGTTTTGTCTTCAATTACCATCCTTGTTCAAGAAACATGATGTTTTTTTTTCATAAATCATTGCCTAAGAAGTACATTCCTCCTGTGAATTCTCCACCTAAGCCTCCTCATCCAGTGGTAATTCTAGGCAAGGTTGAATATGAGGTGGAGAAAATTATTGATTCTCAGAGAGTTCAGGGCTTTCTGCAGCACCTAATTCATTGTAAGGGATATGGTGCTGACGAGTGAACATAGGTGACGGCTCGGGATGTTCATACTCCTCATTTAAAAAGTTTCACCTGAAATTTCCATCCTGCTCCCCATGTTGAGGGTTCGGTGGCCCCTATTAAAAGAAGGGGAGGGGGGGTTATGTCACAAACTTGAGAGGTATGGTGGCTCACTCTGTCGGTAATTCTGGAATGGGTGCTTCAAAGCCTGATGACTCACCCAGTCAAAAAATAATATAGAATAAAATATTGGTTAAGGCTGAGCACTCACCACCTGGGCCATAGATTAAAAAGGAGAAAAAAATGTCTGAATAGTAGGTGAACACCTAGGTAGTTTATTATTAAAAAATATGAATATATGACATAAAATAGTATTAAAAGAACATATGGTACATAAAGCACAAATAAAATGAATGAGATGCAATATAAAATCACGAATATGGCTGAGGTAGTTACATATAGCAGCAGTATAAAGTGACAGTAAATGCGCATTAGTTGAGTCACTGCCTCAATATGGAGCAGTGTATACCGTACAATGTTAGTGTTGAATTGTCCGATTCTAAATCATAGATGCTGAATGGTGATTAAAATCGTGATATCACATATAATACTCACAGTTTTCTCCCATCAATTTGAAAGCAATCTTATTGCAATGTAGGGTTAGGCAAAAAATAGCTGACTTGTATATTGTAGTCACAATTCACAATGCATATGTAACCTTGTTGCAAAGTTAAAAGTAATTGAAGTGCCGTACGACTTGCGCACACAGTGGCATCCCACGTGGCTGCAATGTCGGATACAGCGGTACCTCGTTACAAGTATTCAGCTGGAACGGCTTGAGCGGTTTAGCGGTCACTTGTCTGTACAATCTCTAGTTGCCTTATAGACAGTCTGCGACTGTAGGAGTTATTCAGGTGATGTCTCCAGATGATTGTCAGGACCGGATGTTCAAATTATAGCGTCCCATATATGCCGAGTGGGAGCTAGAGCTGGCCTCTATAGTGTTGGACCATGGGTAAATTAAAGTCCAAATCCAGGATAGATGCAAAAATGGATGTCCATCAGCTGATGTGCGGGTCTCCTATCAACCAGACGCGTTTCGGGGTCTATTCCTGGTCCCTTCCTCAATGGTAACCCGCAAGAGTGATCTATCCCCTTTTATATCCAGCGTTCATTACATTCAGTGGATCCTAAGTTACGGAGTTGAGTCAGGTTAAAGGTAAGCTCAGACATGGATTCTTCAAAATTCAAAAAAGACATTTAAGAACATATAAAAGCATGTATAATTGCATAGATATCTTCACAGGTGTTATATAATAGTTTTCATTCCACCATGAGCTGTTAAATTTTATCATTTGTCGCCATAGAATGTGTCCTGCGATATTGATGTGGTTGTTTGTCTCATAGGTGCGATTTTTTCAAAAGTGCGTTTTTATTGCTCTTCACTGCTGAAAAGGTGAGGTAAGTAAATTCCATGGTTTGCTTTTCTTAAAAATTCCATTACATCGTGTTTTAACAAGCACTTTTGGAAAACAGCACTCCAGGCAACATATTCGTCCTATTTAGCAACCTTATGGACAAACCACTGTATGTTGGCGACTATGATAGATATTAATTTCCTTTACATACAGTCGGATCATGTTGTACAGATATGATGCATATCTGTACTAAAATAGAGATAAAGTATATATAACACTTAAAAAAAAATATATATTTAACACTTAAAAAAAAAAATGCTGACATGAATACAAAGTGCTAAGAGTATATATAATAATAAATGTGAATTAAAAATTAAGGTGTAGTAATAGAATCAAAAGCGTACTTGATATCAAATTGTGACTTAATTGGTAGTGTGACTGATAAGATTGCTTTCAAATTGATGAGAGAAAAATGGGAGTATTATATGTGATATTACAAGTCACGATTTTAATCACCATTCAGCATCTATGATTTAGAATCGGACAATTCAACACTAACATTGTACGGCATACACTGCTCCATATTGAGGCAGTGACTCAACTAATGCGCATTTACTGTCACTTTATACTGCTGCTATATGTAACTATCTCAGCCATATTCGTGATTTTATATTGCATCTCATTCATTTTATTTGTGCTTTATGTACCATATGTTCTTTTATTACTATTTTATGTCATGTATTCATATTTTTTAATAATAAACTACCTAGGTGTTCACCTACTATTCAGACATTTTTTTCCCCTTTGTCATCTATGACCCAGGTGGTGAGTGCTCAGCCTTAACCAATATTTTATTCTATATTCTTTTTTGACTGGGTGACTCATCAGGCTTTGATGCACCCATTCCAGAATAACCGACAGAGTGAGCCACCATACCTCTCTATTTTATTTCACATTTGATCACCCACATTGGTGAGCTCCTCTGCCTCTAATGATGGACATCTGGAATCATATGGAGACAAAACGCTAGAAAGTTGAGATGTTTAAATTTTATACTAGGGGACAAATACAGAACACAGATCAAACCATAACTGAGGTTTTCAGGGAACTTGAAACCCTCCTACATAAACAACTCAAGCAGAGATGGGAGATTAGATCCCTTACACAGTGTATAGAAAATGGACATATACCTAAGGGTCTCTCTTTATCCAAAATTCCAGCACAAGATATCCTCAATATTGATTTTAATAAGGGATGGGACAAATTATTTTTTGATCAATCAGTGGCACTGATCCAATTGATCATTAAGAGAAGAGTCCAAATTTTGGAAGAAACCACAAACAACATACTCAAAGTGAAGGAAACCATAGATAAATTCCAGAAAAATGAGGAGTTCAATATTTGGCAAGAGAGACTCTGTAAAAGTATTGACAAATTAGAGCAAGACATCATAGACAAAAAAGTAAAAAAAATCAAGAATAATGAAAGAAAGAAGTCACCTACTTCACAAAATCATTTCACAGAATACACACAAACACAAGAAGATAGCACATATAGGAACCCAAAAAGTTCTAAAAATCCAACTAGCACTAGTTCAAATTACCCTACATATGACACAACACAAGTAAAATCTAACATTCCCACTTCCAATAAATATATAAATATGAAATTTTAATGAATGATCATTTTTTAGATCGCACACCACCACACCACAGAGCATGAACGAGACAGTATCACGCTGCCAGGGACTCTCCCAACAGACCACGTTATTCACCTCCATCGACCTCACATTCATACAATCTGAGGAACAGACAGGAGACCCAAGATTGGGGATACAGAACCCCTCAGGACTCTTGGCCTCACAGATACAATCAATACCAGGAACACAATTGGTCACAGGAGACTACACAGAAAAATCACAAAAAATATACACATCAAACAGGAAGAGAAAAACAAGGAGGAGCAAACAAAAGAAATCACAATCACAACAGGAAATAGACTCACATCTCAAACCAGGATGTCATCATTAATCTGAGTGATGTTATTCTGACCAAGTCCCAAGCCAAACTTTAAATAAGGGCCTAAAATATTCCCCTACGGTCAATATAAACAAATTTGACACATATATAGGGTTTGAAAAATACATCAGAAAGCTCTGCCTTAAATTTCTTTATTTTTTTTTAAATCCAATTACCATTAATACAGAGGAGGATTCAAAATTTTGACATACTGATTAAGACCAAAATCACTAAAACTCCCCAGACAAGAAATCAGCTCTGAGATGAATGCATTCCGCAAGAGTGTTGAACAAGACATTAGATTATTAAATACAAAACATGCAAAAAATAATCTCTCTAATCAAGAAATTCAAGCAATCAGAAATGTACAATCTATGGAGAACATAACAATACGCCCAGCAGAGTGTGGGGTGGGGTGATTGTGATAATGAATACTAAAGATTATATTGAAGAATGTAAGAGACAATTATCCGACATCGACACCTATACGAAACTAATTGCAGACCCGACGGAAAATGCTAAGTTAATTTTAAAAGAATATTGCACAAAAGGTATACAAAGTGAGATTTTATCAGACCATGAAGCTAAATTCATTATGGATACGCAATGTAAACTTCCCGTTTTTTACTGCTTACCTAAAGTCCATAAGAACCCAATTAAACCACCAGGCCGCCCTATTATTTTTGGCATAGGCTCATTAACGGCAAACCTTTCCCAGTATATAGACAATCTACTTCAACCTGCTGTTAGAAACATTAGCTCATATATCAAAGATACTACTCAAATAGTACAAATTATTGAGGGTCTTTAGTTTAATCCACAATGGACCTTAGGGACCCTGGATGTACAATCATTGTATACATCCATAAATCATACACAAGGAATAGCAGCTATGAATAGTCAACTTAAAAACTGTAAATTATTCCATAATGAACAAATTGATTTTATTGCGGAAGGTGTAGAATTGATTTTAAAACACAACTATTTTTATTTTGACTCAGAATACTATCTTCAGATCACTGGTACCGCTATGGGCACCAGGTTCGCCCCGCGTTACGCTAACCTATTTATGTCACAATGGGAAGAATTGTACATTAACCACATACTGGGGTCGGACCTGGTGCTATGGTACCGTTATATCGACAATGTGATTTTTATCTGGAAAGGGAGTGAAAAGGCTCTGGCCACATTTTTAGAGATGATTAATGTGAATCAGCTGAATTTACATTTTTCCTCTCATATAAGTAAAACACACCTGGAATTTTAAGATCTAAATATAAGGGTTGAGCAGGACAGACTTATATGCTCTACATACCAAAAACCCACTGCCAGGAATAGTTTTATTCTTCATTCTAGCTGCCACCTGCCTAGGTGGCTGCTCAATATTCCGGGGAGTCATTTTAGACGGTTAAAGAGGAATTGCACTAACAACGATAATTTTGAACAAGAAGCAGAAATCTTAAAATCGCAGTTCATAGAGAAAAAATATCCCATAAGATGTATTGAAGACTCCTTCAATAGGATAAAACAGCTAGACAGACAGACCTTTTTTAATAAAACCCCCCAAAAAACTGAAATTCATACAATGTGTAAAAACACTTCACAATCAGAACAGACACATATTGTCCTCCCTTTCAACACACATTATAAAAAGATTGAGAGAATTATAAAAAAATATTGGCACTTCATCCAAAAAGATAAAACAATAGGGCCATTATTGCCAAGTAAGCCCATTATAGTATACACTAGAGCGTCCAATTTAGGACTTAAAATTGCTCCAACTGTCAAGTCAAATAAAAATCCATTGGACCACTCCATGCACAAATGGCTTAATTTAAAAGGCTTTTTTAGGTTTAATTGTTGAACTAATTGCAAAAGGACACATTTTCCTAAAAAAACAACAAAAATCTCATCCACTTCTAACTCTTTCACACATGAGATACGTGATTTTTTGACATGCAATAGTAAAAATTTCATTTATATTCTTCAGTGCCCTTGCAATAAACAGTATATAGGCCGCACCAAAAGAACCTTGAAAGAAAGAATTTCTGAACATTTTACCAAGATTAGAAATGGATCAGACAATCACACAGTTTCAAGACACTTTAAACTACAGGGTGGGCCATTTATATGGATACACCTTAATAAAATGGGAATGGTTGGTGATATTAACTTCCTGTTTGTGGCACATTAGTATATGTGAGGGGGGAAACTTTTCAAGATGGGTGGTGACCATGGCGGCCATTTTGAAGTCGGCCATTTTGAATCCAACTTTTGTTTTTTCAATAGTAAGAGGGTCATGTGACACATCAAACTTATTGGGAATTTCACAATAAAAACAATGGTGTGCTTGGTTTTAACGTAACTTTATTCTTTCATGAGTTATTTACAAGTTTCTGACCACTTATAAAATGTGTTCAATGTGCTGCCCATTGTGTTGGATTGTCAATGCAACCCTCTTCTCCCACTCTTCACACACTGATAGCAACACCGCAGGAGAAATGCTAGCGCAGGCTTCCAGTATCCGTAGTTTCAGGTGCTGCACATCTCGTATCTTCACAGCATAGACCAGGGATCAGCAACCTCCGGCACTCCAGCTGTTGTGAAACTGCAACTCCCAGCATGCATACTTGCTCTGCTCTTCTAAGAATTCACATAGAAATGAATGGAGCATGCTGGGAATTGTAGTTTCACAACAGCTGGAGTGCCGAAGGTTGCTGGTCCCTGGCATAGACAATTGCCTTCAGATGACCCCAAAGATAAAAGTCTAAGTCTAAGTCTGACCCCCTTAGACTTTTATCTTTGGGGTCATTTATCTTAGTATCCATGTAAATGGCCTACCCTGTATATCACAATCAGAATCCTAACTGTCTTTCTTTTGCTGCCATTGAAAGTCTGAAATCCCATTGGAGAGGCGGGGACTTTATTAAACAAATTCCCCGTGTGGAATCCAGATTTATTTTCGATTTTAATTCAATTATTCCTATGGGGCTAAATGCAGAATTTGAGCTTTTCAGCTTCCTTTAACCTCTTGCCGCACACGTAACGCCGAAAGGCGACCGGGCGGCGGCAGTCTCAGGCTCAATGACGCCTATTGGCGTCATCTCGTGAGAGCCGAGATTTCGCGTGAAGAAAGGTATATCAGACGCTGTTTTGTTAACAGCGTCTAATATACCTGCTACCTGGTCCTCTGGTGGTCCCTTTTGCTTGGATCGACTACCAGAGGACACAGGCAGCTCTGTAAGTAGCACCAATCACCACACTACACTACACCCCCCCCTGTCACTTATTAACCCCTGATCACCCCATATAGACTCCCTGACCACCCCCTGTCATTGATCACCCCCCTGTAAGGCTCCATCCAGACATCCGTATGTGTTTTGCGGATCCGCAAAACACGGACACCGGCAATGTGCTTTCCGCATTTTGAGGACCCGCACATTGCCAGAACTATATAGAAAATGCCTTTTCTTGTCCACAATTGCGGACAAGAATAGGACATGTTCTATATTTTTGTGGAACGGAAGTGCGGACCCGGAAGTGCAGATCCGTAATTCAGGATCCGAGCGGGACAAAGTCTGTCCCCATAGAAATGAATGGGTCCGCAATTCCGTTCCGCAAAAACACAGTAAAATCGCTGCGGCGCTATAAAGATCACTTTTGAGGGGCATGGCGAGTTCATAGAAGATTTTTTTTTTTGCCACAAGTTAGCGGAAATTGATTATTATTATTTTTTTTTCTTACAAAGTCTCATATTCCACTAACTTGTGACAAAAAATAAAATCTTACATGAACTCACCATACCCCTCACGGGATCCAAATGCGTAAAAATGCCCTGTGAAATCCTAAAGGTACTCGTTGGACTTTCGGCCCCTTTGCACATCTTGGCTGCAAAAAAGTGTCACACATGTGGTATTGCCGTACTCAGAAGAAGTAGGGCAATGTGTTTTGGGGTGTATTTTTACATATACCCATGCTGGGTGAGAGAAATATCTCTGTAAATTGACAACTTTGTATAAAAAAATTGAAAAAGTTGTCATTTACAGAGATATTTCTCACACATAGTATGGGTATATGTAAAAATACACCCCAAAACACATTGCCCTACTTCTCCTAAGTACGGTGATACCACTTGTGTGACACTTTTTTGCAGCCTAGGTGCGCAAAGGGGCCCAAATTCCAATGAGTACTTTTTAGGAGGGCATTTTTAGACATTTGGATTCCAGACTTCTTCTCACGCTTTAGGGCCCTTAAAATGCCAGGGCAGTATAAATACCCCACAAGTGACCCCATTTTGGAAAGAAGACACCCCAAGGTATTCCGTGAGGGGCATGGCGAGTTCATGTAAAATTTTATTTTTTGTCACAAGTTAGTGGAATATGAGACTTTGCAAGAAAAAAAATAAAAAAAAATAAAATCATTTTCCGCTAACTTGTGCCAAAAAAAAACAACTTCTATGAACTCGCCATGCCCCTCACGGAATACCTTGGGGTGTCTTCTTTCCAAAATGGGGTCACTTGTGGGGTATTTATACTGCCCTGGCATTTTAGGGGCCCTAATGCGTGAGAAGTAGTTTGGAATCCAAATGTCTAAAAATGCCCTGTGAAATCCTAAAGGTACTCATTGGAATTTGGGCCCCTTTGCGGACCTAGGCTGCAAAAAGGTGTCACACATGTGGTATCGCCGTACTCAGAAGAAGTAGGGCAATGTATTTTGGGGTATATTTTTACATATACCCATACTGTGTGTGAGAAATATCTCTGTAAATGACAACTTTTTAATTTTTTTTATACAAAGTTGTCAATTTACAGAGATATTTCTCTCACCCAGCATGGGTATTTGTAAAAATACACCCCAGAAACATTGCCCTACTTCTTCTGAGTACGGCGATACCACATGTGTGACACTTTTTTGCAGCCTAGGTGTGTAAAGGGGCCAAAAGTCCAACGAGTACCTTTAGGCTTTACAGGGTTGCTCACAATTTAGCCCCACCAAAAATGCCAGAACAGTAAACACACCCCACAAATAACCCCATTTCGGAAAGTAGACACCCCAAGGTATTCACTGAGGGGCATAGTGAGTCTGTGGGAGATTTTTTTTTTTTTTTTTCAGAAGTTAGCAGAAATGGAAACTTTATTATTATTTTTTTTTCCTCAGAAAGTGTCATTTTCCGCTAACTTGTGAAAAAGATTAAATCATACATGAACTCACCATGCCCCTCCGCGAATACTTTGGGGTGTCTTCTTTCTAAAATAGGGGCATTTGGGGCATTCTAGCACCGCAAGAATCATGACAGCTGCTCAGAAAGTCAGAGCTGCTTCAAAATGCGGAAATTCACATTTTTGTACCATAGTTTGTAAACGCTATAACTTTTGCGCAAACCAATAAATATACACTTATTGGATTTTTTTTTTTTATCAAAGACATGTAGCACAATACATTCTGACACAAACTTGTATAGAAGTGATGTATAGAAGTTTGTGATGTAATTATATTTGAACAATTTTACCAGAAAAGTTAAAAATACACTTTTTTTGAGAAAATTGCGGTCTATTTTGATTAATATCAGAAAAACTAAAAATGTCAGCAGCAATAAAATACCACCAAAAGAAAGCTGTATTTGTGAGAAGAAAAGGAGGTAAAATTAATTTGGGTGCCAAATTGCATGACCGAGCAATAAACCGTTAAAGTTGTGAAGTGCCGATTTGTAAAAAAGGGCCTGGTCACTAGGGGGGTATAAACCTGTGGTCCTTAAGTGGTTAAGGTTGATCTTAAGGTGGGCGCCCTCCATCCGACGTTGGCCCAGAGGTGGTTTGTCTTACCCACTTTGGTCCCCCTTGGGTGGAGGTTCTCCACCCACTTTCTTCCTTTCTCTCTATCAGTCACACTACCAATTAAGTCACAATTTGTTATCAAGTACGCCTTTGATTCTCTTACTACACCTTCATTTTTAATTCACATTTATTATTATATATACTCTTATCCCTTTGTATTCATGTCAGCATTTTTTTAAAAAGTGTTATATATTTTTTTTAAAAGTGTTATATACCGTATACTTTATTTATCTCTATTTTAGTACAGATATACATCATATCTGTACAACATGATCCGACTGTATGTAAAGGAAATTAATATCTATCATAGTCGCCAACATACAGTGGTTTGTCCATAAGGTTGTTAAATAGGTTTAATATGTTGCCTGGAGTGCTGTTTTCCAAAAGTGCTTGTTAAAATACGATGTAATGGAATTTTTTTGAAAAGCAAACTATGGAATTTACTTACCTCACCTTTTCAGCAGTGAAGAGCAATAAAAACGCACTTTTGAAAAAATCGCACCTATGAGACAAACAACCGCATCAATATCGCAGGACACATTCTATGGCGACAAATGATAAAATTTAACAGCTCATGGTGGAATGAAAACTATTATATAACACCTGTGAAGATATCTATGCAATTATACATGCTTTTATATGTTCTTAAATGTCTTTTTTGAATTTTGAAGAATCCATGTCCGAGCTTACCTTTAACCTGACTCAACTCCGTAACTTAGGATCCACTGATTGTAATGAACGCTGGATATAAAAGGGGATAGATCACTCTTGCGGGTTACCATTGAGGAAGGGACCAGGAATAGACCCCAAAACGCGTCTGGTTGATAGGAGACCTGATCATCAGCTGATGGACATCCATTTTTGCATCTATCCTGGATTTGGACTCTAATTTACCCATGGTCCAACACTATAGAGGCCAGCTCTAGCTCCCACTCTGCATATATGGGACGCTATGATTTGAACATCCGATCCTGACAATCATCTGGAGACATCACCTGAATAACTCCTACAGTCGCAGACTGTCTATAAGGCAACTAGAGATTGTACAGACAAGTGACCGCTAAACCGCTCAAGCCGTTCCAGCTGAATACTTGTAACGAGGTACCGCTGTATCTGTCATTGCAGCCACGTGGGACGCCACTGTGTGCGCAAGTCGTACGGCACTTCAATTCCTTTTAACTTTGCAACAAGGTTACATATGCATTGTGAATTGTGACTACAATATACAAGTCAGCTATTTTTTGCCTAACCCTACATTGCAATAAGATTGCTTTTAAATTGATAGGAGAAAACTGGGAGTATCATATGTGATATTACAAGTCACGATTTTAATCACCATTCAGCATCTATGATTTAGAATCGGACAATTCAACACTAACATTGTACGGCATACACTCCTCCATATTGAGGCAGTGACTCAACTAATGCGCATTTACTGTCACTTTATACTGCTGCTATATGTAACTACCTCAGCCATATTTGTGATTTTATATTGCATCTCATTCATTTTATTTGTGCTTTATGTACCATATGTTCTTTTAATACTATTTTATGTCATATATTCATATTTTTTTAATAATAAACTACCTAGGTGTTCACTTACTATTCAGACATTTTTTTTCTCCTTTGTTATCTATGGCCCAGGTGGTGAGTGCTCAGCCTTAACCAATATTTTATTCTAATGTCACAAACGTACAGTTCCAAGAAAAAGTATGTGAACCCTATCATATGGATTTCTGCACAAATTGGTCATAAAATGTGATCTGATCTTCATCTAAGTCACAACAATAGACAATCACAGTCTGCTTAAACTAATACCACACAAAGAATTAAATGTTACCATGTTTTTATTGAACACACCATGTAAACATTCACATTGCAGGTGGAAAAAGTATGTGAACCCCTAGACTAATGACATCTCCAAGAGCTAATTAGAGTGAGGTGTCAGCCAACTGGAGTCCAATCAATGAGATGAGATTGGAGGTGTTGGTTACAGCTGCCCTGCCCTATAAAAAAACACACACCAGTTCTGGGTTTGCTTTTCACAAGAAGCATTGCCTGATGTGAATGATGCCTCGCACAAAAGAGCTCTCAGAAGACCTACGATTAAGAATTGTTGACTTGCGTAATGCTGAAAAGGGTTATAAAAGTATCTCCAAAAGCCTTGCTGTTCATCAATCCACGGTAAGACAAATTGTCTATAAATGGAGAAAGTTCAGCACTGCTGCTACTCTTCCTAGGAGTGGCCATCATGTAAAGATGACTGCAAGAGCACAGCGCAGACTGCTCAATGAGGTAAAGAAGAATCCTAGAGTGTCAGCTAAAGACTTACAAAAGTCTCTGGCACATGCTAACATCCCTGTTAGCGAATCTACAATACGTAAAACACTAAACAAGAATGGATTTCATGGGAGGATACCACAGAGGAAGCCACTGCTGTCCAAAAAAAACATTGCTGCATGTTTTCAGTTTGCACAAGAGCACCTGGATGTTCCACAGCAGTACTGGCAAAATATTCTGTGGACAGATGAAACCAAAGTTGAGTTTGGAAGAAACACACAACACTATGTGTGGAGAAAAAGAGGCACAGCGCATCAACATCAAAACCTCATCCCAAATGTGAAGTATGGTGGTGGGGGCATCATGGTTTTGGGCTGCTTTTCTGCATCAGGGCCTGGACGGATTGCTATCATCAAAGGAAAAATGAATTCCCAAGTTTATCAAGACATTTTGCATGAGAACGTAAGGCCATCTGTCCACCAGCTGAAGCTCAACAGAAGATGGGTGTTGCAACAGGACAACGACCCAAAGCATAGAAGTAAATCAACAACAGAATGGCTTAAACAGAAGAAATACGCCTTCTGGAGTGGCCCAGTCAGAGTCCTGACCTCAACACGATTGAGAAGCTGTGGCATGACCTCAAGAAAGCGATTCACTCCAAACATCCCAAGAATATTGCTGAACTGAAACAGTTCTGTAAAGAGGAATGGTCAAGAATTACTCCTGACCATTGTGCACATCTGATCTGCAACTACAGAAAACATTTGGTTGAAGTTATTGCTGCCAAAGGAGGTTCAACCACTTATTAAATCCATGGTTTCACATACTTTTTCCACCTGCACTGTGAATGTTTACATGGTGTGTTCAATAAAAACATGGTAACATTTAATTCTTTGTGTGGTATTAGTTTAAGCAGACTGTGATTGTCTATTGTTGTGACTTAGATGAAGATCAGATCACATTTTATGACCAATTTGTGCAGAAATTCATATCATTCCAAAGGGTTCACATACTTTTTCTTGCAACTGTATCTGTCTGGGCTCCAGTGGTGAGATCTCCAGCTTTGGAGTGACTGTCCCGTGGGAGACGCACTGCTAAACCTCGCCCCCTAGTGACGCGATCCTTAGCAACAGAATGCAATGCTCTGTTTCTCCCAACAGCAGGTGTGTGCTGTAGGAGACTAGCAGTAGGATGATTGCTCAGCTGCTCTATTTCTGTGTGCTAGTGTTCGGTAGAGATGAGCAAAATATTTGATTAGGCTGATTCACTGAATTTTGACAAGAAATTTGATTAGTTATGAATTAACGAATCAGGTATACCCAGGCCACTCAGCCTAATCATATTCATCCCACTTGGTGGCCCAATCTCAGTGTGAAGGCTTGGAACTTAAACCGCAGGGATATTGCAGGGAGAGTGTAACGCTGAGAGTATATCATTTTTTTGTATTTAACATCTTTATTAGTATACAAACCATATACACAAATAAATTCAAACTTAAAATAATGAATACCATTATTTTTTTTACCCCTAACCATTTCCCCACCCTGTGATGCGTCCAGGTGTCATTTTGCCATTCAAAACACATCCATAGCTGAGCAGCTATGAAGTAACCTTTGAAGCATGGGAGATTTAAACCCCCCTGTTCCAGAGGTTTATATAAATATTCCAGTTTAAGTCTCACACGTTTTCTACCCCAGACTAGGTCATTAATTATTCTTTCCATAAGTTTAAAATATTTATCCTCTATCCAAATAGGTATATTCCTAAGAACATAGAGGAATTGAGGCAGAATCACCATCTTGACCAGTGAGACTCTATCAGCTCTAGATAGAGGGAGTCTCAGCCAAGTCCCTATTTTAACCCTAGTTTTTGTTATCAGTGGGATCAAATTAAGTTGTACAGCGTTTTCAACCTTGGGAGATATCGTCATACCCAAGTATTGGAAAGTGTCAACAACATCTAGCTGGGTTATCGTGGAGTCCTTTTGGGACACCGGATCTAATGGCATCAAAATTGTCTTTGACCAGTTTATATCTAGGCCTGATACCTCACCAAACAGTTTAACCATGCGGATGATTCTTGGAACAGTCATTTCTGTATTCTCTACAAAAAAAAGAACATCATCCGCATATAAAGAAATGCGATCCTCCGCACCCAGGATTCCGAATCCTTTAATTTGTGCATCCTGCCTAATTGCCAAAGCCAAAGGCTCAATATAAATATCAAATAAGAGTGGTGATAATGGGCAGCCCTGGCGAGTACCTCTGCCAGTCAAAACTAATAGTAAGGTTCCCATTAATACTCAACTTAGCCGTGGGAGATCTATAAAGTAATTTAATCATATTAATGAATCTCTCCCCAAAGCCCATCCTGGCCAGAACCCTCCACAGGAATCGCCACTCCACCCGGTCAAAGGCCTTAGAGGCGTCCAATGACAAGATGGAACGAGCAGACCCCCCAGGAGCCTGCATATTTGCAAAAAGCCGATGGAGATTGTAATGAGTGCCCTTATTTGGGAGGAAACCGTTCTGGTCAGGATGGACAATGGAGGAGATGACCCCAGAGAGTCTTGTGGCCAAAATCCTTGCCAGGAGCTTTACATCTGCATTCAACAATGAGATCGGTCTGTAGGATCCCAAATCTGTGGGGTCCTTTACCTTTTTTTGGAATTAGTATTATTACCGCTTCCATCATTGAACCCGGCAGGTTCCCCTCCTCCACCGATTCAGCAAGGACCCCCAGCAATCTAGGAAAAATAACCTCCTTATATTTAGTATAGAATTCATATGGGAGTCCGTCTGAACCGGGGGTGGAGTTACCCGAGCCTAATTCAATTGCCCCTTCAAGCTCCTGAATTGAGAGGTCAGCCTCCAGTACCTTCTTTTGAGTCGGGGAAATAGTAGGAAAAACAATACCATCGAGATAGGAATCCATCTTTTCATCCGTAATCTTAGAATCGGCTCTATAAAGGCCTTTGAAGTAGTCAAGGAAGGCCTCCTCTATGAAGTCTTGTCCACTAACTATCCTCCCATTAGCCAATCGAATGGTATCTATATATTTTTTTGGACTCCTGACTCGAGATCACTCTGGATAGAAGTTTCCCTAGTCGCCCCGATTCCGTATTTTGACCCTTAAAAAAAAGACTATGTTGGGCCTTCTCCAGCAAAAAGTTAGAGTATGCTTGTGTAGTCTTCTGCATAGTTTCCCTATTTTCCTCTGTCCTCATTTTTCTAATTTTTCCCATACTCCTTTCTCAAATTGGCAATATTACTGACCATTATTCCCCTCATATAGGCCTTGAAAGTATCCCATACTACTTGGATTTTAGCTGAACCACAATTAGTATCCCAAAATTGGTTGATTTCCTTTTGTATAATTTCATGTTTCTTTATTACTGATAGCCAATAGGGGTTAAATCTAAATGGAAACCTCCCTGTTTGTTTATCATGAGTCAGACAGACTTCGAGGAGTAGGGGTAGATGGTCTGAAAATGACCTAATCTCATAATTCATGCATTTTACATACCGCAGATATTTTTTATTAATCAGGGCATGGTCTATTCTGGACATAGATCTACCTGATTTACTAATACATGAGAAAACCCTTCTCCCCTGTCCCAGACTTACCCAAACATTCTCAAACCCAGCCTCAGAGCAAAAACGTGCCAAGGGGGACCCCTGAAAAACGGAGTCTCCCGAGACACCCATAGAAACCCTGTCTACCGCAGGGTTGATAACACAGTTGAAGTCTCAAATAATCAATGTAGGACATTCTGGCCATTTATCAATAAATTTTAACAAACAATTAAGTACTGAGAAAGAGAATAGAGGTGGAATATAGACAAAAGCTAGAATGCACATCTTCCCAGCCAATTTACAGTATAAGAAGACAAATCTCCCTTGGTGGTCAACAGAAGATGCCTCGCACGTAAAATCAATTGTTCTATGAATGTAGACAGTCACTCCCCTAGAGTGACTAGAAAAGGTAGAGTGATACGTGTGCACAGCCCATCCCCTGCTGGCCACCCTGGAGGTCTCCCCGGTAAGATGTGTTTCTATCAAACATACAATAGCTGGGAGGTGTACACGCATCAGATCAAAAACCGCTTGTCTCTTTCTTCTGTGCCCCAGACCTCTAACATTCCAGGTAAGAATTCTAATTGACATTTATAGCAGAAAAAGAGAAAAAAAAAAAAAAAACAGAAACACAACCCTCTCCTCCCCACTCTGGACGCATCACAGCCCATAACCGCCCCCCAAACCAATTATTCAACCGCATAATGCAGCAGATCTCTCACCTATGACCATCCCTCCCCCACACCCCGCCGCTCATCACCTCCCTGCCTATTAAACAGAAATGGAAAAAAAGTATAGAACATCAAATGTCATTTCGTTTAAGCCACTCCGCAGCCTTATCCGGCGTATCAAAAAGTTGTATCCTTAAAAATAATCCGGAGTTTGGCTGGAAAAAAAAGTGAGTACTTAATATCCCTTTCTCTTAACCTCTTTTTAACAGAAATAAAGGAACGTCTCTTTTCTTGGACATCTTTTGAAAAATCTGGAAAAAAAGCCAATCTATTTCCATCATATAAAACAGGGGAACAATACCTCGCCCTTCTTAGTACCATATCTCTGTCCTTTGAAACTAGCATTTTGGCGAGAAGTGTCCTTGGTTGTCTCCCAGGAATTAATTTACCACCTGGAACCCGATGGGCTCTTTCTACTAGGAACATGGGTGAGAAGTGTTCCCTGCCAAAACTTTCAAAAATCATCGTCTGTATAAATTGAGTAGGTTCTTATCTTCTGCGCCCTCTGGGATCCCCAGGTTCTTACATTATATCTTCGTGTTCTATCTTCCAGGTCCACCACCTTTCTTTTAAGGAGATTAAGATCTGTCCTCAAGGTGGACATCTCTATATTTACTTTTTTAGATTCATCCTGTATAATGACCATCGAGCTCTCCACTTTATCAACTCTCTCCCGAATTTTTGACAGATTATCCATGATCAATCACACATCGACTTGGATTACCCCAAGCTGGGTTTTTAATAACCTGAGTTAAGTCCCCATTCTGTTTAACCGCCAGTAATATTTCTTTTAGCGGAGAGGGGTTGGTATTGATCGCATCTTCTCCCTCTATCCCCTCCTTGTCATGCCCTACTCTGACGATGTGCGGAGGTCGGCCAGGATAGCAGCACGAGTTTAGTATTTGTTTTGGTGTCGTGCTGGATCCGCCTCTCATCAGGTGCACTGGGTGGAGTCATTAGTTTAAATGGCCTCCAGCTAAGTGCTCTGAGCGGATTATACTGATCATTCTGGTCTGGGAAGTTTGGAGGGAAGGTTGGCTGTCATTTCCTGCTCTCAGAGATAAGTGGCATTTCTAGCTTGGTTGTTTGTGTCATCTAGCCTATCCAGGTTCTGTGTGTGAGCAGGCTGCTCCTATCCTCCCACTTCACCATCTCAGGGAGTTCAGGGTTTTGTCAGTCTAGGCTGGAGGACACAGCACACCTACCTTCAAGGTCTGCCTGTGGGCTGCGCAGCGCAGGTAAAAAGGTCAGGGAAGAACTAGGAGGTGACCCTTCCCCTGTCTCTCGTCTAGAGCCTGGTTGGTGTGTTATCGTTTATTCTGAGTGCACGTCCGTCGTGACATTCCTCCCCTTGAAGGTACCCAGCAGCTTTTTGTACTTTAAGTTCAGGGTTCACTTCAGAGTTATCAGTTCTTTTTGTGCTGGACTCCTTTTGCCCGCCCCTCGTGTTAATCCTTGGGGGCCTCAAGAATTTATCTATTTTTGCTCCTTCAAAAGGTTTAGTGGCCAATTTCTGACCGGAAAGATCCACAGAGCGCCTACTAGCCATTTTTTTTTCTCTTTTTTTCTCCTTTTCTTTCTCTTTTTTCTCCTTTTCTTTTCCTTAATATATATATATATATATATATATATATTTTTCTCCCTTTCTTTTTGCTCCCTCTTTTCTCTTCCTCCTTTTTTTTTTTCCTATTTATTCCGCCTTTTTCCTATTTATGTATTTTTTTTCCCCCCTTAGCCGCTCCTTTATATTCAGTTCCCAATTCTTTAGATGCAGTATCACATAAACCAGGAATACGGTAATAGCCTTTTGTTGGTTAGTTGAATAGTTAGCTCATTAGTTAGTCACAGAAAAAAAAAGTAAAAGAGCAATCTCACTCATTTCGATTTCTCAGGCCATCAGCCGACCCGGCTGAGAAACAAACGAAGCGCAGCCAGGGAGACCAGCAGGGAGACCAGTGGGCCACAGGGAGCCAGAGGACCAAACAATGATCCGCAGAGACTGGAGCGGGGGTCACCAGGAGAAACAGGCGGAACACCAGGAGCCAGCCAAAAGGAGAGAACACCAAAAGGAGAGAAGCGGGGACGCCAGAGACGGAGCAGTCAGCGAGGCAGGCAGCGAGACAGCGGGAGGCGGTGAGAGCGCAACGTCCTCACGTCATCACGCCCCGCTGAGAGTATATCTTACTGTGTTATCAGTATTATAGGTGTAATTTATTGCTGTCTACATCACTGTGTAGAGCACCAAGATTCATAGCTAATCTCTTCTATTAAACAAAAAGTAAATCATACAGCACCCTTCAATAAATCCAAAAACCTGTGCGTGCCCCTGCTGGAGCTGTGTCCAAATGGCTCCTTATTGCCACAAAATTAAATGGAGACAGCACCAATAAGGTAGTGGAGAAAAGAAATGTTCTTTTGTTGCATGTTGTGGCAGTCCAAACAGTTGCTTTTTAATCCCTTCTGTTAGCTGTAGATGAAGGGTCCATTCACACGTCTGCAATATTTTTTACGGATCCGTTACGTATTTTGCGGATTCATTTTTCAATGGGGTCGGAACGGATGTTATGCGCTGTCCGCATCCGCATTTCCGTATCTGCAATTCCGTTCCCGAAAAAAAAAAAAGAACATGTCCTATTCTTGTCGGAATTTTCTATTACAGTGCCGGCAATATGCGGTCCGCGAAATGCGGAACGCACATTGCCGGTGTCCGTGTTTTGTGGATCCGCAAAACACCTACGGACGTGTGAATGGACCTTTACTGTATTACAGGTCACATGTTAACAACAGGTCTAATTTATCGCAGTGAACTTTCAGTGCCCCAAGATTCAAGTAGTGGGTAGGGTGGCAGCAGGAGCAGTGGCAGTAACAGTGACAATATTGGCCCCATGACAGAGTGGGGATGGTGCCAACAGCAGTGGCAGTAACATAGAAAATAGTGGCCCTATGACAGGTGGGGGCAGAAGCAGTAAGGCTGTGTTCACATCACTGTTTATTTTTCCATTCTCCTGAGCTATCAGAAGAACAGAAAACTAAAAAAAAAGAAAAACAAAGCCTGTATTTTGGGCATCCATAAAGCCTCTTTCAGACGGTCAGTATTTGATCAGTAATTGTAAGACAAAACCAGGTGTGGGTCCAAAACAAAGATAAAATGTACCTAGCCTCCCATCACCGAGCCCAGTAAAAGCAACACCATCAGAACCCACAAAGCCACATTCCCGGCGCTCCACGTCCTGCCTCTTCTCCTTCTCCTCCCATTTGTTCTCCACTCCACCTTCCACCGTGCAGTCGTTGCGTTCATCTGGCAAAAGGCAGGCTTCCATGGCTCAAATGTTTGAACTTAAAAAGTTGATGATGCCGGATAACCCTCTTGCCCAATGGCAGACTGCCAGCTTGTCGGAACTGCTAACCCATCAACTACTTTGAAAATTTGTGGCCATTGGCACACCACAATAGAAGGTCCTCTAAAGGAAATATTTCTCCCAGAAGGGCATCCCAGAGCTATATGGCCACGGTCAGCGGCAAGGGAAAGTATCTCAGGCATACAGTGTCGGTGCCAAGATATATCTGACCACAGACAAGTGGTCTAGCAAACACGAACAGGGAAGGTACATAACTTTTACTGCTCACTGGGTGAACCTTCTGACGGCTGTCAAGCATGCAACCCTTGGCACCCGTGTGGATTTGGTGTTACCGCCACGGATTGCATGCAGGCCTGCCTCTTCTTCTCCTCCTCCTACTCCATCCTCCGTCTTCTCCTCGGCTGACTCCTCCTTTTCCACTGCTTCCGCCTCTTCCGCTGCACCCCCCCAGCTCCTCAGAACCTATTTGACGTGCCAGGTGAGATGTTGCCATGCTGTGCTGCGGCTGTTGTGCCTGGAAGCCAAGAGCCACACTGGTCCTGAATTGCTTTCAGCTCTGCAGTCACAGGCCGATCATTGGCTAACCCCACTCAATTTGACAGTTGGTAAAGTGGTGTGCAACAACGTTGCCAATCTGTTGAGCGTGCTGAAACAGGGAAAAATGACATATGTGCTGTGCATATAGTCAAGCAGCGATTCGTTGACAAATATTCTGGGGTCCAGGAAGTCTTGCGGTAGGCCAGGAAAATCTCTGGCCATTTTAGAAGATCTTACACGGCCATGGCTCGCCTTGCTGAAGTTCAGCAGCGACACCACCTGCCTGTCTGACGTCTGATTTGTGACAGCAAGACGCGCTGGAACTCTACCTTGTATATGCTTGATAGACAGCAAAGGGGTATTAACGACTACCTGTATGAACTCTGCAGCAGAATAGGTTCTGGGGAGCTTGGTTTCTTTTCACCGCGCCAGTGGCTGCTCATGCGCGATGCATTCAGAATTCTGCGGCCATTTGATGAGATCACCAAACTGGTCAGTCACAGCCAGGGCACTATCAGTGTCATCATACCTTGCGCCCTCTTTCTAGAGTGTGCATTGCATTGTGTCATTGATCAAGCCACAGGAGCTGGAAGATATGGAAGTCGCAATGCTGAATGAATTCCCATTCCATCTGAGACAAGTCAGCCAGAGTCTAAGGAGGAGTCGGTGGAGGATGGTGCCTGGGGGGAGGAGGAAGAGGAGGAGGAGCAAGAATAGCAGGCTTTAAACTTTACCGGGATCACTGGTGTTGTCCGTGGATGGGGAGAGGAGACCGAGGACGACATTCTCCTGGGCGATGAGCAAGAGCCAGGCTGCCCCACCGCTTCCAATTTAGTGCAAATGGGGGCCTCATGCTCCAGTGTTTGAAGAGGGATTCCCGTATAAAAAGCATAAAGGGCAAGGACCAGTACTGGGTGGCAACGTACTTAGACCCCCGGTACAAACACAAAATGGCGGACATGTTATAAGCATCACAGAGGGCTGTCAGAATGCAGTATTTCTAGGCCTTGCTGTGAGAGATGCTGCATTCTGTTGTTGCGGGTGCTGGCAGAGGAATTTCCACCCACAGAGAAACAGATGCGGGTACCAATCCTACCGCGCATGCAAGAAGAGGGCGGTTTGAAGATGTGTTGGTCACTTCGGATAAGAGATCATTCTTGCAGCCAACTCATCGACATCCGCCCTCCGGATCCAGCCTCAGGGAAAGCCTAGAGTGACAGGTGTCTGACTACATTGGGTTAAAGGCCGATGTGGACGCTCTGATATGCGATGAACCCCTGGACTTCTGGGTGTGCAGGCTTGACTTGTGGCCAGAGCTGGCACAATTTTCCATGGAACTCTTGGCTTGCCCCTCGTCGAGTATCCTGTCCGAAAGGACGTTCAGCGCAGCAGGGGAGATCGTGACTGATAAGCGCACTCGCCTAACTCACGACAGTGTTGACTACTTCACATTTCTAAAAATGAATGAGGCAGGATCTCGGAGGAATTTAACACCTGTGACTACCACGTTTAATTGAATTTCCTCATGCCAGCCCACACATATCCGCCACCACCCATAACAAAGAATAGCCCCTCTTTTATGTAAATACAGCGGCATAAAAGACCTTTTATGGCAGGTGAGTGCCTAATTTTTGGGGCCTGTACTCCACTGGCCTGCAGTAAAATTGGTATCCAATGACCGTCTAATATACCTCCAGCCACATAATCACTTGTTCTTTTCTGTATGGTGAATGCCTAATTGTTGGGGCCTCGGAGGAATTCAACACCTGTGACGAACACGTGTTATCGAATTTCACCTATTATCATTTGGGGTTTATTCAAGAGGTGGGATTTCATTAGCCATGTTTTTAATTCAATTTTATATTTTTAGTTCTTTTAAACATATGTATTTGACATTTATTTGTACTGGCCTACAGTAAAATTGATATCCAATGACCGTCTAATATACTTCCAGCCACATAATCACTTGATCTTTTCTATATGATTAATGCATAATTTTTGGGTCATATAATCTAGCTGGCCAACAGTAAAATTGTTATACGGTGACCGCCTAATGTACCTCTAGCCACATAATCACTTGTGCTTTTCTGTACGGTGAATGCCTAATGTTTGGGCCCTGTACTCCACTGGCCTGCAGTAAAATTGTTATCCAATGACCGTCTAATATACCTCCAGCCATATAATCACTTGATCTTTACTGTCCGGTGAATGCCTAATGTTTGGGGCCTATACTCCACTGGCCTGCAGTAAAATTGATATCCACTGACCGTCTAATATACCTCCAGCCACATAATCACTTGACGTTTTCTGTCCGGTGAATGCCTAATGTTTGGGGCCTATACTCCGCTGGCCTGCAGTAAAATTGATATCCACTGACCGTCTAATATACCTCCAGCCACATAATCACTTGATCTATTCTTGTGAATAGATCCTGGCACTAAATTAAAGGGGTTTAAAGATCCTGGCACTGTCTAAAGGGGCCACAGAGTTTGGCAATGTATTAAGACTGCAGGGAGAGTGCAGGTTGAGTGTAATCACTACGTGCATCTTGTTGAATTGCTGTCAGAATCCCAGGTAATCTGTTAGTTTATAGTGATGAACAAACATCGTCCGGGACGATTCGTGAACGCAATCAAATGTTCGCGAACTGCAAGTTATATACCTATAATATACCTTCTTCACTGTATACTCCCCTGGCTATAATCACTGAGCTCTTTTAAGAGCTTGTTCCTGCTTCGTTCACTGAAGGAAGAGAGGTTCACCCACTGGAGCCTTGTCGTAGGTCCAGGGTGGGTAGGAAGTAGCAAGACCCCAACCAAGCTGCGGCGGTTCGTGGGGTCTGCAGTGCTTATGGTGTCAAGTGGAGTGCTTGGAGCCCTCAGGAAGCACTAGGAGCACCCATCAACAGAGGTTCCCAGTCGGGGTGCCAGGAGATCCGTTTCAGTAGTGGCAGTGGTGGGAAAGCTTCCTAGTGCGAGGAGAAGCAGCTCGGAGACACCGTTAACGTGTGGAGTATATTGAGGGCAATGCTAGTATCCATACAGCACCCCTGGCTACAGCAGGATGGCATCGGCTAGTCTTCGGACAGCGGTCCATGATGAGGAGGAGGAGGTGGCCACGGACTACAGGGATGCAGACAGAAAGGAAGTCTGCTATGATGCCCTGGAAAATGCCCTGGAAAATGCCCAGCGGCGGTGAGATGAGAGTCTCCCCAGTTATGAGCAGCAGCTACAGAAGTGTGTGGCGATGCGGATGGGTCTCTTGGGAGAGCAGCCCCTGGACGAGTGGGTAACAGAGCTCCAGAGCCTGGTATGTAAGGAACTTTGGCTAGAGGATGCTTACTGGGCCCTAAGGTGGTATGTCATTCAACATACCCCCTGGACGGCCGAGCACGACTTACCCAAAGGGAAGGATTATGATGGATATGGGGTACTATGGGAGGCCTTGGAGGAAGACATTGATCTCGGCAGAATGAAGGAGTCTAGGTTTTGGGACATCTATGACTAACGGATGGGCATGCATGTTTATGCTGACGGAGCATAGACATGACCCACCTGGTAACAAGGGAGTGGGAGCTGGAGCAGACCTACCAACACCTGCTCAGCTCCGTTCAGCCCCAACCTACCCGACAAGCCAAGCAGTGCCAGATCTGCAATCCTACAACTGGGAAGACCGGGCGGCGATACCCCCTGCTACCCTAACAGCTCCCAAAGTAGGGAACTTCATCGACTGGTTCTGGGAAGACCTCCCAATGGCAGGTAGAGATGGGACCAAAGTCTCTCCACCGGCCCTACAGGGATGCTGGGCAGCCGGCCTAGATGCCCAACTACGGCCAGCGTTACCCGGAGTCCAGACAGTTGGTCTGACTCCCCAGTGGCAGCTTACCTTACGGGGAGAGATGACAACAGGTCTCTCTCCCAACCGGCAGACAGGATTTCAGGGAGAGGATATTGTCGGTCCCTCGTCCCAGCAGCAGCAGGCGGTTAATCCCCAAGCAGCGTTACCGGGAGTCGAGACAGTCGGTCTGACTCCTTATTGGCAGTGTGTTCTAAACGGAGAAGAGACAACTGGTCTCTCTCCCCAGCGGCGGTGTGTCATACAGGGAGTGGAGACTCCTGGTCCCATGCCCCAGTGGCTGTGTACATTACAGAGAGAGGGGACAACCGGTCCCCCTCTCCAGCAGCAGCTGCTCAACCGAGTCCTGGGGGTAGTGGAGGAGACGTTAATACCCACTGACGTACCCTCTGCAGCCTAGGACAGACCGAACAAAGCTGGACACCTGAGAACTACAGGTGCAGAACTTGGTTGTGGGTGGGCTACTCAGGTACTGACAGACAGGAGGTCAGGAACCTGGTTAGTCTCCCCCTGAAAGGGAAGATGTGTGACGAAAGCACCTTTGTCACTGAAAGTTGGAGAGGCTTGCTTGCCAGACTCTTGCCCTGTGACTATGGCAGTGTATGGAACTATTTTGGGCATGGGACAATGTGCACGGTGGGGCAAAAATAAGACTTTCAAGAAATTCCTGAACCCCTGAACCGATCTGGGTGGTTTTTGGATAGTTTGTTCACCCAGATCGAGGCTATCAGGAGATGTGACTTTTATGGGGACATGTGGTGTTTTGGGGTGTTTTCTGTGGTTGGGAAAAATGTGTGTTTTCTGTCTATGAGTGATTAAGTTAATTGTGTTTGTTAATTGTGTCACAGGCAAAGCCCATTGTATTTTGTTAATTGTGTCACAGGCAATGCCCATTGTATTTTGTTAATTGTGTCACAGCAATGCCCATTGTATTTGTTGATTGCATCACAGACAATGCCCATTCTAATTTGTTGATTGCGTCACAGACAATGCCCATTTTATTTTGTTAATTGTATCACAGGCAGAGGGGGGTTGTGTACATTAGCTGGGAGTGTCTAACTGTACAATACTGTGTTGAATGACTGTCGTGACTTTGTGTCCTGTGCTCCACAAGGTCCACGTGGGTGGTAACCTTGTGGGGAAAACTGTATAAAAGAAATGCCTTTGTGCTCATTAAACAGATCTGCTTTACCCCTTCATGAAGTATTGGCTCATGTTTGGGGGATGGGATAACTACACTCTTGGGGATTGCTATATCACAATACTTCCCTGAGTATAAGCTCTTGTAAGAGCTTGTTCCTGGTTCCTGCTCTCTGGATTTTGGATAGGTTCTCCCACTGGAAGCTGAAGCCCGGTCTTGGGTCCAGAGTGGGTGGAGGACGGCGAGACCCCAACCAAGCTGCGGCGGTTTGTGGGGTCTGCGGTAGTTACGGTGTCTGGTGGAGTGCTTGGATCCCTCGGGAAGCGCTAGGAGCCTCCGTCAGCGGAAGGTGTCCAGTCAGGATACCAGGCATTCTGTTACACCTTCTAACATAGAAAGCATATTATAGTGCATTTGTATTGTGCAGCAGTTGTGTGCGGTTCTGCTGAGATACCGCAGGTAGATAGAGGGACAAACTCTATTGGAATAAGTAATTGCAACAGGTGTGATATACCTGTTGCCCCCAAAAAACTGATAGAGAGGTGTAATATACCTATAATATACCTTCTAACATAGAAAGTATATTATATAAAAACTGACTAAGGGGTAAAATATACCTGCTTCCACAAAATAGTGATTGTGGGGTGTGATACACCGGCTTCCACAAAATATTGATTGAGGGGTGTGATACACCAGCTTCCACCAAATATAGATTGAGGACTATGATACACCAGCTTCCACCAAATATTGATTAATGGGTTTGATATACCGGCTTCCAGCAAATACTTATTATTGGGTTCTATATACCTGTTTCCACAAAATACTGACACAGGGTATTGATATACCGGCTTCCACCAAATATTGATTAATGGATTTGATATACCAGCTGGTAAATTTAAAACGTTTCGACTTATCCAGGCCATTCTGATATAGTTTTTTTCGTCACATATTGTACTTCATGACACTGGTAAAATGAAGTAAAAAAAATCATTTTTATTTATTAAAAAATACCAAATTTACCAAAAATTTGTAAACAATTGCAAATGACCAAGTTTCAATTTCTCGACTTTTATAATACATATTAATACCTCCAAAAATAGTTATTACTTTACATTCCCCATATGTCTACTTCATGTTTGGATCATTTTTGGGAATGATATATTTTATTTTTTGGGGATGTTATAAGGCTTAGAAGTTTAGAAGCAAATCTTGAAATTTTTCAGAGATTTTCAAAAACCCAAATTTTAGGGACCAGTTCAGGTCTGAAGTCACTTTGCGAGGCTTACATAATAGAAACCACCCAAAAATGACACCATTCTAGAAACTACACCCCTCAAGGTATTCAAAACTGATTTTACAAACGTCGTTAACCCTTTAGGTGTTCCACAAGAATTAATGGAAAATAGAGATACAATTTCAAAATTTCACTTTTTTGGCAGATTTTTCATTTTAATAGTTTTTTTTCCAGTTACAAAGCAAGGGTTAACAGCCAAACCAAACTCAATATTTATGGCCCTGATTCTGTAGTTTACATAAACACCCCATATGTGGTCATAAACCGCTGTACGGGCACACGGCAGGGCGCAGAAGGAAAGGAATGCCATATGGTTTTTGGAAGGCAGATTTTGCTGGACTGGTTTTTTTGACACCATGTCCCATTTGAAGCCCCCCTAATGCACCCCTAGAGTTGAAACTCTATAAAAGTGACCTCATCTAAGAAACTACACCCCTTAAGGTATTCAAAACAGATTTTACAAACGTCGTTAACCTTTTAGGTGTTCCACAAGAGTTATTGGCAAATGGAGATGAAATTTCAGAATTTAAATTTTTTGGCAAATTTTCCATTTTAATCCATTTTTCCCAGTAACAAAGCAAGGGTTAACAGCCAAACAAAACTCAATATTTATGGCCCTCATTGTGTAGCTTACAGAAACACCCCATATGTGGTTGTAAACCGCTGTACGGGCACACGGCAGGGCGCAGAAGGAAAGGAATGCCATATGGTGTTTGGAAGGCAGATTTTGCTGGACTGTTTTTTTTGACACCATGTCCCATTTGATGCCCCCCTGATGCACCCCTAGAGTAGAAACTCCAAAAAAGTGACCCCATTTTAGATACTACGGGATAGGGTGGCAGTTTTGTTGGTACTAGTTTAGGGTACTTATGATTTTTGTCTGCTCTATATTACACTTTTTGTGAGGCAAGGTAACAAGAAATAGCTGTTTTGGCACCGTTTTAATTTTTTGTTATTTACAACATTCATCTGACAGGTTAGATCATGTGATATTTTTACAGACTAGGTTGTCACTGATGCGGCTATACCTAATATGTTTACTTTTTTTTTATTTATGTAAGTTTTAAACAATGATTTCTTTTTTTAAACAAAAAAAATCATGTTTTAGTGTTTCCATAGTCTGAGAGCCAGTCTGGGTAGGGTATGATTTTTGCGGGATGAGACGACGGTTTTATTGGCACTATTTTGGGGTGCTTGTGACTTTTTGATCGCTTGCTATTACACTTTTTGTAATGTAAGGTGACAAAAAATGGTTTATTTAGCACAGTTTTTATTTTTTGGGGATGTTACAAGGCTTAGAAGTTTAGAAGCAAATCTTGAAATTTTTCAGAAATTTTCAAAAATCCAATTTTTAGGGACCAGTTCAGGTCTGAAGTCACTTTGCGAGGCTTACATAATTAGAAACCACCCCATTCTATAAACTACCCCCCTCAAGGTATTCAAAACTGATTTTACAAACTTTGTTAACCCTTTAGGTGTTCCACAAGAATTAATGGAAAATAGAGATACAATTTCAAAATTTCACTTTTTTGGCAGATTTTTCATATTAATATTTTTTTTCCAGTTACAAAGCAAGGGTTAACAGCCAAACCAAACTCAATATTTATGGCCCTGATTCTGTAGTTTACAGAAACCCCCCATATGTGGTCGTAAACTACTGTACGGGCACACGGCAGGGCGCAGAAGGAAAGGAATGCCATACGGTTTTTGGAAGGCAGATTTTGCTGGACTGTTTTTTTTTACACCATGTCCCATTTGAAGCCCCCCTGATGCAACCCTACAGTAGAAACTCCAAAAAAGTGACCCCATCAAAGAAACTACACCCCTCAAGTTATTCAAAACAGATTTTACAAACGTCGTTAACCCTTTAGGTGTTCCACAAGAGTTATTGGCAAATGGAGATGAAATTTCAGAATTTAAATTTTTGGGCAAATTTTTTATTTTAATCAATTTTTCCCAGTAACAAAGCAAGAGTTAACAGCCCAAAAAAACTCAATATTTATGGCCCTGATTCTGTAGTTTACAGAAACACCCCATATGTGGTCGTAAACAGCTGTACCGGCACACGGCAGGGCACAGAATGAAAGGAATGCCATACAGTTTTTGGAAGGCAGATTTTGCTGGACAGTTTTTTTTTACACCATGTCCCATTTAAAGCCCCCCTGATGCACCCCTAGAGTAGAAACTCCAAAAAAGTGACCCCATTTTAGAAACTACGGGATAGGGTGGCAGTATTGTTGGTACTAGTTTAGGGTACATATGATTTTTGGTTGCTCTATATTACACTTTTTGTGAGGCAAGATAACAAGAAATAGCTGTTTTGGCACCGTTTTTATTTTTTGTTATTTACAAAATTCATCTGACAGGTTAGGTCATGTGATATTTTTATAGAGTCGGTCGATATGGACGCGTCGATACCTAATATGTACTTTTTTTTTTATTTATGTAAGTTTTACACAATGATTTCATTTTTTAAGCAAAAAAAAATCATGTTTTAGTGTTTCCATAGTCTGAGAGCCATAATTTTTTCAGTTTTTGGGCAATTACCTTGGGTAGGGTGAGATTTTTGCGGGATGAGATTACGGTTTTATTGGCACTATTTTGGGGTGCGTGTGACTTTTTGATTGCTTGCTATTACACTTTTTGTGATGTAAGGTGACAAAAAATGGTTTATTTAGCACAGTTTTTATTTTTAATTTTTTACGGTGTTCATCTGAGGGGTTAGGTCATGTGATATTTTTTTAGAGCCGGTCGATACAGACACGGCGATACCTCATATCTGTACTTTTTTTATTTATGTAAGTTTTACACAATAATATCATTTTTGAAACCAAAAAAAAATCATGTTTTAGTGTCTCCATATTCTGAGAGCCATAGTTTTTTCAGTTTTTGGGCGATTATTTTAGGTAGGGTCTCATTTTTTGCGGGATTAGATGACGGTTTGATTGGCACTATTTTGGGGTGCATATGACTTTTTGATCGCTCGCTATTGGACTTTTTGTGATGTAAGGTGACAAAAAATGGTTTATTTAGCACAGTTTTTTTTTTTTTTTTTTACAGTGTTCAACTGAGGGGTTAGGTCATGTGATATTTTATAGAGCCGGTCTATACAAACGCGGCGATACCAAATATGTATACTTTTTTTTTATTTATGTAAGTTTTACACAATAACAGCTTTTTTAAAACTAAAAAAATGATGTTTTAGTGTCTCCATATTCTGAGCCATATTTTTTTTTTTTTTTGCCCGATTGTCTCAGGTAGGGGCTTATTTTTTGCGGGATGAGGTGACGGTTAGATTGGTAATATTTTGGTGGGCAAACGCCTTTTTGATCGCTTGCTGTTGTACTTTTTTGTGATGTAAGGTGACAAAAAAATGGTTTATTTAGCACTATTTTTATTTTTTATTTTTTACGGTGTTCATCTGAGTGGTTAGGTCATGTGATATGTTTATAGAGCCGTTCGATATGGACGCGGAGATACCTAATATGTATACTTTTTTTTTATTTATGTAAGTTTTACACAATAATATCATTTTTGAAACAAAAAAAATAATCATGTTTTAGTGTTTCCATAGTCTGAGAGCCAGTCTGGGTAGGGTATGATTTTTGCGGGATGAGACGACGATTTTATTGGCACTATTTTGGGGTGCGTGTGACTTTTTGATCGCTTGCTATTACACTTTTTGTGATGTAAGGTGACAAAAAATGGTTTATTTAGCGCAGTTTTTTTTTTTTTTTTTAACGGTGTTCATCTGAGGGGTTAGGTTATGTGATATTTTTATAGAGCCGGTCTATACAAATGGGGCGATACCAAATATGTATACTTTTTTATTTTATTTATGTAAGTTTTACACAATAACAGCTTTTTTAAAACAAAAAAAACTATGGCTCAGAATATGGAGACACTAAAACGTGTGTCTCCATATTCTGAGACATAGTTTTTTTTATTTTTTGGGATGATTGTCTCAGGTAGGGGCTTATTTCTTGCGGGATGAGGTGACGGTTAGATTGGTACTATTTTGGTGGGCAAACGCCTTTTTGATCGCTTGCTGTTGTACTTTTTGTGATGTAAGGTGACAAAAAAATGGTTTATTTAGCACAGTTTTTATTTTTTATTTTTTACGGTGTTCATCTGAGGGGTTAGGTCATGTGATATGTTTATAGAGCCAGTCGATAAGGACGCGGAGATACCTAATATGTATAATTTTTTTTTTGCTCTATTTTTTACCAATTATGTTTTAACTTTATTTGGGGAAAATGACGTTTTTGTTTATTTTTCTTTTCAACTTTTTTTTCACTTTATTTTTTGTCCCACTTTGGGACTTAAACTTTTGGGGGTCTAATCCTTTACAATGCATTCCAATACTTCTGAAAAAAGGAATATATCCCAGAGCAATATGGCCATGTTCAGCGGCAAGTGAATGTATCTCTGGCACACAGTGTCGGTGCCAAGATACATCTGACCACAGACACGTGGTCTAGCAAACACGGATAGGGAAGGTACATAACTTTTACTGCCCACTGGGCGAACCTTCTGACGGCTGTCAAGCATGCAACCCGTGGCACCCGTGTGGATTTGGTGTTACCGCCATGGATTGCATGAAGGCCTGCCTCTTATTCTCCTCCTCCTACTCCATCCTCCTTCTCCTCCTCAGCTAACGCCTCCTTTTGCACTGCTACCGACTCTTCCACTGCACCCCCCCCAGCTCCCAAGAACCTATTCGACGTGCCAGGTGAGACGTTGCAATGCTGTTCTGCGGCTGTTGTGCCTGGAAGCCAAGAACCACACTGGTCCTGCACTGCTTTCAGCTCTGCGGTCACAGGCCGAACAGTGGCTAACCCCGCTCAATGTAACAGTTGGTAAAGTGGTGTGCGACAACGGTGCCAATCTGCTGAGCACACTGAAACAAGGCAAATTGACACACGTGCCGTGCATGGCACACGTTCTAAACTTAGTCGAGCAGCGATTCGTTGCCAAATACCCCGGGGTGCAGGACGTCTTGCGGCAGGCCAGGAAAATCTCTGGCCATTTTAGAAGATCTTACACGGCCGTGGCTCTCCTTGCTGACGTTCAGCGATGACACCACTTGCCCATCAGACGTCTGATTTGCGACTGCCCATCACGCTGGAACTCCACTTTGTACATGCTTGATAGGCTGCTCCAGCAGAAACGTGCCGACTACCTGTATGAACTCTGCGGCAGGACAGGTTCTGGGGAGCTTGTTTTTTTTTACGCGTTAGTGGCTGCTCATGCGCGACACATGCAGACTTCTTCAGCCATTTGATGAGATCACCAAACTGGTCAGTCACAGCCAGGGCGCCCTCAGTGACATCGTACATTATGCCTTCTTTCTGGAGCGTGCATTTCGTCGTGTCATTGATCAAGCCGTCGGGGAACAGGAGCTGGAAGATGAGGAAGTCGCAATGCATAATGAATTCCCAGGGGGGCTAATCCATCTGAGACAAGTCAGCAGGAGTCTGTAGAGGAGTCAGAGGAGGATGGTGCATGAGGTAGGAGGAGGAGGAGGAGCAAGAAGAGCAGGCTTTAAACTTTTCTGGGATCCCTGGTGTTGTCCGTGGCTGGGGGGAAGAGACTGAGGACGACATTCTCCTGGGCGATGAGCAGGAGCCAGGCCGTTGTACCGCTCCAATTTAGTGGAAATGGGGGCCTTCATGCTACAGTGTTTGAAGAGGGACCCCCGTATAAAAAGCATAAAGGGCAAGGAAATGTACTGGGTGGCACGGACTTAGACCTCCGGTACAAGCACAAAATGGCAGATATGTTACCATCATCACAGAGGGCTGTCAGAATGCAGCATTTCCAGGCCTTGCTTCCAGAGATGCTGCATTCTGCTGTTGCGGGTGCTGGCAGAGGAATTTCCACAATTAGAACCAACAGATACCTCAGATATAATCAAGAATTAGTCACAAGAGCCTAGACTCATACAGTACAACTCCTACAACAGAACTAACTAATAGCCCCTAATAAATATGGGAATAGTCTTATATGAAATATAGCTAAAATCTTTATTGGTATTAAAAATACATAACATAGGTGAAAACAAGGGGAGAAGAAGGCCACAAGGGCCCCTTCACCACAGAACCCCTGATAGTAGGGACCACACAGAAGCAACTACAGGTCACAAGCCCAAGGTATATACAATGGATGGTACCAGCAAACAATTGATGTATATGCAGCCTGGATAAATACAGCAATTGAACATAATAGGACAAATGTTAAACATGTAAACACAAGTATCTTGTAATCCTGCGTTGTGTGAGGACCATTTAAGAAACGGGAACCAATGCCCAATATCAAAAATGCATAATAGCAGGTCCGTACAGCGAGGCATACATGCACAAGCTACATCACATTAAAATGTCACAGGCAAGTAAAACAACATGAATAAATTACCCATAATGGACAAGTGACCCGAGGCTCCCAGTGTGCTAATGCCTCAATGAGCGTTTTGCCAACCCACTGGCTTCGTCAGGAGGCTTAAACAGGTTAACATAGGAGTATATATATTAAAAATACACCTGGAGTTAATCATTGACGCATGTCCGGCATGATTAGGAGGGCCGCGTCTTCATAGCGCACCACTCGTCACCTCACGACGCCGTACGTGCTCACGTGATCCCCAGCACCATCCACTTTATGGATGACGCGGGGCGCAAGACACCGCCCACATCGGTCGCTAGCGTAACAAGCTAACACAGAGCACTACATGATGGGCCAAATCTAATTTATAATTGTGGCCTTCTTCTACCCTTGTTTTCACCTATGTTATGTATATTTAATACCAATGAAGATTTTTGCTATATTTCCTATGAGACTATTCCCATATTTATTAGGGGCTATTAGTTCTGTTGTAGGAGTTGTAGAGGAATTTCCACGCACAGAGAAACAGTTGCGGGTACCAATCCTACAGCGCATGCAAAAAGAGGGCGGTTTAAAGATATGTTGGTCACTTCGGATATGAGATCATTCTTGCAGCCAACCCAACGACACCTGCCATCCGGATCCAGCCTCAGGGAACGATTAGACCGACAGGTGTCCGAATACATCGGGTTAACGGCCGATGTGGACACTCTGAGAAGCGAGGAAGCCCTGGACTACTGGGTGTGCAGGCTTGACCTATGGCCAGAGCTGGCACAATTTGCCATGGAACTCTTGGCTTGCCCCTCGTCGAGTGTCCTGTCCAAAAGGATGTTCAGCGCAGCAGAGGGGATCGTGACCGATAAGCGCACGATTTCTAAAAATGAATGAAGCATGGATCTCGTAGGAATTCAACACCTGTGACGACCACATTTAATTGAATTTCCTCATGGCAGCCCACACATATCCGCCTCTACCCAGAACAAATAATGCTCCCTGTCTTATGTAAATGCAGCGGTATAAAAGGCTTTTTCTGTCCTGTGAATGTCTAATGTTTTGGGGCCACGGAGGAATTCAACACCTGTGACGACCACGTGTTATCGAATTTTAACTATTATCATTTGTTTTTTTTTCAAGAGGGGGGATTTTGTTAGCCATGTTTTTAATCCAATTTATTATTTTTTTTAGTTCTTTTAAACATTTGTATTTGACATATATTTGTACTGGCCTGCAGTAAAATTTATATCCAATGACCGTCTAATATACCTCCAGCCACATAATCGCTTGTTCTTTTCTGTACGTTAAATTAATAATTTTTGGGGCCAGTACTCCACTGGCCTGCATTAAAATTGTTATCCAATGACCGTCTAATATACCTCCAGCCACATAATCACTTGATGTTTTCTGTCCGGTGAATAAATAATTTTTGGGGCCTGTAATCTCACTGGCCAACAGTAAAATTGTTATATGGTGACCGCCTAATGTACCTCCAGCTACATAATCACTTGATGTTTTCTGTCCGGGGAATGAATAATTTTTGGGGCCTGTAGTACACTGGCCTGCAGTAAAATTGATATCCATCGAACGTCTAATATACCTCCAGCCACATAATCACTTGATCTTTTATGTACGGTGAATGCATAATTTTTGGGGCCTGTAATCTAACTGGCCAACAGTAAAATTGTTATACAGTGACCACCTTATGTATCTCCAGCCACATTATCAATTGTTCTTTTCTGTATGGTAAATGAATAAGTTTTGGGGTCTGTAGTCCACTGGCCTGCAGTAAAATTAATATCTATTGACTGTCTAAAATACCTCCAGCCACATAAGTACTTGATGTTTTCTGTACGGTGAATGCCTTATGTTTGGGGCCTGTACTCCACTGGCCTGCAGTAAAATTGATATCCAATGACCTTCTAATATACCTCCAGCCACATAATTACTTGATGTTTTCTCTCCGGTGAATGCCTAATGTTTGGGGCCTGTACTCCCGTGGTCTAAAATAAAATTCTTCTAGGCTCCAGCAGGGCGCATTTTTTACAGTTTCCATTTAAAACGCATAAAAATGGCCCCTGATTAAAATACATGCCCCTGATTAAAATACATATTTTTTGTGGGAATTTTTGCCATTGATCCCCCTCTGGTATGTCACTGTCCATGTTGTGGGATGATTTGTGCATTTCTAGTAAGTATTTGGTGGCTGCAAATATGACCTGAAAGGTTTTCAGTTTCGCCTGCCATTAAAGTCAATGGGGCCCTCCACAAAATTGCGGTTCGCGATTATTTGATCGCGTTCGCGCTATCACGTTCGTGAATCATCCCGGCCGTTGTTCGTCGATCACTAATCAAGAGAACTAGTGCAGCTCGGGAGAAGTTGTGTAGCCGGGAGTGAGAGGTTCAGATTATGGTGGAAGTCAGTCGTAATTCATTGGCTGAACAGAGAGCATGGATAGAGTGGTAGACAGAAATAAGGGAGGAGATGTAGGGGGTGCAGCACTGTGGAGAGCTTTGTGGGTGAGGAGAACCAGTTTAAAAATTGGATTCTATACTACATGGACAGCCAGTACAATAACTGGCACAGGTCGGAGGCATCTTATTGATATGCCATTAATATGCCAGATGGGACAACTCTTTTAAACATTAGCTGTGTATTCTTTTCTCCATAAAATTGTTCCATTTTAAAATTGATGCTACTAATTTAGTGTGTTTAATACCTTATAATGTATGCACAAAATGAGGGGGCACACTCAAGAGAGAACCACTAGATGGATGATCGCATAATATTTTATTACTCTAAAAACAATCCCCTAAAAATATGTAAAAAAACAATCATAAAATAGCATATAGAAAAAAATAAGGGGTTGGGTCAGCACAACCTGCCTGCAGGTGCACATCACTATGGCGAAATACATATACAAACGGAAAATGCAAATGTGATCGCACACTACATCCAGCACTCTGCACCGGACGGGGTTACAAGCAAAGTGTACTTGGCTTGCATGCTGACCTGCATTCCCTGGATTTTATGTGGCTGTCATGGCCCATGAACAGGTAGGAACAAGAGTTAGGGACCACTCATGAGACGACCTTGACGCGGTGAGTGGCTTACTATGCTTTGGCCAAAATATAAACCAATGTCTCATCCAGCATGGAGGGCAGAGTGCTGGATGTAGTGTGCGATCACATTTGCATTTTCCGTTTGTATATGTATTTCGCCATAGTGATGTGCACCTGCAGGCAGGTTGTGCTGACCCAACCCCTTATTTTTTTCTTTGTAGTATATATTGGAGGCGTGGCGATCTCCTTGGAGTCATTGCACACCTGACCAGTTAATCTGTCCTTGAGGCTGGTTTTAAAGTCAGTATAAAACTGAGTCTGCTTGTATAGAACCTACCATTAGCCATCTGGCTCCAGGAGAAGTATATGGTGGGTTCAGCATGCATGTTGGTACTTGCATCCCTGGATCCGATGAAAGCTGTAATGGCACCGGACGGGGTTACAAGCAAAGTGTACTTGGCTTGCATGCTGACCTGCATTCCCTGGATTTTATGTGGCTGTCATGGCCCATGAACAGGTAGGAACAAGAGTTAGGGACCACTCATGAGACAACCTTGACGCGGTGAGTGGCTTACTATGCTTTGGCCAAAATATAAACCAATGTCTCATCCAGCATGGAGGGCAGAGTGCTGGATGTAGTGTGCGATCACATTTGCATTTTCCGTTTGTATAAAATAGCATATATAAATGCAGCAATCCTATAGTGCATGACAAGCGGTACTACACATATATGCCAAATACCATATAATATATAACATGCAGCGGTATTACAATGCGTCACACGCTGATGGTAGAAACCATATGTGATAGTCCTGTAGCCGTCCTATGAGTAATAGGTAAAATGTCAGCACTATCGTGCATAAATGTCCCACTGAGACTCGATGGTAATGGTACTATGACCAAATGTCCCAATAAAGATGATGCCAATATAATAGGGCAGTGTAGTTAAATCCAATAAAGCAGTTGAATATCAATGTCCGGTATTGTGGATGTACACTATACGTACAAATATTAGATACTGGAGCTACTTACTATTTCACGCCGTCTGTAGTGTCCCGGTCTCACCCCACCTTCCTGCTGCTAAGCCGCAGCGTTGATTCCCCAGGTGGCCGAACGCGGCCGAGCGTGGCGTCCCACGTGACCTGGTTACTTAGGGTTCCGGGTTGGCGCTTTCCTGACGTCACTGGTATGCGACTCTGACTCCGGCTGTAGCTCCGTACTGGAGATGTGATGGAAAAATATTTCTTGTACTTGAAACTTCTGGCTTTTTGTTCTGTTTCTCTTCTTATTGAATCCACGCTCACTCCGTGCTACCAGACGCGTTTCAGGGTCTACACCCCTTCCTCAGTGGCCACCGAGTGAGTGGATTCTCACTCTTTTTAAATAGTGTTGTCCCACCCACAATTGTGTTCTTTTGTGCTTGTCTCAATATGTGGGGTGGATTTTGATTGCTGATAAATCATATTAAAACATAAAATAATAAATAAAATAATAAATATAACATCCCACCATGTAATATGATATAAAAACACTTAAAAAACAGTCCTGGATGAGGATTGCAAGGTCAGATCATCTTTTTAGGATAAAACGCATCAAAACCGCATCAGTGTGAACTGCGTTTTGCATGCGTTTTTCGTATAATTGTCAATTGTAGGGTCTAACAGTATTTGTGAACGGATAACACCAAACATAGCATCATTATTTCATGTGTTCTCTATGTAATTTCATATTTGGTGATCCTATATGGTAAAAATATATATTCCCAGATTGGGTAGTATGTCGTATAGGGGAGGAGCCATCCAGTGGGGAGGGGAGATCACAATGTCGATTATCGACCAAACTGCGATGTCCCATCCCCCCCGGACGACCCCCCCAACAATCACAGGAACCCAAACACCTCCATCTCGGCGTTAAGGCCCCTGGGAATGATGGTATCATAAATAAAAAGGTAGTGGGTGAGCACTCAGGCACTTGGACTTAATAAAATTTAATTAAATCAATTTATTGATACATGTACTGGTCATAAAATCTATTAAGATAAATATAAAACATAACATAAAATGTAATCACCATACATCCAATCAATATGACATTCAATCAATATGTTTCTTGTTGCACTTCTATTTCGCATTTCATCTGTCATTGTAATCAGCCTTGACTAGTGGAATTGATGATGATACAAATAGGACAATATTTCAATATGATGGTCGATCATGTCTCTGGGGTCCATACTAGATCCCCATTAAATATTCAATTATGTTCTGTTGGATATATCCAATATGACATACTCATGGTTCATTTTATTTTAAATATTTTATGAATTTTATGTATTTTATGTATTTATATTGAAATTATTCACAGTTTACTATATATGTTCATCTTTGGGACGGTCAGAACAAGAGATGACTAACTGAACTGACATGGTTATTATAGAATGCATTATTGTTAAGAAATAATTGTTAAAGATGCCATATCTTTGTTAAATAACTAGATATAACAAAATGCTTTCTTATTTTAAGTCCACATATAAGAGCAGAATCATATAGCATAAAAAACGCATATATGTCCAACAAAACCGCATGAATACCGCATGCAGAGAAACTGGAAAACGCATTCCAAAACGGAAATCCAGGAATCCACAATTTTGGTGTGTCATTTGGGATATAAAAGGTGGAGGCATACAGGTGTCAAGGCACCACTGAGGAAGGGAAGGCTAATTCCCGAAACGCGTCTGGATACCTGTGAGCAGTACCTCCGTGATCATTAGCGTGGCCACGCTACTTGCAACTGCAGCCGCAGTCAATTCTACAGGAACAAACAAACACAGACCGAAGAGGTAACTTCTTTGTTCCAGCCGGAGGATCATCACGCACGGACAAACCAAGTCCCGCTCCAACTCCCGCGTTAGTTCGGGATAACCAGCGCAAACAGTTTGAAGCGTGACGCCGGCACTAACCTGCACCACCTGCTACTCGTGTGGATAGGAAGGAAGGTAAGAACCATCCTTCCCCAAAGTATTGACTCTCATTGGAAGGTATGACTAATACCTATAGCTATTAAGCTTGTGATAAAACCTACTGCACCGAAAACCTTGCGGAGGAAACAAGTATTATCATCCTAATCATACCTTGGCTATTCATCTGTGCCTGATGTATTTGATATATGGGATAAGGATTGATAATCTTACCTGAGAATTGACACTTTGGAATTGACACTCGGTTAGTGGATTTGTGCTCAGCCACCTGCTGTGTCAGACCACACTGCTTGGACATTGCAAACATTCTATGTCAAGTGTGGAAATCCAGCATATTGATTTCTATTGGTGAGCACCTACCACATTTGTGCTCAGCCACCTGCTGTGTCAGTCCACACTGCTTGGACATTGCAAACACTTTATATCAAGTGTGGAAATCCAGCATATTGATCCCCATTGGTGATTACATTTTATGTTATGTTTTATATTTATCTTAATAGATTTTATGACCAGTACATGTATCAATAAATTGATTTAATTAAATTTTATTAAGTCCAAGTGCCTGAGTGCTCACCCACTACCTTTTTATTTATTAGCTATTTGACCAGAGGGTGGGTGTCCCTCTAATTTGGGTTTGCAGCACCTGATTCCATAATCCGCTTGAAGTGAGCCACCGTATTGCACTAATGATGGTATCATACTCAAAAATTCTGCGGGATTCTTGTCTAGAAACACATTCTTGTTTAGAAACACATTCCTTATCGAAACATTTCAAAATTCAACACAACTGTGATCCAACTAGTTTAAAATTCACAGCCATAGAAAGAGTCAAAAAAATGTGGAGAGGAGGTAACCATATTGCACACATGTCGAGACAAGAATCCCGCAGAATTTTTGAGTATGATACCATCATTCCCAGGGGCCTTAACGCCGAGATGGAGGTGTTTGGGTTCCTGTGATTGTTGGGGGGGTCGTCCGGGGGGGATGGGACATCGCAGTTTGGTCGATAATCGACATTGTGATCTCCCCTCCCCACTGGATGGCTCCTCCCCTATACGACATACTACCCAATCTGGGAATATATATTTTTACCATATAGGATCACCAAATATGAAATTACATAGAGAACACATGAAATAATGATGCTATGTTTGGTGTTATCCGTTCACAAATACTGTTAGACCCTACAATTGACAATTATACGAAAAACGCATGCAAAACGCAGTTCACACTGATGCGGTTTTGATGCGTTTTATCCTAAAAAGATGATCTGACCTTGCAATCCTCATCCAGGACTGTTTTTTAAGTGTTTTTATATCGTATTACATGGTGGGATGTTATATTTATTATTTTATGCGATTTAAGTATGTTTTAATATGATTTATCAGCAATCAAAATCCACCCCACATATTGAGACAAGCACAAAAGAACACAATTGTGGGTGGGACAACACTATTTAAAAAGAGTGAGAATCCACTCACTCGGTGGCCACTGAGGAAGGGGTGTAGACCCTGAAACGCGTCTGGTAGCACGGAGTGAGCGTGGATTCAATAAGAAGAGAAACAGAACAAAAAGCCAGAAGTTTCAAGTACAAGAAATATTTTTCCATCACATCTCCAGTACGGAGCTACAGCCGGAGTCAGAGTCGCATACCAGTGACGTCAGGAAAGCGCCAACCCGGAACCCTAAGTAACCAGGTCACGTGGGACGCCACGCTCGGCCGCGTTCGGCCACCTGGGGAATCAACGCTGCGGCTTAGCAGCAGGAAGGTGGGGTGAGACCGGGACACTACAGACGGCGTGAAATAGTAAGTAGCTCCAGTATCTAATATTTGTACGTATATTGTACATCCACAATACCGGACATTGATATTCAACTGCTTTATTGGATTTAAATACACTGCCCTATTATATTGGCATCATCTTTATTGGGACATTTGGTCATAGTACCATTACCATCGAGTCTCAGTGGGACATTTATGCACGATAGTGCTGACATTTTACCTATTACTCATAGGACGGCTACAGGACTATCACATATGGTTTCTAAAATCAGCGTGTGACGCATTGTAATACCGCTGCATGTTATATATTATATGGTATTTGGCATAAATGTGTAGTACCGCTTGTCATGCACTATAGGATTGCTGCATTTATATATGCTATTTTATGATTGTTTTTTTACATATTTTTAGGGGATTGTTTTTAGAGTAATAAAATATTATGCGATCATCCATCTAGTGGTTCTCTCTTGAGTGTGCCCCCTCATTTTGTGCATACTTTATACCTCTTTCCAGTCCTGAGGGTAGGACTAGAGGGTGAGCACCTACCCATACAAGATAGGGGTGAGCCGCTGGATTTCTTTCATTTGTTCTAATACCTTATAATGGATGTAAAGGTGTGTGTGTGTTTGGGGGTGCCAAAAATACTTCTCAGACAGGGTGCCATGTAACCTAAGGATTTGCCTGATTTTAAAGTTATGTAATAAGTTAGTGACCAGTTACATTTTTTTTTGTCCAATTTTAAAAATTGCATTTTGCCTTACATAGGTATATTTTTCTTAAGAGAATATAACAAATATGGCCACCATTTCAACTCCCAGAGGCTTTGGCACATAGGGGTTCATTTATTAAGACCAACGTTTTAGACGCTGGTCTTAATACCCCTTTGCACTGGTGGTTGCTGCACCTAAGTTATGTAGCCAGCCTCTTCATACCTTCAGAGTATCCAGGGCATGTCTAAATCTAGATTTAAACCATTTTCTAAACAGGCGGGCATGCCCCCTTTTTTAGACCTGGCGTGAGCTGGGAAAAGGTGTAGATTGCGGCACAAATAACCTTTGCACCACAGTCTGCGCCAGATGTATGCCAAACATTCGAGTATATCAGATAATAAATGACCCCCATTTTTT